>NC_080194.1:41378429-42019565 GCF_030028045.1 Hippopotamus amphibius kiboko | reverse complement strand
ATCACAGTGCTTGGAGTATCTTGTAGATCTGGGATGCCCTCCCTTGCCCCAGTACTAATGGGGGAGTTGGTTGGGATGTGTCCTGGGCAGCAGGCCTCTCAAAGGCTGTTCCCTGTTTATGGAATTTCTTGCTTCCTTGGAGACTGGGCTAAATTCCCTTCTCTTAATGCAGTTCCGTAGAGGCAGAGAGAATGCACTCCTTTTGCGGCAGCAGGGGAGGGTGGTGGGGGAAGGCAGAGTGCATAGTGAAATTAAGGCTTGGAGAAAGGAGAAGAAAAGCTTCCTCTAGGTCATGTCATAAGGCATGAGGTAGCACTGCAGACAGAACGCAGGTATTTGGGCCTCGCAGCCGGTGCTCAGGTCCATAGAGCCCAGCTCCCCCAAGCCCATCTGTTGTTGGTTGCTTCAGCCCTCACGTCGGGCTCTGACCATGGCATCTGGGCCATCTCCTTCTTCAGCTTCCTCTCAGGTTCTCCAGCCTCCCCCATGGGTGACATCCTGCAGACCCCACAGTTCCAGATGAGGCGGCTGAAGAAGCAGCTTGCAGATGAGAGGAATAATCGAGACGAGCTGGAGCTGGAGTTGGCTGAGAACCGCAAGCTCCTCACCGAGAAGGGTAGGTGCCTGGCTCGCTGGCGAATGTGTGTGAATGGGCGGCATTTGCAGTTTTCATCCGGGGAAGCGCTGGGCTTGTCTGAGGCGTGGCTCCTCTGCCCCCATGTTGTCCCCTCTGCGGGCCGGGCCAGGAGCTTAGCGCTCAATCCTGGGCCTGTCGGGCTGACTCCTGGAAGCTGGATCTCTCCTTGCTACCCTCCTTCCTTTCCCTGCGCTCGGACGCCGCCTTCTTCCTCCCCCTGCTGCCCTTAGTTCTGCGCTGACTCTCCTCTGCTCTCCTCTCCCCTCCTCCGGGGCAGATGCGCAGATAGCCGTGATGCAGCAGCGCATCGACCGCCTGGCCCTGCTGAACGAGAAGCAGGCGGCCAGTCCACTGGAGCCCAGGGAGCTTGAGGAGCTCCGTGGCAAGAATGAGAGGTACCGTTCTCCCTGCTGTCCTTCCCACACTCGGGGCAGGGGGGATACACGCTTTCCTCACTGCCACCTCCCTCGCAGCCTCACCGTACGGCTCCATGAGACTCTGAAGCAGTGCCAGGACCTGAAGACAGAGAAGAGCCAGATGGATCGCAAAATTAACCAGCTTTCTGAGGAGAATGGGGACCTTTCCTTTAAGGTGAGTGTTGAGGTTTCTGGTCCCCACCTGGAAACCTTGGGGCTGAGTTGGTCTCGAAAATTCCCCCAAAGAGGGTTGAGGAGTATGTCCTCGTTCCATAATTGGCTGCTGCCAGGGACCGGCTGGTGGCTCTGAATTGTCATGTGTAGTCCTGACCTAGAGATGTGAATAGTTGCAGTTGGTTTGAGGAAGGTTGGAAGCATAATGGGGGCCGTCCAGGCCCTGGAGCTCAAAGGGCAGACAGCAGTGGTGTTGGCCGTTTTGACCCTGGGTGATGGGGGTTCCTTCTTGTATGTCTCAGCTGCGGGAGTTTGCCAGTCACCTGCAGCAACTCCAAGGGGCGCTCAATGAACTGACAGAAGAGCACAGCAAGGCCACTCGGGAGTGGGTGGAGAAGCAGGCCCATCTGGAGAAGGAGCTCAGCACAGCCCTGCAGGACAAGGTAACCCTCTGCTTCAGGAAGTCAAGCCAGTCTTGACCATACAAGCTGAATTCCGTTTACCGCTCTTTTCTTTTGGGGCCTTTGGGAATCATGCTGACTACTCTTCAGGGCTTAATAGTGTGCTGTAATGGGCTTCAGGCCTGGACACCTATGAATCCTTTCTCTGTTGCTTACGAGGTATGGCTCTTGGACAAGTTACCTGACTTCTTTCTAAGCATCTTTTTCCTAAAATGGGGAAAAGAATGAGTAGCTGCCTCACTATCCGTGTAACATAACGAATATAGAGCACTGAACACACGTTGTCTGGTGCACAGTGAGCTCTCAGTGAATTAGTTGCTGTTAGTATTGCTACTAAGAATCCAGCTTTGCCGCTTATGGATAACCATGTAGCCCTGGGGCAAGGCACTTAACTTCCGAGCCTCAGAATCTTACTCTGTTTAAAGAAAAATGAAAGAAAAGGATGGTAGTAGCTACCTTCCAGGTCTGTTGGGTAGGTGAGAAGTTCAGAGAGGCACCCAGCACAGTGTCTGGCCCATTCTAGGTGCTTAGTGGACAGTGAGGCGGAGTGGGGCCAGGGCCCGGGGGGCTGCGGCTGCTGTCGATGCTCGTACTGTTGGGGTGTTTCTAAGCTGGTGGGTGTTTGGCTAATCTGAGAGCGAAGACATGACTGAGGGAGGGCATACGGTGAGGAAATCTGAAGTACACTCAGCAGCCTTGGAGAAGAATGAGCAGCTCACCTGCCTTAATTCAGCTCTGGAACTAGGGCTAGAAGGTCAGGTCTCTTATGGTTCCAGGTCCTTGGTTTCTGCACGTTTTCCCCTAAGTAGGGCGAAAGGAGATCTTGGTAAGAAGGTAATAGGGTCCTGTGTTTTGTTGCTGTTCACAAGGGCTTGTGTGGTAATCCGGCTCCTGTTCCACTTCTGTTAACATGGGGCTCTTGTTTACTCCCAGAAATGCCTTGAAGAGAAGAATGAAATCCTTCAGGGAAAACTTTCACAGCTGGAAGAACATTTGGCCCAGATGCGGGAGAACGCACCCCAGGAGAAGGGCGAGGTGCTGGGTGATGTCTTGCAGGTAGGATGTGAGGGGCAGAGGTGAGACCTGTGTGCTGGGGCTGCTGGGGACCCATGTTCGCCACCACGTTCAGGTTCCTGGTGGTCCTCAACCCCCAGAGGGGCCAGGGGACCGAGGAATCACGCTGATCCCCATTTGTCTCTGTATCTCACCAGCTGGAAACTCTCAAGCAAGAGGCAGCCACTCTCGCTGCAGACAACACCCAGCTCCAAGCCAGGGCGGAGGCACTGGAGACCGAGCGCGGCCAGCGGGAAGCCAAGCTGCTTGCCGAGCGGAGCCGCTTTGAAGAAGAGAAGCAGCAGTTGGCCGGCCTGATTGCCGAGCTGCAGGGCTCCCTGTCCAACCTCAGCCAGGCCAAGGAAGAGCTGGAGCAGGCCTCTCAGGCTCAGGGGGCCCGGCTGTCTGCCCAGGTGGCCACGCTGACCTCCGAGCTCGACACCCTCAAGGCCACTGTCCAGCAGCGGGATGAAGAACTGGCTGTGCTGAAGCAGCAGGCCCAAACGGAGCAGGCACAGCTCGCCCAGACCCTCCAGCAGCAGGAACAGGCCTCCCAGGGCCTCCACCAGCAGGTGGAGCAGCTGAGCAGCAGCCTGAAGCAGAAGGAGCAGCAGTTGGAAGAGGCCGCCAGGGAGCAGGAGGCCACCCGGCGAGACCATGCCCAGCAGCTGGCCACTGTGGCTGAGGAACGGGAGGCCTCTTTACGGGAGAGGGACGCGGCCCTCCGGCAGCTGGAGGCGTTGGAGAAGGAGAAGGCTGCCAAACTGGAGGTCCTGCAGCAGCAGCTTCAGGCTGCTGGTGAGGCCCGGGACAGTGCCCAGAGCTCGGTGACACAGGCCCAGCGGGAGAAGGCAGAGCTGAGCCAGAAGGTGGAGGAACTCCATGGCCGTGTTGAGGCAGCCCGCCAAGAGCAGTGTGAGGCCCAGGCCCAGGTGGCGGAGCTGAAAGCCCAGCTGAGGTCTGAGCAGCAAAAAGCAACCGAGAGAGAAAGGGTGGCCCAGGAGAAGGCCCAGCTCCAGGAGCAGGTCCGGGCCCTTGAGGAGTCCTTGAAGGTCACCAAGGGCAGCCTGGAAGGAGAGAAGCGCAGGGCTGCAGGCGCCCTGGAAGAGCAGCAGCGATGCATCTCCAGGCTGGAGGCAGAGACCCGGAGCCTCATGGAGCAGCACAAGCAGGAACAGAAGGAACTGGAAGAAGAGAAGGCTGGGCGCAGGGGGCTGGAGGCCCGATTACAGCAGCTCGGGGAGGCCCATCAGGCCAAGACAGAAGCCCTGCGGCAGGAGCTGGCCGAGGCCATTGTCTCCCAGCGCGAGGCCGAGACTGAGTGTGAGCAGCTTGCTAAGGAGGTGGCCACCTGGCGTGAGCGGTACGAGGACAGCCAGCAGGAGGAGGCGCAGTATGGCGCCATGTTCCAGGAGCAGCTGATGACCCTGAAGGAGGAATGCGAGAAGGCCCGCCAGGAGCTGCAGGAGGCAAAGGAGAAGGTGGCAGGAATAGAGGCCCACAGCGAGCTCCAGATCGGCCGGCAGCAGAGTGAGCTTGCTCAGCTCCATGCCAACCTGGCCAGGGCCCTGCAGCAGGTCCAGGAAAAAGAGGTGAGGGCCCAGAAGCTCGCAGACGACCTCTCTGCTCTGCAGGAGAAGATGGCTGCCACCAGCAAGGAGGTGGCCCGCCTGGAGGCCTTGGTGCGCAAGGCGGGTGAGCAGCAGGAAGCCTCCCAGGAGCTAGTCAAGGAGCCGCCCAGGGCAGGAGACAGAGAGTCAGAGTGGCTGGAAGAGCAGCAGGGACGCCCATTCTGCAGCACGCAGGCTGCACTGCAGGCCATGGAGCGTGAGGCAGAGCAGATGGGCAGTGAGCTGGAGAGGCTGCGGGCCGCGCTGATGGAGAGCCAGGGCCAGCAGCAGGAGGAGCGCGGGCAGCAGGAGAGGGAGGTGGCGCGGCTGACCCAGGAGCGGGGCCGGGCCCAAGCCGACCTGGCCCTGGAGAAGGCCGCCAAGGCGGAGCTTGAGATGCGGCTGCAGAATGCCCTCAATGAGCAGCGTGTGGAGTTTGCCACCCTGCAGGAGGCACTGGCCCAGGCCCTGATGGAGAAGGAGGGGAAGGACCAGGAGCTGGCCAGGCTTCGTGGGCGGGAGGCAGCCCGGGGGGCAGAGCTGAAGGAGCTTCAGCAAACCGTGGAGCGACTGAAGGAACAGCTGGCCAGGAAAGAGGAGGAGCGCCCACAGTCTCTAGGAACGGCCAGCCGTGAAGATGCTTCTGGGTCGGGAGCCCCGTCTGAGGCTGCTGGAAAGACCGAGCAGAAAGGCCCCGAGCTGGAGGCTGTGCGGGCAGAGGTGAGCAGGCTGGAGCAGCAGGTCCGCCAGTATCAGGAGAAGGCCTCCAGCCTGGAGCGCAGCCTCGAGGCTGAGCACGCCCGCCACAAGGAGCGGGCCGGTGCTCTGGAGACTTTGCGGGGCCAGTTAGAGCAGCAGGCGCAGGAGCTGGGGAGCGGTCAGGACGCCTTAGCCTCAGCCCAAAGGGAGCTGGCCACCTTCCGCGCCAAGGCCCAGGAGCACAGCAAGGCTGAGGATGAGTGGAAGGCCCAGGTGGCCCGGGGTCAGCAGGAGGCTGAGAGGAAAAACAGCCTCATCAGCAGCTTGGAGGAGGAGGTATCCATCCTGAACCGCCAGGTGCTGGAGAAGGAGGGCGAGAGCAAGGAGTTGAAGCGGCTGGTTATCGCCGAGTCAGAGAAGAGTCAGAAGCTGGAAGAGAGGCTGCGCCTGCTCCAGGCAGAAACGGCCAGCAGCAGCGCCAGGGCCGCGGAACGCAGCTCCGCCCTGCGGGAGGAGGTCCAGGCCCTCCGGGAGGAGGCGGAGAAGCAGCGGGTGGCTTCTGAGAGCCTGAGGCAGGAGCTGGCCTCGCAGGCAGAGCGAGCGGAAGAGCTGAGCCAAGAGTTAAAGGCCTGGCAGGAGAAGTTCTTCCAGAAGGAGCAGGCCCTCTCCGCCCTGCAGCTGGAGCACACCAGCACGCAGGCCCTGGTGAGCGAGCTGCTGCCCGCTAAGCACCTGTGCCAGCAGCTGCAGGCCGAGCAGGCAGCGGCTGAGAAACGCCATCGGGAGGAGCTGGAGCAGAGCAAGCAGGCAGCCGCAGGGCTGCGGGCGGAGCTGCTGCGGGCCCAGCGTGAGCTCGGGGAGCTCGTGCCCCTGCGGCAGAAGGTGGCAGAGCAGGAGCGAGCAGCCCAGCAGCTGCGGGCAGAGAAGGCCAGCTACGCAGAGCAGCTGAGCGTGCTGAAGAAGGCGCATGGCCTGCTGGCCGAGGAGAACCGCGGGCTGGGCGAGCGGGCCAACCTCGGCCGGCAGTTTCTGGAAGTGGAGCTGGACCAGGCCCGGGAGAAGTACGGCCAAGAGCTGGCAGCTCTGCGTGCGGACGCTGAGACCCGTCTGGCCGAGGTGCAGCGGGAAGCCCAGGGCACTGCCCGGGAGCTGGAGGTCATGACTGCCAAGTACGAGGGTGCCAAGGTCAAGGTCCTGGAGGAGAGGCAGCGTTTCCAGGAGGAGAGGCAGAAACTCACTGCCCAGGTGAGGCACTCAGCTCAACCACAACCCCCAGAGAGCAGAGCTGAGAAAGGGGAACACTGTCCCTCTGCATTCCTGGGCCTTCGGCGCTCACGTGATTACAGAGTGTCTTGTCTCCTCTCACTCACTGGGTGGCAGAGGAGGAGAGGTGGCTGGTGGAGTCCAAGTCTGTTGCCCCCTGTTGGCCTGCAGAAAACATCAGTAGCCTCTCCTTTCCCGAAGGCTCTGTCCCTGGAGTCAGGCTGTGAAGGCCATCAGCTTGTTGAGGCATACTGTTGTGAGGAGGCACACTTGCCGTGGAGTCCCCAAGAGCCGCTGGGGACTAGAATGAGCCCAGCTGGCATTTAAAAAAAATCACTAGACGTTTAGTTCCTTGGGGGGAAGAGTAGAGCCTTGGTGAGGTCAGCCTGGCAGCAGGGCCGGTGCCTCCGTGGCCCCCATCTCACACTGTCCCCGTTGCTCCTCCCCACGTGCAGGTGGAGCAGCTAGAGTTATTTCAGAGAGAGCAGACTAAGCAGGTAATGCCTGAGGTCCTCGCTAAATGCTGGCTGCTTAAGCGGTGACCTGTCTTGGTGCATGGCCCCGGCTGCAGCTTGCCTCCGCCGGCTCCTGTTGTGAACTGTTTGTGAAGGGGGCAGGGTCAAGCCGAGGAACCCAGGCCCAGGCTGCCCCGGAGTGCAGTGTGCTGGGCCCTCTCTTAGGCCTCATCCCACCCATCCCAGGTTGGCCTCTCCCCCGCTTCTGTACTTTCATCGCCTGTCAGGGACAAGGGGTAGGGTAGGCTTCATCTTTCCCATACCAGATCCAGTGACAGACTGCCCGTGGGATTCCCAGATTTCCAAGTCCTGCTCTGAGTTTGGGTACCCAACTGTGGGGACTTGCAGGATGGCCACGGGCCTTGTTTAACACAGTCCCCTTCTTTCCCACAGAAACCAGAAAGGTGACGTGCAAGGCGGCCCCTACAGATTAGGGGGGTTGTGAGCTCAGGACGCCTGCCCATCACTCTCTGGGGTTTTAACCCCGAGCATGAGACAGAGGTGTCTGGGAGCAGGAAGGCCAAGGTTGAGAGGAGCAGGAGGGGCTTCCACAAGACAGAGGAGGGGAGGTCTGGCTGCCTCACCCTCGCGAGGTCCTCTGTGCTGCCCTAGACGCCAAAGCTTTTGAACTGGTATTTAGTGGGAGCACCCTTCCTCTACCACCGCTCCTACCCCATCACCTTGGGCCTGCTGAGGTGCCACCACCTCTCCTCCCATCACCTCCTCCGAGAAGCCTGAGATGATAGGGAAGGTCAAACCCAATGCAAACAGTTAGCAATGGAGCCCTTGCCTCTCACCTTTGCTAATCATGCTTGAGCTCCTGGAATGTCTGGGGGAGCCAGGAGTGTTTGTGGCTGTTATACGCCCTCTCGTTCCCTCCTGCCCTCTGCTCATCCTCTCTTTGGGAGTGGGGTGGGCTTGGAGCACCTGTGCTGCCCCTGCTCTCATCTTTCAGCAGCCTGATCCCTGTGCTAATCACAGCGGCCACACCGCTAGCGCCAACCCTAATGGCCTGTAAGTTTTGGGAAAAGGTCTGAGCATCTGGGCTTTTGCTCTGGCATTTTCGGGGGGGAGGGTGGGTTATTCATTGAATGTGTCTGCTGGAGTTGTAGAGTGGGTGGCCTGTTCCTGTCCTGCCCCAGGAAGGCTGGGGCTGGGAACGGCAGCGGGGGCAGTAGGGCGTGGTGAGGTGTCAGCTCCTGAGTCACCTCTGCTGCTTCTGTCTCTGGTCTCTGCAGGCAGGGGGTGGAGGCGAGCACGGGCAGGGGGCTCTGGCACCACTTGCATTGGGTCACATCACTCGGGTCCTGCCAGCCAGCCTGGGCAGCAGGCTCTTCCCTGATTGGAGGCCAAAGGACCTGAGTTTCTTCTTCCAGGAACTCTGGGGATTGGTCTTGGGAAACCCCATGATTTGTCTCAACATTCAGGGGAAGGCCCCCTAAGTCTTGTCTTCTCTTCCCTCCCTGCCCCAGGTGGAAGAACTGAGTAAGAAGCTAGCTGACCATGACCAAGCCAGCAAGGTGCAGCAGCAGAAGCTGAAGGTGGGACAGCTGGGGGATGGGCCCACCTTCTGTCAGCCTTAGGACATGCAGGGAGGGCGGGTGCTAAGCCTCCGGGTTGGGGCACCTTGGGCCCTGGCAGACTAAGGAGCCCTGCCTGTGCCTCTGGGAGCTCTTGAGGGAAGACCAGAGTGGCTCCTGACCCCCAGGCCTTCACTGTCCGCCACAGTAGCCACAAGTCATGTGTGGTTAATTAAATTAAAATTAAATTCAAAATTCAGTTTCTCAGTCACACTAGCCACATTTCCACTGCTCAGTAGCCATGTGTGGCTAGTGGTTGCCATACTGGACAGGGCAAATCGGAGCATTTCCATCCCTGCAGAAAGTTCTTTTGGGTTGCACTGTTAAATCTCAGGGAGTGAGAATGTCAGTAACATTTGATATTACAGTGCAGTTTAATATTCTTAATGCTTTCAGTGATGTCACCTTCTTTGGTTTAATATTTGCTTTTTTGCAGCTCTAGGCTTTACAGCTTTTAGTTAAGGATAAAGAAATTTGACACCAGTGGCCCCGGGAGGGTCACAGGAGTTGGTGGGAGCTCAGAGCTTTGTTTCCCCAGCTCACTGCCACGTACTCCATACCACCCGCAGTTACGTGGTAAACAGCTGCGTGTTATACTCCTCTTAGGGGCATTCCTGGTGCTGGGAGATGGGGAGAGGTGAGGCTGGGTGGCCGTGTCCAGTGCCTGCTACAGACTTAGTACTTGCTGATGCCGTAGGTGGACAGAGAGTCTGCCACGGGCCCTGCTCCCTAGGAGTCTGTGGTCTGGATAGGAGGCAGTGCCAGCATCATAAATGAGCCCACACAGGCTTTGGAGTCAGGTGGACCAAGGTTCAAATCTTACTCTGCTTTTTAATCACTGTGACCCTGGTCAGTTTGCTTTCAGTCTCTGGGCTCAGTTTCTTCATCAGATAAAGTTAGTTCCCAGAGTGGTTTTGAGGAGAAATGAGTGTACGTGTCTAGCTGTGTGCCTAGCTCCGTGCTCCCTGGTGTTCCCTGGGGATCGGTGCTCTTCCTCCTCAGGGAGACGATGTACTCATGGAGAGAGTGAGATAGTTTGGTGCTTGGTCTCAAAGAAGGCAAAGGCAGGCTGCCAGAACTCTTCCAGAAATGGCATTAGCTGGACAGGAAAAGCTCCTATAGAAGGTGGACTCTGAGGGGGTGTGTGGAGTTTTGGTCCACTGGAGTTGGGAAGGGGTAAAAGGCCTTTTTGTGTGTCCCGAGAGCATATGCAGGAGTCTGAAAACATCCATGGAGCCCAGGAGGCTAGGGGTCAGTGGATTCCAGTGGAGCAAACAGACCAGCAGCCCTGGTCAGCCTTTCTCATGCTTTCTAGGCCCAGGGAGGTGAGAGCCAACAAGAGGCGCAGCGCCTCCAGGCCCAGCTGGGTGAGCTGCAGGCCCAGCTGAGCCAGAAGGAGCAGGCGGCTGAGCACTACAAGCTGCAGGTGAGGGGCCTGGCCCTGCCCACCTGCCCTCCCGCCCCACCTCCGCCCCGGCCCCACCACCCACCCGCCCTTCCACCCACCCAGATGGAGAAGGCCAAGACTCACTATGATGCCAAGAAGCAGCAGAACCAAGAGCTGCAGGAGCAGTTGCGGGGCCTGGAGCAGCTGCAGACGGAGAATAAGGAGCTGCGGGCTGAAGCGGATCGGCTGGGCCGGGAGTTGCAGCAGGCTGGGCTGAAGACCAAGGAGGCCGAGCAGAGCTGCCGCCTCCTCACCGCCCAGGTGCGCAGCCTGGAGGCACAGGTAAGGCTCTGGCTGCACTGACCCCATCAGCAATGTCACATTGGACCCCTGTGCCCTCCTCTCCTCAGCCATCCCTGCTTAGGCCTCCCTTCACTTTGCCTTTGGCCCTCTCCTTCTCAGGTTGCCCATGCCGACCAGCAGCTTCGGGATCTGGGCAAGTTCCAGGTGGCGACTGATGCCTTAAAGAGCCGGGAGCCCCAGGCTAAGCCTCAGCTGGACTTGAGTATTGACAGCCTGGATCTGAGCTGCGAGGAGGGGACCCCACTCACTATCACCAGGTCAGGAGGCACCCTTCCTCCTCAGTCTGTTGTCCATTGAGCACCAACGGTTTATCAGCCTGTACCCTGGGCACTTGGGGCTATGAGATAAATAAGATGTGACTCCTTTGCCCTCTGGAAGCTTATTCTTAGAGGAGAATAAAGTATTAGATTGCCATATATACATTATTAATAAGAAAAAATATCAAATTGTACACTTTAAATATATGCAGTTTATTGTTATGTCAAAAAAAAAAGTACTAGAGGTATTAGACCAGATGTTTGTATATAGTACAGTGGGAGTAAAAAGAAAGGAGTGGTCAGAAAAGGCTTCATGGAGGCTGTCGCTCCTGCTCCGGTCTTGAAAGAAGCCGTAGGTGTGTGTCTGATGGACAGAGGAGAACGGTGAGAGCAAAGGCCGAGAAAGAGCCTGACTGGGCTGGAAAGTGAAGTTGGGAGGGCCTGGGCCCAGGTCCCTGAGGGCCGACTGGACTCCCCACTGTGAAGGAGGCTGGTGTTTAGACCTGATGCTCAAGGCACTGAGAAGCCTCAGAAGGGTTTGCAATTGAGGAGCACATGGTCGGGTTTGCATCTTAGAAAGCCTATCCTGATAGGGGAAAGCTGAGACTTTAATAAAACCAATAAATGTGTTTTTATAAATGTTAAACACTTATGTGTTCCAGACACTGTTATAAACACCTGAAAAATATTAATTCATTTATCCCTTAACAACTCTCTGAGGTAGAGTCTATGGTTATCTCCTTTCACAGATGAGACTGGGGCAGAGGGGCAGTCACACAATGGCAGGGCTAGGCTTGAACCTGGTGTGAGTCCTTCCTTGTTGCCACTCTGTCTCTCTCTCAGAGGCTGTTATAAGTCTAGGTGGGAGGGGACAAGGGAAGGGCGTGAGAGTGGAGTGGGGTGTGGTTAGGAGAGCTATCAGGAGACCCCTCAATTGGGTTTGGCAGGAGAAGAGGTAGGATTGTACCCAGGTTGGTGGCTGGGGGGCCTGGGTGGAGGCTGTTCCTCCCAGCTTCCTGTTTGCTGAGATGAGAGATACAGGAGGAGGAACAGACAGTGGGTTTGGTTTGGGGCACGTTCTTTGTGGAGTCGAGGGGAGGTCTGGGGCAGTGGGTATGTGGGTCTGGAGAGTGGGTCTGGGAGTTGTTAGTATGGAGGAGTTCAGAGAGCCATGGAGTGTATGGTCTCACCAGGGATGGAGAGCGGGTGGAAGGCAGGGCCCCGGTCAAGGCACTCTCCTTGGTCCCTTCTGGGAAATCAGAGAGGGTGGGGTGCTTGACTTGGTCTTGAAATAACTGTAGGACTTGGTTGCTTTGGAGCAAAGGGATGGACAAAATGCCTTGTAGCTCCAGGAATGGCACCTCAGCAAATTTTTCCCCACAGCAAGTTGCCTCGTACCCAGCCAGATGGTACCAGCATCCCTGGAGAGCCAGCCTCACCCATCTCCCAGCGTCTGCCCCACAAGGTAGAATCCCTGGAGAGTCTCTACTTCACCCCCATCCCCGCTCGGGGTCAGCCCCCGCTGGAGAGCAGCCTGGACTCCCTGGGGGACGTCTTCCTGGACTCAGGCCGGAGGACCCGCTCTGCTCGTCGGCGCACCACGCAGATCATCAACATCACCATGACCAAGGTCAGGCTGCTGGGAGCGGGGCTGCACGCCAGCAATGCTCGCTTCCGCTCAAGGGCATCTTTCCATCAGGTCCTCAAAGCAGCTTCAAGAGGCGGGTGGGGCTGACCAGTCCATACCCACAGATGGGAAAGCTGAAGGGCGGTGACTTGCTTAGGCCTCTTGTAGAAAGGGGCAGGGCTGGACTCGGCTGCCTGTCCACTGACTCTGAGGCTGCCGTCCTCTCCGCAGGTAGCACGGACCCTGTGCAGGCTCAGGGGAGACCGTGTGAAGCTGCAGCCTAGCCTGTGCCTCCCAGCACACCCTGGGCAGCTGAGATGTGTTGTGGCTGCCCAGTGGGCTGCCTGCCTGGCCAGGGGCTCTCTGGTCCTTGTTTCCATATCCCAAGGAGGTTGGGGAGGAGAGGCTGGGGGAGCACCTCTGCTACCAAGAAGCTGGAGAAGTTCTCAGAGGTGGTCAGGGCCCTGGCACGCTTGGGCTGAGGGACACTCTGGGATGAGCCTGACGAGCTCAGGAGACGTGGGTTCCAGCCCCAGCTCTGCCACTTCCTTGCTCTGTGACCTTTGGGCCAGTCACTTCATTCCTTTGCACCTCACTTCTAAAATGGTCTGATGCACTCTGCCTTCCCTCCCTCAAAGCATTGTTAATAGACTCAGTGGAAAAGTGGACAGAAAAGAGTCTTGACAGCCTCAGCACCTTGTGTGGGATTCTGGCAACAAGGCCCATTTCTTGCAGATGTGCAGCTGAGGACCCTGTGCAAAGCAGCGTGGACACATGCAGCCATGGGGTCTGAGGCGCTTTGGGAAGGGGAACGGGAGGTTTCTTTATAGGATGTCAGGGCCCCCAGCCCCACTGCAACAGGTGCATCCTCTCTTCCAGAAGCTAGATGTGGAGGAGCCAGACAGCGCCAACTCCTCCTTCTATAGCACGCAGTCTGCCCCTGCTTCCCAGGCCGGCCCGAGAGCCACCTCCTCCACCCAGTCTCTAGCCCGCCTGGGCTCTCCCGACGATGGCAACGCGGCTCTGCTTAGCCTGCCTGGCTACCGGCCCACCACTCGCAGCTCTGCTCGCCGCTCCCAGGCTGGGGTGTCCAGCGGGGCCCCTCCAGGTGAGGGAACTGTGGGGACTTAACACACCCAAAGATTAGACTGGAAGCAGATCCTGGCCAAGGGAAGGGACAAGCTTTTGAATACCCACAGCTGGCTTCCTGGCCACTGCCTGGCACCTCACCTGCCTCTCCTCCCTGCAGTCTCAGGGCCTTGCCTGTTGTTCATCAAGGGTCTGTGCTGGGCAGTAAGGCTGATGTCATTCTCAGCCAGGCTGTAAACCAGAAACACTTACATGAGGGGCCTGGGATTCCCAGCACAAGAGTGCTGCCCAGCTGCTGTCAGGAGTTGTCCAGGCCCCTTCTCAGGTGGGAAGGGGCTGGCCAGGGATCTCTCTTCAGATTCTTTTGGGAGGCTCTTACCTTCAGGACCACTCTGGGTATCGATTCCTGGTCCTCCATTAGCTTTTCTTGGCCTCAGCATATGACCTCAGGGAAGAAGCAGTGAGCCAGTTTCCAGGGTAGAGATGGTCTGTGAGCCCCGCACCTGTATCTGCAGCACTGGGGGGCCGGGTTTGAAGGCCAAGGGCTGGATAGACAGGAGTGGTGGCAGCAAAGGCTGGCAGGATGGTGCCTCCACCCTCCCCTCCTGGCCTTCCAGCCCCACTTGCTCCAATTTCCCTGCCCTCCACAGGCAGGAACAGCTTTTACGTGGGCACGTGCCAGGATGAGCCCGAGCAGCTGGATGACTGGAACCGCATTGCAGAGTTGCAGCAGCGCAATCGCGTGTGCCCCCCGCACCTGAAGACCTGCTACCCCCTGGAGTCCAGGGTGAGGTCTGGGGTCCCCTTCCGTGGACCTGCCTGTGCTGGCTCGCCTCCTCCTCCCTTGGCATCCCACCCCAGTGCCCTGGCCTGCCGAGGAGGGCGACTGCTTCTGGTCAGATAGCTGGCAGGGAGGGAGCTCGGGGTGAAGGTAGGAGCTGTGGGTGGGCAGGAGCTCAGAGAGGTCTCTTGGGACTGCCCTTGGCAGGCATTGTGCAGGGCGTAGGTAGGAAGACAACAGGAGGGGAACCATTTACAATAGGAAGGTTCCAGCTGCTCCACCTGCCAGGCCAGTGAAGAGAGTTCTGGGGCAGTCTTGCTCCATATCCAGACAGCTTGGGTCGACTGACCACTTCTTCTACCCCATGCAGCCTTCCCTGAGCCTGCCGACCATCACAGATGAGGAGATAAAAACCGGTGACCCCCGGGAGACCCTGCGGCGAGCCAGCATGCAGCCAGCCCAGATAGCTGAGGGCACCGGCATCACCACCCGGCAGCAGCGCAAGCGGGTCTCCTCAGAGCCCCACCAGGGCCCTGGCACCCCTGAGGTGGGCGGGGTTGGCCCGCATGTTTTATCTAGCAGCTGCCACGTTCGCAGAGTCTATGAGTGGGGAGGCTCCTGGCTCAGCAGGGGGTCAAGTGCTGGCTGGACGCGGTCTACTTGTCCTCTTGTGCTGTGGGCCTAAGTGTCCTCTTCCCCATAGTCTAAGAAGGCCACCACCTGTTTCCCACGCCCCATGACTCCCCGGGAACGACATGAAGGGCGCAGACAGAGCACTACCGAGGCCCAGAAGAAAGCAGCTCCAGCTGTTGTTAAACAGGTTAGCCTGGGGCCGAAGGGAGACCCTGAAGGGGCCTTGCTGGCAGAGTCCTAGAGCAGCAGGTTGGCCTGGGAGGCCGGTGGTGCCCCCAGTTTGACAGCTCCTCCCTACAGGCCGACCGCCGCCAGTCGATGGCCTTCAGCATCCTCAACACGCCCAAGAAGCTTGGGAATAGCCTCCTGCGGAGGGCAGCCTCAAAGAAAGCCCCGTCCAAGGCCTCTCCCAACCCTCGCAGTGGAACCCGCCGCTCTCCTCGCATTGCCACCACCACAGCCAGTGCCGCCACTGCCGCCGCCATCGCTGCCGCCACTGCCACCCCGCGGGCCAAGGGCAAGGTGGAGGCACTGACAGGGAAGGGGGAGGGGCTTGGCTCTTAGGAACCCGGTAGGAGCATGGGCGCCCCCTCCCCTCCCCCAGCCACCCCTGGGACTGCTTCCAGGCAGGGCGGGGACTGAGAGCAGATGCTCCTGGCCCTGTTAGAGGAGAGGACACCATTCCATTTCTCCCGAGAGCACAGGCACAGCCAGCCCCTGGTAAGCTGAAGGTAGATGGGTCCGGGGCCGTACCAAGGAGGGGACCCTAGTCTGGGGTGTGCAGGAGGAGGAGGGCGGCTCCCCCAGCCCGCTGGTGCAGGCTGGCACTGAGTCTCCTACACTGAGTAGACTGTCTCTCTCTTTCAGGCAAAGCACTAAAGAGCCAGTACCAGTGAGTGGCCCCACCTGTGTCCTTGATGCTGCCCTTGCCTGGTCCTCCCCCTTCTGTCCCTTTCAGTGCCTTCTCTCAGCTCCCAGGCCAACAGTGGCCAAACCCCTAGAGACAGTGATGCCTGCCGACACCCCAGCCTGGTACCTGGACCTTCACCAGGTGAATAGGTGTGTCCTCAAGAGTTGGCCTGGAGCCTGGACAGTCTGGGTCCTCTCCCTGCCTTGCCTCCTGATGTTTTCTTAGAGCAAAGTCACTTCTCCATCACAACCAGATTTGAGGCTGGCTTTGAGAGGCTGGGTCCTTGGGCTCAGCCAGTCCTCCTCAGCCTCTGGATCTAGAAGGGACCATTAGAGGAGCAGGCCCTGGTCCCTGCTGCTCCCGGTGGCGGGGCCTAGCAAGGGCCCTTGCTCTTGAAATCCAGGACTGGGCATTGACCTAGTGGGAGCACCCCTCTCCCAGGTGCTCCCATCCACCCAAGGGCACAGTTGCCCAAAAAATGCTCTTTTCCAGGAGAAATGGACCCTGTGCCTCGGTAGGGGATGGGGGGCAGCCTTCAGTGGCAGCTCCTCCCCCACCCTCCCCAGATTTGCACTGGGGTGAGAATTGGAGTGATGGGAAGGTTTTTAAGGGCCAGGGATGGATCTTTTCTAAATGTTATTACTTGTAAATAAAGTCTATTTTTCTCCCTTGAATGCTGAGATGCCTTGATCTGTGTGGGAAAAGGAGGGACACCTGGGCTTTTTAGGGCAGCATATCTTTGTCCTCAGACCACCTACCTTCTCTCAAATCCCTTCTCCTGGCCTTTCTGAGGCCACAGGATCTTCCCACACTCTGTTTCTGGCCTCTGCTCCCGAGGAGCATTATGGGCTGGCCTCTCCTCTTCTGAGGACCTGTGTCCCTGAATCTGGTTTTGTCTTTAGCTTCTGAGTGGCATCCTCTCTCTTCCCACACTCTCTCCTGGGATAGGCCACGTTCTGAGTGGAATTATGGATGGCCGAGAGGATAAATGACTGGGCAGACATCAGCACACCACCATTGGAGATCATTTATGAGAGCCCATCGTGGGCCTTGCTGGGGTGACAGCGATACAGCTGTGGGTCAGAAGCAGCCTCTGCTCACATCACTTCCCTGGGACAGTCCATCAAAGGAAACAAATACAACGTGAAGTCGATGCAGAGTGTGTCCTGGGCTGAGAGTGCACAGACCTCAATGGAGAGGTGGCGTCTCAAGCAGGCTTCGGAGCCTGGGGTTCACTATCGGCATGGTGAAGCAGAGGAGTCTTGCTGGGGAGCGGGCCTTCTCGTGTGGGCAGGCACGCTTGTCTTCAGCCCAGCAGCCTAGGGCAGTGAAGCAAACAAGGATCAGGGCCAAGCTGGGAGGGACAGCCCTTGTCACTTTCCTCCAGGCCATGCCTCCCCTGCCCGAGTCCTGTTCTTTCTAGTTGCTGCCCAGGCTCAGGGAATTGGTGGGCATTAGCCAGAGGGTGCTGTGGGCAGAGCCCACCCTTTCCTCCCCACACCGGAGCAGAGAGCTCCTCCTGTCTCTGGAGGCCCTCCCTCGGGTTCCTCACCCAGAGCTGGGCCAGGACGAGGTGACGCTGGGCAGTCTGCCCAGGATCCGAGAAAACACAGGAGAAGTTTGTGTCTCGTAGGGTGGGGCTCAGCTCCTCCAGCACCAAGGCGCTCCACAGCTGGGTCCTCGTGCCCCTGTGCTCCCGCCTGGAGCAGAGGAGAAAGAAAGGCCATGAGAGGACCGCAGGAGGTGGCGTCCCTCCTGCCAGCCTCACCGCTGTGCCCCTCACCTGGTGCTGCCCTCCCGCAGCCGGCCTGGGAGGTGCTCGATGAAGGAGCCGTTGCCCAGCCAGTAGAGGATGCTGAAGTGGGGAAAGCGGCTGCAGGCGGTACAGGACAAGGTCAGCGTTCCATCTAGGGACACATGTAGCTGTTATCCCTCCTGTAGAGCAGACCCTCCCCTCCACCAGGCTGTGGCCTGCCCACCATGCCCAGCTTCCCAGTCGCCATGATTCAGGAACCTGGAGTGGGAAATCTGTTAAAGGGGAAGTGTGGTTGTCTACCAGGGGGCCCAGGCTGAGTAAGAGGAATTTGGGGACGGGTCCTTGGTCTAGTACTTGACTCCCAAGCTTGTTTCTCCAGAGTGACCCTTTCTAGCACCAGCTTCAGGAGCCCTGGCTGAGGAGGTAGCACCAGTAGGGCACTGCTCCTCTGAGGAGGCCAGAGGGCAAGTGGGCTCTGGGAGGAGAAGCTAGGCTTAGAGCCACTGCAGTCAGGACTCCAGGAGTCCTCTGTTTCTTCTGTCTGAATCCTCTGTCCCATTTGACAGGGAGCATCTTGGGAGCTGCGAGCTGAGCCCTGTGCCATGCTGGTGATGCTGGGTGGGAGAGGGAGAATGCTGGGTGCTCGGCCAAGCTGGCCTGGTTGATGGTGGGTTACGTGGCAGAAGGCTGGGGGACGATGCTCAGGAGCCAACCCCACCCTTGGCGCCTCCGTGCCTTCAGCCCACCCCCTGACCACCGTGCCCTCCTGGGCTCCCGTCAGAATGACTCCTTACTCAGTGAGACTTCCACTTCTGGCCAGGTCACCTCCAATGCTGGGCACTGCTTAGCTGTTGGGAGTGCTGGGAGCCGGGAGAAGAAGGAGTCCTTTTCGATCCCAGCTGAGGCAGTGGCAGCGGTGGTGGCCTGAGGCACAGGTGTGGCTCTGGCCAGGTGGGAGATGATGTGGGCACAGAGGAGCAGGGCCCAAAGAGGGCTGGAGTCTGAAGAAAGGACAGTCACAGAGGTCAGCAGCTGTCTTACCTCCTGGGACTGCTCGGCATCCTAGCTCGGACCTTGGCTGGAGAGGGAGTTGCTGCCAGCACGTAAGTCTGGCAGAGATTCCTGGACTCTGCCCAGAGAATGGGAGGGGCAAAAGGACCCCTCAAACCCCACCTCTTGGCCCTCTTTGAATGGAGCCAGAGCCACAGCATCCAGGCCGAGGCTGAAAGCAACAGCACAGCAGCTGGGGGGAGCCCACCTGGGCGTACGGCCCAGGGCCGGCCACATGGCTCCGTTCTGGTCTCAGGCCGCACCCCACCCCCTCCACCCGCACATGCACAGCCCCAGGTCCCACCTGGAATCCAGTTCTGTCTCATGGTCATGGTGTGTGTGTCAGGAGCTGGCGTGCCTGGCTCTATATATCTGTGACAACTTCCTCCTCTCTGGGGAGGCGGGGGAGGAGACGGTGAAAAACTGCTTCTCCCACGTCTTGAAGGGCTTATTATTTAGATCCCATGCATACGTGTGGCCTTCTTCCTGTGGACTCCACAGCCCCGCCCTACATCTGATATTTCAGGGGGCTGCCAGGCACTGCCATTTACTCTGTCCTGTCCACCTGTTCCAACTGACAACTCCTGGAGGACCGGCATCACGTGCAGGCTGGAGCTCTTCCAGCCCCTAGAAACAAAGCCAGGGGAATTCCCACCCTAGCTCTTATTACATCATTATACTGGTTTATAGTCCAACCTAACCCCTTCATTATAGGGATGGAAACTAAGGCCCAAAGGGGACCAGGGACTTACCTACTCACAAAGGGAGGTAAAGCTCTCTCCACAGCCAGAGCTGGTTCTGGGAAGGGGCAGGATATACAGTGAAATCCTTCTGGGAAAGCACTGCCCTCTCCCTTCAATTTCACTTTCACTTTTATTTAATCAGGGAATCTAGAGCAGGCTCTGGCCAAGAGAAGGCACACATACATGACAGCAGTCTGGGCCCAGTCCTTACAGTTCCTGCACACTGCACCTCCTCCTGAGCCGGAGTTCATAGTGGCCAGGAATCTCCTTGCTAACTCCCAGGCCCCCTAACTCTCCAGGTATCAGCCTGGGGTCTTTAACCATCCTCAGCCCCACCCTCCCAGGGGCACACAGGACATGAACTAATGAGAGTGTCTCTCACACATGAATTCTTCCGTCCCAGCCAACGGTCACGACTTTGGTGTCCACCTCTGCTCTTCTACGTGAACAGGCCTCTTGCTTCTTCCTTCAGTCACACCATATTCAAGGGGACAACTCTCCTAGTCACTGGGGACCCCAAGTTGGACCACTCTGACCATTTCAGACTCAATGTCACACCAGCCCACCCACATCCTGGCCTTTCTCAGGCTCCCCACTCTCTCCAACCACCAACCCAACACCCACCCATCACTCTCATGAACCCTTCTCACTTCCGTCATCCCAGCCCCTTGGCCAGAGCTACAGATCTTATTTCCCCTACCTGGCTCTCAAGAAGCCCTGAAGAGCCCTCCTTTCTGGAACCCCCCCTTTTCGGAGCTCCACGGCTCAGATCAGCTGCGTCTGGTCCCATGTGAGCCACATCACGGGAGCTACACTGAGAGCACCTCTAGACCTTGTCACCAGGAACCTCTCAGACAAGTTGAGCACTTGCAACACAAGCTGAAGCTCTGGCCCTGAGGGGAGGAGAGGACGCTTCCCAGGGAAGAGTGGGCGTACCCAGCACTGGCTGGAACAACAGAGCTACATAAACAACGTCAAATGCACCTGGGGCTGTGGTGAGACGGGTGAGGCGCTCACTGTCAGGGTCCGCGGAGGCAGAAAGACCAGGACTGGTGATCCACAGAGCAAGTGTGAAGGCCAGACCTGAGCGTCTGGGATCAGGAGGATAGGATGCTGGGGACAGAGCCAGGGAGGCCAGGAGGTGGAATTAGGTTTGGAAGATGTGTCAGGAACACTGCTGCAACCCCAAGGGTTTTGTGTGTATGTCTGTGGAAAAATTGGACTCATTCCCAATTTAGACGTGGGAGACTAAAAGTCAGCTCCTCTTCTCCAGGGCTCTAGCTGACATCTTCATCTTTTCAGTTCCTCCCCCACCAGGAGCTTCTGGGCTGTAAGACACAGATAAACTCCCCCCTAGGAATACCAGTGTCTCCAGCAGTTAGGTCAGGAGGCAAGGCTGCCTGGGACTTCTGAGACATCATCCTTTGGGGGAGGGGGTGGGGATGCAAGGGAGAGGAGACAGGACTCTCTACCTGTGAGTGTAACCAAGGCCAGAGCCAGGCTGCTGGGAGGCCATGAGACTCAGGACTGTTGAAGTACGAAGAGACAGCCGTGGACAGCCTGGCCTCGGTTCTCACATGGGCCTGATGTGGAGGTAGGGAGGACAAAAGTGAAAGGATGATTCCTGTCCCCATTCCACTCTCTGATGGTGGGCTCACTGGCATGAGCGACAGGGGACCTGGGAAGCCATAGCTGGGTAACAGATGCCAAAGTTGAGAGTGACCCATGAGAGGGGTGGTGGTGGCAGGGCGCTGATCTCAGGTGGTGAGGACAGTCACCCAGTGATGGCCCAGGACCCCTTCTGCTATAGGACAAAAGCCCAGCATTCCACCTTGCTCAGGGAAGTTGGGCAGGGCCAACCACCCCAGGCCCCAGCTCTCAAATGGGAAGAGCAAAAGGCAGCAAAGGCCAGGCAACCCCAGGGACTGCGGGGAAAGAGGTGGCAAGAAGAAAAGCAAGATGGATGTTCAGCTTTCCAACCCAGCTCACGGAGTTTTATTCAGAATGGATGACAAGATCCTGCTTGGTTCTTGCTGTACTTGAAAGGCCACATTCCCTAGGAACCCAGCGTGGAAGGCCCACGTTTGCCCTCCCACTTCCTTCGAAACTCCTAGGACCAGAGCTGAGGACTGTCCGGAACCCCTTCTCAGAATGCATACTCACCTGGGCCTGACCCTCTTCCCATCCACCCACCACTCGTGTTGGCAGGCCCAGGCAGGACTCATGGATGACAGGGCGGACATGAGGATATTCCTTGGGCTGGGAATCCCCTGGCAGCTTCAAGGGAACAATGTCTGACCACAGGAAGAAGTCTCACATCTGTCATAGTTCTTCTACGGCACACAGAGACACACGCATATGTTCTCACTCGGGCTTTCAGGGAAGGAAGTGATGTGGCAGTGGCCTTTGGCACGTGTCACCACTTCTGGGCAGAGGATCAGCTTGCACAAGCAGCCCTCAACCTACTGCTGCAAACAGTAACCCCTGTGGCCCAACTATGTATAGATGGTGTCTGTTCTTGGATGAGTACAGCCCCGCTTAGTGGCAGGTTCCCCAAGCTGCTTCTGCTCTGGTCGCCCCCAAACAAATCCTTGGTGAGTTCTGAGGTCCTAGAGCTTCCCTCGCTGGAAAAGTCATGACCAGGTTCCACCTGTCTCACCAGCCTATGGCCCCCGACGGGGAAGATGGAGTCAGACAACGCCCGCCCATGGCCTTAGCCGCGGAGGAGGGAGGACAGCCTCACCCCTCAGTGCTCATCAGGGGCACCAGCTGGAGCTCCCTGGCTCTTCCACACTGAGTGTGCCAGGCTCGAGCCCCACACATGGAAGGAAGGGGAGTGGGGCTGGGACTCTCAGCCAGAGGTGAGATGGCCCCTTTACACCAAAAATGTTGTGGCTCTGCTCCTGCCCTGCTCAAGCAGAGAGGCTGAGGCCTGGAGGAATTGGGGCAATTCCTATGCTCCACAATAAAAAAGGTTTTTAAATATATTCATCAAAATAGTTTTCTTTTAAAAAGCCCCCCACTGCTGACAGCCCCACTGGCTGGCTCTCCATCATATCCCTCCCCAGCCCAGACACAGCCGGAGGGGTCCTGAGTGGCCCGAGTGCCCCTTTGAGTCTTTCCCACCCAGGAGGTCCTGGAGGGCAGGGAGGAGAGTGCCCTGAGGTCCATGGTGGGTGGATGCTCTTCTTCCTGACTATTCCAGGCCCAGGATATAGTTGATGCCTTGCACCAGGCCAATGATAACAGGCTGCCAGGCTACCAAGTATCGAAGCCAGTCCAGCAGCTGCCCATACATGACGTGAGGCCTCTCCCAGCTGTCAGTGTGTTAAAGAAAAGAGGCTACGGGTTTGAGCTGCTAAGGCTGGTCTAGGGGATGGATGAGAGGCTCTGCCTACACTTTCCGGATGCTCCACAGAACTCAGCCTAAAAAAAGAAAGGGAGCTGCTTTCTAGAAAGCCCCACCCAGCCTTTCTAGGTTGGAATGCAGGGCTAAACCCAGAGAATGGGGGAAGGAGGGCAGAGAGGACCAGTGCAGAAGATCAGACAGACGAGGGAGAGGATGGAGGGGTGAAACTAAGCTCTTCATGACCAACATGCAGAGAGGGCTCCGTATAACGCTCTCTCTAAGGTGGGACCACCTGTGTGCTCGAGACTGCTGAAGTTACTAGTGACAATGGCTTCCGGGAGGTGGGGAGTGGGATAAGGTAACCCAGAGGTTCTTGTAATGTCCAAAATGGGAGGTTTTCTAGGTCAAGGAAGGGATTGAGTCTAGGGACAGAGGCATAAGGGGGCAGAGCAAGAGGCTGGTCGCAGTGGATAACCCCTGGCAGAGGCTCTATGGAAACCCCACCCAAGGGTACTGAGCACCAGGCCCTACTGAGGCCAAGTGGCCCTGGAGATGAGTCCTTTCCTTTCATTTTATAGCTAACTGCCAGGCAAGACATGGAGAGGGAGCCTGGGAATCCAGCTTTGGGGAAAGCACAGGTTGAACCTCATGAGACTATGGGGAATCCCTCTGAAGGCATCAGAAACCACACCTGGCCCAGTCCTAAGACCTGGGAAGCCCCAACCCTCAGCTTGACCATGCAGTTACTAAACGAGACCCTGGAAGAACCAAGCAACGAACTTTAAGGGGGAACACAGTGGCCCCACACAGCCCAGCTAGTGTCCAGGGAACAGGGGACCCTGGCGCAGAGAGAAAGGGCAGCTGGGAGAGGTCCCTGGATCCCAGGGTAAATGGGGGGGGGGGGGGGGGGCTGGGGCAAAGAAGCAGCCGGGCACTTTCTGACAGGCAGGCTGTGGGGAGCTAGTGGAGGCTGAAGGCAAAGTGGGGAGGGCTGGTCAGGTAGGGAGGGGCAGCGCAGAGGAGGACAGGTCCTGTGTTAACAGTGGATGGGGACAGCCCCTCCCCCCGCCTTGCAGGCCCTCACAGGCACAGAGCTGGTCTCCAGACCTGCCTGTCATAGGTATAGCACCACCCATTCACTGTATCACCTTGAACAAATTATTCAATCTTTAAACTGTTTCACTAGTAAAATGAGGATAATATTACCCAGGTCATAAAGCTCTAGCGAATCAAGTGAGCGAATGTGAGTAAAGCACTTAGCACAGTGCCAGGCACACAGTAAGCAAGCAGTAAATGGTAGCTGCTATCACGTACCCACTTACCCTTGAGGGATCCTCAACTATGAGGAGAAGCTGAGCTGCTGGTCCTGCCCCACATCCCACCTACTTTCCTAGACCACAAGCCAAATGGACTGGTGGGCAGGTACCAGGTTGGAGGCAGGCGGGAGGGCCCCAAGACCCACCCAAATGCAGGCCAGTACTTTCTTACCACTGCCCACTCCCAACAAGAACCCAAACAAAGGATACGGGTTGCTGAACATCCTCTTGAGGTCTACCTTCTCTTTGCAGTAGGGACACGTCTGCTTCTTTCCCACAATGCACCAGCCGCGGATGCAGAACTCGTGGAATCTGAGCACGACTGGTCAAAGGAAATGGTGGGCAGCCGGGATGGCACTCTAGCCCCATGCTGGTCTTCAAGTGCCCAGGCTCTAGCTCTGGAGGAAGGTTCAAATCCTGGCTTCACCTCTTATGGGCTGTGTAATCTCGGGTGAGTCCCTTCTCTCTGACCCTGCTTCCTCACAAGTGAAGTGAGAATAATGAACTCTGCCTTACAGGGCTATTATGGGACAAAATGGAGATAACACATGACACAGAATGGGAGCTGAGCAAGGACGTGGTGAATGTCAGAAGAGGGATTATTACCGTGTATTCAGGGGGATTTGATTCTGAAACTGAGGGAGCCAGTTAGAGGATACTCCTGCCCTGTGACTGACCCAGTCTTGGGGCAGCCAGGGCAGCTGCCAGTCTCCTTTCTGATCCAGTCAGGCTATAAATGCTGTTTACGTAAGAGTGGCTCCCATCTGTGAGAAAGAGTGAAGAAGGCAGCCGTTTCCACTCCTGGGGGTCGGCTTCCCTAGCAGAGGACATCACCCAAATGCCTCCCTTTTGTGACTCCCCTACCCTCAAAGGTCTGGACAGCACACCCAGGGGCAGGCCCACCCCTCCCCCTCCCTGACTAGAGTGTGCACGTGGCAAGAGAGATGTGGCCCAGGAGCTCCAGGCAGGATACACGTGATTGCAAGACAGCCTATACGTATTCTCGATGATGCCCTCTTCACTGACATCCACAAAGATCTGCTGCCCACACACGGCGCACACACTGTCCGAGAGGTGTTTGGTGGGCATGCCCGACTCACTGTAGAACTGGGAGAGAAGAGCAGGAGGAAAAGACAGAAAAGATGTGAGAATCAGCCAACATGGGAAGGTACCACAGAGGCCTCAGGTCTTCTGGAGATGAAGTGACATGGCAGGGAGAGGCCCCAGAGCAGGAGAATATCTCATACACCAGATCGTCCTCATCTTTGCTAGACAGATGGGGTGAAAGGAAGTCAGATCTGATAGGACCTGAAGACTGGGTGGGTGGAGGAAGAAGGGCTCAGGGCAGGTGACTGGGAACTACGAGGGTGAGTCAAAAATCATCCGCACTCTTGCTGCAGAATTTCTACGTCAGCTAAGCCACTCTGCAGCCAGATAACGCTCCCACCACAGAGGACAACATCTCTTCTCCAAGATTCAAAACAGTGAAACACCAGGTGCAACGCTGGCCTGGTGACAAGGACATTCAGACACTTGTGGCAGCAGCAAAAGAGGTTCAACCCTTTTGGATGCCATTTGGCATGATATCTCAAACTGTCACACCATTTAACCTATTAATTTCACCCTAAGGAATTTAAAGAAGTAGTAGAAATATCAGAAAAGCTTCATGCATACAGATATTCATTTAAGTGTTATTTATAATTAAAGAAGCAAAGAGTTTAGCTATCCCTCAAAAAGTTAAATGTAGAATTACCATACGACACAGCAATTCCATTCTTAGGTACGTACTCCTAAATAATAAAAACAGAGACTTAACCACACACCTGTATACCAATGCTCATAGCAGCATTATTCACAAACAGCTAAAAGGTGGAAACAACCCAAGCGCCCATCAACAGAAGAATGGATAAACAAAATGCGGTCTGTCCCTCCAATGAAATGTTATTCAGTCATATGAGTAATGAAGTTCTGATACATGCTACAACATGCAGTCACCTTGGAAAAATTATACTAAGTAAAGTAAGTCTGACATAAAAGGATAAACACTGTATATGATTCCATTTACATAAAATATCTACAACAGGCAAATGCATAGACAGAAAATAGATTAGAGGTAATCAGCGGTGGGGAGGAGGATATGGGGAGTTATTGCTTAATGGGCACAGTTTCTGTTTGGAGTGATGAAAACTTTTGGAAATAGTACACTTAACGATGGCTAAAACGGTGAATTTTATGTTACATATATTTTATCAAAAGTAAACAAAAACAAGCAAAGAAATGGAAATAACCATAAATGACCAACAACAGAAGAATGCCTCAATAAGTTACACTCAAGGGACTAGACAGGCAGTGAGCCAACTGAAGCTTGCAATATAACATTAAGTGTCAAAAGCAGGGTACAAAATTGGAGGCACAGTATTATTGGTACCATATATAAAGATAAGCCCAAATCTATCAAAAGATCTCACACCAGTGATGTCTTGGTAGTAGGATTATACATGATTTTTTTTCTTTTGCCTACTTTTCTGTACTCAAATTTTCCTTAATGAACATATATTACAGGCAAACCTCTGAGATATTGTGGGCTTGGTTCCAGAACACCACAATAAAGCAAGTCATGCAGATTTTTTGGTTTCCCAGTGCATTTAAACATGTTTATACTTACTGTAGTCTATTAAGTGTGCAATAGCATTATGCCTAAAAAACCAATCACAATAACATCAAAGATCACAGATCACCATAACAAATGTAATAATAATGAAAAAGTTCAAAATATTGCAAGAATCACCAAAATGTGACACAGAGACACAAAGTGAGCAAATGCTGTTGGAAAATGGTGCTGACAGATTTGCTTGATGCAGGGCTGTCACGCACCCTCAATTTGTAAAAACAGAAACCTTAATTATTTGCGAAGCGCAATAAAGCAAAGCACACTAAAACGAGGTACGCTCATATCTTAAAAGATTATTGATTACCGTGGTTAATCACAATGGATAACCAATTCCATGCTCAAAAAGATATTCCAAATTTTGCATACTTTCCTTGTGGTTTATAGTTAAATAGCTATACAGCATTTTCCCGTCACCCCAAGGAGAAAAGACCTGAATTTTATTTGTTGAAATAGTCTAAGACCTATTTTTTTTTCTTTTCATTGTCCTAAAAATTATGGTAAAACGCACATAACAGAATTTACCATCTTAACTATTTTTAAATATACAATTTGGTAATGTTAATAAGTATATTCACATTTCTGTGCAGCCAATCTCCAGAACTTTCACATCTTATAAAATGTATTTTTTAAAAAGTTTCTACATTATTATAATAAGGGAAATAGATTATACTTAGCCTTTTTGTACTCTTAACTTGAGTTTGCTCTGTTTTTTATTTCCAAGCAATTGTCTTCTGAAAAAGCCACAGCCCTGACGCTGGGTGAGGGATAGCAGTGGGGGAGGGGTGGGCATACAGGTGCTGGGATAGGGAGTAGGGAGGATGGCAACAGCCAGAGCAGACACAGTTACACCTGCCAGAATCTCTGCTCAATATGGGGGCTTCTCTGACTCCAAGCTGCCCTTCTGAGAAATGGCCTCTCTTGACTCCCAAGAGTCCTCAGGGGTAGAAGGCAGAGATGCCACACTGCCCCAAGAATCTATGAACAGGGACTTCCCTGGTGGTCTAGTGGTTAAGAATCTGCCTTCCAACACAGGGGACCTGGTTCAATCCCTGGTCGGGGAAATAAGATCCGCATGCCACGGGGCAACTAAGCCCTCGAGCTGTAACTACTGAGCCCGTGTGCCACAACTACAGAGAAGCCCATGCACCGCAACAAAAAATCCACATGCCGCAACTAAGACCTGATGCAGCCAAATAAATAAATAAATATTAAAAAGAAAAAAAAAGAATCCATGAATATAGAGCTTCCTGCCTTCACCCCCACCTCACCACCTTGCAAACTATCTGAAGTGGCGAGCTTATTACTATCACAGAACATCAGACCAGCCCTGGCCCTGGGGAAACCAAAGCCCCGAAAGGAAAGAAACTAGCTGCAACGAGAACCCAGCCCCTCTGACTCCTAACCCAAGTTCCACCCATGACATCCATTAATATCTGCTGAACACTGCAGAAAGATCAGCTATTTAGCTCACTGAGGGCCAGTAATACAAAAGGTTCTGATTTGTTTACCGAGAGTACAAACTTAGGGCAGAGCCAAACCTGTGGGAGCCCACTAACTGCTACTCTCCAAAGTTGGAATCTGAATGTTAGTGTTGGGGGGGACCTCTGCGAAATACTTCTCCAGCACACAAGAGACTTACAGCTCTGAAATGCGTCTGGCTTAGAACTTCTAGGCACATCAACTGAACGGAGAGAAAAGAGACCAAGAAGTCTGGGTCCAGCTCTGACACTGAAGTCCCTGCACAATTGTGCAGCACAGGAACACGGCCACTCACTCTGGCCCACAGTATTGGCAGTGAAAGAAGTGGGAACACTCTAACTCAGGAGACGGGTGAGAGCTCTGAGGAAGAGCCTTTACCTCAAATCATCCCCAAGTTCTGCCCCAGGACACTGGGGCAAGGGATACAGGATCACAGAGAACCTGGATGAGATAATGAGATTAGGAGGGACACCCAGGAAAATGCCTATTAGGGCCCTAGCTTCTGGAGTTTTCCCTGCAAGCTAATGTGGCAACAGGCTGGCAAGGTCAAATCCCACAAAGTTTCAACAAAGTTATCAGGTGAGGCTGTCAAGTCAGGAAGGTCCCAGCAACCCCACGGTTCACAGAACACACAAAGACCGTATCAGGAGGCACTGAGGCTGAGTAGGGTAAAGTACAGGGAGGCAAATTTTGGTTTAACCTCAAGAGCCTGATGCCTCAGTGTGGAAAGGGCTCGAGGGGCCAACATAGTTTGTCAGGATTGGAAAGACCACATTTCCATCCTTTCTCACCTGCTATCTTGATGACCTTGAGCAAGCAAGAGGGAAACTCTTCTTTCCCTCCATCAAAATATATTGGGCACCTACTAAGTACCAGCCACTGGACTAGGTCCTTGCGCTAGAATGCTGGAAAAACACAGATCTGGCCTCTGTCCTCATGAAACCTACAGCTAGGGGAAACTGACATCTAAAAAAAATATTTAACTGCAGTACTTTCCAAAGCAATCTACAGATTTAATGTGATTCCCATCAAATTATCCATGACATTTTCCACAAAACTAGAACAAATAATCCTAAAATTTATATGAACCTTAAAAGACCCAGAATTGCCAAAGCAATCTTGAGGAAAAAGAAAAAAGCAGGAGGCATAACTCTCTCAGACGTCAGACAATACTGCAAAGCTACAGTAATCAAAACACTGTGATATTAGCATAAAAACAGACATGTGGATCAGTGAAAGAGAACAGAGAGCCCCCCCCCCAAAAAAAACCCCACACACCTAAGGTCAATTAATCTTTGACAAAGGAGGCAATAATATAAAATGGGAAAAAGACAGTCTCTTCTGCAAGTGGTGCTGGGAAAGTTGGACAGCTGCATATAAATCAATAAAGTGAGAACAAACCCTCACTCCATGAACAAAAATAAACTCAAAATGGCTTAAAGATTTAAATATAACATGATATCATAAACCTCCTAGAAGAGGTAGATATAGGCAAAATATTCTCTGACATAAATCATACCAATGTTTTCTTAGGTCAGTCTCCCAAGGCAATAGAAATAAAACCAAAAATAAACAAATGCAACCTACTCAAATTTACAAGCTTTTGCACAGCAAAGGAAACCTAAATAAAAAATGAAAAGACAACCTATGAAATGGGAGAAAATATCTGCAAACGATGTGATCAACAAGGGCTTGATTTCCAAAAAAAAAAAACCAAAAAAACAGCTCATACAACTCTACAACAAAAAAACAAACGAGCCAATGGAAAAATAGGCAGAAGACCTAAACAAACATTTCTCCAAAAAAGACATACAGATGGCCAACAGGCACATGAAAAGGTGCTCAACATTGCTAATTGTTAGAGAAATGCAAAACAAAACTACAATGAGGGCTTCCTAGGTGGCACAGTGGTTAACAATCCGCCTGCCAATGCAGGGGACACGGGTTCGATCCCTGCTCCAGGAAGATCCCACATGCCGCAGAGCAAGTAAGCCTGTGCGCCACAACTACTGAGCATGAGCCACAACTACTGAGCCCATGTGCCGCAACTACTGAAGCCCACGCGTCTAGAGCCTGTGCTCCACCACAAGAGAAACCACTGCAATGAGGAGGCCGTGCACCAAAATGAAGAGTAGCCCCTGCTCGCCACAACTGGAGAAAGCCCATGTGCAGCAATGAAGACCCAACACAGCCAATAAATAAATAAATAAATACCCAACACAGCCAATAAACAAACAAACAAACAAATAAATAAATGCTACAATGAGGTATCACCTCACAAGGTCAGAATGGCAATCATCAAAAAATTTATAAACAATAAGTGCTGGAGAGGGTGTGGAGAAAGGGAACCCTCTTACACTGTCAGTGGCAATATAAATTGGTGCAGCCACTATGGAAAACAGTATGGAAGTTCCTCAAAAAACTAAAAATAGAGTTGCCATATGATCCAGCAATCCCATTCCTGGGCATATACCCAGACAAAACTATTATTTGAAAAGATACATGAACCCCTATGTCCACAGCAGCACTATTTACAATACCCAAGACATGGAAACAACCTAAATGCCCATCAACAGATGAACGGATGAAGAAGTTGTGGTATATATATACGTTGGAGTATTAGCCATCAAAAACAATGAAATAAAGCCATGTACATAGATGGACCTAGAGATTATCACACTAAGTGAAGGAAGTCAGAAAGAGGAAGACAAACACGATATGATATCACATACATGTGGAATCTAAAATACAATACAAATCAACGTATCTATGAAACGAAAACAGACTTGTGGTTGCCAGGGGGTGGGGGTGTAGGGGGGCTAGGGGGAGGGAAGGAATGGGATTAGCAGAGGCAAACTACTATATACAGGATGGATAAACAACAAGATCCTACTATAGAGCACAGGGAACTATATTCAATATCCTGTAACAAACCACAGTGGAAAAGAATATGAAAAGGAATACATATATGTATAACTGAGTCACTCTGCTGTACAGAAGAAACTAATACAACATTGTAGTCAACTATACTTCAATAAAATTTTTAAAAATTTACACAAAGCGAGAACTAATTATTTAAAAGGCTAAAATAAGAATTACTTAATTGTAAAGCAACTATACTTCAATTAAAAAAAGAGAATTACTTAAAAGGCATTAAAAGGGCTATCAAAAAACACTACAATGAAGGGGTTTCCTAACTAAGCCTAGGTCATCTGAGGAGGCTTCCTCAAGGGAGTGGCATTTTACCCTGAGAGGTAAAGGATGGGTGGCAGTTAATGAGATGAAGAAAAGCAGAAATGACAAGAGGAGGCCCTGGGGCAGGAAGGACCTGGTGCACTTGAGAAACTGAAAGGAACCTAATGCCCTTATGGCCACATGGAGGATCTTGGACTTGAAATGAGAAATCATCTAAAGGCTTTATTTAAGTATGGAAAAACATGGTCAAATATATTTTTAAAAGATCACTCCGTCTTCCATGTGAAAAATGGATTGGAGATGAGGCCAAAATGGATTCAGAGACACCAGCTAAGAGACCATTACAATTCTTTAAATGCAATAGATGATGGGGGCGTATGCTAAGGTGATGGCTTGGGCTAATTTGATGGCAGTAAAAATTGAGAGAAGTGAACAGGCTGGTGATACCAAAGAGAGAGTGGAATAGTAAAGGTCTGAGGTTCAGAAGAGTTTTGGATTAGAGATCTGCAAGCCACAGAAAAAGAAAAGGGAGATACCTAGATGAAGAGCAGAGAAGATGGTTTTTCCTTAAGCTCACAGGAATAACAACATTTAAGGGGAAGGAAAGTTAGCAGAGGAGACAGAAAATATCAGAGAAACAGGAAGAAAACCAGAACAGGGTAATGTCACAAAAGTCAAGGGGGGGGGGAATCGTTTTTAGAAGGAAGAAGTGCTGAATCAACTGCTGAGATCAGAATCAATCCACCAGAATGAGTGACACAGAGTCACTGCTGACCTAAATAAGAGTCACTTCAGAAGAAGGGTATGAGCCAAGGTCAGTTAGAATGGGCCAAGGAGTGAGTGAAAGGTGATCGAAAAGGAAACAGAAACTTTCTATAAGTTTAGCTGTAAGTGACAGGAAATGGCTCAGTAGCTAGAAAAGAAGGTCAAAGAAAGGATAGAGAAGAAGGTCAAAGAAAGGATATTTTTGAAAAAGAACACTTAAAAGGTTAATGGGAAGAGCCCAGTAGAGGGAGAAGTTGAAGTCATGAGTGAAAAAGGAAGTCAACAGCATATCAGGTCCTTAAGCAGGCAGGAGGTGTGGAACCCAGAGCACAGGTAGGTCTGGCCTCTAATGGGAGAAAGGAGACTTATTCCACTGTTACTGGAGGGAAGAAGGAGAAGACGGGTGCAAAGAGGAATAAATCTGTAGATATGGAGTCAGGAATTGTGGAGATTCCCGTTTGCTTTCTAGTTTCTCAAGTAAATAGGAGGCAAAGTCATCTGCTGAGAATGAAGGGACAGAGGGAAAGGGTGTGAGACGTTTGAGAGTGGAGAAGGTTTGAAGAGAGGTTACTCAAAGTGGGAGAGTAGGCTCTCCAGTTGAACAGAGTCAGATATCTCCTTTGTAGGACAGGAACGCTACCCCCGGCTTTATATGGTATTGGGAAGACGCACTGAGAAAACACGCAAAATCCCAGCACAGGAGCTTGCACGTAGTAGGTGCTCAGGATATATGAGTTTTAATCTGTACCACTGACCATCACAAGAAATGTATGCCATGAAAGCCTTGTGGGCTCTTCTGGTCCACTCCCTGGACTAGCGAGGACACTAACGCCCAAGGAGGAAAGCCTCACTTGAAGCCAGAGAGAGCTTGTGGCTGGGCTGAGCTGGCTCCCAGTCAGTTCAAGCAGATTTCAGAAATACTTGTTGAAAAACTGAATAAAATACCCATTTCCAGCATTACAGTGGAGGAGATTCCATATCACAGAGTGGTGTAAGATGACTTTAGACAATAGATGGCATCGAGAGAGAACTGGCAATGCTCATGGTTGATGACTTGTCTCTGTCTTACTTTGTGCGTTGAGTATGATGAAGATACAAAGACAAATTCTACAAGGACCCTGTGCTCCAGGTGACCACAGATATAAAATATGTAGCCTTACAGCACAGCAGGACTGTACAGTACGTACGTGGTAAAGGGTAGCCGCTATTACCACCCTCATCACCATCCTCACCATGTTAGTGCTTGCTGTGGGCCAGGCTACTCTGCACAGTGCTTGACAATAACCCATTTGCTCCTCACCACAATTCTGTAAGGCTGGTAATATTATCACAGCTAAGAAAACAAGATCAGAAAGGTAAAGCAACTTGCTCAAGAGTATACAGATAATTAAAAGTGGAGGAGAATTTGAAACCAGGTCTGTTTGACTCTAACCCCCTAGCTCTTTCTACTACTTAAAGTCAGATGAATGGGCAGCTAGTTCTGTCATACTATCTGGGACACAGCAATTTGCTCAGGAGATAGAAAATGTGAAGTAGGACACCTGGCCCAGTGCAGCACAGTGTGTTACTACCCTGCCTGCCCAATCACTCTCGCAGAGAAGGAAGCCCCAGAAATAAGCTTATTTCACAATCCTCCAATCCCCCACCCCACCCCAATATGATTTTTGGGTGTGAATGGAAACCAGACTGACTGGCTGTCACAAGCTTCTGACCTCACAGTAACGAGCTGGAAAACACAGACACCATCCAAGAGTCCCTTGAATCAATCTGACTCAACAAAACAGTTACAAATTTTTCCAAATGAGGCAAAACAAAGCGCTATTCTACACTAAAAAGAGTAGTGTAGAATACTGTAAAAGGAATTGAGAATGCTTGTTAATACATTTATAAAACATCATGGTTTCACTTCTAGGGATTGTGAAACTAATCCCAGATCTTTTTAGGTTATACCACTCTCAGAAGGGGACCAAGAGATCAGTCAGACCTAATCCTGACCTGGTGCAGCTTCAAAATCAACTATGACTCTCTGAGATAGAAGCTGTGATCACAGAACATACAAAAGACTATGAAAAATAACCAGGACTGAAAATATGGTGTATACACACAATGGAATATTATTTAGCTTTAATTTAAAAAGGAAGGAAGTTCTGACGTATGACACACAGGTAAACCTGAGGACATTACTCTAAGTGAAATAAGCTGGTCACAAAAGACAAATATTGCATATGAGTACACTTATATGAGGCATCTAGAGTGGTCAAATTCATAAAAGCATACAGTAGAATGATTGTTGCCTGGGGCTGGGGAGAGCGGGGATTGGGGAATTATTGTTTAATGGGTATAAAGCTTCAGTTTTGCAAAACAAAGAGTCCTATGGATGGATGATGATGACAGTTGCAGAACAATGTAAATGTATTAATGCTACTGAACTGTACACTTCAAAATGGTTAAGACAGTATGTTATGTGTATTTTACCACAGTTTAAAAAAAAAACAACTAGCACTGATACTGGAAGTGGGCAATGGTGCTAGCAAAGGCTGCACTCAGTCACACCCTGTACATTGTAGACGGCTGATAAATAACTGTTGCTTGAATAAATAAAAGAATGAGTTGGCCAATGGATGTTTGGAAAGCTGGAGTCTCCTGGCTTCCTCAAATTGTTCTCCCCAAAGCATTGATCAGATTTAGGCATCAAGGCCAGTGACATTCTTGAAATTCAGGTTGTCGTGGCTCGCGGCCACGACAGGTATTCCTGAGCAGACCAAGGCCCACTTGACCAAAGACTTGGGCAGTAATAACAGAGTCTTAGAATTCTCAGGGTTGGAAAGAACTCTAAGGTAGTGCAATCTATCCCTTTATCCCCTGTTGGAGTCTATTCTATGTTCCTGCCTGGTCTAATCTGTTGGCATCCTGAGCTCTAGCAGAAGGCCTGTCATGAAGTCTCAGCAATATTTGCTAAGAGTACTGGAAAACAACGAATGAATTAACTCCCGGTGACTCACCTAGTGCTATCACAAGCCATTCTACTGTTCCTGTGACCCCGAAGATGGGAGCCTGGGGAAACAGCAAATTACTTGTCTGTAGTCAGGATCACCAAGGTCACATTCTGTTGGACAGGAGCATTTTCAGAGTGACTCCTCTGAAAGAGTCAGCTGGGTAGAGTGGCTCCTCTGAAAGGGAAAGCCATTCTCAATGTCAATTACCTAAGGAAGAGGTAGATCCTCATGTAAGCTACCAGGATTCAGAAGCCTGGCCTGTGGTGCAGGGGAGGGGCAGCATTATTTTTGTCAGGGACACAGGCTCTAGGTCTAGGCATCTGGATGAGAGCAGATTGGATTCTAGGTGGTGGGAGCTAAGATGACACCCAGTATACAGGGATAGGCCGAGAGGTAGATGAGGCAGGGTCTGAAAGCTTTGAAAAGCAGGCAGCCCGACAACTCAGATCAACCTCATTCAAATACGTACAGTTTATTTCCCTGCTATTCATCCTCAACCCTTTAATAAAGTCTGATGTGACTGATTCTTACGTTCTGTGCTAAGAGGTACAGGGAGGTATGTGGGTTTATCCTTGGGACAGACTGTTATCGTGGAGTGGTGGGGTTAACTAGTGAGATCCCACAAAAGGAAGGAGAATATGAGAGGTCAAGAGCTGGTGTTTGAGCACTCTTCACCCTAATGAGAAATTCTCCCGCCAGGTCTCCTGCTGAAGCTGGAATTTATCATGATTAGGGAATTATCTCATGAGGGATTATCAGTTATAATCACTGGAGCACCCAGCAATTCTTCCCAAGAGCATGGAAAGAGGCCCGGCTCAAAACTCACCTTGGGGAGGCCAATTTAATAATTCTATCTCCAGAGGAGAAGCTAACTTGTGGATCAATTCTGAGCTCAGTTCCATTTGGGCAGAAAACGGATTCTGCAGGTTGGTTATTAGGGACACACCTGAGGCTATGCTTAAGTTGGCAGCTGATAATAACCTTGAGATAAAGTTGGCAACAACCTGGGAAAATCAGAGAATTGGTCCTATAAAAATAGAAGAAAAAGAAATCACTAGAGGGTAAAGGACAGGATTCCGGTGAGAGTTACTTCGAAAAGCTGGCTGTGCCACAGAAGCAGTCTTAGTGAACAGCCGCTGTTGAAAGTGAAGTTAGTAATTAGACAATCTAGGGTCTGGAAATCTCTTTGGGGAGTGAACTGGTTAAAGGAAGAGCTGAAGTCTACACAAACAGATAAGAGTGAAATGTTGCTAAAACATAAGACAGCTGTTCAGAAAAGAGTCTAATAGGCTGTCTATAAAGTGACCAAATACACTTCGTTTTCAATTTGATCCATTACAGGAAAAAATAAAAATAGTCCCAGGATACTGAGAAACAAAGTCCTAGACCTAAAATTATACTTGATTAACGTTACCCAAGGTGATAGCTGAGTCTTCTGTTTAACGTGAATTGCCCTAAGCCTACCAGCCTGTAACACGAATGAGATCATAGTAGCAGTGATATACATATTTGCACAGCCAAAAGGCCCCCACCTGCAAAACTGCCTCAAATTCAGCAACAGTTCCTGAGGTGCCTCACATGAAGTCAATGCCAACCCTTTCTTGTTCTTCTCAATTGGTCTCCATTGCTATCTGCTGCCTAACAGCTAGGACTGGTATCTGGACGCTCCAAGAGAACCAGTCTCCCTGATATTCTCCCAGAGTTTCTCTCCAACATGCCAAACCTTGACATGGCAAGAACTTCTGAATGCCTTTCAGTCCCGACTCATCAGACAGAGACACATTTATCTCAGCACAGAACTGGAGAAATGTCTATTAAACTTGGAAATGGAAATTCCTTCTTGGGGCAGGGTCTAATGGGATGATACTGAGATGGGAAGCACTTCTGTGTTGTTCACACAATTACAAAAAGAATGTATTATTTTTACAAACAGCAACCAACAACAAAGACATATTTTCATTTTGAAAGAAAGAAATAAGGATACTGAGTTGGCTTTCTTAGACTGGCTGTTACTTTACCTGTATTTTAAGCTTGAAGAATCTCTGTATGGTCTCCACCTGGTCCTCCTGCAGCATTTCCTATCTCAGTGAAGGATCCAAGGAGTTGCTTGAGTTGCTTAAGTTAGAAATGTCAGCTTTGATACCTACCTTTCTTTCCTTCATGTTTTTTTCCTTCAGTCTCCAGAACCAATCTATATCCAAACTTACCCCCACAATACCTCTCAAATAGTCCGTTTCTCTCCCTTTTTACCACCTCTACCCTATTCCAAGTTGCCTTCATCTTGCCCAGACTACTACAATTGTCTCTCAAATACTCTTAGTGGGTCATTCTGATCTATGGACCCCTCTCCCATCTGTTCTCTACCCAAGCAGCCACAATGATCTTTTCAAAGTGCAAATCTGACGATGTCATTTTCTATCTTAGCCCCCCAGTATTTTAAGTATAAAAATCACAATCTTCCATTTGGCCTATATGGCTTTTTCTAGCCTAGCCTTTGATTATTTCTTCAGATACTTCCACTATAATTCAGTCCTACAACCACATTAGCCTAGTTCCTAAAAATGCTCACCCTTTCTCCCCACTACAGGCCTCTTACACACGCTATTTCCTCTACCTGGCACACACTTCGTTTTTCACTTCATCTGGTTAACTCCTACTCAATGTTCAGGTCAGCTCAATAGTCCCGTCTTCAGGGAAGCTATCTTTGAGCCCCAAGACTAGGTCAAATGCTACAACTGTATTTGTTCATAGCATCATGAACCTTCCCTTCATAATATCTATTCAAGTTATAATTTTAATAATACAATTTCATAATGTATCATACATAATTTATTTGTGCTTTTATTACTTTAATACTCTGTCACTAGGCAGTAAACTCCATTTGGGTAAGAACCATGTTTATTTTTGTACACCTCTGTAATGTAAGCACATACACAATGCCTAGGCGCACAGGAGGCATTAAATAAGTATCTTTTGAGTGAGTATTAACTTCCTTCAGGATAAAGTGATTCTCATAACAGCTTAGAGTTAAAAATTCTAGGGTACATCTGAAATCTAGCTTTCCAAATTTTAAGGAAGGAATCTCCACACACACCACTCATATCTTGATGGATTTTGTATGGCTTCTCTCTTCCATCAAACAAGTGATGCTATCCTGAACTCTTTGGAGGTGGCAGGAGGCAGTATTAAGAGCCCGGGTACACTCACCCCTATGGTAGATGCCATGTAGTCTGCACACATTTCTGCAAAGTCCCGCTCAAGAACACCATAGTAGAGGCCATAGAAGAGGAGAGAAATGCCAAAGTCCATGGCATCTTCTGGTTTGATCCTGTAAGGGAAGCAGCATGGACTGTAAGGCCTGCCCTGAGATGCAACTGCTTTAGATTACTACTCTGGGACACATAAGGCAGCACCTAAAGTTGGAAGCCTCAAGAACTGGAGCAAGTGTTGGCAAACTAAAACCAAATCCAGCCTGTTGCCTGTTTGTATATGGCCTGTGGGCACCACCTGAACAGTCTAGGCCTGGGAGTTGTGAAGACCAAGCTAGGGTATCCCCTTCTGCCCACTTCCCCACTCTGTTATCAGTGCCTGCCCCCTCTGACTGATCACCATGCCTTGCAGCTGGTTGGCACCTACATGTTGGGGACTCCACTACTGGCAGCTGCTGCACACTAAGCAGTGGAATTTTCAGTCTGGAAGTTAGCAATTCACTGCTGAATTGCCTCACCTCCAGCCAGTTGCCCAAGTTGAAATAGCTGAGCCCTCCAAAAGGAGGGAAGGGCACAGCAGGATCTGGGTGTCACTGGAGCAGAGAGTGAAAATGATCCCAGGGGTCACCCACCGCCATCAGGCTCCTCCTTCTTCTGAGAATGTTTCACGTGATGGCAAGTGGGCACAAAGTATGCCCACCATCTGAGACAGCCCAGCCAGGCAAACAGGGTGGAGCAAGGGAGGAGTTTGCTCTCTCGTTATATAAGTACCTACATCCATCCTAGATTTTGCCTTTTGTCCCACGAAGCCTAAAATATTTATTATTTGGCCCTTTACAAAAGTTTGCCAACCACAGCTTTTGAAAACAAAGATAAAGTTAGTAAATATACACATACCAGTTACCATAAAATTTTAAGTTGCATCTATATATATTCTGTATCATGTCATCAAAATTAAATTTTGGCCCAAGTCTCCTTACTAAGGACAATATGCCTATAATATTAGGAAGTTTGTTTTAGTAATTCCAGGGACCAATAATTTGCAAACTTTAGTCTTTAAATGTTTATTATAGAAAACTACCTTTGTTAAAACATTTGTACCAAGAACTGTATGTCTTCACTTCAAGTTGTAAATTATATTTATCTTAGAAAGTTGAATTTGCCCACCAATCTTGTAATATTTAATCTATTAACTAAATATCATGATCTTATACCAATTAACCTGATTAGTAGCATAAAAATGGTCAAGATTCTCAATTATGTTTTCCTCCTTATACCACTTATCAAAGTAAAAGAAAACTGCTATTCTGGAATAAATACCTTTAAAACATAATGGAGAATGTTGGTTTTTACTTTTTTTAACCACACAGGTTAGGAAGATATCTGGAAGTATCTTGGTTTTCTCTGATGAGATGTGTTGACTCTACACTGATAAATCCTATAAATGTTTGTGGAGCCTGTTTATTCTTTCAGCCTGTACTTTCAGCCCTGGAGGAAAGAATTCCATGGGTATCCTCTCACTATATAAAGCAGGACTTATTCCTTTCAGTTTCAGAGACTCCTGCCTACAGTGTACTAGGTTTGGGGAAGAGGCCAACAGTCATGAGTTTAAATTTGAATCCTAAATCTCTAGCTTCAATGCATTGTCCCAGGCTTAGGATTACTCACAATCCACAGCCTACAGCTTTGGAAACTATATTTCTACCCTTTTCTGCCCTACTTACTCACTGTACCTTCTAGTCCCAGAGTCCAGAATTACTTGGCTTCTGCCTTAATTGGGGGTGGGGAAAACCTGTATGCTGATATAGATCTTTTGGAAAGCTTATGACAATATGAAGCAACAGCCAGAATCCCACTCCTAGTCGTGTACCTTAGGAAGCAACTCAGCAATGTTATTTGTAACAGCACTACACTAAAAAAAAAACTATGTGCCTTAAAATGGAGCAGGACTTAAAAGTCCACAGGTTAACTCTGTTTCCTGAGAAACCTCTTAAAGATGGAAGTGTCAGCTGTGTTCTAAAGCAGCAATGCTTTTATATTTTAAACCTGACCTGCGATTAGAACACTTCATCTGGACCGGGAGAGTTTTAAATCTGATGTGTTCCTTGGAGAAGTGGGGCTTCTGGGCCTGGGTGGCTCCCACACTCATCTGTGTGGTCTCATTCCCTCATATCTCAGCCCTGGAACTACCGTGAAGACACTTGCAAGACACTGCCCTGTTATCTCCTGTCTTGTACCTTTCTAGGTGGATCTATTGCCAGGTGTGGCCGACCGTGTCCCATGAGTTCAACTGTCTAGTCTGGAGTTGGCAAACTTTTTCTGCAAAGGTCCAGATTGTAAGTATTTTAGGTTTTGTGGCCTATGTAGTCTCTGCCATAATTATCCAACTCTGCTGTTTTACTGCACAAACAGCCATAGACAGTGTGTAACCAAATGAGTGTGTTTCAGTAAAAAAAATTTTATTTTATAAAAACAGAAGGTAGGCCAATTTGGCCCACAGAACATAGTTTGCCAACTCCTACTATCCTTGAGCATAAGACCACTCAGGTAGAGTGGATATTACAATAAACAATACACACATGGAAAAGGAAAATGGTTCTGCTGGGGTGATGCAGTTATGGGTAACTGGCTACAATCATTATTATGCTTACTTTTGTTGTTATACTTTTCCACTACAATATAAATTCTTGGAAAGTACAACCAATGACTTGAGACTCTAACTCTGTATTATCCAGACATTCCTTTCTCTTTGCCGACACAAATCATGGAAGGCCCACTGATTCTCCCACCCCCCACAGCCCAAGTCTCCTATCCTAGGTGCCATGTTCCCCTTGTTAATATTCAGGACTTGTCCCAGGAACAAAGGTACATCTCCCCAGTCCCTCCTCCCCAAACACTAGCAAAAACAAAAAGCAAACGGTACTTACTTGAATAATAAGTTAAGACCAAAGAGGGTAAACATAACAGCCATGTAACCAACAATGCCAGTGGCATAGCTGATTTTATAGATCAGCAGGAACCACTTATAAACCAATCTGGAAAGAAAGGAGAAAAAAAATAGTACAGATGACACAGAAACACTGGCCTAAGAACCTCTGGACCACCAGAATCCCTTACTCTCACATCAATGGGGACATCAGGCTCTTTGTTTAGGACTTTTATTGTGCAACTTCAGTTACTGTACAAGGCTGGTCATTCTGTCAATTGCAGAAACACCTCCACATACCAGGCAGCTAGTGTTTTGCTTTGTATTTTCCTGGTCTCAGACCAAGGGAAGAAAAGAGAGCCTTAAAAGGAGGTTTCAACCTCAAACAAAGAAAGTGCATGGCTGACCTCAGACAAGTATGTCATCTCAAATTTGGGTTAGTTAAATAAAGAAATGAAAATTAGTAACTGCAGCTAGCTCAGAAGGAAACAGGTACTCTTGTTAGGAAAGAGGATTCAAGGGAAGATGAGTAAGAGGCAGAATTGGCTATAGGCTTTTGTAACTGGGTATGGTTAACTGCTTTGCTCCTACCCATAGGCCAATAACAAAATGAATGATGTCTAGTGAGTTTGTTTCTGAATCCTACCCCCCCTCCTGCCGGAGAAGGGATAAGGAAGGAGGCACTCAAAGAATACCTTTGAATTAGCTGTGTGTGTCTGATGGTGGTGGTGGTGGGCTGGGTGGAGCAGGGTTGTGCAATACACCTGAAGGAGAAGCTGTGCTCCCTAGGATCCAATGAAAAGCAGTGTGGAATCTGGTTGGTTGACTGCAACTACGTTCAGGGAGGAAAGATGTTTCCCAGAATGTACTAGAGGTAGTACAAATGCTATGGAGGTAGGTGCCTGATATCAGGGGCCACTGTTCTACTTATGAAGAGAAATAAGGAGCAACTTAGCAGTCTGCCTGGCTTCTGAGAGCCAGCTTGGTTAGTGCCAACCCTGCCTGGCCTCAGGGAGGATGCTCCAGGTCCCAGCCTGGGTCTCCCTGCTGTGGCTAAGCAAGAGGCAATGGCTTCTCAGGCTAGTGAAGGGGCCCAAACACCTTGCAGTGTCTGTCCTCAAAGACCACAGACAGCTCCATTATCCAGGGTTTGTACTGATCAGGTGGGAGTGAGACACAGCGGAAAGGATGTGGCATTTTAGGTGTCATCTGGATTAAGTGAGGTTTAATAGCTGGGTAACCCCAGATAAGTCATATCAACCTGAGACAAGTTTACTTATTTCTAAAACAGGAACCCCATGCTACCTTTCTCACTGGATTGTACACAGCTCATTTCCTGGTGTATATAATACACGCTCAATAAATGCAAGAATACATGTGGGTGTTTGTGAAAACACTCTGAAACTGTAAAGCACTACTGAGTGCTAGTTGTTATCATTATCAGAAACCTCCCATGTTACAGACACATTTTCAGTCATTTTAGCTGGATGCTGAAAATGTTACTTGATGACTCAACATGCTTTATTACACGTTTTCTTCATATTACTCTATAGGAGGTAGCAATTATTATCACATTTTTAGGGGTAAAGAATTGAAGGCTGAGAAACATGCAGTCATATGGGTCATATAATTAACAAGTAACAGGGCTGGGGTTTCCAATCCACATCCATCTGGCTCCAGAGCCTGTATGCTCTATAATGGCTTTTAACATACACTACCATAGCCAGAGAGGGGCTTCTGGATCACTGACCTCACCTTGCAGATAAATTTTACTTTGCAGAATGAAACTCAGAAAGCCAAAGAAAGGCTTGCAGTACAGTGGAACATAAGCAGCATGGAAAAAAGAGCAAGTTGCAACTTGGAAGACTTTGGATCAGGTAGTCATTACTCTGAGGCTGGTCAGTTCCTCTGTTAGGCTCTCCTGGACCTGTACACACATGTCTCATAGCACTTACCAACTCCACTGAAACAGATGCTTTCTTGTCCATCTCCTCCATTAAACAGAGTACTCCTTGAGGGCAGGGACCATGTCTTATCCAGCTCTGTATCCCCAGCGCTCAGCACAGGGCCTGACACATAGCAGGTGCTTGTTGAATGAATGAATGAGAAAAATCTCTCTTTTTTTTTCTGTCAAATATAGATATTAAATGACCTCACAAGCTGGTTGGGAGGATCAAATGAGAAGTGCATTTGGAAATACAAAGACTTATACAGGCAGGGGCTCTTTGTGACCAAAGAAGAAAGTTTTGTTTGCTGGAAAACTGTAAATTTGCTCAGATTCATTCATTCAACAAAAATTCATGGAATAGGCTACTATGTGCCAGGCCCTGGGACAGGGCCTGGATATACAGTGACAAACAAAAATGGATGTGGTTCCTGATTTCATAGTTAGTTTAGTGGGGGAGACAGACACTGAAAATAGTATTTAGTTATAAACTGTGATAAGTTCTATGAAGGAAAACTGCAGGGCACTAGTAGAGAATGTGACAGAAAATCTAATTTAGAGATCAGAGAAGAGTTCACAGAAGAAAATAACACTTAAAATGAGACCACAATGACCAGGATTTGCTTACTTATTTTGTTAGCTTTTAATATAAACAGACCTTGATGTAAACCATAAGGTAAGTTACAGGGAAAGATCTGGGGGGGGTTTACTCTGTGAATGGGGCAGGAGGTCTCCCAATCAGCTTGTTTTGGTGGGGCTCTGTGCCAAGTAACCTTGGCAGACAAAAACTGCAATTTTTTCAGTCTAAACCCACCCGCCTCCCATGCATCCCAACCTGTTAGCTTCAGGAAACCTAGGTCCTTCCCACTACTCACTACCTAAATTCTCACCTTGGGGTTGTCTGTACTAGTGGTTTCCGGGTGGCTCGGAAGGTGACAAAGGCTGTGACAGCGGAGAACAAGATCCAGATCACTAGGAACCTCCACCAGTGCAGCTTCACTGTGAAATAGAGGGGAACAACCCACATCTGAAAGAGGGTCACCATCTGAAACACAAACACAAGCACTTCAGCTCTAGCCAGCTCCCTCTGCAGCTCTATCCACAAATCCAGAGCGCATCTTGTGTGTTCCACTTTAGCCTGATCCTCCCCTACATTTCCAATTTTGGATAAAGGCACCTCCTAGTGACCCAAGTTAGAAACCTGGGACGGTGCTTGACACCAACCTTCTACCCCCCACCCGACTGTTTACTGTGCATATTCTTTCCTTTCCACTTGACCCCTTGCTATCCCTTACCTGGCTAACTATGACCTCTTTGTTAAGGCTCCTTGCATTCAATGTCTCCCCTCCAATCTATCCTTCCCAAGGGCACACATAGTCTCGAACGTGTCACTCCCCTGCTTAGAACCCTCTAAGGGTCCCCAGTCTACAGGATAAGATTCAACATCCTTAGACCAGCAGTCAAATCCCCCACAATGGAACCCCAAACTACTATTTCAAGGACCACCTTCTACCATTCCCCATGCCTGCTGTCAGGTTGTCCCCCTCAGGCTAAAGCATCCTTCTCATCTGCCTTTTGGCCTGAGAGTATCACATCCAAGATACACGAAGCCTTCAGTCTCCTTTCTAGGCAGAATAAGTCACGACTTCCTAGTGCTCCAAAAGCATTTTCTTTTCTACCATCATTACAGTGCTTATTTAGAGTATGAGACTGGATTCAAATTCATTCTCTACCTTACTGTAACCTCCTTGAGAGCAGTAACAAGGCCATACTCATCTGATTTCTCTGTGATAGGAAACTGTCTGACCCATGACAGATCCTCAATGAATTTAGATAAATGAGGGGAAAGCAAGACTAGAACCCTAAGAGAGAGGCACATTTCTGTTTTAAAGAGTATCTATTTTACTTTCCCTCCTTCAGATCTTTACCTCAGACTTGTTAGCTAAAGAGTTTGGACTAATTACCGGTCTTCTGCTCCCCAATGTCTCCTAATTCCCTCCCCCAACCACCCAATTTTCACTAGCTGTCACTCTTCTCAGGTGAGTAGCAGGTGTAAAAAAAATAATTAGCACTTAATAGAGGCTTTATTCCTGGTATCATTAAATGAAATGAAAGCGTATTTTTTTTAAAAGGTGGGGGAGGTGGCTATAGAGAGGAAAATAATAGCTGGTTTCCTAAAGTCCCATGGAAGAAAAAACTTTTTTCCTTTATATCTTTTCTCTCTCTCGCTCTTTTTAAATATTTATTTATTTATTTATTTGGCTGTATCAGGTCTTAGCTGTGGCATGTGGGATCTTTCATTGTGGCACACGGGCTTCTCTCTAGCTGTGGTGCAGAGGCTCTAAGAGTTGCAGCACACGGGCTCTAGAGTGCACAGGCTTAGTTGCCCCTCAGCATGTGGGATCTTACTTCCCCGACCAGGGATCAAACCTGCATCCCCTGCATTGGAAGGCGAATTCTTAACCACTGGACCACCAGGGAAGTTCCAGAAAACTTCTGAGAAAGTAATTACTCTTGGGGATTTCTAAACTAGTACTGCCCAGTCCAAATATAATGTGAGTCACATATGTAATTTTAAGTTTCCTAATAGCTATGTTTAAAAAAAAAGTAAAAAGAAACAGATGATCTTAATTTTAATAATATTTTATTTAACCCAATACAGTAAAACCTTGGATTGCGAGCAACTTGTTCTGCGAGTATTCCACAAGACAAGCAAACATTTCTAACAAATTTTAACTTGATAAGTGGGGAAAGCAGGGAGGGTTGGGGGGGGAATGAATTGGGAGATTGGGATACCAAACTGTACACTCTAAATATATGCAGTTTATTGCATGTTAACTGTATCTCAATAAGTTCTTAAAATAAATAAATAAAATTTAACTTGATAAATGAGCAATGTCTTGCAATACGAGTAGTACGTGATACCAAATGTCACATGATCACAGCTGGCCAATGCAGCTGACCACCAACAAACTGATGGATCTGCATCACAAGCAACAAACAGCAAGAGGTTATGGAGGAGATCTCGTCTGCAGAGGAGGAGGAGAAAACGGCAGAGGAATCCCTCATTTCAGGTGAGATTAGGGAGATGTGTAAAATGCGGGAAACAGTGCAAAATTTTGAGGAAAAGCACCACCCGAATAAGGCTGTAGCAGTGCGAGCGATGAATCTGTTTAGTGACAATACAATGTCACATTTCCACGAAATCCTCAAAAGGAGGCAAAAGCAAGTGTCATTGGATAGGCTCCCTGTTAAAGCTGCACGAAAAGAAAAAGATTCCATTGAGCCAACAGATAGCAGTGATTCCGTTAGTGACAGTGAAAGTCGTCCTACACAATAACCCTCCTCTCTCTTGTCTCCCTCACACCAGCCACAAAGGTTTTAAAAGGTAAGTGCAGGTTAATTTGTTTATTCTTCTTTATACTTTGTATTTTCTTTATTATTTTGTATTATATTACTGTATTGTAATCATTTTTATATGAATACTTTTGGGTTGTGGAACAAATCATCTGAGTTTCCATTATTTCTTATGGGGAAATTCGCTTTGATATACAAGAGCTTTGGATTACAAGCATGTTTCCAGAACGAATTATGCTCACAAACCAAGGTTTTACTGTATATCTAAAATATTACCATTTCAATATGTACTCAATATAAAACTATCTATGAAATATTTTATCTTTTTTTGTACTAAGGCTTTAAAATCCGATGTTTATTTTATATTTACATTACATCTCAAAAGAGACCTGTCACATTTCAAGCGTTCAACAGCCACATGGGACTGGTGGTTACAACACCGGATAGTGCAGCTTAAAGCATGTTTTTAGCGTTCAGCTGTCTGTAGCTGCTACTCTCTTATAGACTGCTCTGTGGCAAGAAAAAGCCTTAGTTTTTTAGTGTTATTTTACACATATTTTAAAAAAGAAAGAGACAGTGGAAGAGAATGGTAAGCAGCCACTTAGCTTTAGAGCTTCCAGCGCTGTGTGCCCACTGGTCAGTGAACAATATAGCCTCAGTACCAATTCCACTGTACAGGAACCCACAGTTGACCCCCTGAATGAAGCATTCTAAAATATTCTGGCCTTACCAAAAAAAGGTGGAAGCACCAGGAGACACAACAAATGGCTACCCAAATAACGCTCCAGGTGACATTCTAGGAGATATTGGGAAGAGACCAGGAAAAGACATCACAACAAACAACTGCAGATTATTTAAACTTAGGGGAATCATAACACTAAAAGAGGGTAGATGAAGGTGGATGTGGAAAGAAGGGCTGCAGCATCTTCAGCCTTCACACTGTTTGCTTTAACAGGCTCATGGGGGTGTTTACAAAACAGCAGGCCCAGAGACTAGAGAATTAAATCACATAGTCTGGTCACATGTGTCCTCTTGGAGAAAGAACAGGAATTCCTTTTTCCTTCCAGCTTTTCCAAAAACTTGGCTGTTACATAAAAACCACCAACCTGCCCTAATAGCCTCTTTCCCACTCCCCATCAATCACCAATAGCATCTTCTGGTGGGGAATCCAGTCAAGATAATTTTCCCTATATGAGCTGCAGCTCTGCATATTTTGGATGCGGTAAGAGGCAGAGGACCTGGATTCTATTCTGGGTTGAACAAAGACATAATTAGGAGTAAGTCTGGGTATCAGTGTAAAAGGAATGAAAAATCTTGCCTTGTTTTGTAACTTTCAGGCTTAAAACTTTAAGAGTGTAAAGCAACTCAACTTACACATCATGAAAGATAAGACAGGAGGTGGGTGGGTAGGAAAGGGAAGGAAGGAAGGAAATTTAGGGATAGGATTAGGCTCTTTGAAACCAGATGGCCCAGTAAAAGCCCAGCAAACCTGGATTCTAGTTCTGTTCTGCCTCCAACTCATTAGGTCACCCCAAGGAGGGCCATCCTCCTTAAAGGAAGCGTTTGACTTGATTTTCAAAGCCCTTCAACTCTTAGCATCTTAAGGTTCTGTTAGGCAACCTTGTATTTCAGACTCCCTGGGAGAGTGAAGGCGGCTGCATTCACTCATTCATCCATCAAGTATTTACTCTGGGGCTTCCTAGGTGGTGCAGTGGTTAAGAATTCGCCTGCCAATGCAGGGAACACAGGTTCAATCACTGCTCCAGGAAGATCCCACGTGCTGCGGAGCAACTAAGCCCATGTACCACAACTATTTGAGCCTGTGCTTTAGAGCCCGTGAGCCACAACTATTGAGCCCATGTGCTGCAACTACTGAAGCCCACGTGCCTAGAGCCCATGCTCTGCAACAAGAGAAGCCATGGCAATGAGGAGCCCGCACACCACAATGAAGAGTAGCCCCCACTCACTGCAACTAAAGAAAGCCCATGCACAGCAAAAAAGACCCAACATAGACAATAAAATTAATTTATTAAAAAAAAAAAAGTATTTACTCTGCATTTAATGGGAAGAGGAACGCAGAAATAAACATGATCTCTAGTCCCTGTCCTCAAAGAGCTAACAGTCTAGCAGCAGGAGAATAACACAGATCAAACCCTTATTTTACCGATTATATGAATTAGACCCTTCCTAAAGATGAAGTACAAACAGAAATCATTAAAGAGCAAATGAACAAAGCAGAATGATATAATATAGTGAAATTAACAGAGATTTTAGAATTAAAGAGACCTAGATATGAATACCAACACAGCTATTTACTGTTACCTTAGGCAAGTCACTTAACTCTGATAGCCCCAGTTTTCCGAACTGTAAATGAGGTAAACAGAACCTACTCTCATCAGGCTGTATAGGTTATGTGAGTTAATGCATGGAAAACTTTTAGAACAGTACCCAACAAGCCAAGCATTCAGTATAAGTAGTGTAATAAATATAATGTAAGGATTCAATATAATAGCTCTTATTTCAATGGCAGCAATGTATATAAAACAACAAGCACAGTTGCATAGTAAGCATTCAGTAAATGAGAGCTTTTACTATGGCTTCACATGATTGAAAATTAATAAAGCCATATATATAAGGGAGCAAAGATTGCAATGAGGTAATCAAAATAATCAACATGTTAAAGGTGGTGACGTTACAGCAATTTCTTTATAATGTTTAATTTCTCCTTTCCAGGAAAAATAAATGATCCAAAACCCAAATCAAGGATTTGAGGCCACTTTCAGGTAACGAGACACTCTCTACCAGGGAGGGTTGAAAGCCAGATTCTGTTCAGGGCTTAGAAAGCAGCTGTTGGGAGAGAGCTCACTGCCTGACAAAGGGCAGGCAGAGGGGCTGGGTGAACGGAATAGTCTACCATGGGGAAAATGGTAAGTTACAATTTTGCCTGGTTGATTTATTTGTGTCTACTGTAGTATTTATTGGCATTTTGCTTAATAAATAAGTTGAAGCTTCTTCGTTAAGGAAGGTATTTTTAATGACTAGCTTGGCAATAAATGGCTGAAGGTTACTCAAGCTTCTCAGAACAGCAGGGACTCTGGTGCCATCTGGTGGCAACACATTTGGTTCAATAGTTTGCTCAACCACGTGCTTGTACCTGATGCAGTGGCCCTAACTTCTCTTCCAGAATTTGGGGTGATGAGACATAAATGCATGAACTGGGCAGCAATGCAAAGCATCAAGCACCGCTATGGGCGTTCGGAGGAGAGATGTAGCAGTGTGGGCAGGAGCTGTCAAGGCGAGACTGGAAATGTCAGAGCTCTGGCTGGTTCTGAAGGAGGCTTCATTATGGTGTGTGTGTGTGTGAGTGTGAGCGTGTGTGTGTGTGTGTACACGCATGTGTGTGCGCAAGCCATTCATCCGTGTGTGTGTGTACGCATGCGTGTGTGTATGCATGCGTGTGTGTGTGTACGCATGCGTGTGTGCAAGCCATTCATCCTTCCTTCCCTGAATCTGCAAAAATGAAGCTGAAGTGAAGACTAGCCTGAAACTAACTCACTGATCCAGCTTCTCCAATCTGGAAGGTAAGAATAGCAACATTCCACTTATCTCTCCACAAGGCTACACAGTTGAGATGATGATGTTAGATGCTAACAATAAGAGAGAGCCCATTTTATTTATTTAATTTATTTATTTGGCTGCATTGGGTTTTCGCTGCTGCGCACAGGCTTTCTCTAGTTGTGGAGAGTGGGGGCTACTCTTTGTTGTTGTGCATGGGCTTCTGTGTTGTGGCTCCTCTTGTGGAGCACAGGCTCTAGGCACGTGGGCCTCAGTAGCTGCAGCACACAGGCTCAGTAGTTGTGGCGCATGGGCTTCGTTACTCTGTGGCATGTGGGATCTTCCCGGACCAGGGATTGAACCCATGTCCCCTGCATTGGCAGGTGGATTCTTAACCACTGTGCCACCAGGGATGTCCCAGAGCTAGCCCATTTTAAATGGACTGTCTTTGTTTTAGATTTCTTTCATCTCAGAAACTGTAATTCACAAAAAGTCAAAAAAGAGCTCGCAGATCACATCCTTCTCTGGGCACCAGCTCCCTTGCCAGTGTGCTGATGCTTGGCACTTCTAACTCTCGGCATTCTCATCACTTCTGTATCTTCCTAAGTTGTGGGGGCAGGGATCACCTGCCATGCTTGGCTGAAGAGGAATGCTGAGGATGAAATGAAAACTACAAGTCCAGGTAGTAGAACAAAGTAAGAGACTCACAACTTGTATCAGCTTGGAAAAAATGCTAATAAATGCACAGAGGTCAGTTGGAAGCAGGTGTCTGGGATATGCTCCACAGCTCTGGTTAATATTTTCATGAATAATTTGGATGAAAATACAAAGAATCTGCTTACCAAATTGTGAATAGCACAATGTTTGGGAAGGAGAGAGGAGCAAGGCAACAAACATGGAAAACAGAAACAAGATTCAAAATGAATAAAGTTCATTCCTAGAATTCTTCTAGTTCTAACATTCTGTGAACCGATAAGCTGAAATGAAGAACCAAAACCTTATGATGAAACCTCACCAACTACCCAAGCATAGGATGGGGAAGGAGTAGCTTAATAGCAGCTCATGTGAAACAGATCTAGGGGTTTCACCTGACCACAAATTGCCAGGGAATATATGCCAACAGGACCATTACCAAAAAAGCCAAGGCAACACTATGTTGCTTAAGAATAAACCCAGAGGACTCCTAGGTTGCGCAGTGGTTAGAATCCACCTGCCAATGCAGGAGACATGGGTTCGAGCCCTGCTCTGGGAAGATTCCACATGCCATGGAGCATCTAAGCCCGTGCACCACAACTATTGAGCCCGTGCTCTAGAGCCCACGAGCCACAACTATTGAGCCCGTGTGCCACAATCATTGAAGCCCACGCACCTAGAGCCCATGCTTCGCAACAAGAGAAGCCACTACAATGAAGGAGGAGGCCGCGCACCAAAATGAAGAGCAGCCCCCGCTTGCAGCAACTAGAGAAAGCACCAATGTGTGTGCACCAATGAAGACCCAACACAGCCAATAAATAAATAAATTTTTTTAAAAAAAGAATAAACCCAGAATGAAGGAGGCAGCAGCTCTACCGTTCTCTGCTCTCAAAACATTCTTGGGCCCTGAGATCAGGTTTTAGGACCACACTGTAAAAAGAACACTGACGAATAAGCATGACCATAATGGAGCAGGCAGGATTACAAAGGGTCTGGAAACCAAATCACATAAGGAACAGCTGAAGACACTGGGATATCAGGCCTGGATAAAACTACAGGAAAGCATGGCTATTATCTGAAGATCACCCAGAAGCCCAGCAAACAGATATAGTCAGCACAGTTTCTGTGACCTGGTAAAGACGCCACATATTACAGGAATATTCTACAGGGCAGAAACTTGGCTGGCAATTACCTCCTACCACACTCCTGGCAAATGGTCACCCTTACCACATGAAGCAGGCATTCCAATGATAATAGATGCGCTAGATAGTTCTTTCCTGATGTTGACCTGAAAAAAATCTGCCTTTGTCTTCCTCTTCTGCCTCCGGTTCAGACTCTTGTCCTTCAGAGAAGCTCAGAGTAAATTTACTCCCTATTTCTTATGCCTCCTCTCCTAATTTTATGTCTTTTTTTTCCCCCAAGTCTTCTCCTCTGCAGGCAAAACAGTCACTCAAGCAGTCATTTAATAAACACTTACTGAGCATTTACTGGACACCAGGCTAAGGACTGGGGAATTCAGAGATAAAAAACAAAACCTCCTCATGAAGGAGAAGTTTACTGAGGAGAAACAAATAACTATAATGCAGTATGATAAATGCTATAATGGAGTAGGCCCTGATGGCCAAGAAAGTAGAGCAGAGGTGCTTCACTCAACGTGGAGGAATCAAGGAAGATTTCCTAAAAAAAGCAACCTATCATTTCTGTCCTGATGGTCCAACGGGTGCAGGTGGAGAAAGGCATCGTGATGCGGGGACATGGTATGCTTGAGAGAGTACAACTAGTACCTGAGGCAGGTGTGAGAAATGAGCCTAAAGAGGTAGGCAAGGCTCAGAGGAGGCTCATCACACTTGGGAGTTTTTATTATATTCTGAGCAGAAAAGTTTTTCTTTCTCATAGAAAGTGGATTACAACCTTTTACCATCTTAGCAATTTCTAGCCACATTCTAGTAACCCTCTTAATGTCTTGGTTTAAGAAAAATAAATAGTACTTTAAAGATTTCCAGGTAGGAGATTTTGCCACTCATCCACTGCAGGAGGGAAGAGCAGTTCAGGGGATAGAAGTCTGAAAAGATACTATATTTGGGAACAGACAGAGATGATGAAAGCTTCTCCTTGGAGATCTTTAAAAATGGACAGCTACTTTTCCAGGCATAAACTTACTCCTTCCCCTAACATCCCTGAGGGAGCTAAGGAGCAAGTAAGATTAGATTCTCTGAATAGATGATGAAAATTGAGCTACACAGAAGCCAAACAGCAAGTCTGGCCTGGGCGAGGCTGCCAATCCAGATCTTCTGTCTCCCAAGTTCTGCCTCCCATCATCAGTCACAAAGCTGGGGGGGAACCCTGAGGAGGCAAGATGATGTAGAACAAAGAGGAGTGATTGTAAAACTACCAGCAATCCAAGGAAAGGACTTGGGTAAAAGTCATTAAAAGAAAAATCAGCAGGGTTAAAAACAGAAATGACCATGGCAGAACTAAAACTTCCTGAAGCTTTTGGAAACTTCAAAAAATGGTTGAGTACTTTATGGAAAAGAACACTTAACCAAGAATCAGATTTTACATCCGGCTCTCCAATTTAATGGTCATGTGCTCCTGGCAAATCGCTTCAGGATTCTGCACTTTGGTTTACTAATCTGAAAAATGGAGACAAATCCCTATCCTATCTTATAAAGCTATTTGTTGTGAGGTTCCAAAGAGAGAACAGACGAGAAAAGTATTTTTTTTAAATCAACAAATTCAAAACTATAAGCAGTTTAAGGTATTATTACTATTGTTGCTGTTATCGAAAAGAACAGCACCTGAAATTTAAATACAGAAAACAGTAAAATCACTAGCTCCCAACAGCAGTTAATTTAGACTGTTTCTCTTCTTTTAAAGTGAAGTTTCTTTTCTTTGAACTCCTAAATTACAGAGAAAAGTTTGATACTTTTCACAGTGAAACCAGTAGGTTGGCATACTTGCTCATAAACAATCTCACGGCTGGCAACATTCATGCTGCTCTAGGTCCCAGAGTCTGGGACAGTGTTTCTCAGTGGGGGTGAGTTTTCTCCCCAGGGGACATCTGCCAATGTCTGGAGATTTTTGACTGTCACAATTAGGGGAGGAGTGTTAGAGGCCAGGGCTGCTGCGGCTGCTGCTAAACATCCTACAATGCACAGGATAGCCCTCTGAAAAAATAAAGAATCATCTGGCTAAAACGTTAACAGTCTTCCTACTGAGAAACCTGGTCTAAGAGAACAGAGCTAGTGTTTTTCTACTCAGTAGTCATGGGTGCCCAATGGAAGGCTGGGCCACCAACCAGCACTAGTGAAGAACAGAAAATTTCATTCAGTTTGAGAGAAACAGAGCCTTTTCAATTAATTCCATCACTTCTTGGCATGCCATAAGAAGCATTTTTTTGGAAAGCTCTGACAGCTAATCTCAAACAGTTCATATTTCTACTACTCAATAACAATCCCAGTGCCTCTCCTTTACACAGCATTCTCAAGGGAGTTGTTTTAATTCTTTTTGGTTCCTACTCCTCACTCCAGAGACATTCTAATGTGTTTAACATGTATATTTTTGATTTATTACTTGGCACTGTGTTGTGTATCTTTCATTTTGTTACTTTTTCCACTCAGTACTATGCTTTTCAGGTCCACAAGCTGTGATGGGTAACAGTATCATGATATGCAACCACCACATTTTGCCTGTTTACTCAGAGACAGGTATCCAGACTACCCTCAACTCTGCAATTAACTGCCAAAATTAACAATTACATGAACACCCTCTCATATGTCCTGTTAGGCTATGTCACAAGACATGTATATATTCTATCTGACTGAATCGTTCCACGCGGCTCTCCACAATTCCTGCACCAGGCTTCTTACCCACAAAGAATACACGGGGGTTCCTACAGCCTCTGATCCACACCAATACTTGGAAATATCTGGCTTTCTAGTTTCTACCCAATTGAATAAATTGATAAATCATGTTTTTTTGTTTTTTTTAAATAAATTTATTTATTTATTTATTGGCTGTGTTGGGTCTTCATTGCTGCACACGGGGGGTGAGCGGGGGCTACTCTTCATCCTGGTGTGTGGGCTTCTCTTGTTCCAGAGCACGGGCTCTAGGCATGTGAGCTCCAGTAGTTGCAGTATATGGGCTCAACAGTTGTGGCACATGGGCTCTAGAGCGCAGGCTCAATAGTTGTGGTGCACTGGCTTAGTTGCTCCACAGTATGTGAGATCTTCCCAGAGCAGGGCTCGAACCTGTGTCCCCTGCATTGGCAGGTGGATTCTTAACCATTGTGCCACCTAGGAAGTCCTGATAATTCACATTTTAATGTTCATTTCTCTAACTCATACTGACTTTGAGTGTCCCTTCTCAGGCTTGATGGACTTTTGGATTTCCTCTCCTGTCAACTGCCTGTTCATATTCTTTGCCCATTTTTCTACTGGAGTTGCTGTCTTTCATTTGTTGATTTATAGGAGTTACTTTGTATAGTCTAGATACTAATCTATTAGTTTTAATCATTATTAATCTCCCATCCTGTTATCAGCTAACTTTGCTTATAGTATGTTTATCAAACAAAAATTCTTAATCTTAAAATAATGAAATTTATCAAATCTTGATCTTATCTGCCTATACATTTTTCATTAACTTCATAATTTTGCTTTTCATAATTAGATCTTAAATCTATCTTTAGTTCCTTTTTGTATGCAGTGTTATACAGGAATTTAGTTTTAATTTTTCTCCATATGGTAAGCCAGTTTTCTCAACGCAATCTATTTAACAACGATTATTTTCTTCACTGATTCGTGATACACCTTTAGTGTATATTAAGTTCCCATTATACAGGGATGTGTCTCTGAGATCTTCACTCTCTTCCACTGGTCTATGTCTACTCTTTATATTATGTATTAATATCTGGTAAGGTAAATCCCTGTCTTAGAAATTCCCTTCTTTCTTGCCTTTATTTTTAAACTTCTAGTAGAGAAAAAAAACCAGAATCTCTGGTTAATGAATATTCTCATCGTCAGTCGATGCACAGACCATGTTTGTTTTAATTTTTAAAAATTATTTTTGGGGGTCCCCTGGTGGTCCACTGGTTAGGACTTGGCTCTTTCATTGTTGTGGCCCAGGTTCGATCCCTGGTTGGGGAACTAAGATCCCACAGGCTGCATGGCACAGCCAAATAAATAAATAAATAAAACTGTGCCTAAGAAAAACACATAAAATTTAACCAATTTAACCATCTAAACCATTTTTAAGTGTACAGTTCAGTAGTGTTAAGTACATTCACACTGCTGTGCAACAGATCTCTAAAACTTTTTCATCTTGCCAAATCTGAAACTCTGTACCCATTAAACAACAACTTCCCAGTTCCCCCTCTCCCCCAGCCCTTGGCAACTACCATTCTACGTTCTATCTGTATGAATCTGACTACTCTAGGTACCTCATATAAGTGGAAGTATTTGTCTTTTTATGAATGGCTTATTTCACTTAGCATAATTTCCCAAAGGTTCATTCATGATGAAGCAGTGACAGGATTTCTTTCCTTTTTAATTATAATTATATTTTTGATAAATTTATTCACTTATTTATTGGCTATGTTGGGTCTTCATTGCTGCGCTTGGGCTTCTGGTGAGTGGGGGCTACTCTTCGTTGTGGTACACAGGCTTCTCATTGTGGTGGCTTCTCTTGTTGCAGAGCATGCGCTCTAGGCATGCAGGCTTCAGTAGTTGTGACATGTGGGCTCAATTGTTGTGACTTGCGCACTCTAGAGCACAGGCTCAGTAGTTGCGGCGCCCAGGGCTTTAGTTGCTCTGCAGCATGTGGGATTTTCCCGGACCAGGGATCGAACCCGTGTCCCCTGCATTGGCATGTGGATTCTTAACCACTGCACCACCAGGGAAGTCCCAATTATTTTTTTATAATATAACAAATACTGAATCTACCACCCAACATAAGAACTGGAGCATCTAAACTTACTTATATTTAGCTATGTCCCCTTCTCTAACCAATCCTCCAGTTCTCCATTCAACATCAGCCTTATCCTAAATCTTGATTTTATTATTCCTTTGCTTTTTAAAATATGACCTTATCACACACATACATATTTCTAAAACATTGTTTGATTTTCATTGTTTTTAGCTTTCTATAAAAGGTATCAAGTTATAAGTAGTCTTCAGGCACTTTTTTTACTCAATATTATATTGTTAAGATTCATCCTTAAGGGACTTCCTAGGTGGCGCAGTGGTTAAGAATCCGCCTGCCAATGCAGGGGACACGGGTTCGGTCCCTGCCCCAGGAAGATAACACATGCTTCAAGCAACTAAGCCCGTGTGCCACAACACTGAGCCTGTGCTCTAGAGCCTGTGAGCCACAACTATTGAGCCCGTGTGCCGCAACTACTGAAGCCCACGTGCCTAGAGCCTGTGCTCCACAACAAGAGAAGCCACCGCAATGAGGAGCCCACGCACCACAATGAAGAGTAGCCCCCACTCTCAGCAACTAGAGAAAGCCCATGTGCAGCAATGAAGACCCAACACAGCCAATAAATTAAAATAAATAATTAAATCCAATAAATAAATTTATTTTTAAAAATTTCACCCTTATAATGATTTGTAACCTTAGTTAATTATTTTTGTGTTATTTTATATATTTATATATGTATTATTTTATAAGTTATATCCATTGTGAAAACATATCACAACTAACCTATCCACTCACCTACATATGGGTATTGGGTTATTTTCAAGTTTTTGCTATTACAAATAGTGCTGACAGGAAAATTCTGTTACATTCTCCCTCCTGGAATGCATGTGCAAACTTTTCTCTTGGCCTATATCTAGGAATTAAACTCCTGGATCATGGGGAATATGAATATTCAACTTTATAAACTCTTTCTCAAAGTGATTTCTCCATGAAGGAAAAAATATTAACTGACTATGGCCCTAGCACAGGGCTAAAAAGGTTCAAAGAATATTTGCTAATTGGACAAACAGACATCAGGGAAGATTAGGGGAGAGCAAGGGAGTCAGAGGGACTGGATGTGAATCCTGACTCTGCTAATCATTGATTGAATGGGGCTCAGTTAATCTCTTTGAGCTTTAGTTTCTTGATCCATACAATGGCAAAAATAAAATTACCCACTTCACAGAAAATATTTGGCACATTATAAAGTACTCAATAAATGGTAGCTGGTGTTATTAATTATGTTTATGTAATAGTGTAAGTTCATACTTTAGCAATGGCCCAACTATGTTTCTGCTCGGCTTCTCCTCCCTGCAGCCCATCTTCAGCCTAGAGCAGATCTGAGGGTGAGGTCCCTCAAGAACCATAAACTGGCAGCTACAACAAGTACCTAAAATCTGTTTAGGCAGCGAGAACTTTAGATGTACCAGGATGGAAAACAAGGAATAACAAGGGGCCATCCAAACAGAACAGCAAATAACAGAATCCTCAGCCCACAGGGTGGTTCATAAATCTAGTCTATAAAAATTTCTGTACCAATTCTACACAAAAAATCAGATAGTGGGGCTTTCCTAGTGGCTCAGTGGTTAAGAATCCACCTACCAATGCAGGAGACATGGGTTCCATCCCTGATCTTGGAAGATCCTACATGCTGTGCAGCAACGAAGCCTGTGCACCACAACTATTGAGCCTGTGCTCTAGAACCCATGCTCCACAATAAGAGAAGCCAGCACAATGAGAAGCGCGCACAATGCAACACGAGCAGATCCCGCTCACCACAACTAAAGAAAGCCCACACGCAGCAACAAAGACCTAATGCAGCCAATAAATAAATAAATAAATTTATTTTAAAAAAGTCAGATAGCAATCTGAGGAAAATATGTGCAACACGTACGACAAAAGGTTTATTCGTAATATATGAAGAGCACTTATAGATCAATAAGAAACATTCCAAAAGAATCCCAAGCAAGGAAAGAAAATATGATCAAATACACCACATGGTTCAACTGTGAATAACATTTATATGTCACAGTAATGTAAATAGGGAATATTTATTTCACTAAAAACCGGGAGGAAAAGTGAGTATGTGATGGGTATAGGTGTAGTGGTACAAGATAATTACCACTTTCCATGGTAGAAAGTCAAAAGTAAAATCATGTGTGTGTGCGTGTGTGTGTGTGTGTGTGAGTAATCATGTTACTTAAAAATACAGAGGTCAGAATCAGAAAATAACCAAAAAAAGTTTAAAGTGGTTGCCAGTAAATAATAATCACGGATGGACAGAGATAGGCAGAGGACTGGTGTGTTGTGCTTTTTAAACCTTACAGAACTATTTGACTTTTTTGTTTTGTTTTATTTTATTTGTTTTGGTCATACCACGGCTTGTGGGATCTTAGTTCCCAGATCCCAGATCCAACCAATGCCCCCTGCAGTGGAGGTGCAGGTCCTAACCATTGGACCGCCAGGGAATTCCCAGAACTACTTGACTTTCAAATTAGATATTTTCACCCTATTAGATTCACAAAGATTAAAAATACTGAGGATTCCCTATACTCTAACACTGGGTAATAGCACTGTTTAACATCTGTTGATGGGATTATAAACTACTATAACTTTTTTGAAGGGCAATTTGACAAGATCCATTAATAATTAGGTGGCAATTCCACTTGACCAGGTAATTCCATTTCTAGGAATTCATTCTACAGAAATACCAGCCCAGCTATGCAAATTATATATGTAAAAAGTTTACTGAACCATTGTTTCAACTGAGATAAACTGTTAATTAGCATGTCTATCAACAGACATAAGTTAAATTTTTTAAAAAGTCAATTTAAAAGAATACTATGCTTTAGTACTTTAAAAGCATGACACACACACACTAATATGTATAGACATACAAACCAATATGGCTAGATATTTGAGAGACAGTACAGGCAAAACCTTGTTTTATTATGCTTTGCTTTATTGCACTTTGCAGATACTGCAGTTTGTTTTTTGTTTTTGTTTTTTTTACAAATTGAAGGTTTATGACAACCCTGGGTTGAACAAGTCTATCGGTGTCATTTTTCCAACAGTTCATGTCTCTGTGTCACATTCTGGTAATTCTCACAATATTTCAAATTTTTTCATTACTATTATATTTGTTATGGTGATTAGAGATCTCTGCTGTTGCTACTGTAAATGTTTTGGGGCACCACAAACTACGCTGATATAAGACAACAAACTTAACAAACGTGTGTGTTCCAACTGCTCCACTGACCAGCTATTCCCCATCTCTCTCACTCTCCTTGGGCCTCCCTATTCCCTGTGACACACAATATTGAAATCAGACCAATTAATAACCCTACAGTGACCTCTAAGTGTTCAAGTGAAAGGAAGAGTCACACGTCCCTCATTTTAAATCAAAAGCTAGAAAGGATTAAGCTTAGTGAATAAGCATGTTGAAAGCTGAGACAGGCCAAAAGCTAGGTCTCATATGCCACTTAACCCACGTCGTGAATGCAAAGGAAAAGTTCTGGAAGGAAATTAAAAGTGCTACTCCAGAGAACACGTGAATGATAAGGAAACAAAACAGCCTTACTGCTGATATGAAGAAAGTTTCGGGTTGGATAAAAGATCAAACCAGCCACAGCTTTCCCTTAAGCCAATGCCTAATCCAGAGCAATTCTCCAAAGGCTGAGAGAAGTGAGGAACCTGCAGAAGAAAAGCGTAAAGCTAACAGAGGTTGGTTCATAAGGTTTAAGGAAAGAAGCCATCTCCACAACATAAAAGTGCAAGGTGAAGCAGCAAATGCTGATGTAGAAGCTGCAGCAAGTTATCCTAAAGATCTAGCTAAGATGATGAATGAAGATGGTTACAGTAAACAACAGATTTTCAAACAGACACCATCTATAACTTTCACAGACAGGAGAAGTCAATGTCTGGCTTCAAAGCTTCGAAGGATAGACCAACTCTCGCTTTAGGGGATAATGCATCTGGTGACTTTAAGTTGAAGACAGTGCTCATTTACCATTCCAAAAATCCTAAGGCCTTTAAGAATTATGCTAAACCTACTCTGCCTGTGCTCTGTAAGTGGAACAATAAAGCCCGGATGACAGCGCATCAGTTTACAACATGGTTTACTGAATATTTTAAGCCCACTATTGAGTCCTACTGCTCAGAAAAAACAAAACAGAGTCCTTTCAAAATATTACTGCTCACTGACAAGGCACCTGATCACCCAAGGGCCCTGAAGGAAAGGTACAATGAGATTAATGTTGTTTTCATGCCTGCCCACACAACATCCATTCTGCAGCCCATGCATCAAGGAGTGATTTCAACTTTCAAGTCTTATTATTTCAGAAATACATTTTGTAAAACTATAGCTGCCATAGATATTGATTCCATATTTGAATCTGGGCAAAGAAAACTGAAAACCTCTGGAAAGGATTCACCATTCTAGATGCCATTAAGAATATTTACAATTCAGGGCAAGAAGTCAGAATAGCAACATGAACAGGAGTTTGAAGAAATGTATTCCAACACCTGTGGATGAATTTGAGGGGTTAAAGATGTTAGTGGAAGAAGTAACTGCAGAAGTGGTGGAAACAGCAAGAGAACTAGAATTAGAAGTAGAGTCTGAATATGTGACTGAATTGCTGCAATCTCATGATAAAACTTTAATGGCTTAAGAGCTGCTTCTTATGCATGAGCAAAGAAAGTGGTTTCTTGAGATGAAATCTACTCCTGGTGGAGATGCTGTGAAGACTGTTGAAATGACAACAAAGGATTCAGAATATTACATAAACTTAGTTACTAAAGCAGTGGCAGGGTTTGAAAGGACTGACTCCAATTTTGAAAGAAGTTCTACTGTGGACAAAATGCTATCAAACAGCACTGCATGCTACAGAGAAATCATTTGTGAAAGGAGGAGTCAATTGATACAATTCGCTGTTGTGAATTGCCACAGCTACTCCAACCTTCAGCAACCACCAGCCTGATCAGGCAGCAGTTATCAACATAGAAGCAAGACCCTCCACCAGCAAAAAGACTGACTCAATGAAGGCTCAGATGATAGCATTTTTCAGCAATAAAGTATAAATTAAGGTATGTACATTGTTTTTTTAGACAATGTTACTGCATACTTAACAGACTACAGTACAGTATAAATACAATTTTATCTGAACTGGGAAACCAAAAATTTTGTGTGACTCATTTTATTGCATATTCACTTTATTGCAATGGTCTGGAACTGAACTCATGATATCTAAGGTATGCCTGCATTAGGTGGAAAATGTTCCTAATGGATGTCATAAATACCTAAAAATTTATAAATATTAACATATGCACAGAAAAAAATCTGCAAGTGTAACAAATTGTTAACAGTGATTCTCTCTGGGCACTTCTGAATTTTTTATAATATGTATAATATTTGTACATGTATATTTGAACATGTATAATATTTGTAACTAGAGAACAAAAACAGAACAAAATCTCATCCTGTCTCTTGACAGATTGGCTTTGTCCTCTAAGAATGAGACAGTCCTTCGCCCTCTCTTGGTAATTTGATATGACACAGATTTTGGAACTGAGAGGGAGTACTTAGAATTCATCCAGTCAACCATTCCATAAAACTCACAAAAATCCATTCCACGACATCCCTGACAGGGCTGTCTAGCCCTTAATAAAATGCAGTTGTGATGGGAATATCATTCCCTTCTGACAGTTCACTCCACTGTAGAACAGCCCTCTCTGTTGAAAAGTTCTTTACGATACTTAGCCAAAATGTGCAATCTAAACACTCTCATTCCTTAGCTTTAATTTGGGCCTTTGGAGTTAAATGGAATAACAATAATGAAAAACTATTTTAAAGTTTGAAGAGACATTAGCAATCATCTAGTCTTAAACCCTCACTTTAAACATGAAACATGAGAATAAGGAGAGGCTAAGAGGGGAATAAGTAATTTGCCCAAGGTCCTTTGCTTATTAGCAGTGGTGCTAGAAATAGACCTTAGATCAAGTGACTTCCACTTCAAGCCTTTTATACTACAACAAAATTCCATTCCTCAAAAAACAGAAAACAAGGTAATACTAACTAACTCGTCTATGAGCCCCTATTATCCTGATACCAAAGCAAGACAAATACATGACAAGAAAAGTACAAACCAATCCCTATTATGAACGTAGAGGCAAAAATCCTCAACAAAATACTAGCAAACCAAATCTAGCAGCATATTAAAGGGATTACAGACCACAACAAAGTGAGACTTATCCCAGGGATGAACGACATGATTACCTCAACTGATGTAAAAAAAGCATTTGATAAATCCAACAACCATTCAATGATAAAAAACACTTAAACGAGGAATAGAAGGGAATTTCCTCAAAATGATAAAAGGCATTTATGAAACATCCACAGCCAACATACTTAAAGATTAAAGACCAAAAGCTTTCCCCTCTAAGATCAGGAAAAAGACAAGGATGCCCATTTCACTACTATTATCCAACACTGTACTAGAAGTTTTAGCCAGAGCAATTATGCAAGAAAAGGAAATAAAAGGCATCCAATTGGGAAAAAAGAAGCAAAACAGAGGACATGATTTATATAAAGAAAATTCAACAAAGCTGCAAGACACAAACTCTATACGCAAAAATCAGTTGTATTTCTATATATTAACAATGAACAATGAACAAACCAAAAAGGAAATTAAGAAAGTAATTCCGTTCAGAGTAACACTGAAAAGAATAAAATACTAAGGAATCAATTTAACCAAGGAGGTATGTGACTTGTACACTGGAAACGACAAAACATTAATTAGAAATTAAAGAAGACTGAAATAAATGAAAAGACAATGTTCATGAAAGTTCACAGAACAGGAAGATTAATATTGCTAACATGGTAATACTCCCCAAAATGATCTACAGATTCAGTGCAATCCTTATCAAAATCACAACTGCCTTTTTTTTGCAGAAATGGAAAAACTGATCTTAATATTAATATGGAATTGCAAGGGAGCCAGAATAGCCAAAGCAATCTTGAAAAGGAACAAGTATGGAGGACTCACACTTCCCAGTGTCAGAACTTACTACATTGCTACAGTAATCAAAAGTGTGATACTGGCATTAGCATAAATGTCTAGTTTAATGGAATATAACTGAAAGTACAAAAATAAGTGCATATATCTATGGTCAACTGATTTTTGACAAGCGTGCTAAGACCATTCAACGGAGAAAGAAGTCTCTTCAATAAATGGTGCTAGGACAACTGGATATCCACACGCAAAAAAAATAAAGTTAGACCCTTATCTTGCACCATTTATAAAAAATTAACTCAAAATGGATCAAAGACCTAAATCCAAAGAGCTAAAAGTATAAAACTCTTCAAAGAAAACACAGGGGTAAATCTTAATAATCTTAGATTTGTCAATGGATTCTTAGACATGACACTAAAAGCATAAGCAACCAAAGGAAAAAAATAGGTTTTCTGGATACAAACCTGAAACTAGTAGTAAATAAGCCACAGAGATCTAATGCACAGAATAATGAATGTAGACAATGATATTTGTACTATAATGATCAAACTTGCTAACAGACTAGAACTTAATTATTTCAACCACACTAAAAAGAAAGAATAATTATGTAATGTGATAGAGGTGTTAAATATCACTACAATGGTAATCATATTATAATATATAAATGTAGCAAATTAACATGTTACACATCTTAAATTTACACAGTTATAAGTCAAATATATTCAAAAAAAAAAAAAAAGAAAAAACAACTTCATCAAACTTAAAAATGTTTATGCATCAAAGGACGCTATCAAGAAAGTGAAAAGGCAACCCACAGAATGGGAGAAAATATCTGTAAATCATATATCTAATGATGGTGTAGTATCCAGACTATATAAAGAACTTCTGCAACTCAACAACAAAAAGACAAAAATCCAGGAGTTCCCTGGCCATCCAGTGGTTAGGACTTGGCAGTTTCACTGCTGTGGCCCAGGTTCAATCCCTAGACAGGGAACTAAGATCCCACAAGCTGCAAAGCACATACAAAAAAAAACAAGAAAGAAAAAAGAAAAGGGCAAAGAACTTGAATAGATATTTCTCCAAGAAAGATATACAGAGAGCCAATAAAAACATCAAAAGAGGACCTCCTTGGTGGTCCAGTGGTTAAGATGCTGTGATTCCACTGCAAGGTGCATGAGTTCAATCCCTGGTCAGGGAGCTACGATCCCACATACCACAAGGTGGCCAAAAAACAACAAAAAAACCCCCAAAACATCAAAAGATGCTCAACACTATTAGGGAAATACAAATCAAACCACAATGAAACCCCATGTTATACCCACTAGGGTGGCTATAATACAAAAAAAAAAAAAGGAAAAGTAAAAGAACAAGTATTGGCAAGAACGTGGAGAAACTGGAACCCAATATATTGTGAGGTAGAACGTAAAATGGTGCAGCTGCTATAGAAAACCATTCGGCAGTTCCTCAAAAAGTTAAACATAAAGTTACATGTGACTCAGCAAATCCATGCGAGGATATACCCAAGAACTGAAAATAGGTGTTCAAATAAAAACTTATAACAAATGTTCACAGCAACACTATTCAAAATAGCCCAAAGGTGGAAACAACTCAAGTGTCTATCAACTAATGAATGGATAAACAAAATGTGGTATATCCACACAATGTAATATTATACAACCATTAAAGGGGTAGATACTACAATATGAATGAACTTTGGAAACATTATGCCAAGTGAAAGAAGCCAAGCACAAAGGGCCACATATTATATGATTCTATTTATATGAATTAACCAGAATAGGCAAATACATAGAAAGCAGATTAGTGGTTGCCAGGGTGCACTGGGAGGGGAAAATGGGAAGTGACTGCTTAATGGGTATGGGGTTTCCTCTGGGGTGACAAAAACATTCTAGGACTAAATAGTGGCAATGGTTGCACAACAAAGTGGATGTGCTAAAAGTCACTGAATTATACACCTTAAAACAGTTAAAATAGTAAATTTTGTTATGTGAAATTGTCCTCAATAAAAATAAAATTCTATTCCATTCCCACAAAAAATAGTACTTGAAGATATTTTTATGTCTTTAGCTTTTTCTCTTAGGAGTAGGAACCCCAAAGTCACTAACATTAGCTTTAGAGTTTACAAAACGCTTTGCCATGCAATTTTATATAATCTTCACAACCCATGAGATAGATATTATCACCCCAATTTAGAGATAAGAAGAACTGAGGTTCAGAGAGGTATAAAGTCCTATAGCCAGGAGGCAGGAGAGCTGGCTGATCAAGCCAGATGGTCTAACTCCACTGTATTTACTGCTGCAAGGCAAACAGCTCCAACTTCTGATAAGCTTGAAAAAGGACAGGAGATGCGATTACGTACAGGCCTCCGGGGCAATTTTTCTTCTTCCCAAGTTAGTATTTTAATCAAAGCAGTAAAAATATTCATTGTACCCAAGTTAATAAAAGCTTTAACAAATCCAATATAGATCATTATTGCATAAGAGCAGCATAAAGCAGGACACTACAGATTTCTTCTTCCAATTTTCTAAAGATATGAGTTTAAGTTTCTCAGTGTAAGATATGCTATAATGTTAGCATGCCTTCTCACCAATGCAGTTCAGCATGTTTACAGGGTGTGGCAATAATGAGATGACTGTGCATGTTCCTTATACAACTGGCCTCATTAAGTTACAATCACATTCCTATTAAAGATCAGTGAGTGACACATTAGTGGTTTTCTAACACTCTGATGAGTCCTATAGATATTCCTGAGAAAGCACAGGGGTCAGGGTTACCAGCCTAAGCAGAGCATCCTCTTATTTTCTACACTGGGATTTTCTTTAAGATATTGTTTGAAGAAAGGACTCCACAGTTTTTTTAAAAAGTACATAGTGAAAACCACTGCAGTACATTAATGCGTTCTCACTTCTTCAGAGGTTTTCAAAAATCTCTGCAGATTAGCCAACATCATATAATTATTTCTAAATACAAGCATAGAAATGCCAAGGGGGCTTTCACTCTACATTTGGTTTATGATTTTTCTTATTTTCTGGGTTCAACTAAACCATCCTGATAATCCCCATTTTACAGAGCAGGTACTATAAGCACACACTGAAAAACAAGTGACTTATCTCAGATGGCAGGGTGAAGCATGAGCAGGGTCCAGACATGAAGCCCCACCCCAGACAACTTAGCCTGCTGGATGGTGCCTAGTGCAAAAAGCCTTGGTGCCATGTGGTCATTCAATGCACTATGACCTGAAGGTACAGATGTCTCTACTTGCGGTACATGACAACACATGAGGTGGCTATAGGCCAGTAATGCCTGGAACGTGTGCCAGCTCAAGGGCAAAGATTAGTTTCTCTTCCTCCTGTGCTCCAGATTATCCCTTGATTCCCTTGATGGAAAATCCTTTCCAGAAGCACCATATGTTACAGTAGAAATTATGAAATATGAAACAAGACCTGGCTCTTATCTATTATTATCCCCTTCATGTCTGAACTCTCTGGGCCTCAGTTTGTTCACAGCACTTACCTCATAGGCTATTAAGAGGGTTAAATGAGATAATGTAGCAGTTCCTATCCTGTGGGATACAGACCCCTGGGCATCTTTGGCCATATTACAAGAGGTCTGAAAACTCACATTCCAGAGAAAAATAATCATTTCCGGATTAAGACTAACAGCCCTGGAGTAAAACTGTCTGGGTTCAAATAATGGTTTTACCACTGGAGCAAGTTACTTAGCCTTTCTGTCTCAGTTCCTCATCTGTAACTGGAAAAAACAGTATTTATTGGGTTATTGTGAGGGTTAAATTAGTTCTGTATGTAAAGTGCTTAGAATAGTGGCTGGCATAGTAAGAATTCAATAAATGTTAGCTATTGTTACTATCATAGGTGTTTATGAATTCTTTCAAAGTACCAGTATTATCACATGGACATTGCCAAGTTCTTCATGTTAAAAAAGGGTTATACTTAAACATATGGACACCAAGTGGGAAAAGCGGGGAGGGTTGGGGGGGAATGAATTGGGAGATTGGGATACCAATTGTACACTCTAAATATATGCAGTTTATTGTATGTTAACTGTATCTCAATAAAAGTTCTTAAAAGAAAAAAAGGGGGGGTTATATTTGAAAAGGTTAAACACATCTAAGATAATAGTTGTAAAAAATCCAGTATACTATCTGCTGTGTCCTAATCCACAGTAGTTGCACCTATGATTTCAATGTTTTTTTTAATGTATTGAGGCTTATTTTGTGGCCCAACACACAGTCTATCCCAGAGAATGGGAAGAACATGTATTCTGCTGTTGAGAAGAACATGTATTCTGCTGTTGCTGGGTGGAGTGTGCTATATACAAGGGTGAGGCAAAAATTATCCACACTCGGGTTCTATTAAAACTTCTGTTGGCTGCACTGTCTTATCAGTGCTTCCCATTCAAGGCTACTGTCTCCCCCAGTCACTGCTGTGCAGGCATGAACATATTACATCAGTTCATTTGTAACTGTAGTGCGAGCAAAAATGGATGCCCCATTTGTGATTTGCACAAAAGAAGAGCTGCGTGCAGTGATTCATTTTTTGTGGTCTGAGGGTGCACCTGATGCCGATATTTATCAAAGACTTTGTGCGCAGTATGGAGAAAGTGTTTTATCATGAAGAAGTGTCTATGAATGGATAGAGAAGTTGCTCCACTGGACTTTCACCTGTTTGGTCCCCTGAAAGCAGTCCTACGAGGACAAAGATTCACTTCTGATGAAGAAGTGAAGACGGTGCATTTGTGGCTCGCAGCTCAGCATAAAACATTTTTTAACCAGGGAATGTGAAAGCTTGTTGACAGATGGACAAAGTATATTGAAAACCAAGGAGATTATGTGGAAATATGATATATTTATCTTTTCTAAAAGTTAATTACTATAAATTCTACAGCCAGAGTGTGGATAATTTTTGACTCATCCTCATATGTCTATTAGGTCTAATTGGTTTATAATGTTGTTCAAGTCCTCTTTTACCTGTTGATCAGAATTCTACCAGGTTATTCTATCCATTATTGAAAGTGGGGTACTGAACTCTCCAACTATTACTACAGAATCATCTGTTCCTCCCTTCAATTCTGTCAATTTTTGCTTTATATATTTGGGGGTTCCTTTGTTAGGTACATATATGTTTATAATTGTTATGTCTTCTGGATGTAGTGAACATTTTATCAATATGTAATGTGCTTCTTTATCTCTTGTAACCTTTTTTGATTTAAAGTCTACTTTGTCCAACATTTAAGAGCCAGCAGCTCTCTCTTGGTTATCATTTGCATGAAATATCTTTTCCCATCCTTTTACTTTTATCTCATTTCTTTATATCTAAAGTGAGTATCTTATAGACAGTATAAAGATGGATAATGTGGTTTTTTTAAATCAATCTATCTCTGCCTTTTAATAGGAGAATTTAATCCATTTGCATTTAAAGCAATTACTAATAAGGAAGGATTTACTTCTGCCATTTAGCTATATGTTTTCTGTACATTTTATATGTTTTTGTTCCTCATTCCCTCTGTAACTGCCTTTTTAGGTCTCTCTAACTCTGACTCTGCCTTCTCACCACCTGTTACACTGCCTCCCCTTTATTACTGCCTTTTTAAAATATTAATCTAAAGATTCACTGGAGGCTTGGTCTTCCCAATCAAGTGATCACCTCTCCCTCTATCTGAACAGTTCCTAATCAACAGCTCCTTCATGAACCTATCTCAAAATGTTAAAAGGGAGGACCTACCTTTTCTGGCCATGAAAGTACATTCAGGTTCTTTTCCAGTTTTCACCACCTAAATCACTTGCCTTTTAAACACACACCCTACATACACTATTCACCATTCATACATACAGCTTAGTATTATTATCTATTCCTTTGATACACATGCCCTGGGTTAGGCTGGACCCCAGAATACTTAAAAAGCATCTCCTGATGACTGGCAAACAAAGAAATGAGCAAAGTGGCTTACATTGTAGGAGCGGGGGTGCCTCTGTTTCCACTGTACCAGGAGCAGCTGGGCCACCACCAAGGTAGCGATGAGGATGAGGACCATTTCAGCATGCATGGCTTCATGGCCACGGTGCTTGGCATGCATGCGTGCATGCTCAACCCTGAAAGCCAAACAGATGGGGTGAGCTAGGTCTGGGATGGTGTGGCAGTAAAGGGGTAGTGCTTTCCAGAGATATCTCACTGGTCCATAGCTCAGAACACACTCTTGTACTGTACAAATTAGGGGCTAAAAAGACACATGCCCTAGAGGACAGGCATTTGGGAATAGAACAGGGGTTCTATGGGCCCTAGTCACCAAAGTTAGGTATTGGAGTTAAAAGTAGGTGGTCTGCTGCCCACCCCAAAGTTAGAAACAACTGATACCTTTCCATTTCAGTCCTATTTCAACCTGTCACTGGAAGGAGAAAGCAACCCAGAAAGAAGGTCACAGCCATAAAGGCTCATACTCTTATTCAATATTTATGATACCAATAAAGGAGCAATATTGCAAATGTGTGTTAATTCCAGGGTTAAAGTCTCCTACCCTCTCTGTCAGGACCAGAGATTCTAAAGACTAAAGCCTGAAAAATCTGAACTGCTTCAACTTTACACTATTCCAACACTGACTTCACTATCAGTATCCACAGGTATAGCCTCTTCAAGGGCTCAAGAAAAGTACAGCTGGAAACTCTTATTTACTGTAAGGCTGGCAGTCTCTGGTCCTGAGTATTGGCAGCAAGCGATTCCCTTGGCCAATACAGGCAAAAAGCTTCCTCTGAGAACAGAAAAGTCACTTCTACAGCCAAGGGAGAGGAATAAAGAAGGAGTTAGAAAACTAAATACAAATGTAACCTGTAGTCAGGAGTTTCTGTCCAAGTTCTCCATACCTGGGGATATTAGGGAGAAAGGGAAAGGACAATATAAATGGTATCTTCATGGAATTCCCAAGGGCAATGAGAGACTAAGCAGGAAGAACCCAAGGGATGCATTGTGGATAGATAAATCATAAAGCAAATATGGCAAAAAGTTAGCTGTAAAATCTAGGTGGTGGATACAAGGGTGTTCACTGTACATCTCTTTCAACTTTTCTGTATATTTGAAAATTTTTGTAATAAAATGTTAGGGGGGGAAAACTTGATGGGCAACCACATGTCAGCTAGCCCAGCAGCCACAGCACCTAAGGCTTCATCTTACATAAAACTTTATATAATAGGGATAGGAGTCAGAAACTTAGGTTCAGACACACCTATGTGGCTTTAGCCAAGAAAATTTACATCTCTACATCACAACTTCTTCATCTATCAAAAGGAGTCCATAGCTTTTCCACCTCCCTCATAGAGTTGTTGTGAAGATAAGCTAAACTACAAGGGCAAAGGATATTTTAAAAACCCAAGGATTGTGGGGAGTTATAAAGATAATAAGAGATATCTTTCTTATTTTCAGACAGTATATAACTGAATGAATGTGTACAACAAGAAATCAAAGAAAGGATGCATAAAAAACCAGAAGTCATCTAGTTCAAGTTACCACTCAACACAAAAACTATTTTTGCAATCCTCTGTTTGAATACCTCCACTGGCTGAGAATACATGCCTCTTAAAATAACCTATTCTAGAACCAGCAGTGTCTGACACATTATAGGTACTCAAGTGTTTATGAAGGAATAAAATTCCAATGTTTTAAGAAGCAGGAAGCTGAGTACCTTACAATATACAATGATTATTAATAATGTTTCTGATAATGAGACAAAATCTATCTTACTACAGCTTCAATCCTTCGGACCTAATCCTACACCCTGGAACATATCCATTCTCTCTTTCCCAATGCTGCACCTTCAACTATTTACCATAATATTTAGAAAAACAAAACCAATCCTGTTTCTACCACCATTTTCCTGGGCCCTTTTAGGTTAACAGTTCTAGATCTTTTAAACACAATGCATATAACATAATGTGAAGACCATTAATCCCAATTGCCTTTTCTAGATATATCTAGCTAAAGATCTTCTTAATATGCAGTGTTTACAACAAAATCAATGTGGACTCAGCAAAGCTGAACACAGTAGCACTGTCACTTCCCTTAAGGCAGACAGTATATTTCCAATGAACAACTCAAACTGTGGAATATTTTGGTAGCTCAGGTACACAACTGGTACCTATTAAAGTCACCTAAAATCTTGCTAGGCTTGTCATATGAGTTGATATCTTTGCCATTCTATATTTTTTAATCAATAGTTTTAATCCAAATGAGGTGTTTTTTTCTCTCTATTAAACTCTACTTGGTTGGACTTCCCTGGTGGTACAGTGGTTAAGAATCCGCCTGCCAACGCAGGGGACTCAGGCTCAATCCCTGGTCCACGAAGATCCCACATGCCTCGGAGCAACTAAGCCCGTGTGCCACAACTACTGAGCCTGTGCCCTAGAGCCTTCGAACCACAACTGCTGAGCCCGTGTGCTGCAACTACTGAAGCCCTCCAGCCTAGAGCCCATGCTCTGCAACATGAGAAGCCACCGCAGTGAGAAGCCTGCACACTGCAACGAAGGGTAGCCCCTGCTTGCTGAAACTAGAGAAAGCCTGTGTGTAGCAACAAAGACCCAATGCAGCCAACGAATCAATCAATTAATTAATTAAAAACAAATATTAAAAAACAATAAATTAAAAAATTAAACTTTACTTGGTTGGTTTCAGCTCATTGGTCAGCTATCTTATAAAGTTTGTGAGGCAAGCACTCTTAAAACTCCTTTACTGATGAGAAATAATGACAATACAATATTTGTTGACTCACTGTGGTTACAAAGCAAGTTAGTAAGTAGCACAGCTGAGATCAGAAGACACATCTCCCATTTTCTCAAACAGAGCTCTCTGCCCTGTTTCATGTTTAATAATGATGTTAATGATGATAATCATCCTCAAAGCAGGTAACCACACTGGAGGTTTACCACATGTCAGGCACTGTTCTAAGAATTTCACACGTGGTAATCTTCACAACTGTTAGAATCCTCATTTTACAAATTGGGAAAACTAAGGTAGTGTAAAGTTAATTAACTTGCTCAAGATCACATCACTAGGAAATGGCAGAACTAGTATTCAAACTCAGATGGATTTGGTGCAATAATCTATTTACTCCGAAGGACTGAGGGAGCTACCCAGGAGTGACCCAAGTCCTGGGAAAGATCTTAAATGACCTGTCCTACTGGTTATAGGTCATTGCTTCCCACAGACAAGGAAGCAAAAGGGTAGATATATGACTCTATTAAGAAGATTAATCTATAATTCCCAGCGTACGGGGCCCACACTGTCACACTTACCTCCACTGCTCCTCTGGAGAGAGGTCTGACATATCAACCTGCAGAAAGACATCACCATTAAAATCCATGACTGTCTTAGAACTGTCCCTGCCCAACACACAGTGATCACACATTGCTAGAGCTAAAAGTATGAATCAGGATTTGTGGGACATGAAGTTAGATAAAATATTCTGTCATATAATACCATTTGACTTTAAATGGTCCCATTAGACTAGGGTGAATTAAGCTTCAGTCCTTGCTCTGCTCTTAACCAGCAGTATGGTCTTCCAACCTCAAAGTTCCAGTTCTATTTGTTAGTCTTATGCTTTTAGAGCACAATTTCTTAAATCTTGGCACTACTGACATTTTGGGCTGGTTAATTCTCTGGGTTGTTGCTTTTTTTCTTTTTCTTTTTTTGGGGGGGGGGCGGGGTGGTGCGCGGTCTGTACATTGTAGGACATTTAGCAGCATCCTTGGCCTCTACCCACTAGATGCCAGTAGCATCTCCACAGATACAACAACCAAAAATGTCTACAGACATTATCAAATGTCCCTTGGGGGACAAAAATTGCCCCAGTTGAAAAATCACTGCTCTAGAATACTACTAAATTCTTTGAGTTCACAACTCAAGTCTTCTACTTCCTTGCAGCCATACAGAAGCATACCCAAACCTCAGTACCCAAGTCTCTCAATACATTCTTATATTGAACTGAGCTGAAAATGCTCCTTGATATAGAGAAGAAAGACAGGCCCTCATAATCACACAAAGGAGTCAATCAACAAATATTCCTTTAGCACTTATGAAGTTCAAGGCCCAGTTTCCCACTTTTCCTCTGATAACTTCAGAAAAGTACCTTAAGTGGATGCTTGAAGTAAAATGGGCAGAAGTCCATCCTACTACTGAGTAAAATCAGTACATATTCACCATGCATCCTTTGTGTGTGTGTACTGCGAACATCCACCATTACTTAGGGAGGGCTTTCTGGTTTCTACATGTCCCAGGTAAGGAAGGAAGGAAGGAAGAGAGAAAGGAGGAGGGAGTGAGGGAATGAAAAGAGGAGAGGGGAGAGGAGGAAAAGAGGGGAGGGGAAAAAAAGAGGGGAGGGGAGGGAAAAAGAGGAGAGGGAAGGAGAAGGGAAGAGAGAGGGTAGAGGAGGGGAGGGAAGAAACAATATCCCAAGGCTTCCCCCAGCCAATCAGGGTAATGAAATCAATGTCCCCCTTGTCCTCACATTGCTTCATGGAATTTATTCAGGTGACCTGACTCAGCGCTTTATTTCCCCAAGACAGAGGTCCCCTCCAAGAGGAGACAAGTAGATGCAGGAAATGGAAAAGGCCCAGCTGGGTGGTACCTGAGAGAACAATTAAGGACCACAGTCTTTCAGACGTAGACTAGGGATTTGAGGACACCGGGGGGAGGGGAAGCTGGGATGTAGTAAGAGGGTAGCATTGACATATACACACGACCAAATGTAAAATAGATGGCTAGTGGGAAGCTACTACAGAACACAGGGAGACCAGCTTGATGTTTTGTGAAGACTTAAAGGGGTGGGATAGGGAGGTTGGGAGGGAGCCTCAAGAGGGAGGGGATATGCGGATATATGTATACATGTGGCTCTTTCACTTTGTTGTACAGCAGAAACTGACACAATATTGTAAAGCAATTATACTCCAATAAAGATAGAAAAAAAAAAAAAAGGACCACGGTCTTCTGTTATCTTTGACATGCTTTCCAAGTGACCTAATTGGTTCTTAAATCCAGGGCCAGCAACAGGGTGGCATAAGCAAGGGACCTAGAACTCAAAATTTAAGGAGGCACACATTCTCAGGTACTGACAACAGCACTTGCATGACCTTGAAAGTGAGTGCCTCCTTCAAGTTTGTGCTCAGCGCCTTGTTTGTTACACCCTAGTCCAAGTCTTGCTTATGTCTATCCTGCTCCCATCCTAGAAGATCCCACAGAGCCAAAGAGAACACACTGCTTTTGCATCTTTCAAGGAGAACAGCAGGGTTGAGTGTATATTAAGCACTCAGTGAGTACTTGTAAAAATGAACAGAATTCTCTCCAACAGGGTAATAAGTATGCTGACAAACTAGCACCCCACCTGGAGATGCTTAAATGGGAATGTAAACAAACACTTGAAAAATATCTAATAAGCATCTGGGAAAGAAGTATTCATTTTCTGGAGGCACCCAGAAAAATCACGTTTAAAAAACTACATGTCAAAACAAAAAAAAAAACACAACATAACTACATGCTCAAAGTAGCAAGATAAGTCCATTGAAGGGAAAACAAGGAAGATCCAGGGAACTGGGCCAGGAATGGGGATAGCTCTCCATGAGACAGTGGTCAAGCATGCTACTGTCTGTGCCTTTGTTTCTCCCACTGGAAAATAGAGAATAAGTCTTCTGACTTTATTGTGGGGCTGTGAGGGTAAGTATATTCCAAGTAACCAAGTGATTTCATTGCCTTTCCTCCTAGGAGGGTGGGTATACTTTAAAAAGTACTCAGAGAGACCAGGGAACTGAATGTTAGTGAAACATGGGGCAATACTGCTTTCAGAGCCTCAGAAAACAGCTCAGAAGGGCAAGCACTAAGGCTGAGACTAGACCTGGTGTTCAGAGGACCATTCAGCACTTCATAGAGTAGTATGAGTACCAGGGTGGAGTAAGTTGAGTAGAGACATGATTTGGCTTTAATATTTGCATCCTTAATCAAAAGATTTTTTAAATTACATCCAAATCAGTCTTCTAGCTTAAGTGGAAAAACAAGGAAAGCTATAAGCTGTATCTACAATTAACCTGTACCATCTGGAAATACATCTTTATTTGCTCCCTCATTAATGAGTTTATTCATCAGGGGCCAAGCAGTAAGCCAGTCTAAAGGTGCCCTGTCCAGAGCTCAGGTAGCTGATCAGGTAGGCTCTCAGGGCAAGATTACTGATTGATGGGCCCATATCCTACTCTGAAGACCCGTACACAGAATGTCTTTATGCCAACCAATCACTCTCCTCCCAGGATTTCACGAGGCCTCTAGTCATGTCAATCTACCTAGGTCCAGATTTGAAAGAAGTTAAAACAAAATGTCAGGCGGAGGGCAAGAGAAAACTTTACAAAAACAGAAAATGATCGGCAGTTGACTGATACTTTCTCAGGTGCAAAAGACTCGTGGTCCACCAGTGTAATTCCACAAACAGGCCTCCTATCCCCCACAAATACTGATACTCTGTGGTCTCTGAGTCTTTACACAGGCTGATTACTTTGTCCCTTCAGCCCCTCTCTTCCACCAAACCACATTCTACCTTCCTGCAAAATGCTAGACAAATCCTCCTGAATCCAAAAAGGCTTTTTAGACTGACCCCATTCACTGGTGAAAAAAAAAAATTCCTCTACTGTCTTGATGAGCATGATCCACAGCCCAGAAGCATCAGCACCATGAGAACTTAAAAAATAGAAGCTTCAGAATCCATCGCAGATATCCTGAATCAAAATCTGCACTTAATAAGATACCTAGGTAATTCATATGCACATAAAAGCATTGCTATTGCAATCACTTTGCTGTATATCTGAAACTAACACATTGTTAATCAGCTATACTCCAATATAACATAAAAAGTTAAAAAAATAAGATAGCTTCCTCCACAAGAGGGCAGACAGCAGTATCAAGCAGTATCAGCAGTATTTCGTCTTGCAGAACTGAAAACCACAGCCACAGAAAGATAGAGAAAATGAAAAAGCAGAGGACTTTGTACTAGATGAAGGGACAAAAGGGATAAAAACCCAGAAAAACAACTAAATGAAGAGGAGATAGGCACCCTTCCAGAAAAAGAATTCAGAATAATGTTGGTGAAGATGATCCAGGACTTTGAAAAAAGACTGGATGCAAAGATGGAAAAGTTTACCAAAGACCTAGAAGAATTAAAGAGCAAACAAACAGAGATATGCAACACAATAACGGAAATGAAAAATGCACTAGAAGGAACCAATAGCAGATTAACGGAGGCAGAAGGGTGAATAAGTGAGCTGGAAGACAGAACGGTGATAATCACTGATGTGGAAAAGAATAAAGACAAAAGAATGAAAAGAACTGAAGACAGCCTAAGAGACCTCTGGGACAATGTTAAATGCATCAACATTCGCATTATAGGGGTCCCAGAAGGAGAAGAGAGAGAGAAAGGACCTGAGAAAATACTGGAAGAGATTATAGTTGAAAACTTCCCTAACATGGGAAAGGAAATAGCTACCCAAGTCCAGGAAGTGCAGAGAGTCCCAGGCAGGATAAATCCAAGGAGAAACATGCCAAGACATATAGTAGTCAAGCTGACAAAAATTAAAGACAGAGAAATGTTACTAAAAGCAACAAGGGAAAAACAACAAATAACATACAAGGGAACTCCCATAAGGGTCACAGCTGATTTCTCAGCAGAACTCTACAAGCCAGAAGGGAGTGGCATGATATATTTCAAGTGATGACAGGGAAGAACCTACAACCAAGAATACTCTACCCAGCAAGGATCTCATTCAGATTCAATGGAGAAATCAAAAGCTTTACAGACAAGCAACAGCTAAGAGAATTCAGCACCACCAAACCAGCCCTACAACAAATGCTAAAGGAACTTCTCTAAGTGGGAAACATAAGAGAAGAGAAGGACCTACAAAAAAAACAACAAAACAATTAAGAAAATGGTAATAGGAACATACATATCGATAACTACCTTGAATGTAAATGGACTAAATGCACCAACCAGAAGACACAGACTGGCTGAATGGATACAAAAACAAGACCCATATATATGCTATCTACAAGGGACCCACTTCAGACCTAGGCACACATACAGACTAAAAGTGAGGGGATGGAAAAAGATACTCCGTGCAAATGAAAATCAAAAGAAAGCTGGAGTAGCAATACTCATATCAGATAAAATAGACTTTAAAATAAAAAATGTTACAAGAGACAAGAAAGGACATTATATAAAGATCAAGGGATCAATCCAAGAAGAGGAGATAATTATAAATATATATGAACCTAATATAGGAGCACCTCAATACATAAGGCAAATGCTAACAACCATGAAAGAGGAAATGCAAGGCAGAAATAGAGACACAGGTGTAGAGAACAAACACATGGACACCAAGTGGGGAAAGTGGGGAAGGTTGGGGGGGGAATGAATTGGGAGATTGGGATACCAAATTGTACACTCTAAATATATGCTGTTTATTGTCTGTTAACTGTATCTCAAAAAAAAAAAAAAAAAGAAAGAAAGAAAGAAAAGAAAACTAAAAGTAAAAGGATTATCATAAAAAAAATGCTATTGCATCCCAGCACTCACATTCACAATCAGTCCTACAGTCATATATCTCTATGCACCAGAATCGGTTTTTTTTTGGTTTTTTTTTTTTATTTTTTTTGGGGTACACCAAGTTCAATCATCTCTTTTTATACACATATCCCCGTATTCCCTCCCTTCCTTGACTCCCCCCCACTCGAGTCCCCCCCACCCTCCCTGCCCCAGTCCTCTAAGGCATCTTCCATCCTCGAGTTGGACTCCCTTTGTTATACAACAACAACAACTTCCCACTGCAGAATCGTTTTTAGTAACAGCTTCACTGAGATCTAATTCACATCCCGTAAAATTCACCCATTTAAAATGTACTATTCAGTGCTTTTAGTATATTCAGAGTTATGCCACCTTTACCACTATTTACGTTTAGAACATTTTCACCACCCCCAAAAGAAACCACATACCAGTCAGCTATCACTCGCCAATCACCCTCAGCCCAAGGAACCACTAATTTACTTTTGATCTCTATCTATAGATTTGCCTATTTTAGACACTTCATATAAACGAGATCATACAATATGTGGTCTTTTGTGAACAGCTTCTTTCACTTAGCATGTTTTCAGTGTTGCTATACGTACTTAGTTCATTCCTTTCTATTACCAAATAATATTGTATTGTATGGATATACATTTTCTTTGTCCATTCAACAGGTGATGGACATTTGGGTTTTTTACAGTTTTGGGCTATTTCAAATAATGTTGTCATGAACATTCATTTACAAGTTTTCGTGTAGACAAGCTTTCATTTCTCTTGACCATATATCTAGTAGTGGAACTGTCTTGTCCTATAGTTACTCTATGCTTAACCTTTTGAGGAACTGCCACTGTTTTCCACAGCAGCTGCACCATCTTACGTTCCCACCAGCAGTGTACGAGAGTTCCAATTCCTCCATATCTTCAACAACACTTGTTATTGTCTTTTTGGTAAAAAGCATCCCAATGGATGTGAAATGGCAGATCAATGCGACTGATTTTGCATTTCCCTGATGTATAATGATGTTGAACACTTTTTCATATGCTTATTAGCCATTCACCTATCTTCTTTTGAGAAAAGTTTATTCAGATCCTTTGTCCACTTTTAAAAAATTGACTTTTTTTTTTTTACAGCAGTTTTAGATTCCAACAAAATTGAATGGAAAGCACAAAGATTTCTCATATGCTTTGTGCCCCCAAATACGCATAGCCTCCCGCATTATCAACATTCCCATCAGATCAGTACCTTTGTTTCAGCTGAGGAATCTACATTGACACATCATCACCCAAAGTCCATAGTTCACCTTAGAGTTCACTACTGATGTACATTCTATGGGTTTGGACAAACAAATAATGTGCTCATGGACACATATCCATCCTTAGAGTATCATACAGAGTAGTTTCACTGACCTAAAAATTCTCTGTGCTCTACATATTCATCTCTCATCCCCCCAATTCCAGAGACCACTGATCTTTTTAACTGTCTCCATAGTATTGCCTTTTCCAGAACGTCATATATTTGAAATCATATAGTATGTAGCCTTTTCACATTGGCTTCTTTCACTTAGTAATACACATTTAATATTCCCCCAACTCTTTTCATGGCTTGATACCCCCCTCTTTTTTTTTTAAAGTACTGAGTAATATTCCATTGTCTGAATGTACCACAGTTTATTTATCCATATTCACCTACTGAAAGGCATCTTGGTTGCTTCCAAACTTTGGCAATTATGAATAAAGCTGCTATAAACATCTGTGTGCAAGTTCCTATGTAGACATAAGTTTTCAACTCCTTTGGGGAAACATTAAGGAGCACAATTGCTGTATTTGGTAACAGTATGTTTAGTTTTGCAAGAAATCTCCAAATTATCTTCCAAAGTGGCTGTATTATTTTACATTCTTACCAGCAATAAATGAGAGTTCCTGTTGCTCCACATCCTCGTCAGCATTTGGTAATGTCAATGTCTCAGATTTTGATCATTCTAATAGGTGCGTAGTGATATCTCATTGTTTTAATTTGAATTTCCCTGACTACGTATGATGTGGGGCATCTTTCCATACGCTTATTTGCCATCTATATATCTTCATTGGTGGGCTGCATGATAAGGTTTCTAGCCCACTTTAATCAGATTGTTTTCTTATTACTGAGTTTCAAGAGTTTTTTGTATATTTTGGATAACAGTTCTTTATCTGATAGGTCTTTTGCAAATATATTCTCCCAGTATGTGGCTTGTCCTTTCATTCTCTTGACAGTTTCTTTTGCAGAACAGAACTTTTTAATTTTAATTAAGTCTAGCTTATCAGTTCTTTCTTTCATGGATCATGGCTTTGGCACATCTAAAAAGTCACTGCCAAACCTTAAGGTCACCTAGATTTTCTTCTATGTTATCTTCTAGGAGTTTTATAGTTTTGCTTTGTGATCTCATTGAGATTTGTGGTCTTTTTTTTTTTTTGTGGTCCATTTTAAGTTAGTTTTTGTGAGGGGTATAAAGTCTGTGTATAGAACCTTTTTTTTTTTTTTTTGCTTGTGGATGTCTGATTGCTCCAGCACCATTTGTTGATAGACTTTCTTTGCTCCATTGTATTGCCTTTACCCCTTTATCAAAGATCAGTTGAATACATTTATGTAGTTCTATTTCTGAGCTCTCTATTCTGTTCCACTGATTTGTCTATTTTTTCACCAGTATCACAGCATCCTGATTACTATAATTTTACAGTAAGTTTTGAAGTTGGATAAGTAGTCCTCCAATTTTGTTCTTCCCCTTCAATACTGTATCGGCGGGACTTCCCTGGTGGTGCAGTGGTTAAGAATCCATCTGCCAATACTGGGGACACAGGTTCAATTCCTGGTCTGGGAGGATCCCACATGCTGTGGGCAACTAAGCCCATGTGCCACAACTACTGAGCCTGTGCTCTAGAGCCCGTGAGCCACAATTACTGAGCCCACGTGCCACAACTACTGAAGCCCACGTGCCTAGAGCCTATGCTCCACAACAAGAGGAGCCCCTGCAATGAGACCTGTGCACTGCAATAAAGAGTAGCCCCCACTTGCCGCAACTAGAGAAAGCCCACACGCAGCAACGAAGACCCAACGCAGCCAATGAATTAAATAATTAATTTAAAAAATACTGTATTGGCTATTCCAGGTCTTTTGCTCCTCTGTATAAACTTTACTTTTTTTACATTAATTTACTTACATATTTATTTTTATTTATTGGCTGTGTTGGGTCTTCTTTGTTGTGCACAGGCTTTCTGTAGTTGCAGAGAGCAGGGGCTACTCTTTGTTGCAGTGCACGGGCTTCTGACTGCAGTGGCTTCTCTTGTTGTGGAGCACGGGCTCTAAGTGACCAGGCTTCAGTAGTTGTGGCACATGGGCTCAGTAGTTGTGGCTCACGGGCTCTAGAGCTCAGGCTCAGTAGTTAGGCTGCACAGGCTTAGTTGCTCCTCAGCATGTGTGATCTTCCCAGCTCAGGGATCAAACCCGTGTCCCCTGCATTGGCAGGTGGATTCTTAACCACTGCACCACTAGGGAAGTACCCATATAAACTTTAGAATCAGTTTGTTGGTATCTACAAAATAACTTGCTGGGATTTTGATTAGGATTGTACTGAATCTACAGATCAGGTTGGGAAGAACTGACATCTTGATAACACTGAGTCTTCCTTTACACAGACATGGAATATCTCTCCATTTTAGCTCTTCTTATTTCATCAGTTTTACAGTTTTTGATGTTTCATCAGTTTTACAGTTTTCCTCGTATAGATCTTGTACATATTTTGCTATAATTATACCTAAGCATGTTATTTTTATTGGTGCTAAAGTAAATGGTATTGTGTGTGTTTTTTAAGATTTTTTTTTTGATGTGGGCCATTTTTAAAGTTGTTATTGAATTTGTTACAATGTTGCTTCTGTTTTGGTTTTTTGGCTGTGAGGCACTTAGGATCTTAGCTCCCTGACCAGGGATCAAACCTGCACCCCCTGCATTGGTAAGCGAACTCAAACCACTGGACCATCAGGGAAGTCCCTGGTATTGTTTTGTTTTGTTTTAATAAATTTATTTATTTATTTATTTTATTGGCTGTGTTGGGTCTTTTTTGCTGTGCACGGGCTTTCTTTTTAGTTGCGGTGAGTGGGGGCTACTCTTCATTGTGGTGCGTGGGCTCCTCATTGCTGTGGCTTCTCTTGTTGCGGAGCATGGGCTCTAGTCACGTGGGCTTCAGTAGCTGCAGCACATGGGCTCAATAGTTGTGGCACACGGGCTTAGTTGCTCCACAGCATGTGGGATCTTCCCAGAGTAGGGATCGAACCCGTGTCCCCTGCATTGGCAGGCGGATTCTTAACCACTACACCACCTAGGAAGCCCCCTGGTATTGTTTTTAATTGCAAATTCCATTTGTTCATCATTGGTGTACAGGAAAGCAATTAACTTTTGTATATTAACTGTGTATCCTGCAATACTGCTATAATAGCTTATTAGTGCCAGGAGGTTTTTGGTTGATCCTTTCTACAGATGACTATTTCATTTGTGAACAAAGATGGTTTCATTTCTTCCTTTCAAATCTATATACATTTTATTTCCTTTTCTTGTCTTACTGTGTTAGCTAGGACTTCCAGTATGATGTTGAAAAGCAGTGATCAGAGGGAACAACCTTGCCTTGTTACTGATCTTAGTGGAAATACTTCATGCTTCTCACCAGTAAGTATGATGCTGGCTGTAGGTTTTTGGTAGATATTTTTCATCAAGTTGAGGAAGTTCCCCTATATTCCTAGTTTAATGAGAAATTTTTATCTTGAATGGGTGTTGGATTTTGTCAAATGCTTTTCCTGCATCCACTGATATGTTCATGTAATTTTTCTTCAACCTACTGATGTGATGGATTACATTAATTAATTTTTCAAATATTGAACCAGGTTTGCATACCTAGGATAAATCCCATTTAGTCATGGTGTATGATCCTTTTTATACACTACTGGATTCAATTTGTTAATATTTTGTTAATGATTTTTATTTCTATGTTCATGAGAGACACTGGTCTATACTTTTCTCATAATATCTTTGTCCGGTTTTGGTATTAGGGTAATGCTGACCTCAAAGAATGAGCTAAGAAGTATTCACTCTGCTTCTATATTCTGAAAGAGATTGTAGAGAACTGGTATAATGTTTTCCTTAAATGTTTGGAAGAATTCACCAGTGAACCCATCCAGGCCTGGTAGTTTCTGTTTTGGAAGGTTATTAATTAGTCAATGAATTTCTTTAATAGATATAGGCCTATTCCCATTGTTTGTCTTCTTGTGTGAGTTTTGACAGATTGCCTCTTTGAAAGCATTGGTCCATTTCATCTAGGTTATCACATGTGTTGTCACAGAGTTTTTGATAGCACTCCTTTATTACCCTTTTAGTGTCCACTGGCTCTGTAGTGATGTCTCCTTTTTCATTTCTGACATTAAGAATTTGTGTCCTCTCTCTTCTTTCTTAGTTAGCCCGGCTACAGGTTTGTCAATTTTATCAATCTTTCCAAAGAACCAACTTTTGATTTTTTCTAGATTTCCTGTTTACAATTTCATTGATTTCTGCTCTAATTTTTATTATTTCTTTTCTTCTGCTTAACTTAGATTTAATTTGCTCTTTCTCTAGTTTCCAAAGGTGGAAGTTTAGATGACTGATTTTAGAGCTTTCCTTTTTTCTAATATATGGATTCAGTGCTATAAATTTCCCTCTAGGTACTGCATCCACAAATTTTGATATGTTTTGTTTTCAAATTCACTTAGTTCAAACATATTTAAATTTCTCTTAGATTTCTTTTTTGATCCATGTGTTATTTAAGAAGCATGTTGTTTAATCTCCAAGTATTTGTGGATTTCCCAGCTATCTTCCTGTTACTGATTTCTGGTTTAATTCCATTGTGCACTGATAGCAGACAATATATGATTTCTATTCTTTTAAATTTGTTAAGGTGTATTTTATAGCCCACAATGTGGTCTACCCTGGTGAATGCTCCCTGAGAACTTAAGAAGATTGTCTATTCTGCTGTTGCTGGATGAAGCAGTCTATAAATACCCATTATATCTAGTTAACTGATGGTGTTATTGAGTTCAGCTCGGCCATCATGAATTTTCTGCTTGCTAGATATGTCCCTTTGTGACAGAGGAGCGTTGAATTCTCCAACTATAATAGTGGATTCATCTATTTCTCCTTGCAGTACTATCACTTTTTGCCTCAAGTATTTTCACACCCTATTTTTAGGCACACACACATTAAGACATTGTTATGTCTTCTTGGAGAACTGACTCTATCATTAGGTAATGTCCCTCTTGATCCTTGATAACTTTCTATGCTCTGAAGTCTGCTCTATCTGAAATTAATATAGCTACTCCTGCTTTCTTTTGATGATCAGCATTATATCTTTCTCCATTCCTTTACTTTTTTTTTCATTTCTTTTATTTATTTCTTTTTTAATTTTAATTTTATTTATTATTTTTTGGGGGGGTACACCAAGTTCAATCATCTGTTTTTATACACATATCCCCGTGTTCCCTCCCTCTCTTGACTACCCTTCACCCTCCCTCAAGTCCCCCCCACCCTCCCATCCCAGTCCTCTAAGGCATCTTCCATCCTTGAGTTGACCTCCCTTTGTTATACAACAACTTCCCACTGGCTATCTATTTTACAGTTGGTAGTATATCCATTCCTTTACTTTTAATCTATATGTGTCCTTTTATTTAAAATGGGTTTACTGTAGATATATAGTTGGGTCTTGAACTTTTCATCCACTCTGACAATCTCTGTTTCTTAATTGATGCACTTAGACCATTAATGTTTAGTGATTATTGATATAGCTGGATTAATATCTACTATATTTGTTATTGTTTTTTCTATTTGTTGCCCTTATTCTTTGTTCCTATTTTTCTCTTCCAATCTTCATCTGCCTTTTGTAGTTTTAACTGAGAACATTATAATTCTTCTTCCTTTCTTAGCTTATCAGTTATACTTTTTAAAAAAATTATTATTAATTTTTTGGCACCACACTGTGCAGCTTGTGGGATCTTAGTTCCCCAACCAGGGACTGAACCCAGGCCCTGGGCAGTGAGAACATGGAGTCCTAACCACTGGACTGCCAGGGAATTCCCTAGACTTTTATTTTTACTTCTTTCAGTGGTTGCTCTAGAGTTTGCAGTATACATTCACAAATAATCAAGCCCACTTTCAAATAATACTAAATCACCTCACAGATAGTATGAGTACCTTATAACAACAAAAGAATCCTAATTCCTCCCTCTCATCCCTTGTATCATTGTTGTCATTCATTTCACTTATCCATAAATACACACACACAAGGATACAGTCAAATATAGTGTTGCTATTATTACTTTGAAAAAACCATTTTCTGTTAGATCAATCAACAATATGTAAAATAGGGAATTCCCTGGTGGTTCAGTGGCTAGGACTCAGTGCTCTCACTGTGGAGGGCCCAGGTTCAATCCCTTGTTGGGGAACTAAAATACCATAACCTGTGCAGTGCCCGGGAAAAAAAAAAAAACAAAAACCATAATACATAAAATAAAAGAGCATCTACAAAAATCCTATAGCTTACACTACAGTTAATGGTGAAAGACTGAATGCTTTCCTCCAAGATCAGAAATAATGTCAGGAAGAGATGGTTCAAGATGGTGGAATAGAAGGACATGTGCTCACTCCCTCTTGCAAGAGCACCAGAATCACAACTAAGTACTGAACAATCATCAACAGGAAGACACTGGAACTCACCAGAAATAATGTCAGGTTGTCCACTCCCACCACTACTATTCAATGTAACACTGAAGTTTCTAGCCGGCAAAATAAGGCAATAAAAGGTATAGATTAGAAAGAAATAAAACTGCCCCCTATTTGCAGATGACATCATGGCCTACATAGAAAACTCCAAAGAATCTACAAAAAAAAAAAGAAAGAAAGAAAGAAAGAAAGAGTTCAACAAAGTGGCAGAATACAATATAAACATACACACAAAAATTATATCTCTATATATTAGCAATGAACATATGTATGGAAAATGACATTTAAGATACAATAAAAGTTACAATCACTCATTAAAAAAAGAATTAGTAAAATACATGTTTTTATTCTACCTTCACTTATTCCCTTCCCAATGCACTTCCTTTCTTTATGAAGACCTGCAGCTCTGACTTCTATTATTTTCCTCTCTCTAAATAACCTCTTTTAACATTTCTTGCAAGGAAGGCCTACTGGCAACAAATTTTTGTCTGTCTTTATTTCTCCTCTTTTGAAGGCTAATTCATGGGATACAGAATTCTAGGCTGGTGGGTTTTTTTCTCCCCAAACACTTTAAACATTTCATTCTACTCTCTTCTTGCTTGCACAGTTTCTGGGGATAAACTGGATGTATTTCTTATCTTTGCTCCTCTTTAGGTAAGGTGTTTTCTTCTCTGGTTTCTTTCAGGATTTTTTCTTTGTCTTTGATTTTCTATCATTTGAAAAGTGATATGCCCAGATGTAGTGGGGGGGTTTGGCATTTATCCTGCTTGCTGTTTTCTGAACTTCCTGGATCAGTGGTTTGGTGTCTGACATTAACTAGGGAAAATTCATTATTGTTTCAAATATTTCTGTTTCTCTCCTTCTCTTTCTGGTATTCCCATGATGCATCTGTCTTAGTCTGTTCAGGGTACTATAAAAAATACCACTGACTGGGTGGCTTACAAACAACAAACATTTACTTCTCACATTTCTGGAAGGTGAGAAGTCCAGGATCACAGCACAAGCAGATTTCGTGTCTAGTGAAGGCTTCCTGGTTCATAGACAGCCAACTTTTTGCTGTGTCTTCACATGGTAGAAGGGGCTAGGAAACTCTGTGGGGCCTCTTTTATAAGGGCACAAACCCCAATTATGAGGGCTCTGCCTTCATGACCTAATCACCTCCCAAAGGTCCCACTTCCTAATACCATCACCTTGAAGATCAGGATTTTAAAATATGAATTTGGGGGGGAACACAAACATTCAGACCATAGCAGCATACTTTTGTATTTGTCCCACAGCTCTTGGATATTGTTTTTCCTAGTCTTTTTTCTTTTTACTTCTATAGATTTCTACTGAAATATCCTCAGCCTCAGAGGTTCTTTCCTCACCCATGTCTAGTCTACTGATAAGCCCATCAAAGGCATTCTTCATTTCTGTTATAATGTTTTTGATCTCAAAACATTTCTTTTTGGTTCTTTCTTAGAATTTCCATCTCTCTGCTTACAATGCCCATTTGTTCTTGCATGTTGTCTAACCATTTGAGCCTTAGTATGGTAATCATAATTTCAACATTCCTGCCATAGATGGGTCTAATTCTGATACCTGGTCGGTTTCTTCAAAGTGTGTTTTTTGCATTTTAGTATATCTTGTAATTTTTTCTTGATAGCTGGGTATGATATACCAGGTAAAAGGAACTGATATAAATAGACCTTTAATAATGTGGTGGTAAGACGTTGAGGAAAGGGAAGCATTCTATAGTCCTATGATTGGGTTTCAGTCTTTTCGTGAGTCTGTGCCTCTGGAATATGAACTTCACAAGTGCTTCTCAGTGCCTCACCCACCCCCCTTAGGTGGGACATGCTGGCTTGAGTGGACTGGAGTTGGGTATTTCCCTTCTCCAACATGAAAGGCCAGAGCTGGCTAGAGATGAGTATTTCCTTTCCCCTAGATTAGTTATGCTCTGATAAAACCCAACAGGTTAGGCTCTGGTTAAAGTTTCCCCTGATGGGAAGAACAGAATGGGGGCTTCACTGGTAGCGCCATGGTGAAGAATCTACCTGCCAATGCAGGGGACACGGGTTCAATCCCTGGGCCGGGAAGATCCCACATGCCATGGAGCAATGAAGCCCATGTGTCACAACTACTGAGCCTGAGCTCTAGAGCCCATGAGCCACAACTGAGCCCACGCACGGCAACTACTGAAGCCCACATGCCTAGAGCTGGTGCTCTGCAACAAGAGAAGCCACCGCAATGAGAAACCCACACACCACAATGAAGAGTAGCCCCCACTTGCCACAACTAGAGAAAGCCCATGCACAACAACAAAGACCCAATGCAGGCAAAAAAATATATAAATAAAGATAAATAAATAATAAAATAAATCTTTTTTTAAAAAGAACAGAATACTGTAGTATTTTTTTAATAAATTTATTTATTTATTTATTTTATTGGCTGTGTTGGGTCTTTTTTTTGCTATGCGCAGGCTTTCTTTTAGTTGCGGTGAGTGGGAGCTACTCTTCATTGCGGTGGGTGGGCTCCTCATTGCCGTGGCTTCTCTTGCTGCAGAGCACGGGCTCCAGGCACGTGGGCTTCAGTAGCTGCAGCACATGGGCTCAATAGTTGTGGCTCACAGGCTCTAAAGTGCAGGCTCAGCAGTTGCGGCACACAGGCTTAGTTGCTCTGTGGCATGTGGGATCTTCCTGGAGCAGGGATCAAACCCGTGTCCCCTACATTGGCAGGCGGATTCTTAACCACTGCACCACCTAGGAAGCCCCTACTCTGTAGTATTTTTAAATGGTTCCTTTCCCCCACCCCTGCCAAAAGCACAAATGGGTTTTTCTCAATTCTCAGTGTAAGAACCTGATAGATACCCAGGAAGTCATTGTGGGGGGCCCACAGTGACTAAGTCCCCGTGGAGTTTTTAATTCTTGAGTTGTCCACACTGAACCTCTAGCAATTCATCAATTACAATCCAGGTTTCCTTGCTCCAGCACTGGTTCCCACAGAGGTTTTTGTTTCTGTAAGTTGTAATTCTCTGTATTTGCCTGTTGGTCTCTCTGATTGGGGGGGGGGGGGGGGGGGGCGGTAATTTGCATTTGCCCTATGACCTCACTTCTCTTAAAGATTTAAGAACTGTTGATTTTTCAGTTTGTTCAGCTTTTCACTTGTTCTTGGGACAGAATGGTGATTTCCAAGCTTCTTACATGCCTATTGGAACCCTTTCGTTCATTTTTAAATATAAGTTATTTATATTTTTATTGAGTTGTAAAAGTTTTTTATATACTCTGGATACAAAATCTCTTATCTGATATATGACTTGAAAGTATTTTCTCCCATTCTCTGGGTTGTCTTTTTACTTTCTTGGTGGTGTCCTTTGCAATACAAAAGTTTTTCACTTTGAAGAAGTCCAATTTACTTTTTCTTTCATTGCTTGTGCTTTTGGTGTCATATCTAAGAAATCATTGCCTAATTTGGTAGTGATTTATGACTATGTTTTCTTCTAAGAGTTTTACAGTTTTAGTTATTACATTTAGGTTGTTGGTCTGTTTTGAGTCAATGTTTGTATATGGTGTGAAGTAGGGGTCCAACTTCATTCTTTTGCATGTGGCTATCTAGTTGTCTCAGCATCATGTGTTGAGAAGACTTTTCATTCCTCATGTGTACCTGACTGTTCACACTGGCTCTTAACTAAGATGGTGCAACACTCTTGTTTTCTACATCACTTTATTAAGTGTCCACACAGCTCTATAAATTTTGTTGACAGAACTTCAAAAAAGACTAAAAAGACAGCTGGAGATATATAATACCATATACCCAATACCATGAAGAACATATGTAAATCATACCATAGAGAAAGAAAAAGAAAAGAAAAGAAAGCCTCTGAAGCTCTCTGTGAGGTATGATATATTTACTCAACTCTCATTTAAGGTACTTCTGTTCTAAATGTGCAGGTTCTAGGCTAGGCATGGAGATACAAAGATGAACCAGACTTTTTTTCCTGCCCTTGAGAAGACAGATTAAAAAATAAAACAATTAGGCTGTTTTAAAAGCTTGAATTTACTCAGCAGAGGGAGCACAACTGTTTCCATCTTACAGAAGGCACAAATGAGATATAAAGGAGAGAAATGACTCATTGAAGATCACTGTTATGGGGCATAAGGACAGGAGTGATAGGGAGAAGATCACAGACCTTAAGGGAGAAATCAAGAGTCAGGGCTTAGGGCTAGGTACTTTTGCCTTTGTGGAACCCTTACTCCATTAAAAAAATATTTTAAAATATATTTTATTACTGCATTGACATAATATAATCCAAGATGAATTATATCCCTTCTTTCTTCTGATTAAAAGAAATTAAAACATTTTTATGGGCCCCTGGGCACTGTGCATACTGGATAAGTCAGCCCTGAGTCCTGCTGTCTCCCCACAGCTATGTACCAAGAATTCTTTCCCCAGCTGCCAAATCACATTGCTCTGCTGCTTCTGAGATTCTCTTCTCTACTGGGCCTAACTGATCAAGCAGCATGAGATTTAGGTTCACACTAAATCGCACACTGCCTGAATCCACAAAAAAGGGTAACCTCACTGTACTCATATGAGCACTATACAGTTTACTGTGCAATCATTTGCCAATAATGTGTACTCTGTGTTCAAGGAAGGTTTAGATACATTCATTAATGATCAAATCCAAACAAAGAAACAGATGTGTCATGACCTACAAACAGCAGTCATAGGAAGCATGTGCCTGGCATCTTGAAGACAGCCAATAAATATCTCTTCGTTCACCTGTTCGTTCATTCAATCACAAGACAGGCATAAAACAAAGTCTTTTCCCTTATAAAACTTACCATCTAATGAAGAAGACAGATAATAAACATACAAATAAGCATATGTTTATATATATGAAATAATTTCTGATAGTGGTGTTATGAAGAAAAATAAAGCAGGGTAAGAGAATAAAGAATGAAAAAGGAGGCCATAATGTGGCTACATGCAGACACTCTGCTTTCCCCCAAAAGGTTTCCAGCAACAGGAGAACATGCTGGGCAGGTTGGGTAGTGAAACTAGCCCATGTAGTACGTCTTATTTCCTCGGGTTTTACCTCATTCCCACTTTTCACCCCATGAAATGGCTTCAGGGCAACAACCACCTTTCTCAGTGAAGAAGAAAACAGCTGTAGGTCCTAATCTGGCAGAGCTATTTACTTGCTATATGTCAACGAACAGGGCACTTCTCTCTATGCCTGTTTCCCCATATATAAAATAAGAAAGTTGGCTTAATTGATTTTCGAGGTCCCTTAAAGCTAAAATGCTATAATAATCCATACCAAATTTATCTAACTCCAAAGCTTTGGAGTCAACTATAATACTTTAGCTTTCCAAACTGCCAGTTTCCTTAGTTACCACAGAAGTGAAAGCAAAATGCCTCTAGTGTAGTGAAGTATGATATAACAGGATGCTACCAAATTAAATCAATGAAAATTTACCAAGCGACTACCACATGCATACATCAGGAATATCCATCACTTGGGGGATGGCCTATTGCCCTGGCTTCAAGTACTTGCTAACTGCAAAGGGCCCTAAACTCTGGAACCCCATCCACCAGGGAAACCTAGCATTTCGAAGGTTTCAACTGATCCTGTCAAGTTAGAGACTGATCAATCATGCAGCTAGAGACTTTACTCTCTCACAAAACATTAGAGATGAATAAGCCCAACCTTTGCCCTTGAGGTAGTTACAGTCCAGGGGGTAGGAGGAGACAGACTATTAAACATAATATGATAAAGATAACCACTGACATATAAACAAAATGCTGTGTAAGCCCAGAGAAAGGAGAGATTAGCTAGTTCCTGAACCTGATATGAATACAGTAAAACCACCAGGTTGGCTGCCTCTATCTCATGCAGACAGATACTATGGTCTGCTGAGTGATTAGGATTACAAGTGAAGTTCAAAGTTTCACAGGCTACCCATATTTGTAGCTCCCCATTCCCTTCTCGTTCACATTCTTCTCCAACTCCTTAGCCCTGGCAAAAATTCAAGGCCAATAAATTAAGGTGGAACTACCTCACTTTTCAGACCTCATAAATCAGCTGGGCATCATGCAGACGTTGGTTATGCTTAGCCTAACTGTAAAGTCTGACATGAACAGCACACTGTGGGCAGTGCAGTGAGACTAGATGCTGGCTGAAATAACTGCTGTGGCTGCTCTCTGCCCTCCACTCCTATCCCTCCTACCATCACCAGAAAAACGCATCCTCCAGGCCAGCTGAACTGGAAAGCTTTTTAAAAGAAACTTTTCAAATTCATACAAAAGTGGAAAGAGTAGTTTAATGACCTCTCTCCCATTGAACAATTATCAAATATGGGGGCACCTAATGTTCACTTCTTTGGTTCTTCAATTCCTACCCCATAAAATTCATATTTCTCAGACTGGCTTCCTCCCCACTTGGCCCTCCTCTCTTACTCTTTCCTATATGCACTCCAGACTCTCATACACTCTGTACTTTTCTACCCAACCTTAAAGATCCAACTCAGATGTCACCTTTTCCAGAAGCCCTTCCAGAACAGAACTTTCTACAGCTTTCTATGCAACTCCTAAAGCCCTTAAGTCTGGACTATCAATGTGCTGGTCACATCTACCCACCTATGAAATCTCCCTCCAATTTTTCATTGCCACATCTCCTTGGTTCAGACTTTATTTTTTGCTCTCTCCTAGATTTGCAGTGACTTCCAAGGTGATCTCCTTAACTCCAATCTTGCTAGAACAGATTCATAACAGGAGTAGCCACAGTAATCTTTATCAGACACGCATCTGACTGCATCGGCCCCCTACTCTGACGAACTTTGATAACTTTCTATTGCCTTTGAATTAAAGTCCAAACTCCTTTGTATGACACACAAGGTATTTCATAATGTAGTACAACCGGCTACTTACCTCACCCCCTCCAACAAATGGCTTTAACTCCAGCCACGCTAAACCACCTACCACTCTAACGTGCTTTTTCTCTCAATGCTTTGGCTGCTGCTTCTCTCCCTAGAATTCTTTCCTCACCTTCACTGTCTAGTTCATTTCTATTCCTTCTTTAAGATGTAGCTCAAATATCGCCCCCTTTGTGACACATTCTCCAACTTTATTCATGCACACACCCATTCAACAACTGTTAACTGATCATATGTTAAGCTCTAGACAGGGGATACAACAATAGTAACAGCTCTCACTCTCAAGGAGCTGAGAGTCTAATAGATCTCCTCAGGTGGAGTAATTCCTTTCCTCCTGTTCTCCTGCAGAAATTCACGATTTGTACAAACCTCTAAGGTCACATGTATTACTTTTTATACTTGTCTCTGAGTCTGTTTCCCTCACTAGACTCTGATCATCTTGAGGCCAAGGATCTTTTCTTATTTTTGAGGCTTTGTTGAGGTGTAGCATACATTTCAGGTGGACAATTCAATGACTGTTCATATATTTATAGAGTTGTACAGCCATCTTATTTTAAATCATTTCCATCACACTAAAAAGAAAGCTCAAGCTCATTGGTCAACTCCCCATTCTTATCCCTACACCTGAGCAACCACTAATCTATTTTATATCTCTATAGATTTATCTGTTCCGGAACCTTCATGTAAATGAAGTCATACAACATGTTGTCTTTTTTGACTGTCTTCTTTCAAGTAGCATAATGTTCTTCAAGGATCATCCACATTACAGCATGTTATCAGTAGTTCACTCCTTTTTCATGACAAGTAACCTCCCGCTGTGTGGATATATGAGGGTGAGTAAAAAATTATCCGCACTCCAGTTATATTAAAATTTCTGTTGGCCGCACTATCTTAACAGCGCTTTCCGTCCAAGGCTACTGTCTCCCCAAGTCACTGCTGTGCAGGTGCGAATGTGTTACATCAGTTCATTTGTAACCGCGGTGTGAACAAAAATGGATGCCCTACTTGTGATTTGTACAAAAGAAGAGCAGTGTGCAGTGATTCATTTTTTGTAGTCTGAGGCTGTGCACATCCACACACTTCTGCCCACACTGTCGACACGCTGCAAAAACTCCATTTTGAGGTGTTAAAGCATCCTCCCTCTAGTCCTGATCTCGCGCCATCAGAATTTCACTTGTTTGGTCCACTGAAAGCAGCCCTATGAGGACGAAGATTCACTTCTGATGAAGAAGTGAAGACAGTGGTGCATTTGTGGCTCCCGGGTCAGCCTAAAACATTTTTTAATGAGGGAATATGAAAGCTTGTTGACAGATGGACAAAGTATATTGAAAAGCAAGGAGATTATGTGGAAATATGATGTACCTGTCTTTTCTAAAAGTTAATTACAATAAATTCTACAGCCAGAGTGCGAATAATTTTTGACTCACCCTCATACATTTTATTTATCCATTTACCAGCTGATAGACATTTGAATTGTTTCTACTTTTTGGCTATTATAATATTGCTGTGAACATTGGTGTGTAAGCATTTATGGGGACATATGTTTTTATTTCTCAAGTATATATCTGGAGTGGAATTACTGGGTCATATGGTAACCCTATGCTTAACCTTTTGAGGAACTGCCAAACTGTTTTCCACAGCAGCTGTACCATTTTACATTTCCACTAGCACTGTGTGAGGATTCCAATTTTTCCATATCCACAACACTTGTTATTACATTTTCTTTTTGATTATAGCATCATAGTGGGTATGAAGTGGTATCTCACTGTTATTTTGATCTGCATTTCTCTGATGGCTAATGATATTCAACATCTTTTCATGTGCTTATTGGCCATTTGTATATTTTCTTTGGAGAAAGGTCTATTCAGATCATTTGTTCATTTTCTTTTCTTTTTCCTTGTTGAGTTGTAAGAGTTCATTACATATCCCAAATACAAGTCCCTCATCAGATATATGGTTTGCAAATATTTTCTCCCATTTAGCAATCCTAAGTGGTCTGAAGATCATCTGAATCTTACTCATTTTTCATTTCAAAGAACTAGCACGTAATCTGGCACACTGTACGTGTTCAATAAATGTTAGATGGATGTTACATAACATTAACTGTCTGGAAGACAAGAATAATGCCTTACTTGTCCAGCATCTCCCCTACACTTCACACCTAGCACTAGACACAAAGCACATGGTTTGGAAATACAGAGACTAAGTGACTCACTTGAACAAATAGTGGGATGATGTTGCAGAAGAATCCAGAGGAACTTGAAAAGTCATCTGAAACCAGGAGAACTTACCTATTTATATTGGTTACTACCAGTTACCCCGAGATAGTTGCTGCTCTTTGAGAATAAGAAGCAACTTCTATACAAGCCTTTCTTGCAGTGGCCCACACTCAGGAGTAGTTATCAAAATGGTCCATTACTTAGAAAACGGGCCCTCTCCCTCCATTCCCTTAGCCAGTGGGAGATATCAAACACTAACTGATATGCTGGCTTTGCTTGAAGTGCCCTTCTCCTTAAGGAGCTCAAACTTTACCAGAAAGGCTGGTATCTAGATCACATCAGCGACGCACAGCTGGCAAAGGTGCTCCATCCTTTGTGGTTTCTAAGTTAGAAACTGACTCTTCCTCTTAAGCACTAACATAAAATCTTTCATGACCATTAACAGCCAACAGTAAATACTTCCTAAACGTAACACAGCATACAAATAGGACCGAAGGAAGCTTTTGAGAGAGGGAAAAACTAAAGAACATGGCTGGTTGCACCAGAAGGCCTAGGTCAGTGGGGCAGGAAATGTCTCTACCATCTCTTCCCTTCTATATTATTCAAGCTACAAACATAATCTAGGCCCTTCAACTGCATGCCCTTTTTGCCAGTCACTGTGTCACTCAAGTTCAAAATCTTCTGGTTTCCCAATGCTGCCTATGAAAGGAAGTAAGAACTCCTCAAGAGACCATACAGTGCCCTCCACAACAGCATTGAGAGTGAGCACTTGTGACCACACAAGGCCATGATCTGACCCCAGTCTGCCTTTCCAGTTTTACCTTCCTCTACTCCCCGACTCCTCCAGCACTTAACACATGCTCCCCTATACTATGTATAATACACCAGAAAGCACATGCTCTTTGGAATTAGATACATCAGAAGCCCTACTTGCCTGAATTAACTAATGTCTTTCCTGACTTTTTTAATCCCTTCTCCATTTCTGTCCCCCGACTGATCTTTCTAGAATGCAAATCTGATCCACATCACTCACCTCAGCACTTAAAGTTCTTACACATTTAATCACTTACTACACATAAAAATCCAAACTCCTTAGCACAGCATATAAGGCCTTACATGATCTCACACCTGCCTCCCTTTCTAGTCTCCCAACTTTCTCATTACACCCCACTCTCTACTTGGATGCTCCAGTAACACTACCCCTTACCCAGTGCCCTTTCCCTGCCGTTCTCTCCCTCTCACCTCCCACCTTGCACATGTTGCTCCTCCTGCTTAGAGGGTCCTCCCCGTCTTTCCTTGACTGGTTAATTTCTAGTCATTTTCCACATCAGCTAAAGTGCCACTTCTCTGGGGAGCCTCTCCTGATCCCTTGGTCACCATTTTCTGTGCTCCCAGAGAGCTCTGTGCTTCTCTATATTGCAGCAGTTATTACATATGCTTATTTGACTAACTCTTCCACTGGACTACGAGCAGCCTGAGAGCAGAGCCTATATCTTCATTATCCTTCACAGCTAAGACAGTGCCTTTGTAAATGCTCAGTGTATGCTTTATGAATGGATAAATGAATGAACAGGATTTTCCCACCATACACATAAAGCTGGCATAACAAATAACTTTATTATTACTTTAAGCCAACAACATTGCGACTCAGAGTGTCCTACTGACTTGTCTCAGGTAACAACTGTGTGGCAGAGCTAGTATAAAAAGCCAGATCTTCAGAGTCCCAGACCAATATCCAGACCTCTCCCTTGACTCTAAGCCCATACTTCCAACTGCCTAATTAACACCACCACTTACATGTTTACATAGCCATTTCAACTTAACATGGCCAAACACAATTTTTCCGCATTTCCTCCCCACCCTCTCCCCAATAAAAATTTCTCTCAGTTTGTCCTGTTTCAGTACACAGTAATATTAGCCATGGTGTTATCAACTACTCAAGTCAAAGCAAAACAAATTCAAAAAACCTGAAAATCAAGCTTGATCATTCTGAGACATAGATCTGAACATGTTATAAGCCTAAGCTTCTTAGTATGTTGTTAAAAAGGCCTCGCCAACCTTATCACTCACTGCTATCCCCTACATTTAACCTATACTCCAGTAATGCTGGAATTCTTATAGTTCCCAGAATATTCCATGCTCTTTAATGTCTCCAAAGCTTTGCATACCTTTTCATTTCCCTGGACCACTCTTCCCCACCTCACAGACTTTGAGTATCTATTGAACTCAAACTTAATCCTCCAAAATCACCTCAAGCATCTTCTCTGTTAAGTCTTCAATGATTCCCCCAAGCAGAGTTAATCACTCCCTCCTTTGTCACCACAGTACATAACACACACTGACACTATACTACCATCATTTGTTTCCATGTCTGTCTTCCCCTACGTGACTATTAGCCCCCTGAAAGCAGGAACCATGTCTTCACGTTTGTTTCCCCAGCACCGTATCTGGCATATTCAAGCACTCAATAATTGTTGACTGAAGGAATGAATGGATATGTCTTAACTCTTCAACCTGGTATTTAAAGTCAACCTCATATTGGCCCCAACCTATGCTTCTAGATTTAGTACTTAGTCCTCTCTTACTTGCTGATCCCCAAACACATCCTTCTTTCTCATTTCTCACATTTACTTGGGGTCTCTATTTCTGATGCTCTAGTGAAATTTAAATCACTCTAGTGAAGTCTTGCCTAACTGCTCCAATGAGAAGAGATTTACTTCTCCAATAACACTGTTTTTTCTACTGATAAGGTATTTATAACTTATTTTATAATTATAACTTTTCTAACTGGACTACATGTACTATTTTTCTAACTGAAGAAAAATGTAAGCTCCTTGAAGGCATGAAACATGAATTAACATCTTTCCTCTCAACCTAAATAATAACCTAACACAGCAGTTTGCACAAAACAAGCAGGTATTACCAAGTGTTTTATTAGTAAAGAATAGTATGTTTGATAGAATGCTTAAAGATATCATGGAAATTCCTTCACATATGTGTTTTTTACCTTGGCACAAACTGGCCTCTTAGCCATATGATAAACTTTACCCCTCCTTTAAGAATCAGCCCAATGTCATATCATCTCTGAAGTCTTCCCTAACTCTCCCAAATACACTTTCACACTCCTCCCATGTACCTGTGGTACCTGTAGATACCTCTACTCATCACACTACATCGTTGTTATCACTTGATGGGTCCCTTTCCCCACTAGACCATAAAGTCTTTTGGAGCACAGATAGTCTCTTTAACCATTTATGAACTCCCAAGACCAAATAAAGTATTTGGCAAAATTAAATTCTCAATAACTATATGGTGAATTTTGAAAACAGTAAATCTACGTTATAGAGTACACCAGCAATACAGATCATGCTATCACATCACCAGGTTCAAACCCCAACTCTACTTAAAAGCTATCCAACTTTGAATAAATTACTGGGCAGTGCCTCAATTTTTACGCATCTGGAAGGTGAAGATGATAATATAATTAAAAGAGCTAATGCATGTAAAATGCTGGGTATAATGCCCAGCACACAGTATGCACCAAAAAAAGTTAGCTATTATTTGTTATCATTAGAATAGAGGAAGAAAAGCCTACTTCAGCAGGGTGCTAAATGACAGGCTCAAGAAGAGGTCAGGTTCAATCCTATGCGCAATGGGGAGTAAAATGCCACTGGAGACCTCCTTAGTAACAGACTCATTCAGTTACTGAGAACATCCTACTGGGAAGGGGGAAAGAGGGCAGAGGGAACACAAACCTTGGCAGAGCTATGCTCTCTGCATCCAGCTTCCCCTTTCCCCACTGGTTCTCCCTAGTTGCTTAGGGCCAAAAGCCCCATGGCCATAACTCAGCAACCTCTTGGGAAAACTGCACTTTAGAGGGAACTAATGAGTTTATGTTTATCTACAGATTTTCCTCTGAGGAGCAGAGGAAATGACTTCAAGAAAGGAAAACACAGAGAAATAAAATAGAGAAAAGGAATGACACGGGATGGATTATCTTGGGTTGGCTTTCATGGAGTAAGCTTTTAGGCCAAACAGCCCCAGGTGGACTGAGCCTAAACTCCTCAGAGGCATTCTCTGGCAGTGCATGTGCCTCCATGGGTCAAAGGTGCAAAGCAGCAGGATCTGGGAAAGGAGGACTAAAAAGATGAAACTACAGACAGAATTCTAGCCCAGTTTGAAGAATACTGCAACAGAGGAATTCAAAGAGGGAACAGGTTGACCATAGAATGATAAGCTCCCTATCATTAGAGGGGTGATCACTTGCTGGGAGTGTTCAACATGGGTGGATGGACTAGATTTTTAAGATTCAAGTACAATAAACATTTGAATATCTACCCTATGCTAGCCAGTGAGAGAGATTAAGCGCTGGGAATAGAGCTGAAAATGATATAGTTCTGTTCCCTCAAGTTCACTGCTCAATGGGGGAGTCAACAATACAACATGGTAAGTGTTGACAGATGTCTATATAGAGCGCTGTGGGGGCGGAAAGCAGGTCCTCAGATTCTGTGCCTATGACTCACTGGTAAGGAGCAATATGGCATTAATTAAAAACGGAAACGCTTTATAAGCAGCTTATAAGCAAATAGTACTGTCAGGCACTATTCTATTATTGCCAGAACAGACAGTGCGTCAGTTAACCTTTGCAATTCAGTCAACACTTCCTTAAACCTGAGTAGAATTCACATCTACAAACATTCTCGTTTATTCAACAAATATATTAATGTCTGCTATGCACCAAGTGCTGGGCAACGCACCAAGGAATGTAGAGAGATGAGAAAGTCCCTGCACTCAAGGAGTTAAACATTCCTCTTCATCTTTTCTTCTTCTCTCTCCTACCCTCCTTTATTGAGCAGAGGACACCTTAAATTCCTTCTGGAAGTAGACGAGTTATTAAGTAATGGGTTAACCAAAAAAATGACTTGCAAAAAGTAAAAGTGAGCTGGGGATGGGAGGTCTGTAATGGAAAGGCAAATGGGAAAGACTCTGCAAACAGGGTGTCTGCCAGAGTACGAGATGCTGATTGCACAAAAAGTCAAAGGTTATAGAAGTGGAGGTTATATGTAGGCTTTTTGCCTACAACTTCCCTATCACCATTTTTTTCTTCTCTGATCCCAAGATTATTAGCACAGATCATTAATAATAATTATATCTTCATCGGGTCATTCCCTAGTATTGATATTTACCAAGTACCCAACAGGAATTGCAGGAAACACAAGGCAGAGTAAAATACTGGGATCCAAGACTTTCAAAGCTGCAGGAGACCTGTAGAAGGTCATCTAGTCCATACCTATCATTTCACAGAGGAAGAATTAAGGTATGGAATCTTTATGAGTTTGTATCTTCAAACATTTATTGAATTATCCTCTATGCCAGGCACCAGGGATATAAGGATGGATAGGGCTTTCATGGAGAACTCAGTCTCATGGGAGAGACTGACGAATAGCGTTACCCCAGTCAAATGACCTCTGTAGATGAAGTGCCACACGTATATAGTAGAAATGTCTAGCACAGGACAGTATAGGAAGCATATAGTACTCTTACCGCCCAGAGTGGTTAAGAGCACAGTTGTAGGAGTCATCTTGGATTTGAACCCTACCTCTGTCACTTACCTAGCTGTGTGACATTGGGCAAGTTACTTAGATTCTCTATGCCTCAGTTTCCGCATCTGTAGAATAGATATAACCATAATAGTACCTTCCTTGTAAGGTTGTGGTATGAAATTAGATAATGCATAGAAAACAACTGGCACAGGATCTGGCACAGAGTAAGTACTTTATAGTGTTTCACCTTCAGCACTCTCCCTCAGCACTCTCCTGCTGAGCCCCGGCCTCAGAATCCTCAACACAGCCTTGTAAGCACCTATTATCATTTGGCTGTCTCTGAGATAAAACAAAATCTGCTATTTGTAGTCTAGAACCTAGATCTATTGTTTAGTACTCTATTTTTTTCCCCACTACATTATGCTACTACTTATATTATACGTCTTTAAAAAAAAATCCAAAGATATATGGTCAGATATCCAAGACTGAACTTCAGTCACACATGCCTCAATCCCTCAATAAGATCTTGGCATTAAACAAGAATCCCTAGAGAAGAAAATCCCTGGAAACAAGGAACATTTATCAAATGTCTACAGGGAGGGACCCACAGGAGGGAAAACAAAACAAAACAGTCCAAGATTATTACTTTGAAGAAGCAAGGGATGGGAACTTCTACAGCCTGCCTGAGAAGGGATGACACAGACTGCTACTTCCTCCTTGATATACCCACTGCATCTACTCCACTGACATAGCACCTGTGACACACTTTCGTACTTATTTATCAGTCACTCTTCACCCATGCTAGTCTCTGTGAACTCCTTGAAGGCAGTTATCACACATTATCCACCTTGGTATAATCAAGCATAGCACAGCACCTGGTACACGGAAAGTGCTTCCAAAAAGTATGATGAATTGATAAATGAACACAGAGAAAACCATGAAAGACAAGGAAAGAAGCTATCAGTGTCTATCAGAACACTTCTACAAGCCAAGAGAGCCTTGGGCTAGAACCTTAAAGTACAGGTGGGAAAGGAAAGGTAACCTAGGCAGACAGGACAGCCTGAACAAAGACCTGGCAGTAATAAGAAACATGGTACACAGTATGTTAGAGCTTTAGTCATGATTTAGTTCAATCTTTCAATTCTCTAGGGATGTTGTAAACTCTCAATAAAAAAAACCACATACCACTAAGGAGAGGAGCTTATTGCCATTACTCAAAAATAATAATCATCAGGGACTTAACTGGTAGTGCAGCAGTTAGGACTCTGCGCTCCCAATGCAGGGAGCCTGAGTTCCATCCCTAGTCAGGGAACTAGATCTCACGTGCATGCCACAGCTAAGAGTTCACATGCCACAACTAAGGAGCCCGAGAGCTGCAACTAAGGAGCCCGCTGGCCGCAACTAATACTCAGCACAACCTAATTAATTAATTTTTAAAAATCACCACCATCGTTATCATCATCAAACACTTATTAGGTGCCTCCTTTATGCCAGGCACCATACTGAGTGAAGGGACTGCAACGATGAACAAGACAGACTTGGACTCTGCTCTCGTGTAGCTAACAGTCTAGTGGGGAAGACAGACAGTTAAAATAAAATAACGCTTGGTAGAGCTGGGCTAGAGGAAGTATAGGGGGCTGAAGGAACATAAAGTAGGGTCACCCAATCAGCAGGCAGTAAGAGAAAGCTCCCTGATTTTCAAAGTGTGGCTTGAGACACTCAGGGACTACAAGTCTTCAAAGTGAGATTTTTTTTTGAATAAAGGGTTTCATGACTAAAGGTTTAAAAACCACCAATCTAGTCTAATCTCCTCTTTTAACAAGAATAAAGCATGGCCCAAAAGAGGAAAATTACACACTAAAGGCAATAATAATTCAAGTTAGCTGTAGGCTGAGATCTGCTTTGAGCTTGAACTGGAAACTACTCATTGATCTGCTTGATACATCATTTTGGCAGATTAACAACTACTGGGAGTAGACACATCCGGAATTCACAGGCACCAGGCAGGCAGGCAGGCAGGCAGGCTGGCTCTGATTGGATGTTGAAGTACTTTTTTACTTTAGGTCCCAACTCAGCTCTCTGTGCCAAGATGATGCCTCCAATTCCTCTCATGGCTGGCTAGCTACCCCTTCAAGAAGGAACTCACTGGCTCCAGGAGTAGGTCTGCTTCTGGGCCTCCACGCTTGTACCCATGCTTTATCCTCCCTAATACTCTCAAGCACCCCATGGTTTAGCAAGTTGAAAGAACTTAGCCAGTCATCACAGCCTATTTAATACCTAGCCCAAGCTGGCTGGACCCATCTCTCACCTCCCTAATCGCCACTGGACTCATCACTCCTCGTCACCGGGGGTTCAACAGAATCAAGTTATCGGTAGCTTAAAGGACCTGTACAGAAAAACCAATATTCCTTTAGTTAACCCCCGCTTTGAACCTCTCAGGAATGAAATGCTGTTTCACATCTTGGAGATGGAACTTTTGTATATTGAGAAAGGGGTAGTTTACTTTGGTAAGATGAGTCTGACGTGAGAAATGGAACCAAGGTGCTCACTATAGCGCAGCAGTGTAAAACTTAGTTCAGTATAGCATAGGCAGACCTGGGTTGGAGTCTGCACTTCCCCTCACAAACTGTGGAATCCTAGGAATGCTACTTAATCTCTCTTGCCTCAGTCTCATTTATAACATAAGGTAAACATCAACTAATTCACAGGGCTGCTGTAAGTAATAAATGAGATAATGTAGGCTTTAAACAGAGGCTGGGTTTATGGTAAGGGCTCAATAAACAGTAGCCTTTTCTATTGGTAGCTCTTTTCCTAAGCCCTCTTTTCTATTCACCTCTCAGAAACAGGAGAAGCAGCGAGCAAAGCCTAAATAACCTTAAATACTATAGAAAGTAATAATGGGACTTCCTTGGTGGCATAGTGGTTAAGAATCTGCCTGCCAACGCAGGAGACACAGGTTGGATCCCTGGGCCAGGAAGATCTCACATGCTGCAGAGCACCTAAGCCCGTGGGCCACAACTACTGAGCCCACGTGCTGCAACTACTGAAGCCCACGTGCCTAGAGCCTGTGCTCCACAACGGGAGAAGCTGCCGCAATGAGAGGCCTGAGCACTGCAGCGAGGAGTCACCCCTGCTTGCTGCAACTAGAGAAAAGCCTGCGCACAGCAATGAAGACCCAACGCAGCCAAAAAAAGAAAAGAAAAAGAAAAAAAAAATAATGAAAAAGACAAAAGAAAAGAAAGGAACATGAATAAACTGATGGCTGCTATTCCAGACTACTTATCATGCTAACTGCATCTGCTATTGGAAAACACAGGTCAGATATCCTAAAGAACAAATCAGAGCATGCAATCTTTCCAAAGAAGTGGCAAAGAGTACCTACTGCATCTTAGCTAGGCTATCCACTACTCTTTCACAATCTGAGCTCCACAGCAGTCTCTACCAAGCAGAAGGTGCTACAGGAGAGCAACTCTGATGCCATATGCTTCTTTGTAAACCTAACCTTTAATTTTTTGGCTCAAATCCATCTCCATTATAAAGACTTCACTGAATCCCCCAACAGATTCGAGTGCTTGTCTCTTGTGCCCCACTGAACCTGTTACATACTTCCATCATAGCAATTTTCTAGTACTGAAGTGGGCCATTTGCATGTCTCTTCTCTACACTATAAACTGGTACAGAATCTTACTCATCTGTGAATTCCCGTGCATAATACACAGCAGACCCCCATGATTACAAATTAAAGAATGGATTTCACCTTCTCTTTCACTAGTTAAGGGTGCTAAGAAGCAGCTGGGGAGACATTAGTAGAAACTCACAAACTTGCCAGACCATCCGCCTCCCTCCCTTTTTTTTTCAGCTTGAAGGGATGACTGTTCCTGCTTCTCAGAGTTATTCTTAAACCCAAAGGAAAAGGATAGAACCATTCACAGAGAATTGCCAGACAACAGGTTATATTATTTCTCAGTAAGTGAAACAAGGCACAAAAGTTTCTGGGATGAATGCTAGCGGTTACATATAAAGTTGACCGCTAGGGATGACATTCTGGAAGTATAATTATGATACTAGAAGCTAAGTCCTTAGGACAATAAGGGAAGAAAAGCTAAGAAGCAAACATCAAAAATGTCTAACATCAAAACTTTAAGTTCTTCTCTCCTTTCCAAAACTTGTACTCTTTATCTCAATGAACCCTGATATATGTAACTGAAATGTGGCCCCCCTCAAAGGAGAGCCCATGACTAACAAACCATATATAATAACTTAAATACAGTATTTACTTTTTCAAGGCACTTTCAAACATATCTCATCAAACTACAGCCAACCATCATCACAGAAACTTAAAGCTGAAAGGGGCCTTGGAAGTCATTTCCACAACTATCCCACCTCACCAACTGAGTGGTATCCAAACACCCCTAGTCTTTAGTGACTGAAAGATATGGCTCTAAAATGCTTCTTTAAAAATCTCTCCCTGCTCTGACCACTTGTCAGTTTCTCAGTCTCCTTCCCCAACCTTAATGTTCCCAATCAGGTAAACCAAAACCTCCAAGTCCTCCCACCACCAAACAACAGCCTTTGCTTCTCAAGTCCACTTCTACTCCCTTTCTCTGGGTCTCATCCCCAATCCCCACCCCCAACATACAACCAGGGCCTCTCAGATTCTGATCCCTAAGAGATCCCACTGGTTCCATCCCCAGCAATCAATCCCCCCTCTCCTATTCCTCCCTGCTGTCCATACTCTGTCATGAGCAAGACCACAAGCACCCCTAGCCATAAATGTACCTTTGGCCTCGGAATCTTTTCCCTTTCCTTTCTCACCTTCTCTCTCTGCTTCTGAGCGTTATCTGTTCATTCCCTTCAAACTCAATGTCTCCTTCCTCCTAGTGATTTCTTTCAAAGACCACTGGTAACTGAATACACCAGTTGTTAAATGCCTGTTATGTAGGTAAAGGGGATATACGCCCTGAAGAGCTCACTCGCAAAGAACTCATAAGTCTAAAATGATAGAGAGAATCACTTCTCCGTTAAGACTCATCTCTGGGAAGCCTTCCCTAGCCCAATTTGAATTGGTGCCCTCTTCTCAGTGTCACCATTATACCTCCGATGCAATGACTAGTCTTCTTGTGCGTCTCCCACCACCATACTGCGGACTCTTCAATGGGAAGGTCTCTAGCACTTAGCCCAGGACTCGGCACAAAGTTGATACTTAATGTTTGTCAAGTGAGTGAATGGATGAATTCCGGTATACAATCGTTCATTCGCCCATTCCGTCTATCATTTGTTGACCAAAACTTTACTGAGCCCACATTATGTACAAAGTTCTAGAATGTAAAGAGCTCTTACATAAAAATAACTCAAAGCTAACACTAGTAGATAAGCACTCTTCCCCGGTCCGCGTCCCCACCCCGCACTCCGAACCTACACAGAGTCTTCTCCCTCAGCGAAAACCCGGCTTTCCCTTGCAGAAGTCCACGCCACCTGGCAGCCCTTTAGTCCTCCCCAGGACCCCCAGTGAATAATCCCAAATCTTAACACCCCCAGCCCTCCGGCTTCACTCCCTGTCCTCCATCTCCGCCCTTGGGATTACTGCAAGTCTTCTACCCCATGACCGCCTCACAGTCCCTGAGTCCTCGAGTCCACGGTACCTCAGATTTCCCCCCTCCGCGCACCAGTCCCCCAGTTGGCTCCTTCCCTCTCAGGATTCCGTCTCTCCTAGGACCCCCACTTCCGATACCTCCCCTCCCCTCCCTTCAGTTTCAGGTTGAGTCTCTCCTCTCCTCGACTCTTAACTCTTCTTACCTCATCCAACTCCCGTTCCCCGGCAGCACCTGCTCCAACCTCCACCTCCACGACTGCCGCCATAGTCACAGCTCTCCCCTCCCCCCAGGCCCCGCGCAAGCCAGCCGCTTCCGCCGCTCAAGAGCTCTGAGCCAATCGGCAGTGCGGGCTCTGGCAGAGGGGGCGGGGCACCAAGAGAGGCGACGTCCTGATGGGAACTAAGAGACCATCTGCCTGCTCCCCACTTAAAGGTCAAGGAGGGATGGATCCCATGCACGTCTAAGCTTCCGCGGGGAAGCGTTCTTGGAAAATGAGAAATCGCCCTTGTATTATTTTCAGTGCAAATATTTCACCAATTCTACCCTTTGGAAAGCCAAAGAGACGGGCCCTAAACCGTCTACTTTCGCGACGCTCCCTCACTCTTGGGCTGTGGAGCGAAGTGTGGAGACTAAGGACTACATTTCCCAGAATGCATAGAATCTGACCCGGAAATTTAAATTCGGCTCTCTAGAGATTTGCAATGAGTGAAATACACATAAGCCACCCAAATGTGTTTTCCTAGCTATAGCGCGTGCCTTCGTACCTCAGTGGGAGTCATTTTCCGGAAACAGCGGTTTCTTGAGGCCCCAGAACGAATTCAAGTGCTTTGGGAGGCGGAAGAGTGGTGATCTGGGTCAGAAGGCGGAGGTCAGAGGGCCGAATTGGCGGGAGAGTGGTTTTGTGGTCCATGATCTGAGGCAGCGGTGACTCTTCGAGGTCCATTATCCCGGGTGAGGGTCGTTGGGGCTGTCGATGGGGAGGGGAATGGATGAAAGGGAGGAAGGGTGACCATCAAGGAAGCGGACAGAACAGCGCATTCCGAGGAGCGGTGGAAGTAGCGGCTTAGGCTCCCGAAACTGAGAGCTGAAGAGCCTGCGGGACTTCCACGGTCCCTAAGCGGCTTCTTAGGCTCTCACGCCTCAGGATCCACTTCACACACCTCCGTACTCTTTCCTGTGCCCACACTCTGCGTCCCCAGCTCCTACCTTTACCCCCGTCGTGTGCACCTTTAATCACTATGCTGCACCGTAACTTACAGCTTCCTAACTCATTTCCAACACCCTGTTTTTTGTGTATCAGAACCCTACACCTCGCATGACTGTGGTGGCTGCTCACGCGCCCCCTGGAGGTACCGGCTGCATTTATCGCATGGATAGGGCTAGGTTGTCTTGTGGGCTCACAGAGTATTAGAATGACAGTCAGCTTTATTTGGGGCAAACAGGAAGTTACTGGATAATATTTACACCATCTACATTTATTTAAAATGGAAACTATACTTACTATGTGAAACTGGGTACAGAGAATATTATAAACACTGTATACTCATCACCCCCAAATTGACGATTGACATGATCTATTTGCTTCCTCATTTTTTAAAAAGATGAAATGATACAGATAAAAGTTGAACTTATCTGTGTCCTCTACTCTCAGACTCATTACCCTTTAGTCTCCCAAGAAGCAACAACTATAATTAGCTGTGTATTCTCTCAGTCTGTTGAAAAAAAAATTGTGTATTCACAGACAGTATAAGTTTTGTTTCATTTTCTTTTTTAAAGAATATAAGTGTTGTTTTTCTATGTATCATTCTATGACTTATTCTTTCACTCTATTTTTTTGGGGGGGGGTCTATCTGTGTTTACGTATATTAACATCTAATTTATTCCTTTTAACTGTTAGTATTACACTGAATGATATGTAACATTTCATTTATCCATTCCTTAACTAATGGGCATTAGAGTTTTATGCTTTTTGCTATTAGAAATATTATATATATTTTTTTTGTGCACATGTTCTAGAACTGCACTGTTTAAATAAGTTAACCAGGACAGTGGCTATTCTTAAAATGTCTAGTCAGAATTAAGATGTGCTGGAAGTGTTTATGAGAGAGCCCATTTCCCCATATTATTGCCAATGCTTTATAGTGTAGACTTTTCCATTTTTTCCAGCCCTAGAGGAACAGGTATTTGCAATTTCCTTATTATCAGTAAAGCTGAGCACTTTTTTATGTGGGCTTTTGGTCATTCAGATTTTATCTTATGTGGACTGAATGTTTATATCGTGTCTCCAGTTTTATATTGGGCTGCTTGCCCCTTTCTTACTGATTTGTAGTATTTAAAAATAATTCTTTGCTGCCACCTAACTGGGACTGTCAGCGTTTGAGCTTCAGGAAACATTCTCACAATTTCTTTCCCCAGTTCAGCTAGTTCCATATTATCAAAGCTTTCTTAATAATATTATCTATAAGGTAAGATTAGTCATATATATTTATTAGAGCTTACTAAGTGTCAGGCACTGTCCTTTTTATTTACATAAATTATTTTATTTAATCCTCTTTAATAAAATAAATAAAATAAAAATAATTCTGACTACTATCCAAGGCTGCATTGAGTCTTCTCTAGTTGTGGTGAGCAGGGGCTACTCTTCATTGTGGTACACGGGCTTCTCATTGCAGTGGCTTCTCTTGTTGTGGAGCACGGGCTCTAGGCACACAGGCTTTAGTAGTTGCGGCATGCAGGCTCAGTAGTTGTGGCTCTCGGGCTGTAGAGTGCAGGCTCGGTAGTTGTGGCACATGGGCTTAGTTGCTCCACAGCATGTGGGATCTTCCCAGACCAGGGATCAAACCCATGTGGCCTGCATTGGCAGGCAGATTCTTAACCAGTGCGCCACCAGGGAAGTCCCTATCCAAGTTTACATCTATTGCAAATATCTTTCAGTCAGTCATTTGTATTTTAACCTTGTTTGTGTTACCTTAAAGTATTTTTCATATTTCCATCTTTGATCCATTTGTGTATAATCTTGAATATGTTATGAGGTAGGGATCTGCTTTTATTTTTCTTCACATTGTGAAGCAGTTTTCTGAACAGCATTTACTGCTTCATCTTTTTCTGGCAAAATCATGCTCTATCTTACAATCAACTTAACAGGTTGTAAATTCCCATTTATATGAGTCCGTTTCTGGAGTCTATTTGCTTGTTTCTATAAACCCTATGTTTTAAATACTGTGACATTGTCATTTTTTTCAGAATTGGTCTCCACAATCTTTTTAGAATTATCTTAGCAATGTGTAACCCTTTATTGGTTGATGAGTTTGTCATGTTTGCCAGAAATTTCTGCTGGAATTCTGATTAGAATTGTATTGACTTAAAAAACTACTCTTTTCAATGGCTATTTATGCCTGCTGTGTTCCAGCATCTCTCTGAGGTGTGGGAGATGATGAGCATGACAAAGTCCATATCCTCAAAGAGCTCATTTCTTAGTGGGGAGACACACAGGGTAAATAAACTATTGCCAAAAAAAAAAAAACAGCATATGCAACGTCAGGGAGGTTAGAAAGCACTGAATCCTTGGAGAACAACAAGCAATTTGATAGGCAGTGATCTTCATGAAAAAGATTGTGTGTGTCTTAGTCACAACTGTAACCTAGTACAGGGCCTGGTACCTACTAGACACCCCTCCCCCCCCAAAAAAATATTAACTAAATGAAATATCCAAGATTGACAGCTTCAGGTTCCCCAAGCCTAGAGTGTAGTTTTGGGCTGGCTGAGTCAGACATCTGTATGTTAGATATGAGAGATGGTGGAGTATCTCCAATATCTGGCAGAGAGAAGAAAAATTGTTGAATGTTCAGTGAGTTGCTGTGGTTGGAATAATCTGCTCTAATTAATCTAGAGGTCTAGGAGGTGACTCAGGACTCACCCTGCCATCTTCTCTCTTTGAAGCCTTGGTACCATCTTGAATGTAACCTGTGACCTTTAGATGGCTTTCACTCAGAGTTTGGTTACTGCTGTCACAGTAGTCTGCCTCACTCTGAGCATTCGAAGATGGCTGACCCTTTGGAGTCATTCATTCAGCAGACATTGGTTAATCTGGAACTTTATGTTTCTCCCTCTTACACTGAGGATACAGAAATAAATCAAACATGAAGCCTGTCCTCCAAGAGCTTACAGTTGGTAAAGAGACAAAAGACATACGCAGATCATTGTAATACAGAATTGAGAGGATGGAGCTATCACTTTGAGCACTGAGCAGAGTAGAAGTGACATTTGAGCATCAAAGATGCATTAGATTTGACAATGGGAGAGGGAAAGAGGATGCCAAGCAGAGGTAATGGCATGAACAAAGTCTTGGAGGTGGGAAAAAATATTTTTGGCAGGAATGAGGCAGGAAGACCATATGGCCAGGAGTGTATCAGGTCATGGACTCATTTTCAGGGACCAGGTGAGTAATAAACATGAGTGAAAGGGTAGGATGTAAATGTTTGGCGAGAGATCCCACCTAAAGACATTCAGACAGCTTTAAAACCCCAAGAAATTGTTCAAGTTAGGAGATAGATGCATGAGAGTTCATTATACTAATTACATGTTTTTGCATGTGTTTTAAATTTTCCATAAAAAGTTTCACAAAAGACAAAATACAAATTCCTACATGAACTTTTAGGATTAAATAAAACAGTGATGGGTAAAACACATCCTCTGATGAAAGGAATAGTAGGAGATGAAGCAGGAAATGGACAGACCTATGTTGTAGATGCTTTCAGGGGCCAAGCTACATTAATATTTATTAAATACCTACCATGTAGCAAGGGATTTTCATATGTCAGGAAGCCATTGAAGATTTCTAGTAGAGGAGTAACTTAAAAGCTAATTTAGGAAGATTCATTTTATGGGGAGAAAAAAACAAAGAGACTGTATCCCATATTTAGTTGAACATTCGTTGCACATCTTTACTATGTGCTAGTCTCTAGGGATATAAAGATGAATGATTTAAGGCACAGTTCATGCCCTTGGGAGCTCATCTACATATAAATCCAACATCAACATGTTAATATTTTTCTTTCTTGTACTTGCTACTCTGTTGCCTTCCAGTTGTTTCACTTTTGTTGGAATCTCATCAACTGGTCCAAATCTGCTCCCGGATCACCACCCCACCAACCACATCATGGTCATCAGAAATAATGATTGAGTGATGTAAATAACTCCTTTTAGCAGAGAAACAGCCACGGCTTATTTTCCTTTTGTTCTCTTCTTCAGGAGTAACGTGAGGATTCCTTCTCTTCCGGAAGCTGATGGGACCAACACATAGGCCAAAGTGGTAACAAAGAAATCTCAGGAGAAAGCATTTTGCCTTGTACTTGGGACAGCTGCTGGGCCCACCATGGCTCCTGTGAAGATTAGCCATGTGGTATCATTTTCCTCTCAGGTATAGTAATTAGCAGGCATGATTTTTTTCTTGGTGACGGAAAAGATTGGAAAAAAAAAAAATAGGAGACTTAGCTCCTCTTTCAGAAAACTTCCAATCCAACAGAAGAGACATTGTCCCTTCTTTGGGAGTTCAAAGTCAAAAAAGTGAAACACAGCTCTTGCCTTCAAGTTGTTCCCAGAGAAATGCACGATGCATAAAAGAAGTGTTCCCAGGAATGAAAGGTAAAGAAACAAACAACCTCAGGATTCCACCCTTGTTTGGAGGCAGCTGGCAAAGCTATAGGCCCAAAGTCTATACCAGGAGCCCCATAAGGGCAGTTTAGTCACTCTGTCATGGAGAGCAGGATACTCGAGGTCATCCCTGACCTGTGAGAATAACAGCACCACCATCAAAGGTGATCTCAGCCTCCTCCCTAAAAGTTCACTTTCAGGAAATCTTGATTCTCCTGGTTAGTGCTAGATGCTGGGCCCTGGGCCCAGGACTGATCCCACCCTTTCCTCCACTGTTATCTCTCTATCCATTTCCCCCTTCTCCCCACACTTCCTCTTCTGTCACCCTAGTCTTTCTCAAGGGATGCCACTGGCATTTTGGGTACGAGAAGTCTGCATTTTATAGCAATATCATATGCATGCTAGGATATTTAGCATCCATGGCCTCTGGACCCTAATGACAACAGTGCCTCCTAGTCATTATGACAGTCAAAAACATCCCCACACATCTCAGAGAGAGCCTTAGAGCATCTTTAGGAACTACTATGTCGACTCCTAAGGGAAATAAAATAAAAATTACTATTATCCTCCTTACTTACATGGTCAGCCTAAATGATTTTCTTCAGGGACTCAGCCTTATAAAATGCTAGAGGACATTAGCTATCTTCTAATATGGTGGTTTTCAAACTATATTCTTGGGGACCCACTTCCAGAAGTTGAAGGGAAGGGGCACAAGTATGTCGCCAGTCCCTTCAACCTGTGCTTTAACCAGAGTTCTGCTTTTACTTTTGAAAGTTTTAAAAAATATTTGACGGTAATAATGTTGCTAATTATTGCAAAATATTGAAAAATTATTGAAAAAATAAGATTTTAGTTAAAAGGAAGGGTTTTATTGCTGAAACAAATAAGATTGAAAACCATGAGTCGTTTCCCCCTCTACTTATGAAGACATGTAGATCCAGAGAAAGAAAGTATTTAGTCTGTTCAAGGCCTTTCCACCAAAAAACACCTGACTTTGGGTTAGAACTGAGAATTGTTGTCTTTGAACAAATTACTTATTTCTAACCATCAGTTGTAAACTTAGAGTAAAAGTCTTTGCCTTTCTTATCTCATAGGGTTACTTCGAAGATAAATATCTGTGAAAGCATCTTATAAATGAAAAAAAACATAATCAACCTTCCATATCTACAGGTTCCACATCCCCCTATTCAACCAACCACGGATCAAAAATATTCAGGGGGAAAAATATTCCAGAAAGTTCCAAAAAGCAAAACTTGAATTTGCCACATGCTGGCAACTACTTACATAGTGCTTATACTGTATTTACAACTATTTACATAGCATTTACATTGTGTTAGGTATTTTAAGTAATGTAGAAATGATTAAAGTACATAGGAAGGTGTGCATAGGTCATACGCATATACTACGCCATTTTATATAAAGAGACTTGAGCATCCACGGATTTTGATTTCCCGGGCGTTCTGGAACCAATCCCCTGTGGATACCTAGGGAAGACTGTAGTGTTGTGTGGGGCTTAAGGGCTCTGAATTCAGACACCCGGGAGTTCCGACTTCGGTTGGTTATTTGTTCTCGTGGCCTTGGCTAAGTTTCTGAACCTAAGCTTCTGTTTGTTGATCTGTTAACTAAGAAGCAATAATAGAAACCACCTAAAGCTGTTGAGGATTCAATGAGGTAGTCTAGAAGCTGAAGGAAGGGTAAACGATGTCTGTAAATCCCTTGGTACACGATAGATGGACTCCTGTCTAGTGCCTTTTCTATCACATTAGGACCCTGGAAAGGTTTAGGAGTGTAGGGATCCCTCATTCATGGACAGGCTTTTTTCCCTTGGACTCAGTGAGATCCCTGATTTTCTCCTCTCTCTGACTTAGGATCCCAAATATCCAGTGGAGAACTTGCTGAACCCAGACAGTCAGAGGGGACCTTGGCTCAGTTGTCCTCAGGACAAGAGTGGGCAACTGAAAGTGGAGCTGCAGCTGGAGAGGGCAGTGCCCATTGGCTACATCGATGTGGGTGAGTGAGTTCTCTGGGGCCTAGTAACCTCTGTGGGCGAACACAGGAGGACCATTCCCTTCCAAATGCTGCAGCAACGTGTCTCACTTCTGTCTTGCTGAGCAGCCTTCATGGAACAAGCCCTAGCTGGTGTGAAGGGGAGATGTGGCCCTTGCCCTTGGGGCAGGTATGTGGTGTTGGTGAACTCAATGAATGCCACTCCTTTAATTACACAACGTACCTGCCTTGCTTTGATCTGAATGATCTCGGTGAAGCCTTAGGACATTAACAAACATAGTTAAAAATGTCAACAAATAGAATCTGTATATACCTCTGCATATCAGTGTCAGGGGACTTCCCTGGCGGTCCAGTGGTTAAGAGTCCACGTTTCCAGTGCGGGGGGCATGGGTTTGATCCCTGGTCGGGGAACCAAGATCCCACATGCCGTTTGGCTCAGCCAGTAAAAAAATTAAATTTAGGGAGAATGCTTGGGGAATGAATGAGCCTGTGCAGGCTCACCAGGAAGGCTCCATAGGAGTTTATAGGTTGAGAAGCTTGGCCTTAGAATTCTCTGGAATAGAAAATTGACAGAGACCATTGGTCTCAGCTCTGTCAGGACAGAGAGATCAGGCTCCGCAGCAAGGATTTAAGAGAGACAGAGTTTAGCATTGCCCACCAGAGCCAGAGGACAGGGAAGCAGCAAGTTTCTTGGGTCAGGGGAAGGTTTCTGGCCGGGAGGAACACAGTGAGCCTTCATTTCGTGGGCTGAGGTCAAGTCCCACTTCAGTTGCTGGTTCACTGTGTTGCTCGACCTCTCTCGACCTCCATCTAGCTCTAGAATGGAGGAATGTCCTCTTCCCACCGATTCCCTTGTGTACAGTCAGGGGAGCCCCTGTCATCCCTTCACCCTTGATTTTCTCACAACCTTTTGTCCCCAGGTAACTGTGGCTGTGCTTTCCTGCAAATTGATGTGGGTCGATCTTCTTGGTCCCTGGACAGACCTTTCATCACCCTGCTCCCTGCAACCATGCTAATGTCCCTGACTGATTCAAAGCAGGGAAAAAACCGTTCAGGTGTCCGCATGTTTAAAGATGGTAAGGAGGGCAAAAGCAGAAATGGGAGAGAGACTGAGAGGGACAGTCATGATGAGAAAGTGCGATGCAGGACTACAAAGGCCTGTGCGAGCTGGAAGGCGTACATTGTAGGAGGGAGCCTACACATGGGTTTTCTTACATGTGCGGGTGAGATAGGGATAGGGTAGTTAATGAGTGGACCAGTGTGGTATGTTTGTGTGTGAGTTCTCCATGATGACAGTACATGACAGCTGGGGGTATTTATGAGCTATGATTTTTATTTACACATAACATGTGATTCAGTGAAGCTAGATGTAGAACACACATGTGTGATTAGTGTGTTTGTACAAACGTGTATATAAGTGTGAGTGTAGGATAAATGTTTCTGTAAGTGATGGAAGGCTCTATGATAGTTATAGTTATGTTGTGTACAGTGTTTCCTGAGTCCTGGTCTGTGCAGATCTCTGTGCTCACTGGGCACTGCACAAAAAACATAAGATCTGATTCCTGGCAGTAAGTAAGGATTTGTCTGAGTTTAAATTGCAGGCATTTGTAGCATTGTCAAGGAGGAGGGATATGCGATACGAGGTGGGAGAGATGAGATACTACTAGAGAGTGCTGGGAATTGAAGATGAGAAGGGTTTGTAGTACTGGCATGTGATCCTGTGAGCGAGTGTGTAGGGCCTGTAGTGCTGTAAGGGAGGTTGAGGTCTCGTGGTCCAGGAAGGGTAGATGTAGCTCAGCTAATCCACTTGGCAAGAGGTCACCCCAGACCCCAACCTGCAGATACCCCCTGTTAATACAAGACATTGATGAGGTCCCTGAAGAGGTGTAGACTAAGGCAGCACTCATGCTGGGAACAGTGTGGAACCGTGACAGAGGAGCAATGGTGGGAAGGCAAAGCACTGGGTCTGGGAGGGCCCTGACTGGCCTGCAAGGCACTGCCAAACCCTGAGCACCCAGGCCCGGGGGAGGCATGGCCTCCATTCTTCCTTGGGATGGAGTTTACTCTCTATAGTCCCAGTCCTTTCTTTCCTCTCCTCAGTATTGACCTTCTCTTCCTCTCTCCCTCCCATTCATGCATTTCCTTTCTCCCTCATTTTCTTTCTCTTTTCTCCTTGAGATGACTTCCTGGCTCCAGCCTCAGGTGAGTCATGGGATCGACTTCGCCTGACCTGCTCCCAGCCCTTCACACGTCATCAGTCCTTTGGCCTGGCCTTCCTGCGGGTGTGTTCCTCTCTGGACTCCTTAGATGACCCTGTGGGGGGTCCTTCAGACCCTGTGAGCTCAGGGCTGAGCCAGGTATGTACCGTGGTAGAGCAAGAACTTAACATTTTCCCACCCTTTTCAGTTTCTAGTTAGGAAGCTAGTGCTTGATTGAGGGATAGACACAAGTATATACAACATACATTCAAATACAAACATAAGTGGGCTTCTGCCCTTTCGTACAGGTAGGCGTGAACTCCTCTCCTTCCCTTTCACACACGGAAGAGTCACGTACGTGAGCCTTCGATACAGTGTACACAGAGCTGTTGGACCATTTGTTCTGTAGCCGTAATGAAATTCTTTTGGGATTCAAACTTTATCTCCTACTTTATTTCTGGTTCCTGGGGATTATAGCTTTCATCAGACTTTTCCTTCCAGCACTTAAAAGCCCCAGGGCTCACTTACAGTCCCTCTTGTTATTGTTGTCCCCTGACCCACCTGCCTGGCACAGCCAGCTACATTCTTAGATACCTGCTCTGCAATTTCACTTGTTTCTCTGCTTTCTCTCCCTGTATAATACACATATCCTCCTAAGAGAAGATGTGTAGGTTTCTGACTGTGTATAGGTATAGATGGGTAGGTGTCTGGTCAATTGACCTCCCTTTTTGTCAGCCAGTTTTCTAATAATTTTTTCTTCTAAGCCTATTCTGACTTCTCTTGCTTTCTTATCACTTGTGTGTGTCTCCGTTTATCTTTCCAAGCCAGCACCCTCCATGATAATTCACTCACAAACAAATATGAAGATGTAATCATACAAGGCTAGAGTCATAGAGATAAAAAAATACTTAGAGATCATCAAGCCCCACCCACCTCACTTTATATCTCAGGTAGAGAAATGTATATACACAGTGAGAGCAGAGTAGGGACCAGAAGCCAGGTCTCCTGCCATTACACCACAGTGCTTCCTGAGCACACAGTACATTTTTTAGAAGCTTCAAACATTTGAAAGAACCAGAAGTATTCTGATTCCCAGAAGTGAACCTCACAGGTGTCACTCCTGTTGAGATTACTGCAAAAAAACAAGAAACTGAGCTTTGGAAAGAGAAAATGGAGTTGGAGCAGACGGAGGAGGAGGAGATGCTTTTGTAACACAGCCTTGGGAGAGACCCAGAGTGCAGAGACAAAGTAAAGCCTGAGATTTACTTTTGGTCTGAGATTTACTCTTTCTTCGCGGGAAGGGCTGAAAATGCAAAAGGATCAGTGGAAGCAGTTCTTTGTGCTCTGCCAGGTTCCGATATTGTCTCAGCATATTCCAGACCTTTCTGGCCCCGGCTGTTCAATAAAATGGAAGCTCTGTGAGATTAGGGACCTGTTTGTCTTGTTCCATAAGGCATTCCTGGCATCTAGGACAGTGTCTAGAACAAAGTAGGCTTTCTAGTATAAATGTTTATTATACAAATGACCTTTCAGAGGGGAGTGGTAGATAGGGTCACTAGAAAATTTATCCAATGCAGGGGACAAGGGTTCAGTCCCTGGGTGGGGAAGATTCCACATGCTGTGGAGCAACTAAGCCCATGCGCCACAACTATTGAGCCTGTGCTCTAGAGCCCATGAGCCACAGCTACTGAAGCCTATTTGCCTAGATCCGGTGCTCCACAACAAGAGAAGCCCACTGCAATGAGAAACCCACACACCGCAATGAAGAGTAGCCCGCGCTCACCACAACTAGAGAAAGTCCATGAGCAGCAACAAATAACCAACACAGCCAAAACTTAAATAAATAAATAATCTTTTTTTTTTTTTAAAAAAAGAATCTATGGTAGAAGAAACAGAGCTGAAAATTAAAGGGGAATTTTTTAATTTGTTAAATTCAAGGGAAAAAAGGAAATTTGGAATAATAAAGAAAAAGCCATAGATAAATTGACACAGATTAATTGAATTTTGACAAAGAATTAAGAAACTGTAGTATACCACATGAATAAAATCTATGTAGAAGTGACCTAGTGCATGATTATTGCTCATAGACATTTCTGGAGTTAGAAGCAGAAAGGTTTATAAAATGCCTGTGATATTTAGATATAGAGTGACTGATGCTAGAAAGAGACATGTGATATCTATACGCATGCTTTTATAGATGGCTAGAAGTGGTGGCTAAAATTGGTAGGATTTTAGTTGCAGGTGAACAAAATTGTTCACGAAATAAATCCTACTGGAATTTAAACAATATTATTAAATAATATTGAAAAGAGGAAAATGACTGAAATATCCCCAAATAGTTCTATTTTGAACTATTTTTAAATATAGAGAAATACGTATGTGTGTATAATTTGTTTCTCTCGCATAGGTATATAGAGATGAGTGATTTGCGTTTTGTACCTACATGAATCAACTTTATATACGTACAATTTATATATGTACAGATTTTTTAAATGTGTGTGTGTGTGTACTTTCAAAAATTTGCACATATCAGTCCCAAAGCACTGTTTTTCCCAATAGCTTGTGTGCTTTTATCCCGGAATCATGATAAAACTCTTAGCATTGGGGAACTAAGTACACAAAATCACGAAATCTCACATCTTAGAGCCGAGAGTGTACACACAAGCCAAGGTGCCACGTAAATTATAGCAGATACACTCATTAACTAAGCTGAAGTCCTGAGTTTGGGAGTATCCCTGGCACTAGGCGGCAGTGTCCCCTGGTGGTGAATGTCTGTACTTCATATTTCTCCATTTTCTTCTCCTCAGGGCTCTTCTGATGCTCAAGAGTCTGGTCCCAACCCCTGGCTGATTAATCCTTCCATCAGGAGGACATTCTTCCCAGATCCCCAAACGTACGTAGCTGCCAGAATGGAGGTCTCTTGGCCACTTCTCTGTTCTTTCTCCTGGAGGAGAAAGGGTACCAAGTCACTCACAGGCACACTGACGCTGCCTGGGTTCTCTCAGTTAATTACATACTCTAGGCCTAACCCCATCTGTATATCAAACTGGCTTTCTTGGCTAGATGCCACTGACCTGGGTGAGCAGAATAGAGTCTCTGTTCTGAATGAAGCCAAGTACTGCATTTCCCTGCAGGACCACCAAGGAAATTTCAGAGCTCAGGAATATCCTAAAGCAGCTGCAGCCAGGGGCTTTGGGGCGTTCGGCCTGCATGGTGCTTTCAGCTGCCCGCAAGGCACCTCCAGCCCGCGTGGCAAGCCCAAACAACAACGATGCAGAACCAGGTCCCAGTCATCGGGACAGCGCAGGTGAGGCCCTATGACCTACCTTTGGCTCCTTACTTCCCCTGGCACCCTGCTTCCTCCCTGAATCCATCATTGCTATACAAGGATGGTTCACACTTGGGACTTCAAATGGGAGAAAAGATAGTTGTCAGTGTCTTGTTACCAGAAGAAAAATCAAATACTGTGTAGTGATTGAAAGAGCGCTGGCCTAGGAACCAAGAGTCCTCATCTCTTTAAGCCTCAAATCTCTCATCTTCAAAGTGAAGAAATTAAACCAAATAGTACGTAGGCCTCTTGCAGTATGAGTGTTCTGTGATGACCTCAGAAGGACAATTAAGTCGGGGTGGTGGTATATGGAGCTTATTGGAGAAATAAAGTAGGGGAGTAACGTGGTTTCATCACAGAGGAAGAAAGGATTCAACATTTTGGAGTTGCTACTTTGCACCAGACATTGCTGGCACTTCTACTAACTTTATCTATTTAACGTTCACAACAAACTCATTTTACAAAAGAATCTGAAGTTCAGAGAGGTTATGGATTCTGAGTCACACAGCTAATAAGTGGCAGAGCCAGGGTTTGAACCCCAGAGGTCTTGTCCTTTTCACGATTCTAGACAGCAGGAGGGAGGAAACCAGTAGAGTTCTCATTGAAAACCCTTGGTTTCACTCATTGCTTCACTGGGAAAATTTTTTTTAAAGGAATGGTCTGTCATTTCAAAGAACTGAACAAATTAGTGAAGTCATGAGTGTATTATTTTATGGCAGAAATAAGGTACATTGGTTATCTATTGTTATGTAACAAGTTACACCAAAACTCAATGGCTGAAAACAATATTTATTATCTCACAGTTCCTCAAGGTTAGGAATCCAGATGTGACTTAACTGGGTCCTCTGGCTCTGGATCTGTCACAGGCTGCAGTCATCTCGAGGTTTAACTGGAAAGGATCTGCTCCCTAGCTCACTCACATGGTTGTTAGTAGGATTCAGTCGAGAGCTGTTGGATTGAGGCTTCCCTCAGTTCCTTTGCCACGAGAGCTTCTCCATAGAGCATCTCACAATGTGGCAGCTTGCTTCATCAGAGGGAGCCAGCTAGTGGGCGAGATAGAGAGTGCTAGCAAGAACGGAGTCGGTCTTTTGTAACCTAATCACAGAAGTGACATCCTGTCACTTTTGTCATATTCTGTTCATTAGGAGCGAATTACTTACTAAGTCCTGCCCACATTCAAGGGGAGGCATGAATATCAGGAGGCAGGAACCAGAAGCTACCTACCACATAAGGAAGGATGTGGGTTATCATTTTAAAATACGGCAAATGGCGAGGGAACTAACTTTTGGGGGCACCCTACAAACTGGGTGCTGGAGCTATGAAAGCATTTTTTCTTCATTGCTGTGTGCAGGCTTTCTCTAGTTGTGGTGAGCAGGAGCTACTCTTCACTGTGGTACGCAGACTTCTCATTGCGGTGTCTTCTCTTGTTGCAGAGCACAGACGCTAGGTGCGTGGGCTTCAGTAGTTACAGCACACGGGCTCAGTAGTTGTGGCTTGTGGGCTCTAGAGTGCAGGCTCAGTAGTTGTGGCACACGGGCTTAGTTGCTCTGCGGCATGTGGGATCTTCCTAGACCAGGGGTTGAACCCATGTCCCCTGCATTGGCAGGGGGATTCTTAACCACTGCACCACCAGGGAAGTCCCAAAAGCACTTTAAAATATAGTAAATGCCATACATAGTGCTTCATAAGTTCTGAATAACTAGACAAATAGTTATTGCTAGTTTTTGTTACTGTTCATTTGACAGATATCAATTGCACATCTTTATGTGCAAGACTCTGGGCTTGGTGCCAGCGACACCACAGTAAATAAAACAGCAATGCTCCTACGCTGATGGAGAGATACGCATCCTTGTCATACAAGGAAATCGAAAACTTAAAACTGTGATAAGTACTTCAAAGGCAAAGCATAGCAGGATGACCAGATTTAGATGACAGAACCTTGCCTCACAGGAATTTTTCATCTGAGACTTGAAGAGCAAGAAAGAATTGACCAGGGAAGGAGGATAGAAAGAATATTCTCAAAATAAGGGATATCACGTGTGAAGGTCCTTTTGTTAATGAGCTCGATTTAATGAGCGTTTCCAACACAGAGCCCAGACCAGAGGGACAAGGCACAGAGAAAGATGTGGGCAGGACGAAGAGGCGGAAAAGGCAAGCCTGCAGGTAAGTAGGTCAACCTGAAAAGCCCAGATCACCTCCCCAAACCTACTACCCTTCTGCACCTGTCCTTCCCCCACTCATGTTCCGGTTATACAGAGAGCACCCTGGTGTTTGGGTCTTGATCTCATGGTCTGGACCTAGAAGTTAGCAGAGAAAAGACGTCCTTGCCCACATGGTGTCAGGTGTGGAGCTAGACAAGGAGGTGGCCCTGGAGTGAACCGGAACGTTAAGACAAGTTCACTATATCTCATGGGCTTCATTCAAATTTAAATTGTTTTCTGCCTCAAAGGACACCGTCAAGGAAAAAAAAGAAAACCCACAGAATATGGGAGAAAATACTTGCATATCGTATATCCAATAAGGGGCTTGTATCTAGAATATATAAGGAAACTTACAACTCAGTAGTGAAAAGATAACCTGATTTTTTGAATGGACAAAAAATCAGAGTAGACTTCTCCAAAGAAGATATACATGTGGCCCATAAGCACATGAAAAGATGCTCCACATCATTAGCCATCAGAGAAATGCAAATCAAAACCACAGTGATCACTATATCATACCCACTGGGATGGCTGTAATCAAAAAGACAATAACAAGCGTTGGCAAAGGTGGGCGACACTAAACTCCCATACGTTGCTGCTGAGAATGTAAAACGGTGCAGCCATCTTGGTAAACAGTTTGGCAGTTCCTCAAAAAGCTAAACATAGAGTTACCATATGACCCAGCAATGCCACTCCTAGGAACATACCCAAAAGATCTGCTAACAGATCTTCACACAGCAATGTATAGACAGATGCTCACAGCAGCATTATTTATAAGAGCCAAGAAGTGGAAACAACACAAGTGTCCATCAACTGATGAAGAAACAAAATGTGTGTATATCTGTGGTGGAATATCACTCAGCCACGAAAAAGGAATGATGTACTGATGGCACAACATAGACAAACCTTGAAAATATGCTAAGTGAAATGAGTCAGTCACAAAAGACCACGTTATATGATTCCAAAATAGACAAATCCATAGAGACCGAACGTAGGTTAGTGGTTGCCAGAGTATGTGGGGATAGAGGAATGGGGAGTGACTACAAATGGGTTCAGGGTTTCTTTTTGGGGTGATAAGAATGTTCTGGAATTAGATAGTTGTGGTTACATGACCTTGTGAAGTTCCTAAAACCATTGAATAATATATTTTAAAAGGATGAGTTTTATGGAATGTGCATTATGTCTCGATAAAAAAGGATAGTAAAAAACCCGAAGGCAGTCATAGAAGCTCTGTCCTCAGACATTCAAAGGTTAGATGACTTCCCTCAAGTCTGATACATCAAGTGAGCAAACCAGGACCCCAACCCAGGGCTTCTGGCTCCATGTCAACTAGTCTACATTTTCACCCTGGTTTGAGGCTCCTTCAGCCCTTAGGGCCTCTTGCTAACAGTTGGTCTCTAACCATTCTTTCTCACAGGCCTGTCTCCAATGCAAACTCTCGACCAAAACAGAGGGGGCTAGCAAAGGCAGGCCAAAGAGAGCACCAGCGACCCCAGGCCCAGAGCAGTGGTGTCCAGGACAGCGGGCAGTGCCCCATTTGTGCAGGTAAGCTTCTCGGGCTCAGGGGTTGTTGGGGGAGTCCTAGGCATCCCTTGAGGGAGGAATGGGAGATCTGGGAATGCTGCCAGGAGACGTGTGAACTTGGATACCTGGCCTCTGTCCTCTGCAGTTACGTACAAGTCTGTTTTGAACACCCACTCACATTGTGTTCACCAAGCAGAGGAAGGAACATCGGCCCTGCCCTCAGAGGAATATGAAACAAAGTAAAGTAAAACACTATCAGAGAGGCTTAGGATTTCATTCATAACATCTTCCTCCATGACCAAATTCTGCTTCCTCTCTAAGTCTCTGTTCAAATGGTACTTACTTGCCAAGTCTTCTCTGACCTCCGATAATCTCTCCCAGCTGAGCTCCTGCAGCATTCTTTGATTCCCCTGGGCTTAGCACGTGTCACCCTCTGCTTTGTGTCACAGTTCCTTGTGGTCATAGCTTATCTTTACCCCAGACGCCATAGTCCATGAGGACAGGCCTAGGCTTACGTCCCTCAGCTCCTAGCACAGTGTCAGGCACATAGTAAACACTAGAAGCGCTTGGTGGATTCATGACTGGGTAGCATCTCTCAGGTGTAAAATGTTCAACCCCCGTAAATTTCCTGCAAAAACAGCTGCATTTTGACAGCAGATGTTCCCATCAGGCTGCTGGGGGGTGGCCTCCTGCCTGGGAGCCCAGTTTTCTCACCTCCTTCTCTCCTCACCCCCTCAGGCTCCTTCAGCATTGAGATGCTTCCCCAGCACGCTGCCACTTGTGGAGAGACCTCCCCACCTCCCCCAGCCTCTCCCTCCTCGTCACCATCTTCATCGCCATCTGTCCTGTGGGTGTCCTCCCCAGAGAGCTCTCCACCCATTTCCTGGGTCCACTGCCCTATCTGCCAGTTGCCGTTCTCAGCAGGAGAAATAGAAGAACATGCCAGCATGTGTGGGGAGGTCCTTCAGGCATGAGCCATGAAGTCCTGTGGGTTTGGCCCCCGCCACCCTCTGTGACTGAAACTGGGGCATGCATCTCTTGACAGTTGAGAGGGGCCGATGAGGCCGAGCCGCCCTCTGTCCTCCTCTCCCCTCATTCCCTTAGTCCTCTGCCTGAGGGCCCCTCTGGGCTCCCCACTCCCAGTTGTCAGGGCTTCTGTCACCATGGCACCCTACTCCCCCAAGGACAGCTCCATCTCTCTCTTCTTTGAAACTTCTTGGGTGGAACTGGTGATCTCTTGAGGGCTTTGGGACACAGTCCAGAAAGTCCTTCCCTCAGTGAGTGATGTGTATCCTCGTGCCCATTTTCCTGAGAGGAAAACTGAGGCCCAGTGAAAAGAAAAGCACTGCCTGACAGATAAGATCCTGTGGTGTCCTGGGAAGGGGAGAGTGAATTTTGAGCATCGCATGAGCTAAACTCTCAGTATCCCTTGGGGCTTCCCTTCCTATGATAATCAGGTAACAGTGTTGCTGTGTGACTTTAAGCAAGTTATTTATCTTGGGCCCCAGAGTTAACCCTCAGTAACAGAAAAAAATCCCATCCTCTATTCAGAGCTTTATGGGGATCAGATGGGCTAATGACTAAGGAATGGTTCTCAGCTCGGCTGTGGAATCTTGGGCAAATCCCAGTCCCCATGAGAAGAGTGGGGCAGTTGGACCAGAGGGTCACTGAGGTCCCTTCCGCCTATGTTTTTCTAAATTGTCTTCCCACCTTCTTTGAGCAACTGTGTCCTCTCCTCTTTCCCAGAAGATTTCATTGCCTGACACTAACACCAGTTACCCTGGTCTCTAGGGTACAAGGCAGAGGGGGAGCAGCTGGTCCTGGCAAAGGGAGGGCCCCAGGCGGGGTTTTGAAGGGGTAGGAAGGAGGAAGCTGGGCACAGTCAGGGAGCAGACAGAGGAGCAGGAGTTCCATCCTTCCATCCCTGCCAGTGTAGGTGGGTGCAGCCATGGACCCCCTCACGGTAAGAGGCTTTCAGCTCCCCCGCCTTCCCCCATCCTGGTCACATTTCTGGCCATGATTAAAACAATAGATTGACCCAGAGGCGTGGCAGGGACATCCTAGCTGCCATGCAGGTGGTGGACATCACCCCGCAGGTGGGAGGAGAGCCGTTGGAGGCCCAACCTTTGGCCCAGAAGAGAAGAGCGATGAGGATGGGCTGGGCCTGGCGGGAGAGAGGGACAAGGCAGCATTGGGGGGTAGGGGTGGGGGGGTGAATGCCGCCCAAAGCAGGAGAGGGCAGAGCTGGCAGGTTGGTGGAGGAGAGCCTGGTGGGATCCTGCTACAAGGCCTGATCAGAGCTTAGGGGCTTGGAAAAAGCCCAGTTCAGTGACCCTCCTGTGTGGACGTGTCTGGACCTGTCCTTCGGAAGCTCTGGGACTTCCCGAGGGAGGAGCAGCTGGGAGAGGATGTCAACAAGATGGGAGCTGGTCCTGGACAGATCTGTGTGCTGCGTGGGGGTTAGGCGTCCAGCGCAGCCCTGTCCTGCTTCAGCCCACTACCTCTCAGGCTGCCCACATTTGGCCCCACTGTGTATGCGGGTCCCTGTGAAGATGGAAGTTGTGCTGAGGGAGGGACCCCCAGTCAGACCCAGTTCTGGCACTCTCCTAACCTGACATTCCACACAATAAAGTGGTGACTAAGAAAATTTGTTTAATCTTTGATCTGCAAATCTTCAGGAGATGTGGAGCGTCTATGCTGTTGGCTTTTAAAGATGGAGGAAGTGGCCATAAACTAAGGAATGCAGGGAGCATAGCTCTAGAAGCTAGAAAAGGATACCCACCTAGAGCTACCCTGCCCTGCCAACGCCTTGCCTTTAGCCCAAGGGTTTAGTTCTGACTCCTAGAACCACAAGAGAATAAATTTGTGTGGTTTTAAGCCACTACATTTTTTACAAAAGGAAAACATTTTTCAGCCAAGACAAATTTTCTAAATATTATCATCATTTCGTACCAGTAAATGGGATATCATTTACTAACAGCTTAACAAAAATATACAAGAAGCTATTATTACGGTATGAAAGGGTATTTCTAAAATGATTGATTCCTGGAAAATACGGAAATGAAATGTATTCCCTACATAGACATAATGGGGGGGCGGGGAACATTCATATTGTCCTTATACAAGATGATCACATTATATAAACCATATATCCTAGAGTATATAACATGTAATGTAGAATTTAATTTCAGAGTAAAACAGATAAAAATCGTTATTTTCCTTCTTAAAAGAGGGAAAGTACTTACCTACATTCTTATATCCCACATTTGGGGGCTTTTGAAGAAGTAGAGATTCCAGAAATCTAAAAGCTACTCTACTACTACTAATTTCTATTTGAGTTGAGGAGCAGCACGGCAGAGTAGTTAGGAATACCAGCTCCTCAGCCAGGCTGCCTGGGCGCCCACCTCGTCGAAGTGGTTTGGCATGTCCGTACTTCAGCTTCCTCACCTGTTAAAGAGAGAATGATAGCTCCTATGCTGCAGGGATATTTAAGAATTGAATGAGTTACTTACTTTTGAAGGGTTTAGAAAACTACCTGTACATAAGCACTACATAAGCGTTAGCAAAACAAAAAAAAGGAAATTTGTGTTAGTGTCTGTTTGGGATAGGAAGACTGTAATGTTGCCTGGGTGTAGAGGGTTAAGGGCTTGAAGGTGGAAGGTGAGGGCGGCCCCGAAGCAAAGGAGGTTGGAGACTTGGGATCCCACCCTCTCTACTGCTTCATCCAGCCTCAGCCTAACTGGACCGAGATCATGAACAGAAAGCTGAAGTTCCCGCCTGCACTGCTGGGTGCCATCCAGGAGGGGCAGCTGGGCCTGGTTCAGCAGCTGCTGGAGTCGGGGGTCGAGGCCACGGCTGGCGGGCCAGGCGGGCCCCTGCGGAATGTGGAGGAGGCCGAGGACCGCTCCTGGAGGGAGGCCCTCAATCTGGCCGTCCGCCTAGGCCACGAGGCCATCACTGATGTGCTATTGGCCAACGTCAAGTTCGACTTCCGGCAGATCCACGAGGCCCTGCTGGTGGCCGTGGACACAAACCAGCCAGCAGTGGTGCGCCACCTGCTGGCCCGGCTGGAGCGGGAGAAGGGCCGCAAGGTGGACACCAGGTCTTTCTCACTGGCTTTCTTTGACTCATCAATTGATGCCTCCCGCTTCGCCCCCGGTGTCACCCCCCTCACCCTGGCCTGCCAGAAGGACCTGTACGAGATCGCCCAGCTGCTCATGGAGCACGGCCACACCATCGCCCGGCCCCACCCCGTCTCCTGCGCCTGCCTCGAGTGCAGCAACGCGCGCCGCTACGACCTGCTCAAGTTCTCCCTGTCCCGCATCAACACCTACCGTGGCATCGCCAGCCGCGCCCACCTCTCCCTGGCCAGCGAGGATGCCATGCTGGCTGCCTTCCAGCTCAGCCGCGAGCTCAGGCGCCTTGCCCGCAAGGAGCCTGAGTTTAAGGTTGGTTTCTGCTCCCTTCCCCTGCCCTCGGTGCCCTGTATCTGTCCTTCCACTGGGGCATGGTCGGGCCTCTGGTGGGTGTTCTGGGAAGAAGGAAACAACAGACAGATGTTCTCGGGAAACCTCCATTCTGGTGGGGAGCTGCAGAATCCCACCCTGAAGGGGATCTCGTTCTCATGGCAGACAGCTATCACCCTAGGGCACCTCGTCTCACGGGCGTGGAACGGACACCACCCTGGGGGTGTCCTGGCTCTGTCTGAGGGACGGGAGAGAACCTAGATAGAAAGGCATAGATAAAGACTTAGAGGTCGCATTCAGTGGAACCTGTGATTTCTGAATACCTACTGTGTGGTCCCACCCAGAGCACTGCGTGTTGGGGCCTCAAGTTTGTGATCACAGCGGGGAGAGAGAGGACAGAGGGAGGCAGACAAGACTCCCAGGATGTTCAGCCCCATGCTCAGGTGCTACAGGGCTTCCAAAGCCCAGAGAAGAGGTCAGGAAGCTACAGCTGTTGTGTGCAGGACAGACTCCTTCGAAGAAGCGGGATTAATCTTGGCTACACAACCAGGTGGTTTAACACAGGTGGAGAAGGGTAGGAAGGATATTTGAGGTCAGGGTTCAGTCCAAACAAAGACTCTCAGCTAGCAAAAGTAGACATGGGATGCGTGCAGGGGCCCTGTGCAGACAGAATGTGTGAAGGGGAGCCAGGGAGGCCTGGCGGCAGGGACTAGTCAGGGGCTTTGAATTCACCCGTCCAGTTCCCTCCATCACTCATCCACGGACATCCCCTCTGTGCCAGGCAGACTTGGTCCCCATGGTCAAGATTACCATTCGGTGGGGAAACAGACAAGGATATTAAGACAGAGTCCTAAGGCAGGATGTGAGCTGTGCTGGGCGAGGCCGGGGAAGAGTGTGCTGCGTGTCCAGAGTCGTAGAAGAGCCCCCACTTCGCAGGTAGTAAGGAAGAGCAGCCCTCTCCAGAGGACTTCCCCTCCATCGTCACAGCAGCCCCCAGAAAGAGGCAGCAGGAGTGAGCATCCCCACCTCCCAGGCGGGGGGCGGAGGCTTGGAAAAGGGAAATACCTTATCCAGTGTGACACCACCTGAGGGACCGTGCTGGGCCTCAGACCTAGGCTCCTGAAACCCTAGCCAGCAGCCTCTGTTTTTAGGGCCCCAAGTAAAACCGAGGCTAGGACTGGTAAAGTGGAGGCAAGAACTGCCCACTTGTGTCTGCAGCTCCTAAAACTGCCAGCGTGGGTCCCCGTATAAGGTAGGTGCTCAACAAAAGTAATTAAATGAACCCAAGAAGCCATGAAGAATAGGAGCAGGAAAGGGACAGAAATAGGGAAGAGGAAGTACAAGGGGTGGACAAAGGTGACCGAGGGGTCTGGGCTGAAATGACTCAGCGATACGGTAGATGCAGCACCAGAGGAGCAAAGTTGACATGGGAGGTGCCTCGTTACAACCAGGAGGACAGGTAGGGTGGCAGAGAAGAAAGGAATAGATGACTCAGGGTGATACCAGCTGTAAGTGACGGCCGAGGGCAGGACAGAGTGACCCGGGCCCGCTGTTGGGAGGGAGGGGGCTGACCTGATGGGGCTGGGCCCGCAGGGTGGCAGGCACACATGGACTTCCTCCCTACAGCCCGAGTACATTGCCCTGGAGTTGCTGAGCCAGGACTACAGCTTTGAACTGCTGGGCATGTGCCGGAACCAGAGTGAGGTCACTGCGGTGCTCAATGACCTGGGCGAGGACAGCGAGACTGAGCCCGAGGCGGAGGGTCTGGGCCAGGCCTTTGAGGAAGGCATCCCCAACCTGGCGAGGCTGCGGCTGGCCGTCAACTACAACCAGAAGCGGGTCAGCTGGGCCCTACCCGCCTCCCCCCGCCCTGCCCTGACCCCTTGCCCTGCCACTCCTAGGTAGCCCCCACTTTGACCCTAAGCAAGTCGTTTCCCTGCCCTCAGGACCCCTCTTAGATCTTGATTCTGAGCTCCCTTCTATCTAGGCCCTTATCCTGTGGGTCTCCCACCCTCCCTTTTTACCTTCAGTCTACGTCCCTAACCTCTCCCCAGCCCTTGAAAGTCCCATTACTCGCCCAGACCCCACCTTCAGACCAGACTTCTGGGTCTTACCCTCAGCTCTGCCTCTGGCCTGCTGAGTAGGCTTGGTTCAGTCTTTTTCTATTGTTAGACTTCAGTATCTTACTCTATTCAGCAAAATTAGACTAGATCTCTCAGGGCTTAAGTACCAAGTGATTCCTTTCTTCATCTCACTAGATGCCTGCCCCCTAAGCCTAAGATATACTCCCTTTCTAGCCTCCCCCAGCCCCTTACTCCTCCCTCTCACCCACCCTCAGATATCCTAGCCCACCAGGAGCTTGACCAAAAACCTTCCTTCATAATGGCTCCCATGACACCAAACCCCACGTTCCCTGCTCCTCCCCTCCTCAAGACCATGCAGGCTGGTGGCCCACATCTCTAAGAAGACAAAGAACCCTGAGGGTTCTGGAAGTAGGTACCCAGTTGCACCCACCACTGCCTGACTGAGATTCAAGCATGCGGGTTCTGGAGAGTACAGGAAAATCTTTGAGTTCAACTTCTCCTTCATAGACTAGGAAACCAAGTTCCAAAGAGGGGTGGGGTCTGCCAAAGGTCACATGGCAAGTGGGTTGCCTCTCTTCTGAGCTGGCTGGCCCAGGGACAAAAGAAACATGGTTCAATCTCTATGGCAGGGAAGTCAGTGCACCCAACTGGCTCCCCTTCCTCCTCCCTGGCTGGTGGCCACCCCCTCTGCTCACGCCCATCTCTGCTTAGTTTGTAGCACACCCCATCTGCCAGCAAGTCCTGTCCTCCATCTGGTGTGGGAACCTGGCTGGCTGGCGTGGGAGCACCACCATCTGGAAGCTCTTGGTCACCTTCCTCATCTTCCTCACCATGCCCTTCCTCTGCCTTGGCTACTGGCTGGCGCCCAAGTCCCGGGTACTGACGGTAGAAGTAATGATAACTGTCACTTGTCGAGCACTGGTTTTATGTCAGGCCCTGGGCTGGGCACTTTAGGAATGTTCCCATTAGGTGATTTGAGGTGGTCCTGGAAGGTAGGCGTCGCACCTGGATTTTAGAGTGGAGACACAAAGAACAGAAATGCTCTTCTGTCTGCAGGAAACAGCAGAGTCAGGATTGAGACGGAGGTTTCTCTGCCTCCGAAGCCTGAGTCCTACATACAGCCCTCAGCTCTCCTAAAGAGACACCCACCCCAACCGACAAACTCTTTGGGAGCCCCCATGGACCCAGATATTTCTATTCCTTCACTCAACAAATATTTCCTTGAGACCCTACTATGAGCCAGGCATCGTGCCTGGCACTGGGGATGTAATAAAGAGCAAGCCAGGTACCTGTAAGCCAAGTGAGGAACAGCGTGAGCCGTGCTCCAGGAAGCAGGAACAGCATGTCCATCCAACGGCCCAGGGAGGGAGAATGAAAAGTATGAGACACACTGAAAGGCACACTGTGCAGCTAGAGCGTAAGTGCAAGGGTCCGGGTCCCACAGCCCCTTAGGCATGATGGGAGCCACTGAAGGACTGTAAAGAGGTGAGAGATCCTGTTAGTTTTGTGTTTGAGGAAGCTCTCTCTCCTAGTGGTGTGAAGGATGGATTGGGGGAGGGGCGACAGTTAGGGAGACTCAGAGTGTGTGAGAGAGAGGATGCAGAGATGCGTTTAAGCATCCTGGTCTGGGTGGCTGGGATGTTTTCCAAGATGGGGATACAGGAGGAAGAGAAGGAACAAGTTTGGGATCGGAGATGATGCATTTATTTCTTAACATGGTTGAGACTGAAGAGCCTGTGGGACCCCCCAGGGAAAGGTACTTTACCTCTGTGATCCTGTTCCTTAGCTAAAAAATGGGAATAATGATACCCACCTCATACGGTTGTGAAGGAAAAAATAGATATGAAGGGGGAAAGCCTGATATAGAGTACATTCTTGACAAATGTCTGAATACATGAGTGAAGGAAAGGAGACGTGTGGGGGCTGAGCATCCCAGAAGTTCTCCAGGGAGGGGAGATATGTAAGCAGGACTCTGAGAGCCCTGCTCTCCTTCCTTCCCCCCAGCTGGGCCACCTGCTGAAGATTCCAGTGCTAAAGTTCCTGCTGCACTCGGCCTCCTATCTGTGGTTCCTCATCTTCCTGCTGGGAGAGTCCCTGGTCATGGAGACGCAGCTGAGTACCTTCCAAGGCCGCAGCCAGAGCGTCTGGGAGACTTCACTACACATGGTTTGGGTTGCAGGTACATGTGTGGGGCTTCTTATTTGTGGCAGATCTTCTTGGGGGCCCCCTCACTTTTCTTCATAGTAAGCACCCCCACAGAGGGGGACTGCCCCTGGAGATGCTCCCTGAACATAAAACCAGACCCCTCCAACCTCTAGTCCACCAAGGGTTTCCCCTACACCTCTAATCAGGGGACCTAGCCCTGTGATAGATGCCCTGAGAAAGGATCCCATTCTTCCCTGACCCTGGCATCAGTCACTACCTATTCTGGATAGTCACATCCTCTCACAAATAAGACACTGGTCCATGATGTCGGGTGGAAGACTACCTTGGTGTAATGGTAGCCAGTAAGTACACCACCAGGCAATCTGTCCTGAAGTTCATGGAACAGAAAGGCTCACAGACCAAACTAAGATGCTTGAATCATACAGTTTATTAAACCCATAAGTGGTGTACTTATGATGGTGTTGTTACGAGGACCAGAGTTGAGGTTTGAGCAGAGGATACAACAGCCAGAAGCTGCCTGGCCCCAACACTTGAGCTGTGGGAGAAACACGGGCGCAAGTATATCTGACCACAGCTGTAGCTCACTACTCATCCTGGCGAGCAGCTATGACTTTTCTTTGCAATTTTTGGGCAGAGGACATGGGAGGCCAGAATGGGTATCACCAGTGGGTAGCGGATTTAAAATCTGATGAATCCTAAGGGCTTCATCTGCCTCATGTATATTCAGTGTATCAATAATATTTAGTGTCTACCCTAAATACTCTACATATGTTCGCACACATATGCTGTACTTGCTTTATTTGTCCAACATGTCACCTGGATAACTGACTTATATGTGCTCAGTGTATAAGTTTCATCCATTCCATTGGTGTTCTTTTATTCTATAGCAGAATCAAGTATTCTCAAACAATTCAGCAAATGCAGTTGACGATAATGAGCTCTACCGAGCATTTGGCTGGTCAGCTCAGCAGCTGGACTGGGGGCCTCTTCCTCATCTGTCTTCCCTTTACTTACCTCTAGCTTAGTTAGCAAACTGCCAAGCCACCAGTAGACTGTCTGCTACTCCACCCTGTACCAAGCCAGTCAGTGAGGCCCGAAAGGAAATTTGGCCAAAAAACTCCGGGGGAAGAAAACAATAGCGGGGTCCAAGAGGAAAAGTTTCTCATCCAATTATTTAGTAAACACTATTGACATGTATTGGGTAGAGATGAAACCAATACAGTGCCTGCCCATGGGGAAAGAAGTCTTAGGAAAGAACACTCCTCGTTTCTTCATGCAGTAAACACTTGCTGCTGCCCTACTGTGAGCGACGTCCTGAGAACACACAGATAAATTAAATAGGGTTCCATCCACCCATTAAACATACATCACTGAGCCTCCATCCCACTCTCACAAGGCGGTCTGCTGCCATGGGAACAGATCCAGTTCCCACCACGCCCTGCTCTGCTTGTCTCCAGGCCTGCGCACATTCTCTTTCCCCCACAGCCCTCTCCCCTGCCACGCCAGCCCCTTCACTCCTCCGTCAGGTCTCAGCTCAAATGTCACTTTCTGGGAGAAGTGAAGCTTTCCCTGGTCCCCAGATCAGAATGAAGATCTGTTCCTAAACACTCCCACAGCAGCCTCTGTTCCCCTGCTCTCCTCCACCTTAGCATTTACCATGCTGGGATGTAACGACTTGGCCACGTGCCCCGCTCCCTCACTAGATTATGAACCCGGGGAGGCCAGGGACTGCGTTTGTCCTGTTCACCAAAGGATCCCACTGGCACATGGTAGGAGCTTAATCAGTGTTTATTCACTAGTAACTACTGCGGCCTGTACGGGACACTGGGGACAAGGAGGTGAATCGGCTGTGGTCCCTGCCCTTGAGGGGTTCAAAGTTCAGGGGAGGGGAGGCGGACAGACCCAGGAAGAGATATCCTGCAGTGCCCCACAGCGATGGTATCACGGAGAGCTGTGAGAACTCACTCCCCCTGGTTAGGGAAGGCTTCACAGAGGAGGTAAGATTTGTCTTGGGCCACAAAGGTGAGCCTGACTTCAAAAGGGTTGGAAGGGCTTTCTAGGTGGACGGAACCATGAGTGATAAAGCACGTGCTTGTGTCTAGGGAACGGAGAAAGGTAGGTCATGGCAGGGTCACCTGGCTCATGGGGTCCAGCTCCCAAGACCCTCCATCCCCAGGTCTGGCACTGGGCCCCGGGCTGGTATTGAGCAGGTTGATAAATCAATATTCCTTTTTTTTTTAATAAATAAACTTTATTTATTTATTTATTTATTTATTTATCTATCTATTGGCTGCTTGGGTCTTCGTTGCTGTGCACGGGCTTTCTCTAGTTGCAGTGAGGAGGGCTACTCTTTGTTGCAGTACATGGGTTTCTCATTGTGGTGGCTTCTCTTGTTGCAGAACACAGGCTCTAGAGCGCAGGCTCACTAGTTGTGGCGCACGGGCTTAGTTGCTCTGCGGCATGTGGGATCTTCCTGGACCAGGGATCAAACCCGTGTCCCCTGCATTGGCAGGCGGATTCTTAACCACTGCGCCACCAGGGAAGCCCCAAATCAATATTCTTTAAATAGTTGTCCAGTATTTATTTGGTGGAGGGCAGGGAGAAACAGATTTCAGTCATTCCCTCCCCATAACCAGCCTCTCCAGGTGTGACTCACTTGTTGAGTTTCTCAGCCGACTGGAATCACTGCGCGGGCTTCGCGGCAGCTGAGTCTGCAGCAGCCAGGGGTCCTTTTAACTTTCACGTAAGATCTCTGCCCTTAAGCAGATTAGATGTCCACATTTTACCCATCGCGTGCCTGTGATATTTGAGTGCCCCCACCCCCTGCATAGTATCCCCCCACTGACCACACCCGCAACCCAACTCTGACCTGGATGGAGGAGGTGCCTCAACCCGTCCTGGCGCCCAACCACCTCCTTCAGGCTTCCTGTGGTTTGAGTGTAAGGAAGTGTGGATCGAGGGCCTGCGCAGTTACCTCCTGGACTGGTGGAACTTCCTGGACATGGTCATCCTGTCCCTGTACCTGGCGGCCTTCGCACTGCGCCTCCTCCTGGCGGGGCTTGCCCACGTGCACTGCCGAGATGCCCCGGACGGGGCCGCCTGCCACTACTTCAGCTCGGCGGGTGAGTGGCCCCCAGCTCAGCCCTGAATCCCCCAGACCCCTCTCTTCCTTGGCACTCGGCCTCAGCACCCCCACCCCGTTCCACCTGCACAGAGCGGAGAGAGTGGCGCGTGGAGGACCCCCAGTTTCTGGCTGAGGTGCTCTTTGCTGTCACCAGCATGCTCAGCTTCACCCGCCTGGCCTACATCCTGCCGGCCCACGAGTCGCTGGGCACCCTGCAGATTTCCATTGGCAGGATGATCGACGACATGCTCCGGTGCGTAACGCCCCTGCTCGGAGCAGCCTCCCCTCCGATGGACCCCACCTGACCTCCTTGTGAAGTCCCGCAGCTCTAGGTAGCCCAGGGATTCTTATCCTGGCTTCCTTTCCCAGGCTCCAGAGACCTCAGAACCCTGAAACTATAGGCAAATTTGGGGATGTAAATGTAAAGGTACATTTCTCTGCAGAGAGGGTCTAAAACTTTCAACTAATTCTCAAAGAGGCCCATGACTCCAAAGATCAGGAACCACTGAGAGCAGAAAGAGCCCTTGGCTGGCATTCCAGTCCTGTTGCTGTCTCCGTGGCCCTCTCTGGGGCTCACTTTTCCCGTCTTTGTGGTAAGGCGCTGGACTCAGGGGTCCCTTTGGATGGTTCCCACTGTACAACTGCTCTTGAAATTCATGGAATTATCTGGTCTTCCTGGTAATTATCATCTAATCATTTACAGCCTACCTGGGCATTCACCCTAAACAGAGCCCTTAGTTAGTGCCTGCTTCCCTAGGAAAATCCTGCCTGAGGCGGGATGGGAGTGAGTGCCCTTGATGGGAAAAGCCCTGGTTACATCTGTGAACATCTTCAGGTCAGCTCAGCCTGGAGAACCTCCCATCCCACTCCTGAGACTCTCCTAGCCCTCCCTGTTGCAAGACAACTCAACTCACACGTGGCTTTAACTCTGCTGGTGATAAGTCCTGTCCAGTAGGACTCCATGACTCTCCCTCATCCCTGTACCACATCTCAGCTTCTCAGTCCCTCCCTGGGAACTTGGCCCATCCCCAGCTTTGACTGTTTCAACCCAGAACCCTTTATTCTGGAGGGAGAGCTTCTGCTTCAGTACCCTTTAAATCCCTTCTCATTTCCCACCCCCTTATTCTCTGTTCTTAATAATAACGAAACGGAATCCTTATCAAGTGGAGGCTGAGCCTAGGGGCTGTCACCCCCACCCCTCTCCCCAGAGCCTGACTTCTCCCAGGGTGGAGACCTGCTCTGACCCTTCCCCATCCCACCCCATGCCAGGTTCATGTTCATCCTCATGATCATCCTGACTGCCTTCCTCTGTGGCCTCAACAACATCTACGTGCCTTACCAGGAGACGGAGCGGCTGGGCAAGTACGCAGGGGTAGAGGCAGGACAGGCAGCTGGGAGTCTGGGACCATGAGCTAGGAGCTTAGCAATCACCTCTTCCTCATGATCAGATTCAAGTTAAGCAATTTTGGCAAGAACACAACCTAGTTGATGATGTGTATTTTCCATCGTTTCATACGATGTCAGTTTAGCCCATTGGCGAGGCCCACTGGTCTAGCAAACCTCTCCATTGAAAAGGTACTAGGGATACCCTTGTGATAACAAAGAGAGATGTTGAGACTGTGTGACTGACTAGGCCACCTCCTTGTAACTTTTCCCCGAGTGGCTTTACAATCCACAGATGATTTTTACCTGAATAACGGTGGCTTCAAGATGCTGATTTTCTGTTGCTATCATTCCTTCTACGTTTCTTAGCTGGCATTCTTCCATAAAGAAATGCTTTCTTCTCCCCTTTTTTCAAGTATCACTATAGTTTCAAAGATTTTTTAAAATATAATAATCCATTACAGTCATTGTTCTTTTTGATACTCAATTCTCCTTTAAATATGGCCAATAGCTAATTCTTTGTTCATTCACTCATTCATTGTTCATTCATTCATTCACTCACTTTTTTTCCCATATATATCACTTATATGTGGAATCTAAAAAAATGATACAAATGAACTTACTTACAAAACAAAAACAGACTCACAGACTTAGCAAACGAATTTACAGTTACCAAATGGGAAAGTGGGGGGAGAGATACATTAGAAGATTGGGATTAACATATACACACTACTGTATATAAAATAGATAATCAACAGTGACCTACTGTATAGCACAGGGAACTCCACTCAATATTCTCTAACCTATATGGGAAAAGAATCTGAAAAAAAATAGACATGTGTATAATTAAATCACTTTGCTGTACACCTGAAACTAACACAACATTGTAAATCAACTATACTCCAATATGAAATTTAAAAAAATTTTAAAGTATATGTATAACTGCTATTTATGAATTATGACTATTATTAATGTAATAGGCATACTCTATTATACTGTCTTACTAATGTTTGCCAAGATGATTGGGACTTTGTTCCTCTTAATAATTTGACTTTTTTTTTTTTGACAATTTTCCAAGTTTTATTTTTTAAGCTCTTTATTGGAATATAATTGCTTTACACTCTTGTACCAGCTTTTGAGGTACACCAAAGTGAATCAGCTGTATTTATACACATATCCCCATATCCCCTCCCTCCCACGACGCCTTCCCACCCTCCCTGTCTTGACCCTTTAAGGCATCACCCACCATCTAGTTGATCTCCCTTTGTTATATAGCAACTTCCCACTAGCTATCTATTTTACAGTTGGTAGTGTATACATGTCTATGCTACTCTCTCACTTCGTCCCAGCTTCCCCTTCACCCCCCGCCCCACCAACCCCATGTCCTCAGGTCCATTCTCTGCATCTGCATCCTTATTCTTGCCCTGTCACTAGGTTCATCAGTACCACTTTTTTTTTTTTTTTTTAGATTCCATATATATGAGTTAGCATACAGTATTTGTTTTTCTCTTTCTGGCTTACTTCACTCTTTATGACAGACTCTAGGTCTATCCACCTCATTACATATAGCTCCATTTCATTCCTTTTTATGGCTGACTAATATTGTATATATGTGCCACATCTGCTTTAACCATTCATCTGTTGATGGGCATGTAGGTTGCTTCCATGTCCTGGCTATTGTAAATAGTGCTGCAATGAACATTATGATACATGTTTCTTTTGGGATTATGGTTTTCTTTGGGTATATGCCCAGGAGTGGGATTACTGGATCATATGGTAGTTCTATTTTTAGTTTTTTAAGGAACCTCCAGACTGTTTTCCACAGTGGCTGTACCAACTTACATTCCCACCAACAGTGCAGGAGAGTTCCCTTTTCTCCACACCCTCCCCAACATTTATTGTTTCCAGATTTTGTGATGATGGCCATTCTGAATGGTGTGTGGTGATACCTCATTGTGGCTTTGACTTGCATTTCTCTGATGAGTAGTGATTTTGAGCATCTTTTCATGTGTTTGTTGGCCATCTGTATGTCTTCTTTGGAGAAATGTCTATTTAGATCTTCCGCCCATTTGTGGATTGGGTTATTTGCTTTTTTGGTATTAAGCTGCATGAGCTGCTTGTATATTTTGGAGATTAATCCTTTGTCCGTTGCTTCGTTGGCAAGTATTTTCTCCCATTCTGAGGGTTGCCTTCTTGTCTTGTTTATGGTTTCTTTTGCTGTGCAAAAGCTTTTAAGTTTCATTAGGTCCCATTTGCTTATTCTTGATTTTATTTCTATTATTCTCGGAGGTGGGTCAAAAAGGATCTTGCTTTGATGTATGTCCAAGAGTGTTCTGCCTATGTTTTCCTCTAGGAGTCTTATAGTGTCTGGCCTTACATGTAGGTCTTTAATCTATTTTGAGTTTGCTTTTGTGTATGGTGTTAGGAAGTGTTCTAATTTCATTCTTTTACATGTTGCTGTCCAATTTCCCCAGCACCACCTATTGAAGAGGCTCTCTTTTTTCCATTGTATATTTTTGCCTCCTTTGTCAAAGATAAGCTGCCCATATGTGCTTGGGTTTACCTCTGAGTTCTCTATTCTGTTCCATTGATCTTCCTTTCTATTTTTGTGCCAGTACCATACTGTCTTGATCACTGTGGCCTTGTAGTAAAGTTTGAAGTCAGGAAGCCTAATTCCACCAACTCCATCTTTCCTTCTCAAGATTGCTTTGGCTACTTGGGGTCTTTTGCATTTCCATACAAATCGTAAGATTTCTTGTTCTAGTTCTGTGAAAAATGCTGTTGGTAATTTGATAGGGATTGCATTGAATCTGTAAATTGTTTTGGGTAGAATAGTCATTTTCACAATGTCGATTCTTCCAATCCAAGAACATGGTATGTCCCTCCATCTGTTTGTATCCTCTTTCATTTCTTTCATCAGTTTCTTATAGTTTTCTGCATACAGGTCTTTTGCCTCCTTAGGCAGATTTATTCCTAGGTATTTTATTCTTTTTGTTGCAATGGTAAATGGGAGAGTTTCCTTAATTTCTCTTTCTGCTTTTTCGTTGTTAGTGTATAGGAATGCAAGAGACTTCTGCGCATTAATTTTGTATCCTGCTACTTTACTAAATTCATCGATTAGTGCTAGCAGTTTTCTAGTAGAATCTTTAGGGTTTTCTATGTGTAATATCATGTCATCTGCAAAGAGTGACAATTTCACTTCTTCTTTTCCAATTTGGATTCCTTTTCTTTCATTCACTTCTCTGATTGCTGTGGCTAAAACTTCCAAAACTATGGTGAGAGTGGACACCCTTGTCTTGTTCCTGTTCTTATAGGGAATGCTTTCAGTTTTTCACCATTTAGAACGATGTTGGCTGTTGGTTTGTCATACATGGCTTTTATGATGTTGAGGTAATTTCCTTCTATGCCCATTTTCTGGAGAGTTTTTATCATAAATGGATGTTGAATTTTGTCAAAAGCTTTTTCTGTCTCTGTTGAGATTATCAAATGGTTTTTATCCTTCAGTTTATTGATATGATGTATCACATTGATTGATTTTCATATATTGAAGAATCCTTGAATTTCATGGATGAACCCCAATTGATCGTGGTGTATGATCTTTTTAATGTGCTGTTGGATTCTGTTAGCTAGTATTTTGTTGAGGATTTTTGCATCTATATTCATCAGTGATATTGGCCTGTAATTTTCTTTTTTTGTGACATCTTTGCCTGGTTTTGGTATCAGGGTGATAGTGGCCTCGTAGAGTGAGTTTGGGAGTGTTCCTCCTTCTGCTACATTTTGGAAGAGTTTGAGAAGGATAGGTGTTAGCTCTTCTCTAAATGTTTGATAGAATTCTCCTGTGAAGCCATCTGGCCCTGGGCTTTTGTTTGTTGGGAGATTTTTAATCACAGTCTCAATTTCCATACTTGTGATTGGTCTATTCATATTTTCTATTTCTTCCTGGTTCAGTCTTGGAAGATTGTACTTTTCTAAGAAGGTATCCATTTCTTGCAGGTTATCCAATTTATTGGCATATAGTTGCTTGTAGTAGTCTCTCATGATCTTTTGTATTTCTGTGGTGTCCGTTATTACTTCTCCTTTTTCATTTCTAATTCTGTTGATTTGTGTCTTCTCCCTTTTTTTCCTGATGAGTCTAGCTAATGGTTTATCAATTTTGTTTATCTTCTCAAAGACCCAGCTTTTAGTTTCATTGATCTTTGCTATTGTTTCCTTCATTTCTTTTTCCTTTATTTCTGATCTGATCATTATGATTTCTTTCCTTCTGCTCACTTTGGGGTTTATTTGGTCTTCTTTCTCTAATTGTTTTAGGTGTAAGGTTAGGTTGTTTATTCAATATTTTTCTTGTTTCTTGAGGTAGGACTGTATTGCTATAAACTTCCCTCTTAGAGCTGCTGTTGCTGCGTCCCATAGGTTTGGGTTGTGTGTTTTCATTGTCATGTGCTTCTAGGTGTTTTTTGATTTCCTCTTTGATTTCTTTAGTGATTTCTTGGTTGTTTAATAGCGTATTGTTTAGCCTCCCTGTTTTTGTACTTTTTATAGTTTTTTTCCTGTAATTGACATCTAGTCTCATGGTGTTGTGGTCGGAGAAGATGCTTGATACGATTTCAACTTTCTTGAATTTACCAAGGCTTGATTTGTGACCCAGAGTGATCTATCCTGGAAATTGTTCCGTGTGCACTTGAGAAGAAAGTGTATTCTGTAGTTTTTGGATGGAATGTCCTATAAATATCAATTAAGTCGAGATGGTCTAATGTCTCATTTAAAACTTGTGTTTCCTTATTTATTTTCTACTTGGATGATCTGTCCATTGATGTAAGTGGGGTGTTAAAGTCTCCTGCTATTATCGTGTTACTGTCCATGTCCCCTTTTATGGCTGTTAGCATTTGCCTTATGTATTGAGGTGCTGCTATTTTGTGTGCATAGATATTTACAATTTGTTATATGTTCTTCTTGGATGGATCCCTTGATCATTATGGAGTGTCCTTCCTTGTCTCCTGTAATAGTCTTTACTTTAAAGTCTAATTTGTCTGATATGAGTATTGCTACTCCAGCTTTCTTCTGACTTCCATTTGCATTGAATATCTTTTTTCCATCCCTTTACTTTCAGTCTATATGTGTCCCTTGGTCTAAAGTGGGTTTCTTGTAGGGAGCATATAGAAGGGTCTTGTTTTTGTATCCGTCCAGCCAGTCTGTGTCTTTTGGTTGGAGCATTTAATCCATTTACATTTAAGGTGATTATTGACATGTGTGTTCCTATTACCATTTTCTTAATTGTTGTGGGTTTGTTTTTGTAGGTCTTTTCCTTCTCTTGTGTTTCCTACTTAGAAAAGTTCCTTAAGTAATTGTTGTAAGTCTGGTTTGGTGGTGCTGAATTCTCTTAACTTTTGCTTGTCTGGAAAGCTTTTGATTTCTCCATTGAATCTGAATAACATTCTTGTTGGGTAGAGTATTCTTGGCTGTAGGTTTTTCTCTCTCAGGTCTTTCACTATATCCTGCTTCTCCCTTCTGGCCTGCCAAGTTTCTGCAGAAAGATCAGCTGTTATCCTTATGGGTTTTCCCTTATATGTTATTTGTTGCTTTTCTCTTGCTGCTTTTAATATTTTTTCTTTGTGTTTAATTTTCATTAGTTTGATTAATATGTGCCTTGGTGTATTTCTCCTTGGGTTTATTCTGTATGGGACTCTCTGCACTTCTTGGACTTGATTAATTATTTCCTTTCCCATGTTGGAGAAGCTTTCCACTATAACCTCTTCAAATATTTTCTCAGACGCTTTCTTTGTTTCTTCTTCTTCTGGGATGCCTATGATTTGAATGTTGGTGCACTTAATGTTGTCACCAAGGTCTCTGAGACTGTCTTCCATTCTTTTTATTCTTTTTTCTCTTTCCTGCTCTGTGGCAGTTATTTTCCCCATTCTATCACTTATTTGTTCTTCTGCCTCAGTTATTCTGCTGTTTACACCATCTAGAGTTTTTTTAATTTTGGTTATTTTGTTGTCCATTACTGTTTGTTTGCTCTTTAGTTCTTCTGAGTCCATATTAATTGTTTCTTGTACTTTATTTTGTTATCGAGATTTTGGATCATCTTTACTATCATTACTCTGAATTCTTTTTCAGGCAGTTTTCCTATTTCCTCTTCTTTTATTTGGTCTTGTGGGGTTTTTTTCTGCTCCTTTGCCTGCATGGTGTTTCTTTGTTTTCTCATTTTGTCTAATTTATAGGATTTGCTGTCTCCTTTCCCTATGCTGCCTAGTAGTAATTCCTCTTGTTTCTGCCCTCTGCCCCCTGTGGTGGGGTTGTCCAGTGTCTTGAATAGGCTTCCTGGTGGGGGGCTCTGGTGTCTGCTTTCCAGTGTGTGGCTCTGTGTCTTTTCTCTCTGAGGAGCCAGGCCGTGTCAGGAGGTGTGTTTTAGGGTATCTGTGAGGTTAATATGGCTTTAGGTAGTTTGTGTGCTGATGTGTGGGTTTGTGTTCCTGTCTTGTTTGTAGTTTGGTGTGAGGTGTCCAGCACTGGCAGTTGCAGACAGTCGGACGAATCCAGGTCTTAGACTCTGATACAGGGCTCTGTGAGAGTACTCTGCAGTTAATTTTCCTTGGGTCTGAGGACTTCCTAGTAGTCTAGCATCCTGGATTCAGTGCTCCCTCCCCAGAGCCTCCTACTTGACTTCTGATGGAGTAGTCCAGACTTCAGAGGTTGCTTGTCCCAGCAATAAAGGGGTTTAAAGAAGACTGTCCAAGCCCCAGACTAATGGCAGAGTGTTGAGTCAAAGAAATACTAAATCAAGGAAACACATACATCTATAAGACTCACAAATACTGAATCCCGTAGAACATAAGGCACTAGAAAGACCTGACAGAAGAACCCCAGTATGCAATCAGACAATCAAAGAGAAAACTAACAGAAATTCAAAACCAAAACAAACAAACAAGCAAAAACAAAAAACACTAGACACACAAACACAAATCCAGGGAGATTTTGAAAGCTAGGATCAAATATAATAAAGAGCAAGAGTACCACCAAACAGACTGAAGATTCTCAGAACGAAATCAGACAATTCTACTTAGAACTAAGATAAAGATAAAACCTAATAATTAAAACCAAGGCAGTGTGTCATCTGGAGAATAAAGCAAGGAAACAGAGCAGACTGATAATATTGCTTATAAGTATATTAAGATAAAATAAACTAAAAAAGGATAGAAGACAGGGCAACAGAAGAGCGTAGTGTGACTGAAAATATGAAAAGAAAAAGAAAAGAGAGAAAAAAATAGAAATGTATAAAAGATAGAGAAGGAAAGAAGGTAGGAGAGAGAAAGTTAGCACTATAAAAAACTTAGCTAGAAATAGAAATATGTAAAAAAGTCTAAATATAAAAATAGAAGAAAAAAGAATGAAAGAATAAAAAAATATGTTATAATACATGTAGATCCCTTAGGACTAAGATTGTAATTAATTTAAAAAAAATAGAAAAAGCTACACTGACCCCAGAATGGACCAGATCAATAGAATTAATAATAATATTTCTGTTTCCTTGGGGTCTCAGCTGTAAGTGTCCTTCTACCCACCTTGGGCTTTTTGTGTTATTCTGTGACTAGCAGAGCTTCCTTTATTGTCCATCTGTAAGCGCCAGTGTGTGGGGCGGGAGAGGGTACAGTAGTGGCTCCTTCCCCTGGGAGTGACCATTCACTCACTTTTAAAATTCATTCACTTTGTTAGTCATTCATTCATTGCTCTTGAGTTCATACCCATTTACGACACTTTCTTTGTAGTAAGTACTATCCCTGGCACTGGAAGCACAGATAGACGTGAACCAGACCCAGTCTCCTGGAGAAGATAGCCATGTGCACAAATAAGCTCGGTTTGAGATGATGAGTGCTGTGAGGAAGGAAGGCTTACGCTGAGGGTAACCAGAGGGGAAAGCCCCTTCCTCTGTCTTGATGATCAGGGAAGACTTCATAGAAAAGGGAAATCTGAACTCCATCTACAAAGGCTGTCAACTTCAGAGAAGGTGCAGGGTGTTCTGGGCAGAAGGGGGCACGTACCAAAGCAAGGAGGTATGTCTGGAGAATAGTAAGACTTCCTCCGTGGTTGGCGCATGGAGGGGATTTTGAGAGAGGAGGCTGGAGAGGGTAGAGGGGCCAGGTCACAGAGCTCATGAAGGTCTTGCCAAAAGGCCTGGCTTTCCCAGCAGGCCAGGGAGCTCTGGGTAGCCTCCCAAGCAACTGTTCAATCATGAATTCTTCATGAGTACAACTACATGATGGTTTTATTAATGATGCTGAAGGACTCATGGTTGGGCCCGTGGATGTTGGTCAAGGCTTTCTGATGGTTCCAAAGTAGAGAGGCTTTATTCAGACCCATTGTCTTACCATGAATCCTTGTTCACGTCCTGGCTTCAGGATGTTGAGAAACTCTGCTGACACAGTTTAAACCATGAATCTTAGTGCCAGGGACAGGAACTATTCCTTCCAGCCTGCTTCATGGGTCCTGGTGGGATCAGTCACTCCCAGTAGCACAGGCAGGCTGGGCCCTCCTGCTCATTCGTGGGTGACAGCTAATTAAGTCAAAAGTATTTTTGCTAAAAACCTCTGGTAAGTTATCTGGTCGGCATTTAGACTGAGAGTAATTAGGAGCATTTAAAGTTTGACAGGCAGAAGTACAGCACATCAGATCAGCATTTAGAAAGAACACCTTGAATGCAGTGTGGAGGATGGGAGGACGAGAGAGGGACTGGGGCCAGAGACCCACTGTGGAGACTGTCGCAGTCACCTAGGCCTGAACTGGAGCAGCACGGGTGGCTGCTGTGGTCCAACCACCATCCTCTCTCACCCAGACCATGACGCCAGCTTCTTGACTGGTCTCCATGCCCCCACTCTCTCGTCTGCTTTTCCTCCATTCTACTCACAGTGGCCAACATGATCTTTTCGAATGTAATTCAGGTGTCACGCCTCTGCTAGAACCCCTCATGGCTTCCTAAGGCTCCTAGGCCATGGCGGGGATCTTTGTTTTTATCTCACAGGGCCCTGCATGACCCGGTTGGTCCCTAATTCGCTCTCACAAGCCTCTCTCTCGTGTGCTCTCTGAGACGAGCTACGCTGGCCGTCTCTCAGTTCTTCAAATGCCCCAGGCTCCCCTACCTTGGGCGCACTTCCCATCTCCCTCCCTTTCCTCTGGTTGATCCCCACAAGCTTCAGAGCTCCGCTTGAATGCTTTTCAAGGAAGTTTTCCCCAACTCCCAGACTAGACCATAACATCTTGAGTTGCTTCTTCACAGCACTTGCCGCAATTTAGGAATATCAGTATAGTTAGTGTCCGTCTCACCCCCCATCCCTGCCCAAGAACCTAAGGTCCTTGAAGGCAGGGACTGTGCTTGGCTTGTTCACGGTTGTATCCTGAGCACCTGTTCCTGGCACTGCTATGTACTCAGTAAACATTGGCTAGAGCTCAGGAATGGCCAGGGGTCCAAAGGGTGTCGTGGAAGCAGAGCCCCTTTGACTGGGTCCTGAGGGTGAGGAGGAGTGGGTCTGTGGGGCCCTCGGGCTCATCTCCCACCCCTCACATCCCACTCCTGGGCCCGCCGTGCCAGTTTCAACGAGACCTTCCAGTTTCTGTTCTGGACCATGTTTGGCATGGAGGAGCGCGGCGTGGTCGACATGCCTCAGTTTCCCGTGCCGGAGTTTGTGGGCCGGGCCCTCTACGGCCTCTTTACCATCGTCATGGTCATCGTGCTGCTGAACATGCTCATCGCCATGATCACCAACTCCTTCCAGAAGATCGAGGTGTGTGCACTGAGGCTGGCTCAGGCCAGCGGGGAGAAGAGAGAAAGGGGTGGAGGGGAACAGGATGCAAGGGGTCGAGGCATTCGGGTTCCTGCTCTGCCTCCACTACCGCCTTGTTTTGTGGCTGGGGACAAGTTCTCCTCCTTTTTCCCCTCTAGGCTTCGTTTCCCTCATCTGTAGACTGAGGGTCTTAATGGTGTTATTATTTTCTCCAGACCCAAGCCTAGGGCCCTTTCCACCTTATGGCTGGGCGGAAGGGTGTGTTATGGAAGCGTACAGGTGGGAACATGAGAAGGGAAATGGAAGGAGACGGGGCGGGGGGGGGGGGTTGGGGTTTGTGGCTGGAGAACAAGCTAGCAGGAATTGCATGTCAGAAGGATGAAAGGTGACGGGGAGGAAGAGGGGAAGTGTGGCTGATAGGTGGGGATGGAGGTAAGAATGGGGAGAAGAGAAGGAGAGACATGAGGACCGGGGGGAAATGGGGCAGACTGAGTGGGCAGGAGGGAGAGGCACTGAAGCGGTCCTTGCAGAGCCGCTGCCTCCTGGCCTCCAGGACGCTGCTGACGTGGAGTGGAAGTTCGCGCGCTCCAAGCTCTACCTGTGCTACTTCCGCGAGGGCCTGACGCTGCCCGCGCCCTTCAACATCCTGCCCTCCCCCAAGGCGATCTTCTTCCTCCTCAGGTGATGGCCTCAGAGCTCTCACTCCCAACCCCCTGCACTCAGCACCCCCATCCCAGTTCCCGCCCCATTTGCCCAGACCCTGTCCTCTGAGTAACCCCTTCCCACCATCTCAATTTCTCAGGAGAATTTTCCTCTTCGTGTGCCGTTGCTGCTCCTGCTGCAAAACCAAGAAGCCAGACTATCCCCCAGTCCCCACCTTTGTGAGTATCTCCTCTGCTTGTTGTGGGTCTTCCTCACATCTGACCTTCAGCTGTACTGTCTATGTCATCTGTTTGTCTGAACACCCCTGGCTTGTCTGTCTTTCCAAGTATGTTCCCCAGAAAGCCTGCTCGCAATTCGTACTGTCTCACATGGCTTGCCTTTCCTGCTTCCTGGCTCTGGCCATTTCCTAAACTTCCCATCCTGTAGCACCCAGCTTAAACAGAAGTTCATGCCACCCTCCTCCCAAGCCACCAATACCCCATAATCTCCAGGTAAAACTTTTTGCCTTAAACTGAGTCAAGTTATCATTGAACTTTTTTCAAAGTAACATGTTAAAAAGTCAAGGGAAAAAGGCCCCACGAACTGGGAAATGAGAAGGTGACTGAGGCCTGGGAGAGGAGGGAAAGCTTCCAAGGGACTAACTTACCTCTCATTATCTGCTCCCTAACTCAGTCTGCCTTGGCATGGGACCCCCTCCTAATACAGAGAGCATTATTGCCAGGTCTATAGGGGGTCCTGTCTGTTCCCCTTAAAACATGATACCTAAGGGTCTCCCTAAGTCAGGGCCTCCAGGTCAGCTCTGGGGGGCCACAGGCCAACTCTGAAGCTCTAAGGCCCCTGGATCTCCAGGTGAGGAAGGCCTTCCCTTAACTGACTAGTCAATAGTTTGTTTGACAAACACTTACCAAAGCACACCTATACTGGAAATAAAGATATGCAGAATGGTGGTCCTTTGAGATGCTGACAGTCTAGAGAAGCAGAAGGAAACGGACTGTAACTGTGCACGATGACAAGCCTATGACAGAAAGAAGCACAGGGGGCTGTTGGAGCACAGAGGAGAGGCCCCAGACCCAGACTCAGGAATCAGGGAGCTTCCCAGAGATCTTGAGGGCAGAGTAGAATCCCGAAGGATAAACAGGAGGCTGATGGGCAGGTATGGTGGAGAAGGCAGTTCTAGCCATAGGAAACAGCATGTGCAAAAGCCTGGAGAAAATGTGATGCTTACAAGCAACTAAATGCCCAGAGTTCCCGGTTCCCACCATGTCCCGGCTCCAGGCTATGCTGCATGGTACCTCTTACACCCTCATGGAGCTCAAACTCTACATTCTGGACTTATCACCCTTTTCCCCTGGCCACTTCCTGGCCCTGTCCCGGCTGCCGGGTGATGCATATCTGCAGACCCCATGTCAGGGCCGCTTCCCTCTCGGGTGAAAGGCGGCTACTTCACCTGATGTTGTGTTCAGGTCTCTGGGCCTGTGCCCAGTCCTGAATGGGCAGCGTCACTGAGTCCTGACAGACCCCACCTTACTAGGCAGCTGGGGGTCTCCCCGACCCTCCCCTGAAGCCCCACGGAGGTCCCACCCCTTCCTCCAGTTGCCCCCCACCTCACTAGCCTGCTCTTTGGTGACCCAGTCAGGTGTCTCCTCCCACCTACCTGCACCTTAGGAAATGGCTTTTCCAAAGTTCTTATTCCTTATTGTATACAAAAAATATGCTTTATATTCTCTGCACTGAAAGGACCCGTCATTCTCTCTTGTGTTTCTGCTGTCCCATCCCTGTCAATACTGTCTCTCCTTTTAAAATATTTAATAAAATGCCTTGCTTTTTTACATTATGAAAATAAACAGGCTAGGGACTTCTCTGGAGGTCCGATGGTTAAGACTCTGTGCTTCCACTGTAGGGGGGCGTGGGGTCCATCCCTGGTTAGGGAACTAAGATCCCGCAGGCTGCGTGGTATGGCCAAAAACTAGTAGGAAAAAAAAGTAAATAGGCTAACCATAAAGTATTTAGAGAGAGAAATAAATATAGATAAATAAAAATAACCATTTCCTAAGCATTTAGAGAGCCCCCACTCCATGCCAGGGAAGTACCAGCCTGGGAAGTAGGCATTATCACCATTTCCACTTTAAATCTGGAAACATTCCGCCTTAAGAAGTTGAGTAGCGAGGAAGAATCAAGATGGCGGAGTAGGAGGACGTGCGCTCACTCCCTCTTGCAAGAGCACCGGAATTACAACTAACTGCTGAACAATCATCGACAGAAAGACACTGGAACTCACCAAAAAAAAACACCCCACATCCAGAGACAAAGGAGAAGCTGCAATGAGACGGTAGGAGGGGCGCAATCGTGTTACAATCAAATCCCATAAATGCTGGGTAGGTGACTCATAAGCTGGAGAACAGTTATACTGCAGAAGTCCTGAGGGTTCTGAGCCCCACATCAGGCTTTCTAACCTGGCGGTCCAGCAATGGGAGGAGGAATCCCCAGAGAATCAGACTTTGAAAGCCAGGGGGATTTGATTGCAGGACCTCCACAGGACTGGGGGAAACAGAGACTCCACTCTTGGAGGGCACACATAAAAGTGTGCTCATCAGGACCCAGGGGGAAGGAGCAGTGACCCTATAGGAGACTGAACCAGACCTACCTGCTGGTGTTGGAGGGTTGCCTGCAGAGGTGGGGGGCAGCTGTGGCTCACCAAGGAGACAGGGGCACGGGCGGCAGGGGTTCTGAGAAGTGCTCATTGGCGTGAGCCCTTCCAGAGTCCACCATTAGCCCCACCAAAGAGCCTGTAAGCTCCAGTGCTGGGTTGCCTCAGGCCAAATGACCAGCAGGGTGGGAACACAGCCCCACCCATTGGCAGACAAGCAGGTTAAAGTGTCACTGAGCTCCACCCACCAAATCAGATTAAAGTTTTACTGAGCTCTGCCCACCCAGCCCAACCCACCATCAGTCCCTCTCATGAGAAAGCATGCAGGAGCCTCCTAGACTCCTCCACAAGAGGGCAGACAGCAGTATCAAGCAGGATCAGCAGTATTTCATCTTGTGGAACTGAAAATCACAGCCACAGAAAGACATAGAAAATGAAAAGGCAAAAGACTTTATACCAGATGAAGGGACAAGATAAAACCCCAGAAAAACAACTAAATGAAGAGTAGATAGGCACTCTTCCGGAAAAAGAATTCAGAATAATGATGGTGAAGATGATCCACGACTTTGAAAAAAGACTGGATGCAAAGATCGAAAAGTTGCAAGAAAAGTTTACCAAAGACCAAGAAGAATTAAAGAACAAACGAACAGAGATATGCAACACAATAACTGAAATGAAAAATACACTAGAAGGGACCAATAGCAGATTAACTGAGGCAGAAGGGCAAATAAGTGAGCTGGAAGACAGAATGATGATAATCACTGATGCAGAAAAGAATAAAGAAAAAAGAATGAAAAGAACTGAAGACAGCCTAAGAGACCTCTGGGACAACGTTAAACACACCAACATTCGCATTATAGGGGTCCCAGAAGGAGAAGAGAGAGAGAAAGGACCTGAGAAAATACTGGAAGAGATTACAGTTGAAAACTTCCCTAATGTGGGAAAGGAAATAGCTACCCAAGTAAACTTATTGTGGTAATCAAAAAAAAAAAAAAGAAGAAGAAGTTGAGTAGCTTGCTTGAGGCACACAGGGAAGCAGTGACCAAGCTGGGATTTGGAACTGTCTTCCAAGTCCAGCACTTTGCCTACTTCACCTATGCTCTGTCTCTCCCATTATCGTCCCCATATGCTCAACTTGTCCTCCTGGTACTGTCCTGAGACCTAAAACTGGACCCAGAACCAATCATTCTAATTTGCATGATGATTTCCATCTCATTTGCATGAGCTGGTCCATGCAGATGCCTCCCCACATCCCCTAAGTCTCCCCTCTGCAGAACATGAAGGACAGGGTTAACCTGCACTAACTCAACTTAGGAAAACCAAGGTTGGGTTGGTGGCAGGAGAGAGCTCAACTCTGCAGGCTCAGCAGTTCTCTCTGCCCATTCTCCGCTGCTCCCCCTAACCCTCACCCACCTCCCCCCCTGGTTCTCTTGCACTCAGCCATTCCACAACTTCTGGCCTCCATCCAGACTATCTTCCAGGACTGCACGAGGGTCTAGATGGGTTGCTTTCAGGGATAGAAAAGTCTGCACAGACTTTGCCTCCATCTTTATTGCCTGGGGGAGGATGCAGTGACTAGAGAAAAGCTGGAGGTGAAGACTCTCACCCTCCTGTCTTCCCATCCCAGGCCAATCCTGGGGCAGGGGCAGGACCTGGGGAGGGAAAGCGTGGATCCTACCGACTTCGTGTCATCAAGGCCCTGGTACAGCGCTACATAGAGACTGCCCAGCGGGAGTTTGAGGAGACCCGTCGGAAAGGTTAGTTACTCCCCTCCAAGGCTTCCCCATTCCTGTCCCTTGCTCAGCCGCAACGCCCAGGCTCACACCCCTCATCTAGCCTCATCCCACATCCAGTTCTCTATGTGGCCCCCTACGACACACCCCTGGAAGCCACAATCTGCACAGACAGTGTGGGCCCTTGCACACAATTACCCCCGTACCTGTTCAGACATTTATTCCACTCACTTCACTTAATCCTTCATTCCGCCTTCATTCATGTGGTCATTTACTCTCTCATTCAATCCCTTGCCCATGCACTCATTCACTTCACTCATCGTTCATTCATCCACTCCTTCAACCAGGGTTCATTGCTATGTCCCCTTTGTTCCTAGCAGGGACACATGGAAGCTTTCAGTCTGGTGCGGAGGAGAAACCATCTCACTAGGCAGAAAGTGCTTAGAAAAAGAGACACAAATGTAGTGGGAGCCCAGAGGAGAGACAGAGTCTATCATTTTGAGAGGCTCGTGGGAAGGTAGAAGGATAGAGTAGCAGAAGCTGGAGAAAGAGGAGGTGGAATCAGAACTGGGCCCTGAGGGTGGGTACGAGCTAGACAGGTGTCGATGGGGAAGAAGGCAGATGCGGTGGATGTACGAATCTCTACCCGTTGGAAAATTTCCCATCCTTATGACTCCCGAGCCCTCCTCTGGTCCGTAAGGCTTTCCTCCTTGGTGTCTCCCAAGCTCATCACCACCCCAGCCCTGCTGACTCATCTGCCCCGACTCGGCCTGCCCACCGGACCCAGAGCCCATGAGCCAGTCCCTCACTTTCTCCAGTTCTCCTGCCTTAGGACAACCCGGCATAAACGTCCCTCAGGGTTGTGTTGAGGGTAGAAGTGGTCCAGGGGGGGCTCATCTTCTGAGAGACCTCCCCATCACTACTTCCACTCCCACCCCACCCCCAGACCTGGGCAACAGACTGACAGAGCTGACCAAGACGGTATCTCGACTGCACAGTGATGTAGCCGGTGTGCAGCGGACTCTGGTGGAGGGAGGGCAGTGTCGGCCACCGGACGGTGCCAGCATTCTCAGTCGCTACATCACTCGGGTGCGCAACAGCTTCCAGAACCTAGGTCCCCCCATCCCTGAGACCCCGGAGCTGACAGTGCCAGGGATTGTGGAGACCCAGGTGTCTTCAGAAACCTGGCTTCAGGACACTGGAGGAGCTAGGACTCCAGCATCTGGAGAGTCTGGCCTCTCCTCCCCAGCTCATGTGTTAGTGCACAGGGAGCAAGAATCAGAGGGGGCTGGAGACCTGCCCCAGGAGGAAGATCTGGGAACCAAGGAGGGGTCCTGATACAGTGGGAGGGTCCCTTCTTCTGTTGCTGAGTAGAGCAGCCTAGGCAGGTGAGGGTGGGGGTCACGTAGTAGGAGCCTGTGCTGCTTTCCTTGCCTCAATAAAGCCTCTGTTCTGGATGTCAGATGCCTCCAGAGTGTGTGAGAATATCTGTCTCTCGATGTCTTGATACCGTCCAACCCCCACATGAACCCTGGTGGGAGGAGGGCGGAGAGAAATGGCTTGCTCTAGGGGCCCAAATGTCTTGGGCTTAGGATCCTACTTTGAGTTCCTTCGGATCTTTGGTGGAAAGCGTTCTGGACTGGGAGGCAGGGGTCCTGGTTTCAACACTGCCTCTCTGACCTCCAGCAAGGTGCTTCCTTCCCTGGCGCTGCATTCCTCATCTGACAAATGGCCGAGGAAGCCATCTGTCCCCTTCCTGCTTTCAGGATGGAACCTCTGTTAAAGCATCTGGGTTTGCAGGTTATGGGCTGTGACAAGAGTCTGCACTTGGGAACCATGTCTAAAAGTGATCAAGAAGTCATTCTTTTTAGTTCCTCAGTCCCTGAGTCCCATAAGGCCAGAGCAGGGCAGGTGGTCTAGTCTCATGGAAGAAAGCAATCATGAAATTTGATGTCAGCACACTGCAACACTGTTTAATCGAGTGGCCATCACAGCACTACCCTTGCTGGTCCCCGGGAGTCCCCACCACAAAGCAGAGCTCCCTCCACCCTACCATGGCCTCAGATCCTCCGACATCCTGGTTGGGGAGATGGCTACTAGGTCTGGGTCCGAAACCATGTTCTTCCTTCTCCAGGCTCTTCGAAGCCTCCCTTCTTCATGTGAAGGTTCCCAGGACTCCTACGAGGCAGGCACTGAACTTTCAGAGCCCAGCTCCTAAGAGCTGGAACCCCCAAGAGACCAAGAGCAGGGTCTTCCAGGAGATCAGAGAGAAGGCTCCCTTGTAGAATGAGTCGGCCTGCCCTCCTGCAGGAGAGAGAAGAAAAGGTGGTGAAGGGTCTGCAGGACCAGAGGGAGTCAAAGCAGTCGAGGGAGGGGCAGGAGGGTGACTCACTTGGCAAAGGTTCACAGCTCTGGCTCTTATTCTCTGCAACAGACAGCACAGTGAGGCCTTCATGCAGACACACCCTCACACCCCAGACTTCCCTTCCCACCAGGCCCTGGCACGGCCATTCCCCATCTCAATCCAGCTTTCCCTTCTGCTAAACACAAACTTCTGACTTCCCTTCTTCTTCCTCCTTCCAGGGAATCTTCCCAGATTGCCTTTCCATGCCTGCTCCCACTCTGGCCCATCACTCTGTCCCTGCCTCAGCACTTGGGAATAGCCCATGTGTGTCCCGTCAGCCCCGTTACGCCCAGGGCCTCCTGAGATCTGAAGCAACACTCCTGTCACTTTCCTCTGCATGTTGCCCTCCCTAGCCAGGTTCTTTTTGTCTCTTAGAAGAAGATACAGCAGAAAGAAGCTTTCAAGAACATTCATAGAATCATCTGAGAATATTCACAGATCCAGAAACTACTTAGAGGACCTCTCTGAGCTGGTGGAACCCGAGTCACAGAGAAAAATAACTCCAGCCACCTTCTAGCCCTCAACTTCCCCACTAATCCCGTGGGTCTCCTGAAGCCCCTGGGGACTGAAAGAAACCAGGGACATCCTGCCAGTCCTGCTTCCCTCATGCGTGGCTCACCACCCAGATAGGCGCAGTTAAAGTAGCTGCAGGTCTGATTTTTGCTGGAGAGAGTCACCAGGTGCCGGGTTCCATCCTGGGAGAAACTGGCGACCTCGAAGACTTCATACGGGGGGATCAGCACCTCAAACTCCTCAGGAAAGACAGACAGGCTATAGATCGGGACCCCAAAGCAAGTCCTTAGAGAGAAGAAGGTGGCATTACCAAATCTGCGGGCCACACTCTCATTCAGGGAGCTGGAGGCAAACTGGCCCAAGCGGACAGAGTCCCGCAGCCCCTTGGGTTCAAAGGGAGTGTCTTTCACGCCTCGGAACACCACCTGCCCAGGTTCCCTACTGCATTTTCCACTGCCCCGCAGCAGCTGCAGGGCCCGGGTCAGGTAGAAATGCAGGGCCTTGAAGGGGAAGTGCTGCATGTAGGACTCCCTGGAGTCACCGCCTGTCTGCACAGCCTGGTTCAGCTTCTTGTACAACGTTTTGGATGAGTTGGTGTAGACCATGATGGCAGTTCCGTGCTGCGTTTTGAAGCCAGGAGGCAGGCTGGGCCCTGGAGGCCTTTGCTCCCAGGCCTTCTGGGCTGTCTCCCAGGACTCCCGCAGCAGGGAGTTTTTGGCCTTCTCCTCCTCTAGCAGATGGACTGCCTCCTCCTCCATCTCCTTTGAGCAGCCCACATAGGCATCATCAAAGGTGTTTGGAGCCAGGTCCAGGGTCTGGATGGTAACAGTCTGGGCCTGTGGCGGTAAGGAAGAGAGCAGCCACACAGGAAAACGTATAAGTTCAGGGTACTGGACAGAGGTCCTGGTGGCAGATCAGTTCAGAAACACCGAATCTCATTTCTATGCCCAAATATCTGGGGTGTGAAATTTGACAAGAGCTCAAGGGCTGAAATAACAGGCACTGGAATCAGACATGGTTCAAATCCTGGCTTCACCACCTACTGGCTGTGAGATCTTGGGTAAGTCTCTTAACTTTTCTGGGCCTCAGGTTCCCTATACACTGAGGATACTTCCAACCTCACAGGGCTATTGTAAGGATAGCATATAGATTCTTACTTGTGTACTAAGAGGGGTCACTTATCATTAGAGAGGTTCCTGCACTTGGTGGGACGTGGGGCTGAATGACTTGCAAGCACCATTCTGGCTCCAAGACTCAGTATGCAGATGACATACACATGTACGGCCAGTCTCCGATACCTGACCCCATCTCCATCCTCAGACTCTTTCCCTCTCACGCAGGCGCTCAGATACCACACCAAGTCACTGTCAGCTCTGAGACTCTGAGTCCCCTCCTGCTCTAGAAGCCCCCCATCCTCAAAGCTGGGGGTGGGGGTTGGGAGGAGGGCAAGCCCTGGTCTGGGAGAGGCTGCAGGAGGGCAGTACACAGGTAACCCAAGCTGGTTTCCCAGGGCTGGGCCTGGGGTGGGACATGGGAAGTGAGAGGGGCAAGTTGGAGGCAGTCCCTAGGGAGGGTGGAATGCAGGAAGGAGGATCACAGCAGGACCAGTGGGTGGAGGTGGGATTCTGGGAGCTGGATGGGGAATTTGGGGCTCCCTGCAGGGACAGAGGTTCCTGAGAGGAAGAGGATGAAGAGGAATGGCATCCTAGGGAAGAATCCCTGCGAAGGCTCTTTGAGGTGTCAGGCCCCGGGGCCATCCCAGCTCTTCCCTTTGTGGCAGCAGAGCTTTCCCCCAGTTACCTGCTGGGTGCGGAGGCCGAGGCCACAGAGGGCGATCAGCAGAGCCGCCAACATCATTCCTTGCCGAGACTTGGAGAGTGAGATCCAGATGAGGGTGGGACCAGCGACGGTAGAGTCTTGGCTTCGATGGGCGGGGGGACAGAGACTTGGAGACTTTCTTCTGTGGTGGAGGGGGTCCTAGATCCAGAACGTGCCCGGCGGGGCGTGGGCCTGGCCAAGAGCGGGCCTAAGGGAGTGGACGGGGCGGGGGGTTTAGGGTTTCCCGCCTCCACCCCAGCACAGCTCGTCTCTGCTCCAACTGCCGGCTGCTCGGGTGCTCAGCGCCTTCTGCCCAGAGAAGTTAAAGGTGGAATGGTAATTTGGCTCCGCTTGCAGAGGGGAGGGGACAAGGGCCGGGGACCCACCTGGAGGTGGCGGAGGCCGAGAGCCGGAAGGAGCCCTGAAGGTTCTGGGCGGCGGGGGCCATAGTCTGCACGGGGACCAAAATCTGCGCGGGGACCAAAGTCTGCGTGGGCGCCACGCTGTCACCTGTCCCCGGAGCCCGGCGGATCAGCAAAGCCCGAGGCTAACTATAGCCCCCGCCGCTGTAACCCGATACCTCTGGTCCCCAACCACAGATCCCGGGGTGGGGGAGTGCGGCTGAGGGCCATAGGTAACTCCCCTTCCCAAGGACTGCGCGGTCTTTCTCCAGGTCCCTTTTCTCCCAGCGAGACCAGCGCTAGAGGAGGGGAACTGTGAGACGTGGTCGCTCCCTGCGGCGGGCCCTGACAGCCGTGGCCTGGCCTCTAGACCCCTAGGCCGAGGAGACCGAGAGGGTTCCGTCCACCCAGAGGTCACAACTTGTGCACTCGTTGATTGACATATAATTTGCATATGGCCAATGCACGGGTCACGTGGGGTCCAGCATCTGAGTGGCCCCCACCCTCCCTCCCTTCTCTACCACTCTTCCCTTCTGTAAGCTTGGCCCAGATACAGAGTTCTCTCTCTCCCATATCCTAGGGTCCAGCCCCGCCCCTCCCCAGATCCTGTCTCCCTGGACCTCTCAGACTCAGGGGGCCCCGTGTTTATAAACACTAGCCTCTCCCCTCACCTCCCTGGGCTTGCCTATAAATAACCTGGCTCTGAGTTTTGGATGCCCACTGGGAGGTAATGGGAGAAGGGGCCAGCTGAAGAATCAGTCAGCAGCTCTGGGAAGAGCTTTCTGGCAGCCTGAGCCTCTTGGAGTGGCCAGGTCACTCCCCCAGAGTGACCAGAGGACTTGGGGGGGTCCCCAAAGCCAGGATTTAAGAGGTGAGCCTGCCACCTGCTGTGTCTGAGGTGGGCACAGGAGGTTAAACTCCCCCCAGGACTTCCATCCTGTTCTGGCTCATTCACTCAGCTCCATTCTCCCCCATGCCCTCAGGTTGCCGACCAAATAAAGAATTTCTTTCACCTAGAATCCTGCTTCCTCCAAAAATCCTTCACGTAGACCAGAAAGGAAGACAAACTGCGTCCAGGCTTGGGGAGGGTGGGGTGGAAGGTGAAAAGAGTGGCATCCAGGGAATTTCCTGGTGGCCTCGTGGTTAGGATTTGGGGCTTTCACACCACAGCCTGAGTTCAGCCCCTGGTCGGGGAACTGAGATCCTACAAGCTAGGCAGCATGGCCATTTAAAAAAAAAAAAAAAAAAAAAAAAAAAAAGAGTGGCATCCCAAAGAAACCAGACTGCTTGTCAGGCAAACACAGCAAATCAAGACAAATTCTTTTGCCCCCTTCCAATGAGACTGGCTACCCCAATCTCTCCAAGATTAGAAAATCAGGAGTCACTCTGCCATTTTCCATTATTGTGAAAACAAACAAAAAAACCCCACAGCATCTCACCTACATACCCTGCCTGCCTCTCTCCCTGGAGGACCCTGAGCATTTACAGCTGCTGGAGCAGAGGATACTGTCTGGGACAGCTAGGCCTGCAGGACAGTCCCTGGGACCAGATCTACCAGTATCATGGCTTTGTTCTCTCTCCACCCTCTGGCTTTGGGGACTTGCTTCTCCCATCCCAAGACCTGGAGCCCCAAGGAAGACCCCGAGAGATGGAATCTAATTTAGTCATTGAACAGGGCTCTCGAGTGAAGCAGAAAGTCCTCCAGTCAGTGCTGGGGTTGGGACCCAGACTCTTTAATCTGGGAATCTCTCCTTGCACCTTAGGTGAGTCTCCATGCTCACATGAAAGGAACAATAAGGAGATACACCCCGAGGCCAGGGGTGCTGAATGCAGGACCCAATCCAGTGGGGAGGCAGTTGTTCCAGCCTGGATCCTTGATTTCTCTCTGGCTTCAGGGATTCCGTTTTTCATGGGAAGTGCTCTGGCCCAGAGCAGACTGGGCAGAGGCTAGTGTTCCTGAGCCTCGAGGAGACATCCAGAAATAGATGGGGGAGTGTCACATTTCTGAGCAGCTGTGTGGGAGAGGTACAAGGGGTGGAGGACTGAAGGTATAAAAGAGAAACCTGCCCTCCCCGTCCCCTGGTGGCCATCGCTGGAGACCAACACCAGCTTCCCCACCCCGGAGAAAGTCTAGGTAAGGGGCACACCCTCCTCCTGGGCATTGGGCATGGATAGTGGTTTTTTAAAAGGGGAAATTTGGCGGTATTAATGGTAGAGGACGGGAATCATTAGGTAAAGTTTCGGGGAACTTTTATCTTAGTCTGTTCAGGCTGCTATAACAAAATACCACAGACTGGATAACTTGTCAACAACAAATATTTATTTCTCACAGTTCTGGAGGCTGAAAGTCTGAGATCAGGGTGCCAGCCTGGTCAGATGAGGGCCCTTTTCCTGGTTCATAGCCAGCACCTTCCCACTGTGTCCTCACATGGTAGAAGGTGCTAGGGAGCTCTGTGGGGTCTCTTTGATAAGAACAGCAGTGCCAGTCAGGAGGGTTCATGAACTAACAAATTATCTCCCAAAGGCCCCAGCTTCTAACACCATCACATCAGGAATTAGGGTTTCAACATATGAATTGTGGGGAGACACAAATATTCAGACCTTTGCACCGCTGATGGAGAGGTTTGGGATACCTAGGGAGGTTTCAGGCCATTGGGAAATTTGGGGATTTCTGGGGAGGGATTTGAGTCACATCCCCAGTAGGGAATGTGCATCACGAGTCTAGATGAGGAGAAACTGACAAATGCGCTGAGCAGGATGAGAGGAAGGACAGAAGGGCACCTGGGATAGGAAAAGGGGTTGCCCAGTGCCTCCACTTGCTGGCTTCCCAGGCTCTCCCCACCCCTCTGGCCCCCACACCCATTCCCTGCAAAACTGGCCACTAAGCTATCAATCTGCCTGCTCTGCAGTGGTCTACATTGTCAGCTGCACCCAGAAATCCTCTCAGACTTGCAGCAAACATTCCAGGAGGACTCACTTGTGCCTGGCCTTGGGCTGAGCTCTGGGGACACAGAGTGGGTCATACCTGGTCCCTGCCCTCAAGGAACTCACAGGCCAGGCGGGGAGGCAGACCCAGAAGGGCAGCATAGCATGATTAGGACAGTGACAGGGAAAGCACAGGGTGATTTACGAGGCCAGAGGAGTCAGAGGCTTCCTGGAGGAGGTGGCTCCTGAGCTAAGCCTTGAAGAGTGGGTAGCAGGAGAAGGGCATCCCCAGCAGCATCTCACCTGGCACTTTGTTCTGTACTGTGGAAGTCAAGCAGGGGTGGTGGGGCACGAGGCAAAAGAGGTCATGGCAGGCCAGGTCACAGAGCACTTCCAATGCCAGGGCCAGGGGGCTGGACTCTGTCCTGAGGGTAAAGAGGGAAGTTTTCTTTTGCTCTGGGTTGTTTTTTTTTTCTTCCTCGATGTGTTCTCATCCCTTCCCTCATACTTTTCATCTCTGTGTTTTGAGATATTTCTCCCAGTCAGGTGAGGCACAGAGGTTTGCAAGCAGGTAAGGAACACGAGCAGCTGTGCTTTAGAAACACTGTCCTCCCTGCTCCATGGAGCAGCCTGGAGTAGCAGGGGCGACGGTGGAGGCAGGGAGACCAGGGAGGAGGCAGGGGCCGACGGAGCCACGGCAGGGGGTGTGGGGATGGGGAAAGGGAAAGAGCATCAAGGATGGCCCCACACTGTGCCCAGCATTTGTTGGCAACTACTGCAGTGTTTGATGAATGACTGAATGAATGGAAACCCATCTTGGGTGACTAGATGGATAACAAGGACGGTAGACTCCATGAGACTCTTCTGATGGCACGTTCGCAGGAACCACCTTGAGCTGGATGAAGCCCACAGACGAATTAATCACAAGGATCCGAGGGTATCCCTCGGGGCCCAAAGCCCAGAAGTGCAGAGTCTCTAGAAATCCAAGGAAGTGTCTCACTCTGCCTGTGGCGTGGCTTCAAGCAGCTCTCTCTGCTCCTCAGCCCTCCCTGCCTCTTTCCCTGGGGACCTCATCTCTTCCCTGACTTCAATGCACCTGACTCTCAAATGTCTCTTACTGTCCATTCTGCTCCTTCTTGGACATCTGCCCCCAGAGAGTCCACATGTGCTAATCTGAACTCACCACTTCCCCTCCCAACCTGATCATTTATTCAATACATTTTTTTTTGCTGAGCACCTACTATGTGCTGAGATGAGCTTTTAATGTCTACTCTGCTTCTCCTCTGTATTTCCAACCTACAGCATGGAAACCTGCGTGTGAGCCTTGATTTCCCCTGTCTCATCCCCTAAATCCCATCCCACACCAAGTCTAGTAAATTCTACCTAGTGATGTTGGGCCCATCCTCACTGCCAATACCTTAGGCCACAGGATTCAATGTCCTCAGTCTGAGTTCACAGTTCTCCTGCCCTATCTCAAGCCTTTGATTTGTTTTATTGCAGGGCAGAGATGGGGACAGAAACAGCACAGCAGGGAGGCAGTGAGAGATACAGTTGGCCTCGTGTTTTTGCTGCATGACCGTTTTGCTGTGTGCCTCAAAATCTCAGTGGCATGCAAACATTTATTCTCATGCTCCTGGTCTTCAGGTTGACTGTAGATTGGCTAAAGTGAGCTTGGATGGGCAGCTCTGCTTCAGGCTGCCAGTCTGCCTCAGCTGGGCGCCCCCCTGTTGTGGACTGGGACCAGGCCTGCTCCTCTGGCGTCCAGGCTGAAGGAACAGTTCTGGGCCATGTTCTGTTGGTTTCTGACCCAAAGAGAAGATTTTCTCTCTTGGTTTGGGTTCCCCTAAAAGCAGACCCAGAGAGACGTTCTTGCGTGTAGTGAGCTTATTTGTAAGGTGATCCCAGGATGCACAAGTGAAGGAGTGGCAAAGTGAGTTGGAGAGAGAGAAAAGCCTGCCCCCCACCCCCCCACAAAAAGTGTGTGAGCACTGTGGTCAACTATATCCCACTGGGGACCCTCTGTGGAACAGGGAATCTGACTTTCTACCCTCACTGGAGAGAGCTGTCCCTGGGAACATTCAATCTCCTGCGCTTTGGGGCTGCCCTGAGCAAGCTCCCAGGATGATGGAGAAAGCCTTGGACACCGAAATATACGGAGCACTCGGGGTGGGAAGCTGTCAGATGCTTGAGAGTTATCCATTTCCCCCGTGTGTGAACTTGAAGATGAGCTGTGAGGGGATACGGGTTGGGGAGTGAACAGTGTCTGGCACACGCTCTTTACACAGCATCCACCTATCAAATCTCCGGAAAGACTGAGTAGTCTTGCTTGGGTTAGTGTCCATCCTTGACCCAATCACAATGGCCAGGGCATTAGAGCACCTGTTTGGGGTCGTGTGTTCCCCTCATGGGGGTTCAGCGGGAGGAAACCCCACCTGAACCCATGGAGACTAGATTCTCCACAAAAAGAGGATCTATAATAGTAGCTCAGGCTTCTTTGGTGGATTCCAAGAGACCACAGGAGTTCAAGTAGTGTTTTGCTGCTACACACTCTGCATTCTATCCTGGAACTAGGGAGTGGTATCTCATGCTTTACACCCCACCGGGCTGCCATGTGCAGTTCCAGCTACTCCGTGTCTCCTCGGGACAGCTCATCCCTGAAACCCACTCCTGGTACAAACGTGTTTCCATCAGGCTCTCTGGGTTCTTGTAACGCGTGTCACATGCTACTTGAAACCCCAACTTCACCTCCACCTTAAAAGAGCTTAACGAAGCACGGATGTGGGTTTTGTTGTTTCTGTGCAAAACATCATCCTCAGTGCCTGACACGTCACAGACGCTCAAGAACTTTCTGCTGAATGAGCAAGTGTGCAGGTTTTGAGGGAGGGAAGATACGTTTGGGAAATGACGTACTTGGGGAAACTGCTGTGAACCCCACTGCCCAGCAGAGCTCTCATCTCAGTTTAAACTGTATGTCTGCAATTACAGGGTCTTAGATTTGGAGACTTGCAGAATCATAGCCACATAACATCCCAGTGTCTCAGAGTCATTGAACTACCAAAACCTAGGCCACACCAAGAGCTAGGGGAGCTTCGGGAGCAGGGATGCTTAACCTGAGTGAGACAGGGGCAGATGCATAACCACCTTGAAAGTTGTGCAACGTCTGAGTGAAGGTGCACATGTCCATTTTCTGAGGAGAAATTTCAGCTTTCATCAGAGTTCCAAAGATAAAAAAAAAAAAAAAAACCCACTAACTGTATTACACTTTGTATAAAAAAAGGAAAACAGAAATAGCCAAGAAGTTGCTGGTGTCTGCCTAGAGTACCTCTGAAAGGATACACAGGAAGTGAGAACATTGGTTCCCTCTGGGGAGAGGAGGTGGAGTTGGGGAATCAGTGAGAGAAGGACAGTTCATTGCATGCCTCACAGAGTACAAATTTTGAATGATGTAAGTGTCCTACCTTTTAGAAAATTTAGTTAAAAACTTTAAAATATTAAAAATTAAAGTTATGGGTATTCCCTGGTGGTTCAGTGGTTAGAAGTCTGCACTTTCACTGCTGAGGGTCCAGGTTTGATCCCAAGTCTGGGAACCAAGATGCCACATGCCTGGTGGTATGGCCAAAAACAAACAAAAAATTTAAAGTTATGATTGACCCTGTCAGTGAAAAGAGACATAAATTAAAAACTAGATACCATTTGTGCCCACCAGTTAAATGAAAATTAAGAGAGATTAATAATGCCTAGTGTTGGCAAAGACATGGAGAAAAGGGCACATTTGTCCATTGTTGGTGGGGGGGTGAAGTGGGTCCTTCTGGATGGCAACTTGGCAGTGGCTATCTAAATGAACACTCTTCATATCCTTTACATATCATCTTCTTGATATCTTTCCTATAGAAATGTGCAGACTAGTAGACAAGGATTTATATACATGGATGTTCACTGCAGTATCACATGTAATATCAAAAAATCAGGAAAAAACCCTAAGTGTCCATCAATAAGGAAATGGTTAAATAAATTATGGGTTAACTGTACTATAAAATATCATGCTGCCATTATAATGAACAAGATAGATATGCATGTATGACATGGAAGGACGTCTATGGTACATTGTTTCCTGGGAAAAGAAAAGGTTGTAGAACATGTACATGTAAGCAAGTTTCCTTTTTCATTCTGAAAAAAGTGACAATAAGAAACACCCCAAACAGTCTGTATATGGAAAACTGTGTGTGTATATATATTTAAATATTATATTATTCGTATGTGTATCGAAAAAGGTCTTGAAGTGTGCCATTACCACGGAAACAGCAGGTATGGGTAACAGTGAGAAGGGGGGAAGCGGAGGGAGAAGAAGAAAAGGGGCACTTGGGTTTTGTGATTCATTCATACACAATAAGCATGCATTTCAATAAACAGAAAAAAAGGAGGAGCCCCAACTTAGAAACTGTCTGTTCCCATCTCAAAGCTGGGCGCCGTCTTGGAGCCACTTCGGGCCCTCAGTGTGCCCACCCACAGGACACAGGAGGCTTCTCTCGGGGAAGACGTACCCTCTGTACTCTCCCTCACCAGCCCCTCTTCCCTCGCCACCTGGGGGCCCCTGCCTGGAATCAGGGCTTACGGGGAGGGTTCAGTGGACGGCAGGACGGCAGGCAGAGAGGGAGTACCCTCTGCATCCCCAAGCCCTGCTCTAAGCCTGTCCCTGGAGCCCTGCTGTGGCCCCAGCAGCGGACGGCTCCTGGATCTGTCCTCCTCCAGCCTCGCACGGCCATGAGGGGAAGCCCCGAACTCTCAGTGCGGCAGTCACGTTCCTTCAGGACTGACCCCAGGCTTTCCAACACTGCGACTGCCCCACCAGACAAAATGTTTTTCACGCTTTACATCCTGAGAGTTCCTACCTCTGATACCTTTGCTCTTCCAGTTCCTGCCACCTCAAACTCTTTTCCCACCCCAGACTCCAATCTTTTCTCTCCCACCTTTACTGACTGAAGCCTTATTCTCTTCTTCATCCCACAAGACCCTGTGCACATGTCACCTCGTCCAGGACGTCTCCCAAGTTCCTTCTGGCAAGAAGGGTCCTCTCTCTCTTCTGAGCCTCCGTTCCCATGTTGTGACCCCGAGCCACGCACCGCAAGGGGCCCAGATCAGGTGTCAATTCATGTTTCCTGAACTGTGCAGATTCCCGCTTTCCAGACGAGGAAACTGAGATCCAGAGGGTGACCTGCCCAGGGTCACCTCCAACATGCAGACCCCTGCCATGATGTCTCTGCTGCTCGTGTCCATGGGCCTCATGGAAGCACGTCAGGTACGGTCACCCTCCACGGTCCCCAGCCCCCCAGCTGCTGGCTTCTGAACGCTGCCGGATGCTTCCCTTGGGGATTGCTCAGCCCAAGGGGACAGACCCGGAGGCTGGTCTTGGGGAGTCTGTGGCTACTAGTTCCCAATCCCCTTCCCCTCCAGGTGAGCTTGGGGCCCTTCATCTTTCCCAGCTCAGCGGAGGGGAAGCTGGATGACAGGGCTCCCGTTCTCCTGGGGCCTAACCTCTCAGTCCTTGCTGCGCCCCCTCCCTCAGGCCCAGAGCCACCCCATCACACGAGACCTCTTCTCTCGAGAAATGCCGCTGGACATGGCCCTGGCCTCCTTTGATGACCAATACGTGGGCTGCGCTGCAGCCATGGCGGCGGCTCTCCCGGACCTCAACCGCACGGAGTTCCAGGCCAACAAAGTGTACGCGGATGGCTGGGCGCGGGCAAGCAGCCAGTGGCAGGAGCGCCAGGCCTGGGGGCCTGAGTGGGGCCTCAGCTCGACCCGCCTGCCCCCACCCCCGGGCTTCCGAGAAGAGCACGGGTTGGCCCTCCTGGCTTACACGGCCAACAGCCCCCTGCACAAAGAATTCAACGCAGCCGTGCGCGAGGCCGGCCGCTCCCGGGCCCACTACCTCCACCACTTCTCCTTCAAGACACTCCACTTCCTGCTGACGGAGGCCCTGCAGCTGCTGGGCAGGGGCCAGCGCCCACCCCAGTGCCGCCAGGTGTTCCGAGGGGTGCAGGGCCTGCGCTTCCGGCCAGCGGGGCCCAGGGCCACTGTCAGGCTGGGGGGCTTTGCCTCCGCATCCCTGAAGAATGTTGCAGCCCAGCAGTTTGGGGAAGACACCTTCTTTGGCATCTGGACCTGCCTCGGGGTCCCTATCAAGGGCTACTCCTTCTTCCCTGGCGAGGAGGAGGTGCTGATCCCTCCCTTCGAGACCTTCCAGGTGATCAACGCCAGCAGACCGGCCCAGGGCCCCGCCCGTGTCTACCTCCGGGCCTTGGGCAAGCGCAGCACGTACAACTGCGAGTACATCAAAGGTGAGCAGGGCACTGCTGGCCAGCAGCCGTGAGGAGGTGGGCTTGCCCATCCTGTTTTCAGGGGATACATACATAGATGTCAAAACAGTGAGGACCTAGTCCTGTCTCCCAGCCCCTCCACCCCTTCCATCCAAGGGGGGACATCACCGTCTTAGGTAGTACACTTGCTTCTTGACCCTGGAGCTGCCTAAGCCAGGGCTGGCCACTTGCCTGCTGGGAGGCTGAAGAGGGTTCCCTGACCAACACAGGTAGGTGTCTTTGGCCACCTGAGGGCCAGACGTGGTCAGGCTTTTCTCCCAGCTGGAAGCTGTTGCCAGAAATGAGTAAGCTCCCCCACCTCAGTTTTCCGAGGGGAGCGTGTTTATTCGACTGAACAGAAATCCTGGGCTGTCCCGTGTGCTGGGGGGCTGTGGGGGTGTGGGGTGAGGGTGAGGTGGTAAGACAGCAGTCGGGTGTCACAACCCGAAGTTCTAGTTTGGGCTCTGGCAGGTCTCGGATGCTTTCCTGTCCATCCTCCCAGGACCAGCCAGAGAAGTAATTCTGAGGACGGGCCCAGGTCTTTAATCTCTGAAGGGGCTGTAGGCTCCTGGTCCTGGCTGAGGGATGCCCAGGGGCTTGTGCCGCCCAGTTTTCATAGTTAGAGGCAGGCTGTTGGCTGCAACCATGGACCACATCTAAAGTGGGAGAAGATTCAGTGTGACTTCAGTTCCCACCGTAGACAGCATCACGAGCGTGCATGAGTTGATGGAAGGTGAGGGAGACACGCAGAGAACATAAACTAGGCCCTCCTTAGCTGGCACAAGACAAGGGAGAGGGAGAGGTGGGTGTGGCATGGAGGCAGAGTTACAGACCAAGGGAGCAGGAGGAGTGGCTTTGAGGGCTGGCGCCCTTCTGGTCCCACTGCTCACAGGTCAAGTCAAACCCAGGCAAGGGAGGTCCCACTGTAAGGAAGCAGAATTAGGGGAAAATGCACCAGCTTCTCCTCGAGCAAGCCAGGGATGGACCACGGGGCTCTGGGGTCCCTTCCTGTCCTGAGAGCTATTGAGCCTTTGAATTCTGTTTCTTTCCTGCAGATAAGCAGTGCCAGTCTGGGCCCTGCCGTCTGGATAACTCAGGTAAGGGCTGCAGCCATGTGTGGGGCTCTGTCTGGGGATGAGCTGGCTGTTTGGGGATGAGGGGTTTGGGCCCCTCTCCTGGATGGATATCCCCCTTAAAAGAAAAATGACCTCCTTTTAATCAGAAAAGTACACTCTTTTAAGCAGACAGCCGTGGGGGTTTCTAAGCTTTCCCAGAGGCTGTTATGTAGGTGGTGGCTGGCGAGCTGACACACCTGCCCCTCAGCCTGGGGCCATCCCTTCCTTCACAGGAGGCCACTGATCAGACCCCAGAGAGCGCCAGGCTGCACTGAGGTGACAGAGGGAAGGGCCGCTCTACACAGGCCTCCCCAGGCCTTCTCTTCCTTCCGCTGGAGAACCCACTGTCCATTACTGCCCTCAGACCACCTCCCAAGGTCAAGGTCAAGTCTTGGGTGCTGGAAACCTGGGCTCTAGCCCAGGCTCTGCCCTAACTCTCTCTGTGACCAATCATTCCTGCTCTGGGCCTCAGTTTCCCTATCTGTATAACAAGCATATTGGACTAGATGGTCCCCAGGTTCCCTTTGGCTATGACTCTTCTCTTCCCTTGAACACCTGCTGTGCCAGGGCCTGCCTGAGCCACCACTTCTCTAGGTGGGAACAGGCCATTCCTAGGGAAGAAATTAGGGTCACTCCTCTGCCTTGGGTCCTGCCTCCTCCCTCAGGGCTCTGAGAACAGTGGGCAGGAAAGAGCCCCAGGGTCCATTTTTCTTTTTTTGATGTGGACCATTTTGAAAGCCTTTATTAAATTTGTTACAATACTGCTTCTGTTTTTATGTTTTGGTTTTTTGGCTGCAAGGCATGTGGGATCTTAGCTCTCTGACCAGGGATCGAACCCACACCCCCTGCATTGGAAGGCAAAGTCTTAACCACTGGACCCCCAGGGAAGTCCCCCCCCAGCCTCCATGTTGTTCCCACTCTTCTCCATGACACAGCACCACTCAGGTTTCCAGGCACATGAGCCCTCACCATGATCCAATGGTGCAGGTACTGTCATCACCCCTGCTCCACAGATAAGAAAGCAAAGGCACAGAAAGGGGAAGCAACCAGCCCCACACACAGAGCTAGCGAGGGTGGGGTCCAAACAGCCTGGCCCTAGAGCTGAACTTGGAACCACCACACCAGGCTGGCCCCCACCTCCTCAGACACCATCTCATTTTATCCTTACTGCACAGCAATTGACTGGAAGGAGGTGGAACAGGGAGTATTAACACTCATCATATAGTAAAGTGAGACCCAGAGACAGAAGTGACTTGCTCCAGGTGAGAGTGAGTTAGTGGTAGAGTCAAGACCAGCCTGGTCTCCAGCCACCAACGCGGCTTCTTTGAGCTCTGATAATGTAATTTCAAGCACTGGGAAAGTTCAGGAGTCCCACCCCCCTCCCCCCACCCCATCCCAGTCCACCGGCACCTCTCCCATCAGAGTCTGGGCAGAGGAGCAAAGATCACTGTCACCAGATCCCACTCAGATCTCTACCCTGCTTCATCCCGCCCTTCAGTGCCTCAGTCGTGTCCACAGGAGACTGGGGGAATAGACCTGACGCCTTCTGGAAGGGGAACGGGGGCTCTCCTTGGTCTCTTTGTCTCTGTCAACCTTCCTCCCCCAATTCTTCCTCTTCACCTTCGGCTCCCATTGCATTTCACTCTGCTCATTTCTTTTTATCTTGTTTCTTTGTGTATCTCACTTTGCCCCTAAATCTCTCTGTCTCTGTTTTCCCTGCAGCCATGGGTCAGGGCCTCCTTTCTGTAGTCTGGAGCCTTCTACTGCTGCTCTGGTTCCTTGTTGGGGAAGTCTTTCCAGAGAATCCAGGCCTCTTCTAGTCCATCAGCCACTGAACAGCTCTGCCTGTCGCCTCGGCACAACATGAGGAAGTCAGCCATGTGTGCTTTAAGTATGGTCAAGATCTGCAGTAACTCCGTCTGCAGGGAACTCTGGGACCTTCCCTGGCAGCTGCCAGGCCTGCTAGTGGGAAGAGGAAAATGTGGGCACTGAGCCTCACCCAGGGGTCTAGGAGGAAGATGCTGAATAGAGGTGGGGGACTGCAGGACAGGTAACCACTCACTTGGAGATGGAAGATTAGTTTGGGGCGGGGGGTGACTGGGGAGAAAAGTCCTTGGCCATAGTATTTGCTGATGTTACTCAAATGCTTCCCATGTGCAGCTGGACAGCATCTATTCGCTCCTCCAGAAAGCCCTCTCTGGCCTCTCCACCCTGTTGGGTTAGGGGCCCTGCCTCTGTGCACCCAAAGGGCCCTGGTCTCCCACGTCCAACTGTGAGCTTCTGAGGGTAAGGACTGCGTCCGAGGCACAGAGATGGTGCCAGAAAATGTGTGGAAGTCAGAAAGGGACACATACCTGGTGAATAACTGGTTCCCGTACCGCCTACTTCAGGCATCTTCAAGCTGTCCAGATGTCACTGTGTGGGAACTGGGTGGACTGGATCTAAGTCCAGAAGGTAGACAGCAAGAGAATAGCAGAGAGAGCTTTAGGGGTCTCAACCAAATCTGTCATTTTCTTGTCAGCAAAGATGTAATTTCTGCTCTGATCCATGAGTCCTAAGGCCCCTAAGAGGCTGGATCCCCAACTTCCACCACCATGGGCCCTAAGGGTAAGAGAGGACATAGACGAAGTGCTAGGCACACACTTTCTTTATTATGAGTTGGGGCTTTGGGGCCAAATCCTTGTGTGGCCTTCTGCTCTGGAAACTGGACCCGGAATCAGGGACAGGCAAGACCAAGTCCCTGTAACAGCAGCCACAGAGGAAGGAAGAAAAGATAGGAAACGTGGCAGTTCTGTTTCTCATACCTGCACTCTCCCCACGGAAAGCACTCACACTCAGCACCGAAGTTCAATTCTGTCCCTCCAGGACTGCACTTTGATCCTGACCATTCTAAGAGTTCCTCCTCTGCAGGAATCGAGGGAGTGGCAAGCTCTGGACTTCCCTTAGAGGTTAGGGTACAGAGACTCCCTCTGGTGTGTGAAGTCAGTAGCACTGAAGAGAGGATATCCCAGGCTCTGAGGCCCAGCGGAGAGAGACTGAGTGGCTTGAGGGCCAACTACCACCTGGCCTGGCCGTTCCATCCCTGTCGGGAGGTGCTGTGGCCGCAGCAGACCCCCTGGGACTCACAGGGCCTGCACCAGCACCAGAAGGCTCATGACCAGGGCCATGGAGAAGAAGATGCCCAGGAAGAAACGGTCCATAACATGGGCCAGGCGCTTCCAGTCCTCATGGCGGCGCTGGGCAGCCCGATGGCTGTGGAAGATGCTGGCGATGGTGGCTACGTGGTGCAGTAGGGCTTCCTGACGGCACAGACACCGAGGCTCGTGGCAAGGACCTGCTGGGGGGCCAGCTCCTCTGTCAGGAGGCTGGGGGCTGGGGGCGGACTCAGGCGGTCTAGACTGCCCACAGGGCTCCCCTCGTTCCCGCACACACAGGCCCCGTGCCAGGCGTCCCAGCAGGAGGGCCCGAGCCCAGGCTGGCACTGGGCGGGCACTGGGGCCACAGTAATGCAGGTTCATGATAAGGATGGTGAGCGCCGTGGAGAAGGTGACCATGGTCATGGTGGCCATGTAGTACTTTCCTGCAAGACAGAGAAAGGGAACTGAGGCCCAAACCAAGGACTCAGGGGGCCTGAGCTCGCCAGCTGCCTGAGCACAAGGAGGAATGAGCTCATCCCCCACGAGCCGCTCAGGACCCTCCAAGCCCAATGGAAGGAAGCGGGAAGGAGGTAAGGGTGAAGGGCTCCCCCTCCCGCACTCCCCCATCAGGTTCTCAGAAGCTACCTGCTCCCTACTGGGTCCCCTCACTGCTGGAGACTGGACTCACCCAATCCCGTGAAAGTCACGCTCTTAAACAGAACCAGCATGACCTGAGGCAAGTGGCAACAGACCCTTCCTCCCAGGCCTGCGGGGCTGCTTCCCTGAGTTAGTAAACGTCAAGTGTTCATGAGAAGGGCTGGCGCGCAGTGAGTACTTGGTAAGTTTTGCCTGTTACGCCAATCCTGGGGACGTCGACCTTCCACCATCACGCTCTCGAGAAAAGACTAGCCCCCTCCTCCGCCCCGGCGGGTGAGGGCAGGGGTCTTCCCCGTGGAAGGGGCCTCCCTCTTCCCCCTCAACCTCGGAACGAGGCCGGACCCCGAGACGCCCAGCGGGGCCCCTCCACTGCCGCAGGCCGGCCTGGCGCCCACCCCCGCCCCCGCGGAGCCCCGCGCCACCCCGGGCCCCGGAGCTCACCGATGAGCGGCACGCTCTCCGCCGGCGGCATGCTCTCGGCCAGCAGCAGCTGGAAGACGGTGAGCGCCAGCAGCACGGTGACGCCCAGCGACACCTTCTCGCCCGAGTCGGCGGGCAGGTGGAAGGCGAGCGGCGCCAGCAGCGAGATGAGCACGCAGGGCAGCAGCAGGTTGCACACGTAGGCGGCGGCGCGGCGGCGCAGCAGCAGCGTGAAGGTCACGTCCGGGTAGGGCTCGGAGCAGCAGCCGTAGGTGAGCACGCGCCGCCGCGCCGGCATGCCCAGCACGCGCCACTCCACGTTCTCCACGAAGTCGGCCAGGCTGGCGGCGGCGCCGCGCGGCCGTACGTCCAGCTGGTGCCCGCCGTGCGTCCACGAGCCGAACGTCAGGCCGCAGCGCTGCGCGTCGAACGGGAAGGCCGACACGTCTACGCGGCACGAGCTGCGCGTGATGGCCGGCGCGTCCCAGCGCACGGCGCCGTCGTGCCGCAGGACCACGTTGGTGCTGGCCGAGGCTGGCGCCTGCGCGTCCGCCCTGCGGGCAAGGGGGGCGGGGCTCCCTGAGGCGCCGGGGCCTGGGCGCTGGGGGCGGCCCCCGGAGCCGGTGCGTCCCGGAGCCGGTGCGTCCCGGGCCCGCTGGGGACGGCACGGGAGGCGCAGGCGGCGGTTGAGAGGGCCGGCCCTCTGTGCCTTTGGAGGCCTAGCGGGGGCCAGCCTGGAGGGTCCAGAACGGGACGCACAGCTGGCCCCAAGGTGGCGCAGAGCGGACAGTGACTCCCCTTGGGTGTCATCTGCAAAGCTCCCAGACGGGGCTCTGGGGAAAATATGCGGAAAATATGGGCAGCCCAGACTGGCTTAGGAGGCATAAAGGACGACCTCAGACGGCTAAGCCCTAGAGGAAATCTCTAGGCAGGCCCTGGGGGAGCCGAGAGAAGGGTGGAGGATGCCATAAAGAGGCACTTGTGCCCCAGAACGCGCTCCGCGAGAGGTACACAGAATTGGCCCTGGACCACACAGAGGGTTCCTAGGAGACAATCAGCCTGGGTTGGCTAGGGACAGAGGAAAGTGGGGGTGCCATCAAGGGGCTGCGAGGTCCCTCCAACAGGCCCGTGCCGTGAGCCGCTGTGTGTGTGTGTGTGTGCGCGCACGTGCACGCAGTCAGGAAGCCCTACCGCACCATGTAGCCAGCATTGCCAACACCAGTGTGTGTGTGTGTGCACACGTGCACGCAGTCAGGAAGCCCTACCGCACCATTGCCAACACCTTCCTGGCACTTTAGAAGGGTTTTGGGGGAACGCTTCCAGGGCACCATAGCAGCCAGGTTCGGTGTGGGGGATGGTGGGTAAGTGCATCCCCAGAGCCAAGGGCAACTCTAGGAAGGGGTAGGAGAGCGGTGGGGCCCAGGCAGGCAGTACTTGTTATAGAGTACGATGTCTGGCCGCCACACGAGACTGCTGGGGATGCGGATGGCATCTAGGCCACCATAAGCATCAGGGTCCCATCGTAGGTAGGCATCTGTCCACTCCTGCCGGATCCACAGGTAGAGGGTCAGCACCTGGTTTCTCTCATCCTAGTTGAGGGCACAGAGTGGGCATAGATGGGGACACGTGTGTGCATACTCACCTACAGAGCTCCGGTCAGCACCCGCAAACCTGACCTGCCCACACAGTGCAGTTCCCACCCAGCCTTGCTATGTGACCTTGGCAGGTCCTTCTCTTCTCTGGGCCTGAGTTTCCTCGGATGTTACATCCCTGCTAGATAGACATGGATTCAAGTGTGCGACGTATTGGGCACACTGTGGGTACCCAACGGTTAGCATGCAGCAGCTGGTAGCTGTTATTATTTTTGCTAATGTTAACGCTTACAGAAAAAAAATTGCTTGGAGAATAATCCTAGTCTCTCATTCCCCCATTCCTTGACACTGTCACCAGCACACTCCACGATTGCACAACAACCGTAACGCACCATGTCGATGATCTGGGACAGCGTCACCTCCAGGGTCACGTTCAGAGCCTGGTCTGTGTCTTCCACAGGTCTCAGGGCACTCGTGTAGTTGGCAAAGAGGTCTCGGAACAGCTTGTGTGCCAGCCTGCCCTCGGCTCCCAAGCACTCTGGTGGACCAGTAAAAGGGGTGTCCGTCTGAGACCCTAGTCCAGGGGCTTCTGCTCACACTCTCCACCCTCCACAAGGCTGAGGCCCTGTCAGCGGCTCCACTGCCTCACAGCTGTCTGTCTCTGTTCTCTGTTCCTCTGGCTGTGACTCTAGTTCCTCCCTGGCCTGCCTCCAGGGATGGATGAGGTGAAGACCTTAGTGTGAGTAGGTACTATCTTCGGAAGCTAGGCTGACAAGTTTCTTCCCCACCTTTCCCTTCCCAAGGACCGGGACTCTGCCTGCCCCACCACAAATACTAGAGGGCCCAAACAGACCACAAGAGTCCCAGCTCTTATGCAGGCATCTGGAACCCTACTGCCCTGCCCCCTCCGGTCTCTCCAGCCTGTCTCTGCTTCTCCAGCTGCACCTCAGTTGATGTCTTCTGACACTATGGTCCTCTCCTTCCTTGAAAACACACTCTTTCCCGGGCTTTTGTGATACATCCCAATGTCCTCAGTCCCTTTTTTTTTTTTTTTCTCCTCAGTCCTTAGTTTAGGTATTATTCTCCAGAATCCTGTCCTTGGCCCTCATCTCTTTTTTTCTTCAGCCCAGATTTTTCTCCTGAGCTCCAAACCTGAATGTCCTAAATGTCCTGTAGACACCTTAAACTGTGTAGGTCCAATATAAGAACTTGTTTCCTCCCCCTATGTTCTGAAACCTGTTCCTTTATACTGTGTTCCTCATATGAGCAAACAGCACTCCCCAGTGATCTCAGATGGAAACCTTGTAGTTATCACTCCCTTCTGCTCCTTGCCTAGGCAAAACACCCCGTGTCCACATCCTCTCAGTCATCCTGCTGAATGCTCTTGAATGCTTAATCACCTCTCCAGCCCGGGCCCGTCCTGCCTCTGTGGACCACAACAGCAGCCTCCTCTCAGCCCTATCCCTGGGACCTCCCTCCTCAACTGCTCCCACCCCAGCCAGGCAAGGCCCCTCTCGCCCTCTTTAGCTCCCCCTCCTCCACACTCCCCAGATAGAGCTTGTTCTCAGCATAGAAATGGAGAAAGACCATGAAGAGAGAGATGGGGGGAGAATGGGAAGAACAGCAACACCCAGAGAGGCCAGGGCTGGTTGACTGAGCTTCATACCTGGAAGGAGTGGGAGCAGGAGCAGAAGGCCCAGGCTGGAGACTGAGAAGCTGAGGCTGGGGTGGTGGCTCCCCTGCCCCATGGCCTTGCCACAGCCAGAGGAGGGGCAGGTCTCCGGGTATGAGCCTTCTGGCCCGACCTACGGCAGCATCAGGCCCTGCTGGCAAGGAAGTTGTGGACAATCCCTGGAAGTCAGAAGGAAGACAGATCTCTTGTGGGTCCAACTACCCTCCAGGGAGCCCTGCAGCCCTTCCAGTTACTGACCCTCCTATTTGTACCTGCCCTGGGATTTTAGTACTTGGGCCTTGGCATCGACTGTTTCTCCTTCTCTGCTGGTCTTTGCTTCTCCTGGCCTCTGCCTCTGCCCTGCTCTTTGCCCCCCACTCCCTTTACCTCTTACTCAGCCTCTCTGTCTCTGTTTCCTTCTACCTGTCTCTCTATGACTCTTTCTTGGTCTCTGCCTCACTGCCTCTGGTCTTCCTCTTTCCACTCTCTCTTCCTTTCTCCTACCTCTTTTTCAGCCCCCTTGACATCCTCAAGGCCTTCCCCACACCTGACTCTGGGTGAGCCGCGTGCATTCTCAGCAGGACAGGGGCAGGGGCTCCATCAGCCCTCAGCCCTCTGAGGCACAGGACAGCAGGCCCCTTTCCCTTTCCCTTTCATTACCTTAATTACAGAGTTGGGACACCTGTGTCCATGGGAACAGAGCACTTGAAACTGACACCTCAGGTCACTGGGACCTGAATTATTCAAATTCTGGAAGGTAGCACCCAGGCTCAGCTCAGGCCCAGCTTGGGGGGGTTGGAGGGTACAGAGATGCCAGGTCAGGACAGGGCCTGTGGATGCTGTCCTCCCAGCTCTGTCATCATTACTAAATTCTTGAGGCTCCCTTTAGACTGTCAGCTGTGCCCTCAGTTAGGGACTGAACATATCTGTCTAGGTTGGGTGCTTTGTGCCAAGCAAGCTCTGCCCTCCTGCTGAGAGTGGTGCCAAGCCTCAAGCTGCTCCAGATGGCCCCACAAAGCAGGAGATGCAGCCCCCATCCTCACCTCTGAGTGCCCACAGCCATCGCAGTATTCTCCCTGTGCTCAAACATCACGGGCGGTGTTGGATGACAGGGAAAATACAGGCTTTAGAGTTACTTTTCGGCTCTGTCCTATGAGCTGTCTGACCTGGGTAAGACCCTGAAACTCTCCGGGTTTCAGTTTTATCAAACGGGATAGTGGGATTAACAGTCCTCGTCTAAATAATTGTTGTAAGAATTAAATGAGACAACCTGGTAATGCAAGGCAAGTACCTGGTGTTAGGTGAGCCGACACGGGTTGTGAAAGAATTCACAGAAGTATTAACAAGGGAAGAAAAGGAAGCTTTTATTCACTTTCTAAGGGAGGAAAGGGGCCAGACGAAGGGTGGGGTTTGTGTTTTTTATTGAGTTTTAAGGGCAAGATGCAGGAAAGGGGGTGAGCTCGTATCGATCCCGGTCCGCATAAGTATCCAGGCTGGCTGTATCTCTATAGGATGTGGTTTTTCCAAGAATAATCCTGCTGTCTTCAGTAATTTTCCAGTTCTTGGTTGTCTGGAAGAGACTTGCCCTTGACAGGTGTTCCTCCATTTTGAATTATATTGGGTGGGTTTACACGTAGTACCTTGCCTGACGCACAGCAATCAGCAATATTTGCACTATGGTCCCAGGGAGTTAGTCAGTCAGGATATCTTCAGAAACACACACTTAGATTTGTAAGCCCCAGCCCCTGGCAACTACCGTTCCACTCTCTGTCTCTATGCAATCATGTCAGTATTTATCTTTTTTCCTTTGGCTGCGCTGTGCGACTTCAGGGATCTTAGTTCCCCAACCTGGGATGGAACCTGTGCGCTCCTCAGTGGAAGCACAGAGTCCTAACCACTGGACCGCCAGGGAATTCCCAGTATTTGTCTTTTGTGTCTGGCTTATTTCACTTCATATGATGTCCTAAAGTTTCATCCATGTTGTAGCATATGTCAGAATTTCCTTCCTTTTTAAGGCTGAATAATATTCTAGTGTATGTATATATCACATTTTGCTTATCCATCCATCTCTTGATGGGCACGCGGGTTGCCTTCACATTTCAGCTATTGTGAAAAATGCTGCTGTGAACATGGATGTACAAATATCTCTTCAAGATTCTGCTTTCAATTCTTTTGGATATATACTCAGAAGTGGAATCGCTGGATATGGTAATTCGGTTTTTAAGTTTTTTAAGAATTGCCTTACTGTTTTCCACAGCGGACATACATTTTTATTGGGCTGGCCAAAAAGTGCCTTCAGTTTTAAGTAAAAATAAAAGACTTATTTTTCATTTTCACCAAGAACTTTATATTCACCCTTTCGTTCCACTACCTTCTGCCATTTTCCAGGCAACTTCATAATTCCATCTTCCCAGAACTTTGTATCTTTCTGAGCAAAGAATTGTTCCAGGTGTCTTTTACAGTCTTCCAGGGAATTGAAATTTTTTCCATTAAGAGAATTTTGTAAAGACCTAAGTAAATGGAAATCCGAAGGTGCAAAGTCTAGTGAATACCGGGTGAATCAGAACTTCCCACCCAAGCTGTAACAGTTTTGCCTCATCAACAAAGAAACATGAGGGTCTTGTGTTATCCTGATGGAAGATTATGTGTTTTCTGTTGACTAATTCTGATTTTTTGTCGAGTGCTGCTTTCAGTTGGTCTAACTGGGAGCAGTACTTGTTGGAATTAATTGTTTGGTTTTCCAGGAGGAGCTCAAAATAGAGGACTCCCTTCCAATCCCACCATATATACAACATCACCTTCTTTGGATGAAGACTGGCCTTTGGTGGTGGTTCATTTCGCTTGGCCCACGATCTCTTCCATTCCACATGATTGTACAGTATCCACTTTTCATTGCCCATAACAATTTGTTTTAAAAGTGGAATGTTTTCAGTACGTTTAAGTAGAGAATTACATGAGAAAATATGGTCAAGAAGGTTTTTTCTGCTTATGTGGAACCCAAATCAAAGCTATTCACCCAACCAAGCTGGTGCAATTAATTTTCAATGCTTGATTTGGTATTTTGAGTATGTTGGCTAGCTCCTGCGTGGTATAATGTTGATTGTTCTCAATTATTGTTTCTCTTTGATGGCTATCAACTTCAACTGGTCTACCCAACCATGGAGCATCGTCCAGCGAGAAATCTCTAGCACGAAACTTCGCAAACCACTTTTCACATGTTCAGTCAGTCACAGCACCTTCTCCATACACTGCACAAATCTTTTTGCATTTCAGTTGCGTTTTTACTTTTCTTGAAATAAAGCATAATATGCCAAAAATGTTGCTTTTCTATCTTCAATATTTTTTAAATGCACGCTGATATGACAGCTGTCACATACACTCTAACAAAACTGTTTCGAATGAAGTTCAAGACAACCAAGTGCTACTAGAGCCATCTTACAGAAAAAAATGAAGAAAACTTTGGCCCACCCAATACATCCCCATTAACAATGCACAAGGCTTCCAATTTCTCCACATCCTCACCAAAATTTGTTATTTTCTGTGGTTTTGATAACGGCCATCCTAATAGGTATGAGGTGGTATCTCATTCATAGTTTTGATTTGCATCTCCCTGATAATTCGTGATGTTGAGCATCTTTTCATGTGCTTATTGACCATTTCTATATCCTCTTTGGAGAAATGTCTATTCAAGTCCTTTGTCCATTTTGTTTTTCTGTTTTGTATTTCTTTAATTTCTCTTGGAACATTTCTCCATTTATTTGTTGTATTTTCTTTTTTTTCTTTCTTTTGATCTTTATTGGAGTATAATAGCTTTACACAGTTGTGCCAGCTTCCACTGTACCAGAGTGAATCAGCTGTATTCATACACATATCCCCATGTCCCCTCCCTCTTGAGCCCCCTCCCACCCTCTCTAGCCCACCCCCCTAGGTCATCACCAATCACTGAGTAGATCCCCCTGTGTGAAGCAGTTGCTTCCCATAGCCATCTGTTTTACATTTGGTAGTGTATAAATATCAATACTACTCTTTCACTTTGTCCCAGCTTCTCCTTACTTTGTCCATTATGAAATTGTTTTTTTTTTTTCTTCTTTTTGTTGTTGATTTCTAGGAGTCCTCTATATATTCTGGATATTAATCCCTTATCGGATAAATAATTTGCAAATATTTCTCCCATTCTCTAGGTTGCCTTTTTACTTAGTGTCTTTTGAATGAACAAATTTTACAATTTTCATGTAGTTCATTTGGTCTATTTTTTTCTTTTGTTGCTGTGCCTTTGGTGTCATATCCAAGAGATCATTACCACATCCAACGTTAAGATTTTACCCTATATTTTCTTCTGAGTTTTATAACTTTACTTATTTAAATATTTATGTATGTATTAATTTCGCTGCACCAGGCCTTAGTCACTGCACTGGGCCTTAGTTGCAGCACACGGGATCTATCTTGCCAAGTGCGGGATCTTTTAGTTGTGGCATGTGGGATCTAGTTGCCTTCCAGGGATTGAACCCAGGTCCCCTGCATTGGGAGTATGGAGTCCTAACCACTGGACAACCAGGGAAGTCCCTAAGAATTTTACAATTTTAGGCCTTACATTTAAGTCTTTGATCTATTTTGACTTAATTTTTGTATATGGTGTTAGATACTGATGAAATATATAAATACAAGGATGAGTCAAATTATCAGCACTCTGGCTGTAGAATTTATTTTAATTAACTTTTAGAAAAGACAAATACATCATTTTTCAACATAATCTCCTTGCTTTTCAATACACTTTGTCCATCTGTCAACAAGCTTTCATATTCCCTCATTAAATGTTTTAGGCTGAGCTGCGAGCCACAAATGCACTGCTGTCTTTGTTTCTTCATCAGAAGTGAATCTGGCTCCTTCTTGATGGCTAATACTTGTACGACCTTCCTTGAACTTCTCTATCCATTCATACACACTTCTTCATAACAAAACACTTTCTCCATACTGCACACAAAGTCTTCGATAAATAACGGCACCAGGTACACCCTTGGACCACAAAAAACGAATCACTGCACGCAGCTCTTCTTTCCTATAAATCACAAGTGGGGCATCCATTTTTGCTCGCACTGCAGTTACAAATGAACTGATGTAACACGTTTACACCTGCACAGCAGTGACTGGGGAGACAGTAGCCTTGAACAGAAAGCACTGAAAAGACAGTGCGGCCAACAGAAGTTTTAATAGAACCAGAGTGTGGATAATTTTGCAGAATGTGGTATTCCATACAGTCAAGTATTATATGGCCGTAAAAAGGAATGAAGTACTGATATATGCTACAACATGGATGAATCTTGAAAGTCTTATGCTAAGTGAGAGAAGCCAGTTACGAAAGGCCACATATTGTGTGATTCCATTTATATGAAATGTCCGGAATAGGCAAATCTATAGAGACAGGAAGTAGATTAGTGGTTGTGTAGGTCTGGGAAGGTTGGGGAATGATGGCTGAAAGCTATGGGTTTTCTTTTAGGGATGATGAAGATGTTCTAAAATTGCTTGTGTGGTGATGGCTGCACAACTCTGTGAATATAGCTAAACTAATTGTACACATTAAGTGGGTAATCGTATGGTATGGGAATTCTATCAATAAAGCTGTTATCAAAATGTCATAATCCATCATGAATGAGTTAGCTGAAATAAAAACATTTATAGAAACAAGCAAGAGATCACAGATATTGGATATATTAATGATAACTTGAGTAGTTAATGTATTTTGGGCATTGCTCTAAGCACTTTAACATATATTAATCTGTAATTCTCACAACACCCTATGAAGTAAATATTATTATTGATTCCATTTTACAAATGAGGTAACTGAGGCACAGGAATAACTTAGCCGATTCCATAGTATATTCCAGTGGACCCAGGATTTGAATATAATTGGGATAGAGTCCATCCCTACACTACACTGTGCTACAATTATACTGCCTCTTTTAAAGACAACACAGAAGTATGTGTAATATGATGTAAGAAATAAATGAGGATTGAAAAATGAAAGAACAAGAGGACTATCAAGAATGAGCAGGTACGGAATTCCCTGGTGGTCCAGTGGCTAAGACTCTGAGTTCCCAATGCAGGGGGCCCAGGTTCAATCCCTGGTCAGGGAACTAGATCCCACATGCTGCAAGTAAGAGTTTGCACGCTGCAACTAAAGATCCTGCAAGCCATGTGACATGGACAAAAAACAAACCAAAGGAGGAAGACAAGACTTAAGAGTGAGTTGCAGGGACTTCCTAGGTGGTGCAGTGGTAAAGAATCCACCTGCCAATGCAGGGGACACAGGTTCGAGCCCTGCTCTGGGAAGATCACACATGCTGCGGAGCAACTAAGCCTGTGTACCACAACTATTGAGCCTGCGCTCTAGAGCCTGAGAGCCACAACTAGAGCCTGTACTCCGCAAAGAGAAGCCACCACAATGAGGAGCCCATGCACCACAATGAAGAGTAGCGCTCCCCCCACCCCCGCTCACCACAACTAGAGAAAGCCTGTGTGCAGCAACAAAGACCAATGCAGCCAATAAACAAATAAAATTAATTTTTAAAAAAAGTGAGTGGTAGATGTTGCAGGGATGGGTGTGGGGAAAAAAGATGCATTTTTCTTTCTATACCATTTCCTTCAGCAGTTATTCCATCTTTTGGGGGCACAAGGTCGTCTTACTCTCAAAGTACACTTAAAAATAACATTTTGCAGCAGAATACCTCTAGGGCAAAATAAAGAGTGCTTCAAAACACATGGAAATAGCACATGCATAGAACAGATTGAAGAGTTATAGAAAAATTGCTGTGTTTATCTGAAAAAATGTTGAAATATTTCTTACAACATATTTAGTATGTTTTGGGGTGAAAATGTTAATTTGAAAAAAATAATTCTAAAAGTTGGTGGGTAGTTTTAAAAAACCCATTATGGAAATAATAATAAAAAAAAAGGACCTGAACAATAACTGATTTAAGTCTCTCTCTTGAAAATACTGAATCACCACATATAAAAAGATAAGGAATGTGCAATAATGAAAACAGTGAATCTTGGTCATGATATTATTAGGTGGAAGGTTGACGGAAACTTTATAAAGGGTGAATCAGGCTGACAACACCTGAATCAACAACCTTAACATCATTAAAAGTGGAACAGTGAGACAGTGTCTTCCATAGCACTGAAACATAGCACGACTTACAAGAAGGACCCTGAACCTAATCAAGTCTCTAGATCTAACCAGTGGTATATGGCAAGTAAGGGAGGCAGAAGAACAGTCAGCCAAATCTAGAAGCCCCTGGCCCTCTATGCTAATGGACGAATGTCCCCGGTACTTCACCAAATAAAGGAGAGAGGAGAACTGTTAATAGATTTAAAAGAGATTCAAGAGACTTACCAACCAAATGCAAAGTGTGGACCCTGTTTAGATTCTGATTTAAAGAAATCAACTGTAATAACATTTACTTTTGAGATACTGGGGAAATTTGAAAATGCAGAGGGTATTAGTTAATATTTAGCAATTATTATTAATTTTGTTAGGTATGACAATGGTATTGTGATTATATTTATAAAAATTTATGTTAGAAATGCTTAGGTACTGATGAAATGATGATCTCCCTGAGAAGTACCATGGGGTAGGGGGATGGGTAGGAATAAGAATGGGGTTACGTAAAGATTAAATAAGATTGAAAAACGAAGAAAATAGATAATAAAAAATTATTAAAAAAATAAAAAACTGAGACATCATTTTACTTTCGTATGGGTGAAAATTTGTACAATAAAAGATTTTTAAAAACACTTAGGAGGCAGCTGAAATAGCTCAGCTGGGAGAGCAAAAACACTTAGGAAATGGGCCCACCCAGGGAAGCCAAAAAAACAACAAAAAAACCAACACTGAAGAAAGTGTAAGAAATGACTTTTTAAAGCAGAAATGAATATATTACAATATAGAACGCCAGTAAAACTGTAAAGTCTGAGAGCTGATTCTTTGAAAGACAACAAATAAAAAAAATCTGAAATAATTTCCTGGAAACTCAAAGTAACAAAATGTGTCAGGGTAAAACATCTAAAAAAGAGCAGTTACACTTGCAAATCTTGGCTCTACTAACCCAGCATTTAATCTTCAGACCTCTGTTCACTTTGATTTTAGCATTATTCCAGCATCCTGCTGAGGAAATATTTTGAACATTCTATGAGGTGGTGGATTCCACAGCTATGTTGAGTTTTGAGACAACTGGTTCTTATTTTTATATTTTTGAGAAACTTAAATTTTTAAAAATATGTTTCATCGGGATTTTGAAACATAGAAGAAAGACCGTTTATCATCTTTATCATTCACTTTAAACTGGAAGTCTATTCTCTGTGACGCAAATTGCTGCTGTGATAAATATTTTAGGTTTTTCTTTTTTTTCTTTTAAGGAAATACTTGTCCTTAGAGGAAATACTGCCCATATTCACAATGCTTAACATTTCTAAAGGCTAATCGCTTCTAAAGCACTCACTTTTCACAAAACACTTCTGGTGAGGAACGCACAACAAATTCTTTGCTCTAAGTCCAGCAATGCTCCGTGACTCACTCGCTCGGTTTCAGTCAGTCAGTAATGGTGGGAGATTCCCCACTGAGTAACCCTTGTCTGGAGGCGCCCAAATTAAAGTGAAGCCCCAGCCATCAGGAAGACCCAATCTGCTTTCTCATCTCCTCTATGTTCCAGAAATCTCTGGCCCAATTCTAATTGGAAATTGCTCATATCTTCAATTTAACAGAACCAATCAACAACCAACCGACCAACCTACTCATCAGCCTCATTTGATCTCAAGAACAGCTCTGTGAAGTAGCAACATCAGGGATCATTATCTCTTTTACACAATGTAAACTGAAAGGTGAAATGCCAAGATTTAAAAACAAAAACCCCAGAGCAGAAGAACAGAATATTTGAATACTAAGTATATTTTACTGGGCAATTTGAGACCACATCCCATCCCCCACTAGGAATCTAAGGGCATATATATAAATGTACAGCAGCCAGGGTTCATCAATAATCTTAACCCCCTGCCCCAAATTGACCCTTATAAACCTAGCCTTTGATCTAGTCTGCAACTATTCTCTCATTAACCCACAGCGAGTCTCTCTTTAGATTGAAAATTAAACAAGGCCATCATAAAACTCCTTGGGACAAGAAGGCTCAAAAACACAAAAGGAAAGCCAATACCAGATATGCTATAAACGTTTCATTTATTTAAGAAAGTAGCTTCAGAAAAAGAGGAAAATAATCTAGATCATTTATTTATATATATATATATATATACTTTTTAATAAAAACCTTTACATAATCTTCATGCATAAAGACCCAGGCGTGGCCACGTTGTCTGTGACAGCCCCAACACCAGCAGTCTCAGGCTGTTACCTGGGGCTCCCCATAGCTGTGGGCAGCAGTGTAGCAAAGGCCCTCTGCCTGCGCCTGAAGCCCAGCTCCTTGCCTGCCTCAGTGACAATTTTACCTTCTGGAACTGTAGATGGAGGGTGGGAAATGCTTTGGGCTAGAATGGGAGGGACAGGGAGGGCTACCAAACCTGCCACGATTCATCCAAACTCTTCAGGCAAATCCAGACAGGAGGAGGCCTAGCAAGATGTCTGAAAACCAGGCACCAAACTGAGTTCTGGGAGTTTCCCAGAGACGTGTGATCTGTGACCAAGGGCTCCTGCATAGGGAAGGTTTGGTGTTCATGGAACATTCAAGACAAGAACAATCAAGCCTTGGAGCCCCACCCCTCCATGGCAGGCACTCACTTCTACCCTAAATGAGTCAGAAAGACCCTGTTCTGCTTCCTCAGTCCAATCCTCCTCTGACTCCAAAAGTCAGTGTTAATCATCAACCTACTTCAGAGACAGATTCTCTTTCCTTCTGTGGATAGTTCACCTGTTAAGGAAGGACAGACCTAGATCACATTTGTCCCACCACCTATCCCACTCATTTTAAACAGTCCTAGTATAAAAGGGCAGGAGTAGGAGTAGGGTAGCAGGTTGGCGTTGAGAGTCACAAGATCCAGAATGGCTGAGGGAGGAAAAGCATTCCCTAGTTCTTTGGGGATTGGGGAATTCGGCCAAAGGTGCTTTACTGACCATTAAAAAAAAAAAAAAAAAAGGGAAAAAAAGAACAGTCTTCAGGATGGTAAAAAGAGACTTGGCTCCATTTTTGGGGTACCAAAAGCCCTTATGCTATATTTAGTATAAGAAAGCCCTGAACAACTGGAGGTTGCTGCTTGGGCAGCAGGAAGGGAGGGTGGATTCCACAGCCAACCCAGAGAATGGTAAACGGTGCCAATAAACTCAATGCAGGGAACCTCTGTGTGGTGAGTGTGGATGAGCATGTGAGTGTGGTGGGAGGAGCCTGGGGCTCACTGGCTCCCAACAGTCAGTTCCCGCAGGTAGGACTGCGTGAGGCCGCGCAGTTCCTCCAAGGCATAGTCCTCAGGCATGGGGAGCCGGCCAATATGGGGAGCCAAGAGGCGCAAAGGGACTCGCTGAGGGTCTGGCGTTGAGTCGGAGGTTGCATCAGGGGCATGCTGAAGGCTCAGTACCACCCGCAGCAGGTTGGCTACGCGTTTGGCCATATCTGGAGAAAAAGAGCAGAGTGAGCACCAAAGGACTGGGGGTGAGGTGGGGCTCCAATAATCATAAAGACAGGCAGTGACCAGGCAGGAAGGGGGAGGAGGCTGACCTGACTGAGCCAGGCGATCCTTGGCATTGTGACACTGGATCTGCTCTACGCGGTTGCACAGGGAGGTCACTTTGGTGTGTAACTGCTCTAGCTCATAACCTGAGCAATCCACCTACAAAGAAGCAGAAAAACTAATTAGGCCAAGAGGAGCTCCCATCGCTCCAATCCTACCCATAGACCGACTGTGCAACACTTATTTAAGAATGAGGTGAGGGAGGGGAAAACCCAAGAAGCTGGACGGCAGTGCCATGTCACCACCATCCAGCCTAGCTGCTGAGGACAAGACAAGAGCTTAGCAATTATACACAACAGGAAAGAATACAGTGTACAGGGCCTAGGACTGTGAAAGTCTTGAAATCACCATTCATGAACCATGTAACTAGCAAGCTTTAACACAGCACCAAAAATCTACATAAATCTGGGTTCACAGACATGGTATTGACTTAAGAGCACACAATGAGAGGTGGAGCCCAAACCAGCACTTAAGTCTCCTGACTCCAACTAAGAATTAGCATTTAATTATTAATGCAGATATTAACAGCAACTGTGACTTTGTTTCAAAAGAAATCACAGTTACTTTCATGCCAAATGTTGTGTGAAACATCCTCACCAAATCTCTGACCTTACTGTCTCTCTCAACCCTAAACTTCTCACTTAAAACTAGGAGAAAAGGGGAGGACAAGGGGGAGGAGACTGACTCCAGATAAGCCTTAGGAATGTCCACTGTACACGCTACTTGGCAATAAGCACAAAAAAATGCTTTAACGTTCTGACAGCTGTCATAATAGCTACATCAAATCAGCTTCAACAAAACATCCCTCTTGCACTGGCAGTGCGATCTCTGCCAGTGAGTTTTTCAAGTCGTTGCTCAAGCCTTTGGAGGTCTCTGGCTTTACAGGCCAGAGAAAGGGAAAACCAGGCTGTGGTTTAAGGAACTTGGGTACCTGCTGTATATGATGGAGCATTTCAATGACCCGAATGTAGTCCAGGTAAACAAGCCCAGATGTTTCCCAGTCCTGGATTAGGCTGCTGCGCTCTGGAGGTGCCAGGTCTTCCAAGAACCCCTTCAGGTAGTCATAGTTCTCATTAATAATGGCATCTGAAGAAACAAAATATTGACCAAAAGTGCACAGAGGAATGACATGGTAGAAATCCAAGACAGGAAGAAAAGGAAAATTATGTTGGTTTAGACTTGAGAATTACAGTAGATATTTTGAAATTCTCTAAAGAAAACTGTGATGAATTTCTGGCTTCACTTTTCCAAACCGATATTTCTGATGTCGCTGAGTAAAACTCCCCAAATAAACAAAGAGCTTAACATAACGAGTGAATATCAAGAATATTCCTGGCAAATGCGAATGTAACAATATCGCTGTTGACCCCTGCCCCTCACCCTCACCAAGCGTCTTCTGCACAGAGAGCTTTTGTGTGATCTGATTCAAGTCTGCCATGTCCCTGTACTGAGCATCATCTCTGGCGTGACTCACCATGGGCTCAGAGACCGGAAGAACTGGGGGTAATTCCAGCAGACATAGGCCCTCGTCTATAGCACTCACCAGAAGCTAAGTGTCGGATGATGAGTCTGTGGCAGCGGTTCCAGTGCCCTGCTTTAAATAAATAGAGGGCCTCCAAGTGCTTGTCGGATTCCATGTGTGCTCGCACTGCTTTGGCCTCATGAATCCATTCAGCAGGCACACAAAGCTTCTCAGTCAGGAAAGTCTCCTTAGCCCAAGATTCAGGGGTCTCCAACAGTTGGCAGTGCCGGGTAAGCAGCTCTCGAACAGCCTTCTCACGCATGCTATAGGAGGAAAGGTCAGCTGGGATAAATCTCATTCCCACTGATGGAGAAGGCTGCCTCAGACAACTCAAAGTGGCCCCTGGGCCAGTCTCTTAAGCTTCAGGTCCTGACCCTTAGTGGATCACCTCAAACTTCACTTAAAAAGCTATCACACCAGATGTAAATTGGTACACCTGCTATGGAGAACAGTATGGAGGTTCCTTGAACAACCAAAAATAGAATTACCATATGACCCAGCAATCCCACGACTGGGCATATATCCAGAGAAAAGCATAATTCAAAAAGACACATGCAGCCCAATGTTCACTGAAGCTGTATTTACAATAGCCAGGTCATGGAAGCAACCTAAATGTCCACGGGAAGATGAACAGATAAAGAAGATGTGGGCGGGGGGTGAAGGGGAAGCTGAGACAAAGCGAGAGAGTAGCACAGACATATATATAGTGCCCCATTTGTGCAGGTAAGCTTCTCGGGCTCAGGGGGTGTTGGGGGAGTCCTAGGCATCCCTTGAAGGAGGAATGGGAGATCTGGGAATGCTGCCAGGAGACGTGTGAACTTGGATACCTGGCCTCTGTCCTCTGCAGTTACGTACAAGTCTGTTTTGAACACCTACTCACATTGTGTTCACCAAGCAGAGGAAGGAACATCGGCCCTGCCCTCAGAGGAATATGAAACAAAGTAAAGTAAAACACTATCAGAGAGGCCTAGGATTTCATTCATAACATCTTCCTCCATGACCAAATTCTGCTTCCTCTCTAAGTCTCTGTTCAAATGGTACTTACTTGCCAAGTCTTCTCTGACCTCCGATAATCTCTCCCAGCTGAGCTCCTGCAGCATTCTTTGATTCCCCGGGGCTTAGCACGTGTCACCCTCTGCTTTGTGTCACAGTTCCTTGTGGTCATAGCTTATCTTTACCCCAGACGCCATAGTCCATGAGGACAGGCCTAGGCTTACGTCCCTCAGCTCCTAGCACAGTGTCAGGCACATAGTAAACACTAGAAGCGCCTGGTGGATTCATGACTGGGTAGCATCTCTCAGGTGTAAAATGTTCAACCCCCGTAAATTTCCTGCAAAAACAGCTGCATTTTGACAGCAGATGTTCCCATCAGGCTGCTGGGGGGTGGCATCCTGCCCGGGAGCCCAGTTTTCTCACCTCCTTCTCTCCTCACCCCCTCAGGCTCCTTCAGCATTGAGATGCTTCCCCAGCACGCTGCCACTTGTGGAGAGACCTCCCCACCTCCCCCAGCCTCTCCCTCCTCGTCACCATCTTCATCGCCATCTGTCCTGTGGGTGTCCTCCCCAGAGAGCTCTCCACCCATTTCCTGGGTCCACTGCCCTATCTGCCAGTTGCCGTTCTCAGCAGGAGAAATAGAAGAACATGCCAGCATGTGTGGGGAGGTCCTTCAGGCATGAGCCATGAAGTCCTTTTTTGGCCCCCGCCACCCTCTGTGACTGAAACTGGGGCATGCATCTCTTGACAGTTGAGAGGGGCCGATGAGGCCGAGCCGCCCTCTGTCCTCCTCTCCCCTCATTCCCTTAGTCCTCTGCCTGAGGGCCCCTCTGGGCTCCCCACTCCCAGTTGTCAGGGCTTCTGTCACCATGGCACCCTACTCCCCCAAGGACAGCTCCATCTCTCTCTTCTTTGAAACTTCTTGGGTAGAACTGGTGATCTCTCGAGGGCTTTGGGACACAGTCCAGAAAGTCCTTCCCTCAGTGAGTGATGTGTATCCTCGTGCCCATTTTCCTGAGAGGAAAACTGAGGCCCAGTGAAAAGAAAAGCACTGCCTGACAGATAAGATCCTGTGGTGTCCTGGGAAGGGGAGAGTGAATTTTGAGCATCGCATGAGCTAAACTCTCAGTATCCCTTGGGGCTTCCCTTCCTATGATAATCAGGTAACAGTGTTGCTGTGTGACTTTAAGCAAGTTATTTATCTTGGGCCCCAGAGTTAACCCTCAGTAACAGAAAAAAATCCCATCCTCTATTCAGAGCTTTATGGGGATCAGATGGGCTAATGACTAAGGAATGGTTCTCAGCTCGGCTGTGGAATCTTGGGCAAATCCCAGTCGCCATGAGAAGAGTGGGGCAGTTGGACCAGAGGGTCACTGAGGTCCCTTCCGCCTATGTTTTTCTAAATTGTCTTCCCACCTTCTTTGAGCAACTGTGTCCTCTCCTCTTTCCCAGAAGATTTCATTGCCTGACACTAACACCAGTTACCCTGGTCTCTAGGGTACAAGGCAGAGGGGGAGCAGCTGGTCCTGGCAAAGGGAGGGCCCCAGGCGGGGTTTTGAAGGGGTAGGAAGGAGGAAGCTGGGCACAGTCAGGGAGCAGACAGAGGAGCAGGAGTTCCATCCTTCCATCCCTGCCAGTGTAGGTGGGTGCAGCCATGGACCCCCTCACGGTAAGAGGCTTTCAGCTCCCCCGCCTTCCCCCATCCTGGTCACATTTCTGGCCATGATTAAAACAATAGATTGACCCAGAGGCGTGGCAGGGACATCCTAGCTGCCATGCAGGTGGTGGACATCACCCCGCAGGTGGGAGGAGAGCTGTTGGAGGCCCAACCTTTGGCCCAGAAGAGAAGAGCGATGAGGGTGGGCTGGGCCTGGCGGGAGAGAGGGACAAGGCAGCATTGGGGGGTAGGGGTGGGGGGGTGAATGCCGCCCAAAGCAGGAGAGGGCAGAGCTGGCAGGTTGGTGGAGGAGAGTCTGGTGGGATCCTGCTACAAGGCCTGATCAGAGCTTAGTGGCTTGGAAAAAGCCCAGTTCAGTGACCCTCCTGTGTGGACGTGTCTGGACCTGTCCTTCGGAAGCTCTGGGACTTCCCGAGGGAGGAGCAGCTGGGAGAGGATGTCAGCAAGATGGGAGCTGGTCCTGGACAGATCTGTGTGCTGCGTGGGGGTTAGGCGTCCAGCGCAGCCCTGTCCTGCTTCAGCCCACTACCTCTCGGGCTGCCCACATTTGGCCCCACTGTGTATGCGGGTCCCTGTGAAGATGGAAGTTGTGCTGAGGGAGGGACCCCCAGTCAGACCCAGTTCTGGCACTCTCCTAACCTGACATTCCACACAATAAAGTGGTGACTAAGAAAATTTGTTTAATCTTTGGTCTGCAAATCTTCAGGAGATGTGGAGCATCTATGCTGTTGGCTTTTAAAGATGGAGGAAGTGGCCATAAACTAAGGAATGCAGGGAGCATAGCTCTAGAAGCTAGAAAAGGATACCCACCTAGAGCTACCCTGCCCTGCCAACGCCTTGCCTTTAGCCCAAGGGTTTAGTTCTGACTCCTAGAACCACAAGAGAATAAATTTGTGTGGTTTTAAGCCACTACATTTTTTACAAAAGGAAAACATTTTTCAGCCAAGACAAATTTTCTAAATATTATCATCATTTCGTACCAGTAAATGGGATATCACTTACTAACAGCTTAAGAAAAATATACAAGAAGCTATTATTACGGTATGAAAGGGAATTTCTAAAATGATTGATTCCTGGAAAATACGGAAATGAAACGTATTCCCTACATAGACATAATGGGGGGGCGGGGAACATTCATATTGTCCTTATACAAGATGATCACATTATATAAACCACATATCCTAGAGTATATAACATGTAATGTAGAATTTAATTTCAGAGTAAAACAGATAAAAATCGTTATTTTCCTTCTTAAAAGAGGGAAAGTACTTACCTACATTCTTATATCCCACATTTGGGGGCTTTTGAAGAAGTAGAGATTCCAGAAATCTAAAAGCTACTCTACTACTACTAATTTCTATTTGAGTTGAGGAGCAGCACGGCAGAGTAGTTAGGAATACCAGCTCCTCAGCCAGGCTGCCTGGGCGCCCACCTCGTCGAAGTGGTTTGGCATGTCCGTACTTCAGCTTCCTCACCTGTTAAAGAGAGAATGATAGCTCCTATGCTGCAGGGATATTTAAGAATTGAATGAGTTACTTACTTTTGAAGGGTTTAGAAAACTACCTGTACATAAGCACTACATAAGCGTTAGCAAAACAAAAAAAAGGAAATTTGTGTTAGTGTCTGTTTGGGATAGGAAGACTGTAATGTTGCCTGGGTGTAGAGGGTTAAGGGCTTGAAGGTGGAAGGTGAGGGCGGCCCCGAAGCAAAGGAGGTTGGAGACTTGGGATCCCACCCTCTCTACTGCTTCATCCAGCCTCAGCCTAACTGGACCGAGATCATGAACAGAAAGCTGAAGTTCCCGCCTGCACTGCTGGGTGCCATCCAGGAGGGGCAGCTGGGCCTGGTTCAGCAGCTGCTGGAGTCGGGGGTCGAGGCCACGGCTGGCGGGCCAGGCGGGCCCCTGCGGAATGTGGAGGAGGCCGAGGACCGCTCCTGGAGGGAGGCCCTCAATCTGGCCGTCCGCCTAGGCCACGAGGCCATCACTGATGTGCTATTGGCCAACGTCAAGTTCGACTTCCGGCAGATCCACGAGGCCCTGCTGGTGGCCGTGGACACAAACCAGCCAGCAGTGGTGCGCCACCTGCTGGCCCGGCTGGAGCGGGAGAAGGGCCGCAAGGTGGACACCAGGTCTTTCTCACTGGCTTTCTTTGACTCATCAATTGATGCCTCCCGCTTCGCCCCCGGTGTCACCCCCCTCACCCTGGCCTGCCAGAAGGACCTGTACGAGATCGCCCAGCTGCTCATGGAGCACGGCCACACCATCGCCCGGCCCCACCCCGTCTCCTGCGCCTGCCTCGAGTGCAGCAACGCGCGCCGCTACGACCTGCTCAAGTTCTCCCTGTCCCGCATCAACACCTACCGTGGCATCGCCAGCCGCGCCCACCTCTCCCTGGCCAGCGAGGATGCCATGCTGGCTGCCTTCCAGCTCAGCCGCGAGCTCAGGCGCCTTGCCCGCAAGGAGCCTGAGTTTAAGGTTGGTTTCTGCTCCCTTCCCCTGCCCTCGGTGCCCTGTATCTGTCCTTCCACTGGGGCATGGTCGGGCCTCTGGTGGGTGTTCTGGGAAGAAGGAAACAACAGACAGATGTTCTCGGGAAACCTCCATTCTGGTGGGGAGCTGCAGAATCCCACCCTGAAGGGGATCTCGTTCTCATGGCAGACAGCTATCACCCTAGGGCACCTCGTCTCACGGGCGTGGAACGGACACCACCCTGGGGGTGTCCTGGCTCTGTCTGAGGGACGGGAGAGAACCTAGATAGAAAGGCATAGATAAAGACTTAGAGGTCGCATTCAGTGGAACCTGTGATTTCTGAATACCTACTGTGTGGTCCCACCCAGAGCACTGCGTGTTGGGGCCTCAAGTTTGTGATCACAGCGGGGAGAGAGAGGACAGAGGGAGGCAGACAAGACTCCCAGGATGTTCAGCCCCATGCTCAGGTGCTACAGGGCTTCCAAAGCCCAGAGAAGAGGTCAGGAAGCTACAGCTGTTGTGTGCAGGACAGACTCCTTCGAAGAAGCGGGATTAATCTTGGCTACACAACCAGGTGGTTTAACACAGGTGGAGAAGGGTAGGAAGGATATTTGAGGTCAGGGTTCAGTCCAAACAAAGACTCTCAGCTAGCAAAAGTAGACATGGGATGCGTGCAGGGGCCCTGTGCAGACAGAATGTGTGAAGGGGAGCCAGGGAGGCCTGGCGGCAGGGACTAGTCAGGGGCTTTGAATTCACCCGTCCAGTTCCCTCCATCACTCATCCACGGACATCCCCTCTGTGCCAGGCAGACTTGGTCCCCATGGTCAAGATTACCATTCGGTGGGGAAACAGACAAGGATATTAAGACAGAGTCCTAAGGCAGGATGTGAGCTGTGCTGGGCGAGGCCGGGGAAGAGTGTGCTGCGTGTCCAGAGTCGTAGAAGAGCCCCCACTTCGCAGGTAGTAAGGAAGAGCAGCCCTCTCCAGAGGACTTCCCCTCCATCGTCACAGCAGCCCCCAGAAAGAGGCAGCAGGAGTGAGCATCCCCACCTCCCAGGCGGGGGGCGGAGGCTTGGAAAAGGGAAATACCTTATCCAGTGTGACACCACCTGAGGGACCGTGCTGGGCCTCAGACCTAGGCTCCTGAAACCCTAGCCAGCAGCCTCTGTTTTTAGGGCCCCAAGTAAAACCGAGGCTAGGACTGGTAAAGTGGAGGCAAGAACTGCCCACTTGTGTCTGCAGCTCCTAAAACTGCCAGCGTGGGTCCCCGTATAAGGTAGGTGCTCAACAAAAGTAATTAAATGAACCCAAGAAGCCATGGAGAATAGGAGCAGGAAAGGGACAGAAATAGGGAAGAGGAAGTACAAGGGGTGGACAAAGGTGACCGAGGGGTCTGGGCTGAAATGACTCAGCGATACGGTAGATGCAGCACCAGAGGAGCAAAGTTGACATGGGAGGTGCCTCGTTACAACCAGGAGGACAGGTAGGGTGGCAGAGAAGAAAGGAATAGATGACTCAGGGTGATACCAGCTGTAAGTGACGGCCGAGGGCAGGACAGAGTGACCCGGGCCCGCTGTTGGGAGGGAGGGGGCTGACCTGATGGGGCTGGGCCCGCAGGGTGGCAGGCACACATGGACTTCCTCCCTACAGCCCGAGTACATTGCCCTGGAGTTGCTGAGCCAGGACTACAGCTTTGAACTGCTGGGCATGTGCCGGAACCAGAGTGAGGTCACTGCGGTGCTCAATGACCTGGGCGAGGACAGCGAGACTGAGCCCGAGGCGGAGGGTCTGGGCCAGGCCTTTGAGGAGGGCATCCCCAACCTGGCGAGGCTGCGGCTGGCCGTCAACTACAACCAGAAGCGGGTCAGCTGGGCCCTACCCGCCTCCCCCCGCCCTGCCCTGACCCCTTGCCCTGCCACTCCTAGGTAGCCCCCGCTTTGACCCTAAGCAAGTCGTTTCCCTGCCCTCAGGACCCCTCTTAGATCTTGATTCTGAGCTCCCTTCTATCTAGGCCCTTATCCTGTGGGTCTCCCACCCTCCCTTTTTACCTTCAGTCTACGTCCCTAACCTCTCCCCAGCCCTTGAAAGTCCCATTACTCGCCCAGACCCCACCTTCAGACCAGACTTCTGGGTCTTACCCTCAGCTCTGCCTCTGGCCTGCTGAGTAGGCTTGGTTCAGTCTTTTTCTATTGTTAGACTTCAGTATCTTACTCTATTCAGCAAAATTAGACTAGATCTCTCAGGGCTTAAGTACCAAGTGATTCCTTTCTTCATCTCACTAGATGCCTGCCCCCTAAGCCTAAGATATACTCCCTTTCTAGCCTCCCCCCAGCCCCTTACTCCTCCCTCTCACCCACCCTCAGATATCCTAGCCCACCAGGAGCTTGACCAAAAACCTTCCTTCATAATGGCTCCCATGACACCAAACCCCACGTTCCCTGCTCCTCCCCTCCTCAAGACCATGCAGGCTGGTGGCCCACATCTCTAAGAAGACAAAGAACCCTGAGGGTTCTGGAAGTAGGTACCCAGTTGCACCCACCACTGCCTGACTGAGATTCAAGCATGGGGGTTCTGGAGAGTACAGGAAAATCTTTGAGTTCAACTTCTCCTTCATAGACTAGGAAACCAAGTTCCAAAGAGGGGTGGGGTCTGCCAAAGGTCACATGGCAAGTGGGTTGCCTCTCTTCTGAGCTGGCTGGCCCAGGGACAAAAGAAACATGGTTCAATCTCTATGGCAGGGAAGTCAGTGCACCCAACTGGCTCCCCTTCCTCCTCCCTGGCTGGTGGCCACCCCCTCTGCTCACGCCCATCTCTGCTTAGTTTGTAGCACACCCCATCTGCCAGCAAGTCCTGTCCTCCATCTGGTGTGGGAACCTGGCTGGCTGGCGTGGGAGCACCACCATCTGGAAGCTCTTGGTCACCTTCCTCATCTTCCTCACCATGCCCTTCCTCTGCCTTGGCTACTGGCTGGCGCCCAAGTCCCGGGTACTGACGGTAGAAGTAATGATAACTGTCACTTGTCGAGCACTGGTTTTATGTCAGGCCCTGGGCTGGGCACTTTAGGAATGTTCCCATTAGGTGATTTGAGGTGGTCCTGGAAGGTAGGCGTCGCACCTGGATTTTAGAGTGGAGACACAAAGAACAGAAATGCTCTTCTGTCTGCAGGAAACAGCAGAGTCAGGATTGAGACGGAGGTTTCTCTGCCTCCGAAGCCTGAGTCCTACATACAGCCCTCAGCTCTCCTAAAGAGACACCCACCCCAACCGACAAACTCTTTGGGAGCCCCCATGGACCCAGATATTTCTATTCCTTCACTCAACAAATATTTCCTTGAGACCCTACTATGAGCCAGGCATCGTGCCTGGCACTGGGGATGTAATAAAGAGCAAGCCAGGTACCTGTAAGCCAAGTGAGGAACAGCGTGAGCCGTGCTCCAGGAAGCAGGAACAGCATGTCCATCCAACGGCCCAGGGAGGGAGAATGAAAAGTATGAGACACACTGAAAGGCACACTGTGCAGCTAGAGCGTAAGTGCAAGGGCCCGGGTCCCACAGCCCCTTAGGCATGATGGGAGCCACTGAAGGACTGTAAAGAGGTGAGAGATCCTGTTAGTTTTGTGTTTGAGGAAGCTCTCTCTCCTAGTGGTGTGAAGGATGGATTGGGGGAGGGGCGACAGTTAGGGAGACTCAGAGTGTGTGAGAGAGAGGATGCAGAGATGCGTTTAAGCATCCTGGTCTGGGTGGCTGGGATGTTTTCCAAGATGGGGATACAGGAGGAAGAGAAGGAACAAGTTTGGGATCGGAGATGATGCATTTATTTCTTAACATGGTTGAGACTGAAGAGCCTGTGGGACCCCCCAGGGAAAGGTACTTTACCTCTGTGATCCTGTTCCTTAGCTAAAAAATGGGAATAATGATACCCACCTCATACGGTTGTGAAGGAAAAAATAGATATGAAGGGGGAAAGCCTGATATAGAGTACATTCTTGACAAATGTCTGAATACATGAGTGAAGGAAAGGAGACGTGTGGGGGCTGAGCATCCCAGAAGTTCTCCAGGGAGGGGAGATATGTAAGCAGGACTCTGAGAGCCCTGCTCTCCTTCCTTCCCCCCAGCTGGGCCACCTGCTGAAGATTCCAGTGCTAAAGTTCCTGCTGCACTCGGCCTCCTATCTGTGGTTCCTCATCTTCCTGCTGGGAGAGTCCCTGGTCATGGAGACGCAGCTGAGTACCTTCCAAGGCCGCAGCCAGAGCGTCTGGGAGACTTCACTACACATGGTTTGGGTTGCAGGTACATGTGTGGGGCTTCTTATTTGTGGCAGATCTTCTTGGGGGCCCCCTCACTTTTCTTCATAGTAAGCACCCCCACAGAGGGGGACTGCCCCTGGAGATGCTCCCTGAACATAAAACCAGACCCCTCCAACCTCTAGTCCACCAAGGGTTTCCCCTACACCTCTAATCAGGGGACCTAGCCCTGTGATAGATGCCCTGAGAAAGGATCCCATTCTTCCCTGACCCTGGCATCAGTCACTACCTATTCTGGATAGTCACATCCTCTCACAAATAAGACACTGGTCCATGATGTCGGGTGGAAGACTACCTTGGTGTAATGGTAGCCAGTAAGTACACCACCAGGCAATCTGTCCTGAAGTTCATGGAACAGAAAGGCTCACAGACCAAACTAAGATGCTTGAATCATACAGTTTATTAAACCCATAAGTGGTGTACTTATGATGGTGTTGTTACGAGGACCAGAGTTGAGGTTTGAGCAGAGGATACAACAGCCAGAAGCTGCCTGGCCCCAACACTTGAGCTGTGGGAGAAACACGGGCGCAAGTATATCTGACCACAGCTGTAGCTCACTACTCATCCTGGCGAGCAGCTATGACTTTTCTTTGCAATTTTTGGGCAGAGGACATGGGAGGCCAGAATGGGTATCACCAGTGGGTAGCGGATTTAAAATCTGATGAATCCTAAGGGCTTCATCTGCCTCATGTATATTCAGTGTATCAATAATATTTAGTGTCTACCCTAAATACTCTACATATGTTCGCACACATATGCTGTACTTGCTTTATTTGTCCAACATGTCACCTGGATAACTGATTTATATGTGCTCAGTGTATAAGTTTCATCCATTCCATTGGTGTTCTTTTATTCTATAGCAGAATCAAGTATTCTCAAACAATTCAGCAAATGCAGTTGACGATAATGAGCTCTACTGAGCATTTGGCTGGTCAGCTCAGCAGCTGGACTGGGGGCCTCTTCCTCATCTGTCTTCCCTTTACTTACCTCTAGCTTAGTTAGCAAACTGCCAAGCCACCAGAAGACTGTCTGCTACTCCACCCTGTACCAAGCCAGTCAGTGAGGCCCGAAAGAAAATTTGGCCAAAAAACTCCGGGGGAAGAAAACAATAGCGGGGTCCAAGAGGAAAAGTTTCTCATCCGATTATTTAGTAAACACTATTGACATGTATTGGGTAGAGATGAAACCAATACAGTGCCTGCCCATGGGGAAAGAAGTCTTAGGAAAGAACACTCCTCGTTTCTTCATGCAGTAAACACTTGCTGCTGCCCTACTGTGAGCGACGTCCTGAGAACACACAGATAAATTAAATAGGGTTCCATCCACCCATTAAACATACATCACTGAGCCTCCATCCCACTCTCACAAGGCGGTCTGCTGCCATGGGAACAGATCCAGTTCCCACCACGCCCTGCTCTGCTTGTCTCCAGGCCTGCGCACATTCTCTTTCCCCCACAGCCCTCTCCCCTGCCACGCCAGCCCCTTCACTCCTCCGTCAGGTCTCAGCTCAAATGTCACTTTCTGGGAGAAGTGAAGCTTTCCCTGGTCCCCAGATCAGAATGAAGATCTGTTCCTAAACACTCCCACAGCAGCCTCTGTTCCCCTGCTTTCCTCCACCTTAGCATTTACCATGCTGGGATGTAACGACTTGGCCACGTGCCCCGCTCCCTCACTAGATTATGAACCCGGGGAGGCCAGGGACTGCGTTTGTCCTGTTCACCACGGGATCCCACTGGCACATGGTAGGAGCTTAATCAGTGTTTATTCAGTAGTAACTACTGTGGCCTGTACAGGACACTGGGGACAAGGAGGTGAATTGGCTGTGGTCCCTGCCCTTGAGGGGTTCAAAATTCAGGGGAGGGGAGGCGGACAGACCCAGGAAGAGATATCCTGCAGTGCCCCACAGCGATGGTATCACGGAGAGCTGTGAGAACTCACTCCCCCTGGTTAGGGAAGGCTTCACAGAGGAGGTAAGATTTGTCTTGGGCCACAAAGGTGAGCCTGACTTCAAAAGGGTTGGAAGGGCTTTCTAGGTGGACGGAACCATGAGTGATAAAGCACGTGCTTGTGTCTAGGGAACGGAGAAAGGTAGGTCATGGCAGGGTCACCTGGCTCATGGGGTCCAGCTCCCAAGACCCTCCATCCCCAGGTCTGGCACTGGGCCCCGGGCTGGTATTGAGCAGGTTGATAAATCAATATTCCTTTTTTTTTAATAAATAAACTTTATTTATTTATTTATTTATTTATTTATTTATTTATTTATTTATCTATCTATCTATTGGCTGCTTGGGTCTTCGTTGCTGTGCACGGGCTTTCTCTAGTCGCAGTGAGGAGGGCTACTCTTTGTTGCAGTACATGGGTTTCTCATTGTGGTGGCTTCTCTTGTTGCAGAACACAGGCTCTAGAGCGCAGGCTCACTAGTTGTGGCGCACGGGCTTAGTTGCTCTGCGGCATGTGGGATCTTCCTGGACCAGGGATCAAACCCGTGTCCCCTGCATTGGCAGGCGGATTCTTAACCACTGCGCCACCAGGGAAGCCCCAAATCAATATTCTTTAAATAGTTGTCCAGTATTTATTTGGTGGAGGGCAGGGAGAAACAGATTTCAGTCATTCCCTCCCCATAACCAGCCTCTCCAGGTGTGACTCACTTGTTGAGTTTCTCAGCCGACTGGAATCACTGCGCGGGCTTCGCGGCAGCTGAGTCTGCAGCAGCCAGGGGTCCTTTTAACTTTCACGTAAGATCTCTGCCCTTAAGCAGATTAGATGTCCACATTTTACCCATCGCGTGCCTGTGATATTTGAGTGCCCCCACCCCCTGCATAGTATCCCCCCACCGACCACACCCGCAACCCAACTCTGACCTGGATGGAGGAGGTGCCTCAACCCGTCCTGGCGCCCAACCACCTCCTTCAGGCTTCCTGTGGTTTGAGTGTAAGGAAGTGTGGATCGAGGGCCTGCGCAGTTACCTCCTGGACTGGTGGAACTTCCTGGACATGGTCATCCTGTCCCTGTACCTGGCGGCCTTCGCACTGCGCCTCCTCCTGGCGGGGCTTGCCCACGTGCACTGCCGAGATGCCCCGGATGGGGCCGCCTGCCACTACTTCAGCTCCGCGGGTGAGTGGCCCCCAGCTCAGCCCTGAATCCCCCAGACCCCTCTCTTCCTTGGCGCTCGGCCTCAGCACCCCTGCCCCGTTCCACCTGCACAGAGCGGAGAGAGTGGCGCGTGGAGGACCCCCAGTTTCTGGCTGAGGTGCTCTTTGCTGTCACCAGCATGCTCAGCTTCACCCGCCTGGCCTACATCCTGCCGGCCCACGAGTCGCTGGGCACCCTGCAGATTTCCATTGGCAGGATGATCGACGACATGCTCCGGTGCGTAACGCCCCTGCTCGGAGCAGCCTCCCCTCCGATGGACCCCACCTGACCTCCTTGTGAAGTCCCGCAGCTCTAGGTAGCCCAGGGGTTCTTATCCTGGCTTCCTTTCCCAGGCTCCAGAGACCTCAGAACCCTGAAACTATAGGCAAATTTGGGGATGTAAATGTAAAGGTACATTTCTCTGCAGAGAGGGTCTAAAACTTTCAACTAATTCTCAAAGAGGCCCATGACTCCAAAGATCAGGAACCACTGAGAGCAGAAAGAGCCCTTGGCTGGCATTCCAGTCCTGTTGCTGTCTCCGTGGCCCTCTCTGGGGCTCACTTTTCCCGTCTTTGTGGTAAGGCGCTGGACTCAGGGGTCCCTTTGGATGGTTCCCACTGTACAACTGCTCTTGAAATTCATGGAATTATCTGGTCTTCCTGGTAATTATCATCTAATCATTTACAGCCTACCTGGGCATTCACCCTAAACAGAGCCCTTAGTTAGTGCCTGCTTCCCTAGGAAAATCCTGCCTGAGGCGGGATGGGAGTGAGTGCCCTTGATGGGAAAAGCCCTGGTTACATCTGTGAACATCTTCAGGTCAGCTCAGCCTGGAGAATCTCCCATCCCACTCCTGAGACTCTCCTAGCCCTCCCTGTTGCAAGACAACTCAACTCACACGTGGCTTTAACTCTGCTGGTGATAAGTCCTGTCCAGTAGGACTCCATGACTCTCCCTCATCCCTGTACCACATCTCAGCTTCTCAGTCCCTCCCTGGGAACTTGGCCCATCCCCAGCTTTGACTGTTTCAACCCAGAACCCTTTATTCTGGAGGGAGAGCTTCTGCTTCAGTACCCTTTAAATCCCTTCTCATTTCCCACCCCCTTATTCTCTGTTCTTAATAATAACGAAACGGAATCCTTATCAAGTGGAGGCTGAGCCTAGGGGCTGTCACCCCCACCCCTCTCCCCAGAGCCTGACTTCTCCCAGGGTGGAGACCTGCTCTGACCCTTCCCCATCCCACCCCATGCCAGGTTCATGTTCATCCTCATGATCATCCTGACTGCCTTCCTCTGTGGCCTCAACAACATCTACGTGCCTTACCAGGAGACGGAGCGGCTGGGCAAGTACGCAGGGGTAGAGGCAGGACAGGCAGCTGGGAGTCTGGGACCATGAGCTAGGAGCTTAGCAATCACCTCTTCCTCATGATCAGATTCAAGTTAAGCAATTTTGGCAAGAACACAACCTAGTTGATGATGTGTATTTTCCATCGTTTCATACGATGTCAGTTTAGCCCATTGGCGAGGCCCACTGGTCTAGCAAACCTCTCCACTGAAAAGGTACTAGGGATACCCTTGTGATAACAAAGAGAGATGTTGAGACTGTGTGACTGACTAGGCCACCTCCTTGTAACTTTTCCCCGAGTGGCTTTACAATCCACAGATGATTTTTACCTGAATAACGGTGGCTTCAAGATGCTGATTTTCTGTTGCTATCATTCCTTCTACATTTCTTAGCTGGCATTCTTCCATAAAGAAATGCTTTCTTCTCCCCTTTTTTCAAGTATCACTATAGTTTCAAAGATTTTTTAAAATATAATAATCCATTACAGTCATTGTTCTTTTTGATACTCAATTCTCCTTAAATATGGCCAATAGCTAATTCTTTGTTCATTCACTCATTCATTGTTCATTCATTCATTCACTCACTTTTTTTCCCATATATATCACTTATATGTGGAATCTAAAAAAATGATACAAATGAACTTACTTACAAAACAAAAACAGACTCACAGACTTAGCAAACGAATTTACAGTTACCAAATGGGAAAGTGGGGGGAGAGATACATTAGAAGATTGGGATTAACATATACACACTACTGTATATAAAATAGATAATCAACAGTGACCTACTGTATAGCACAGGGAACTCCACTCAATATTCTCTAACCTATATGGGAAAAGAATCTGAAAAAAAATAGATATGTGTATAATTAAATCACTTTGCTGTACACCTGAAACTAACACAACATTGTAAATCAACTATACTCCAATATGAAATTTAAAAAAATTTTAAAGTATATGTATAACTGCTATTTATGAATTATGACTATTATTAATGTAATAGGCATACTCTATTATACTGTCTTACTAATGTTTGCCAAGATGATTGGGACTTTGTTCCTCTTAATAATTTGACTTTTTTTTTTTTTTTTGACAATTTTCCAAGTTTTATTTTTTAAGCTCTTTATTGGAATATAATTGCTTTACACTCTTGTACCAGCTTTTGAGGTACACCAAAGTGAATCAGCTGTATTTATACACATATCCCCATATCCCCTCCCTCCCACGACGCCTTCCCACCCTCCCTGTCTTGACCCTTTAAGGCATCACCCACCATCTAGTTGATCTCCCTTTGTTATATAGCAACTTCCCACTAGCTATCTATTTTACAGTTGGTAGTGTATACATGTCTATGCTACTCTCTCACTTCGTCCCAGCTTCCCCTTCACCCCCTGCCCCACCAACCCCATGTCCTCAGGTCCATTCTCTGCATCTGCATCCTTATTCTTGCCCTGTCACTAGGTTCATCAGTACCACTTTTTTTTTTTTTTTTTAGATTCCATATATATGAGTTAGCATACAGTATTTGTTTTTCTCTTTCTGGCTTACTTCACTCTGTATGACAGACTCTAGGTCTATCCACCTCATTACATATAGCTCCATTTCATTCCTTTTTATGGCTGACTAATATTGTATATATGTGCCACATCTGCTTTAACCATTCATCTGTTGATGGGCATGTAGGTTGCTTCCATGTCCTGGCTATTGTAAATAGTGCTGCAATGAACATTATGATACATATTTCTTTTGGGATTATGGTTTTCTTTGGGTATATGCCCAGGAGTGGGATTACTGGATCATATGGTAGTTCTATTTTTAGTTTTTTAAGGAACCTCCAGACTGTTTTCCACAGTGGCTGTACCAACTTACATTCCCACCAACAGTGCAGGAGAGTTCCCTTTTCTCCACACCCTCCCCAACATTTATTGTTTCCAGATTTTGTGATGATGGCCATTCTGAATGGTGTGTGGTGATACCTCATTGTGGCTTTGACTTGCATTTCTCTGATGAGTAGTGATTTTGAGCATCTTTTCATGTGTTTGTTGGCCATCTGTATGTCTTCTTTGGAGAAATGTCTATTTAGATCTTCCGCCCATTTGTGGATTGGGTTATTTGCTTTTTTGGTATTAAGCTGCATGAGCTGCTTGTATATTTTGAAGATTAATCCTTTGTCCGTTGCTTCGTTGGCAAGTATTTTCTCCCATTCTGAGGGTTGCCTTCTTGTCTTGTTTATGGTTTCTTTTGCTGTGCAAAAGCTTTTAAGTTTCATTAGGTCCCATTTGCTTATTCTTGATTTTATTTCTATTATTCTCGGAGGTGGGTCAAAAAGGATCTTGCTTTGATGTATGTCCAAGAGTGTTCTGCCTATGTTTTCCTCTAGGAGTCTTATAGTGTCTGGCCTTACATGTAGGTCTTTAATCTATTTTGAGTTTGCTTTTGTGTATGGTGTTAGGAAGTGTTCTAATTTCATTCTTTTACATGTTGCTGTCCAATTTCCCCAGCACCACCTATTGAAGAGGCTCTCTTTTTTCCATTGTATATTTTTGCCTCCTTTGTCAAAGATAAGCTGCCCATATGTGCTTGGGTTTACCTCTGAGTTCTCTATTCTGTTCCATTGATCTTCCTTTCTATTTTTGTGCCAGTACCATACTGTCTTGATCACTGTGGCCTTGTAGTAAAGTTTGAAGTCAGGAAGCCTAATTCCACCAACTCCATCTTTCCTTCTCAAGATTGCTTTGGCTACTTGGGATCTTTTGCATTTCCATACAAATCGTAAGATTTCTTGTTCTAGTTCTGTGAAAAATGCTGTTGGTAATTTGATAGGGATTGCATTGAATCTGTAAATTGTTTTGGGTAGAATAGTCATTTTCACAATGTCGATTCTTCCAATCCAAGAACATGGTATGTCCCTCCATCTGTTTGTATCCTCTTTCATTTCTTTCATCAGTTTCTTATAGTTTTCTGCATACAGGTCTTTTGCCTCCTTAGGCAGATTTATTCCTAGGTATTTTATTCTTTTTGTTGCAATGGTAAATGGGAGAGTTTCCTTAATTTCTCTTTCTGCTTTTTCGTTGTTAGTGTATAGGAATGCAAGAGACTTCTGCGCATTAATTTTGTATCCTGCTACTTTACTAAATTCATCGATTAGTGCTAGCAGTTTTCTAGTAGAATCTTTAGGGTTTTCTATGTGTAATATCATGTCATCTGCAAATAGTGACAATTTCACTTCTTCTTTTCCAATTTGGATTCCTTTTCTTTCATTCACTTCTCTGATTGCTGTGGCTAAACTTCCAAAACTATGGTGAGAGTGGACACCCTTGTCTTGTTCCTGTTCTTATAGGGAATGCTTTCAGTTTTTCACCATTTAGAACGATGTTGGCTGTTGGTTTGTCATACATGGCTTTTATGATGTTGAGGTAATTTCCTTCTATGCCCATTTTCTGGAGAGTTTTTATCATAAATGGATGTTGAATTTTGTCAAAAGCTTTTTCTGTCTCTGTTGAGATTATCAAATGGTTTTTATCCTTCAGTTTATTGATATGATGTATCACATTGATTGATTTTCATATATTGAAGAATCCTTGAATTTCATGGATGAACCCCACTTGATCATGGTGTATGATCTTTTTAACGTGCTGTTGGATTCTGTTAGCTAGTATTTTGTTGAGGATTTTTGCATCTATATTCATCAGTGATATTGGCCTGTAATTTTCTTTTTTTGTGACATCTTTGCCTGGTTTTGGTATCAGGGTGATAGTGACCTCGTAGAGTGAGTTTGGGAGTGTTCCTCCTTCTGCTACATTTTGGAAGAGTTTGGGAAGGATAGGTGTTAGCTCTTCTCTAAATGTTTGATAGAATTCTCCTGTGAAGCCATCTGGCCCTGGGCTTTTGTTTGTTGGGAGATTTTTAATCACAGTCTCAATTTCCATACTTGTGATTGGTCTATTCATATTTTCTATTTCTTCCTGGTTCAGTCTTGGAAGATTGTACTTTTCTAAGAAGGTATCCATTTCTTGCAGGTTATCCAATTTATTGGCATATAGTTGCTTGTAGTAGTCTCTCATGATCTTTTGTATTTCTGTGGTGTCCGTTATTACTTCTCCTTTTTCATTTCTAATTCTGTTGATTTGTGTCTTCTCCCTTTTTTTCCTGATGAGTCTAGCTAATGGTTTATCAATTTTGTTTATCTTCTCAAAGACCCAGCTTTTAGTTTCATTGATCTTTGCTATTGTTTCCTTCATTTCTTTTTCCTTTATTTCTGATCTGATCATTATGATTTCTTTCCTTCTGCTCACTTTGGGGTTTATTTGGTCTTCTTTCTCTAATTGTTTTAGGTGTAAGGTTAGGTTGTTTATTCAATATTTTTCTTGTTTCTTGAGGTAGGACTGTATTGCTATAAACTTCCCTCTTAGAGCTGCTGTTGCTGCGTCCCATAGGTTTGGGTTGTGTGTTTTCATTGTCATGTGCTTCTAGGTGTTTTTTGATTTCCTCTTTGATTTCTTTAGTGATTTCTTGGTTGTTTAATAGCGTATTGTTTAGCCTCCCTGTTTTTGTACTTTTTATAGTTTTTTTCCTGTAATTGACATCTAGTCTCATGGTGTTGTGGTCGGAGAAGATGCTTGATACGATTTCAACTTTCTTGAATTTACCAAGGCTTGATTTGTGACCCAGAGTGATCTATCCTGGAAATTGTTCCGTGTGCACTTGAGAAGAAAGTGTATTCTGTAGTTTTTGGATGGAATGTCCTATAAATATCAATTAAGTCGAGATGGTCTAATGTCTCATTTAAAACTTGTGTTTCCTTATTTATTTTCTACTTGGATGATCTGTCCATTGATGTAAGTGGGGTGTTAAAGTCTCCTGCTATTATCGTGTTACTGTCCATGTCCCCTTTTATGGCTGTTAGCATTTGCCTTATGTATTGAGGTGCTGCTATTTTGTGTGCATAGATATTTACAATTTGTTATATGTTCTTCTTGGATGGATCCCTTGATCATTATGGAGTGTCCTTCCTTGTCTCCTGTAATAGTCTTTACTTTAAAGTCTAATTTGTCTGATATGAGTATTGCTACTCCAGCTTTCTTCTGACTTCCATTTGCATTGAATATCTTTTTTCCATCCCTTTACTTTCAGTCTATATGTGTCCCTTGGTCTAAAGTGGGTTTCTTGTAGGGAGCATATAGAAGGGTCTTGTTTTTGTATCCGTCCAGCCAGTCTGTGTCTTTTGGTTGGAGCATTTAATCCATTTACATTTAAGGTGATTATTGACATGTGTGTTCCTATTACCATTTTCTTAATTGTTGTGGGTTTGTTTTTGTAGGTCTTTTCCTTCTCTTGTGTTTCCTACTTAGAAAAGTTCCTTAAGTAATTGTTGTAAGTCTGGTTTGGTGGTGCTGAATTCTCTTAACTTTTGCTTGTCTGGAAAGCTTTTGATTTCTCCATTGAATCTGAATAACATTCTTGTTGGGTAGAGTATTCTTGGCTGTAGGTTTTTCTCTCTCAGGTCTTTCACTATATCCTGCTTCTCCCTTCTGGCCTGCCAAGTTTCTGCAGAAAGATCAGCTGTTATCCTTATGGGTTTTCCCTTATATGTTATTTGTTGCTTTTCTCTTGCTGCTTTTAATATTTTTTCTTTGTGTTTAATTTTCATTAGTTTGATTAATATGTGCCTTGGTGTATTTCTCCTTGGGTTTATTCTGTATGGGACTCTCTGCACTTCTTGGACTTGATTAATTATTTCCTTTCCCATGTTGGGGAAGCTTTCCACTATAACCTCTTCAAATATTTTCTCAGACGCTTTCTTTGTTTCTTCTTCTTCTGGGATGCCTATGATTTGAATGTTGGTGCACTTAATGTTGTCACCAAGGTCTCTGAGACTGTCTTCCATTCTTTTTATTCTTTTTTCTCTTTCCTGCTCTGTGGCAGTTATTTTCCCCATTCTATCACTTATTTGTTCTTCTGCCTCAGTTATTCTGCTGTTTACACCATCTAGAGTTTTTTTAATTTTGGTTATTTTGTTGTCCATTACTGTTTGTTTGCTCTTTAGTTCTTCTGAGTCCATATTAATTGTTTCTTGTACTTTATTTTGTTATCGAGATTTTGGATCATCTTTACTATCATTACTCTGAATTCTTTTTCAGGCAGTTTTCCTATTTCCTCTTCTTTTATTTGGTCTTGTGGGGTTTTTTTCTGCTCCTTTGCCTGCATGGTGTTTCTTTGTTTTCTCATTTTGTCTAATTTATAGGATTTGCTGTCTCCTTTCCCTATGCTGCCTAGTAGTAATTCCTCTTGTTTCTGCCCTCTGCCCCCTGTGGTGGGGTTGTCCAGTGTCTTGAATAGGCTTCCTGGTGGGGGGCTCTGGTGTCTGCTTTCCAGTGTGTGGCTCTGTGTCTTTTCTCTCTGAGGAGCCAGGCCGTGTCAGGAGGTGTGTTTTAGGGTATCTGTGAGGTTAATATGGCTTTAGGTAGTTTGTGTGCTGATGTGTGGGTTTGTGTTCCTGTCTTGTTTGTAGTTTGGTGTGAGGTGTCCAGCACTGGCAGTTGCAGACAGTCGGACGAATCCAGGTCTTAGACTCTGATACAGGGCTCTGTGAGAGTACTCTGCAGTTAATCTTCCTTGGGTCTGAGGACTTCCTAGTAGTCTAGCATCCTGGATTCAGTGCTCCCTCCCCAGAGCCTCCTACTTGACTTCTGATGGAGTAGTCCAGACTTCAGAGGTTGCTTGTCCCAGCAATAAAGGGGTTTAAAGAAGACTGTCCAAGCCCCAGACTAATGGCAGAGTGTTGAGTCAAAGAAATACTAAATCAAGGAAACACATACATCTATAAGACTCACAAATACTGAATCCCGTAGAACATAAGGCACTAGAAAGACCTGACAGAAGAACCCCAGTATGCAATCAGACAATCAAAGAGAAAACTAACAGAAATTCAAAACCAAAACAAACAAACAAGCAAAAACAAAATACACTAGACACACAAACACAAATCCAGGGAGATTTTGAAAGCTAGGATCAAATATAATAAAGAGCAAGAGTACCACCAAACAGACTGAAGATTCTCAGAACGAAATCAGACAATTCTACTTAGAACTAAGATAAAGACAAAACCTAATAATTAAAACCAAGGCAGTGTGTCATCTGGAGAATAAAGCAAGGAAACAGAGCAGACTGATAATATTGCTTATAAGTATATTAAGATAAAATAAACTAAAAAAGGATAGAAGACAGGGCAACAGAAGAGCGTAGTGTGACTGAAAATATGAAAAGAAAAAGAAAAGAGAGAAAAAAATAGAAATGTATAAAAGATAGAGAAGGAAAGAAGGTAGGAGAGAGAAAGTTAGCACTATAAAAAACTTAGCTAGAAATAGAAATATGTAAAAAAGTCTAAATATAAAAATAGAAGAAAAAAGAATGAAAGAATAAAAAAATATGTTATAATACATGTAGATCCCTTAGGACTAAGATTGTAATTAATTTAAAAAAAATAGAAAAAGCTAGACTGACCCCAGAATGGACCAGATCAATAGAATTAATAATAATATTTCTGTTTCCTTGGGGTCTCAGCTGTAAGTGTCCTTCTACCCACCTTGGGCTTTTTGTGTTATTCTGTGACTAGCAGAGCTTCCTTTATTGTCCATCTGTAAGCGCCAGTGTGTGGGGCGGGAGAGGGTACAGTAGTGGCTCCTTCCCCTGGGAGTGACCATTCACTCACTTTTAAAATTCATTCACTTTGTTAGTCATTCATTCATTGCTCTTGAGTTCATACCCATTTACGACACTTTCTTTGTAGTAAGTACTATCCCTGGCACTGGAAGCACAGATAGACGTGAACCAGACCCAGTCTCCTGGAGAAGATAGCCATGTGCACAAATAAGCTCAGTTTGAGATGATGAGTGCTGTGAGGAAGGAAGGCTTACGCTGAGGGTAACCAGAGGGGAAAGCCCCTTCCTCTGTCTTGATGATCAGGGAAGACTTCATAGAAAAGGGAAATCTGAACTCCATCTACAAAGGCTGTCAACTTCAGAGAAGGTGCAGGGTGTTCTGGGCAGAAGGGGGCACGTACCAAAGCAAGGAGGTATGTCTGGAGAATAGTAAGACTTCCTCCGTGGTTGGCGCATGGAGGGGATTTTGAGAGAGGAGGCTGGAGAGGGTAGAGGGGCCAGGTCACAGAGCTCATGAAGGTCTTGCCAAAAGGCCTGGCTTTCCCAGCAGGCCAGGGAGCTCTGGGTAGCCTCCCAAGCAACTGTTCAATCATGAATTCTTCATGAGTACAACTACATGATGGTTTTATTAATGATGCTGAAGGACTCATGGTTGGGCCCGTGGATGTTGGTCAAGGCTTTCTGATGGTTCCAAAGTAGAGAGGCTTTATTCAGACCCATTGTCTTACCATGAATCCTTGTTCACGTCCTGGCTTCAGGATGTTGAGAAACTCTGCTGACACAGTTTAAACCATGAATCTTAGTGCCAGGGACAGGAACTATTCCTTCCAGCCTGCTTCATGGGTCCTGGTGGGATCAGTCACTCCCAGTAGCACAGGCAGGCTGGGCCCTCCTGCTCATTCGTGGGTGACAGCTAATTAAGTCAAAAGTATTTTTGCTAAAAACCTCTGGTAAGTTATCTGGTCGGCATTTAGACTGAGAGTAATTAGGAGCATTTAAAGTTTGACAGGCAGAAGTACAGCACATCAGATCAGCATTTAGAAAGAACACCTTGAATGCAGTGTGGAGGATGGGAGGACGAGAGAGGGACTGGGGCCAGAGACCCACTGTGGAGACTGTCGCAGTCACCTAGGCCTGAACTGGAGCAGCACGGGTGGCTGCTGTGGTCCAACCACCATCCTCTCTCACCCAGACCATGACGCCAGCTTCTTGACTGGTCTCCATGCCCCCACTCTCTCGTCTGCTTTTCCTCCATTCTACTCACAGTGGCCAACATGATCTTTTCGAATGTAATTCAGGTGTCACGCCTCTGCTAGAACCCCTCATGGCTTCCTAAGGCTCCTAGGCCATGGCGGGGATCTTTGTTTTTATCTCACAGGGCCCTGCATGACCCGGTTGGTCCCTAATTCGCTCTCACAAGCCTCTCTCTCGTGTGCTCTCTGAGACGAGCTACGCTGGCCGTCTCTCAGTTCTTCAAATGCCCCAGGCTCCCCTACCTTGGGCGCACTTCCCATCTCCCTCCCTTTCCTCTGGTTGATCCCCACAAGCTTCAGAGCTCCGCTTGAATGCTTTTCAAGGAAGTTTTCCCCAACTCCCAGACTAGACCATAACATCTTGAGTTGCTTCTTCACAGCACTTGCCGCAATTTAGGAATATCGGTATAGTTAGTGTCCGTCTCACCCCCCATCCCTGCCCAAGAACCTAAGGTCCTTGAAGGCAGGGACTGTGCTTGGCTTGTTCACGGTTGTATCCTGAGCACCTGTTCCTGGCACTGCTATGTACTCAGTAAACATTGGCTAGAGCTCAGGAATGGCCAGGGGTCCAAAGGGTGTCGTGGAAGCAGAGCCCCTTTGACTGGGTCCTGAGGGTGAGGAGGAGTGGGTCTGTGGGGCCCTCGGGCTCATCTCCCACCCCTCACATCCCACTCCTGGGCCCGCCGTGCCAGTTTCAACGAGACCTTCCAGTTTCTGTTCTGGACCATGTTTGGCATGGAGGAGCGCGGCGTGGTCGACATGCCTCAGTTTCCCGTGCCGGAGTTTGTGGGCCGGGCCCTCTACGGCCTCTTTACCATCGTCATGGTCATCGTGCTGCTGAACATGCTCATCGCCATGATCACCAACTCCTTCCAGAAGATCGAGGTGTGTGCACTGAGGCTGGCTCAGGCCAGCGGGGAGAAGAGAGAAAGGGGTGGAGGGGAACACGATGCAAGGGGTCGAGGCATTCGGGTTCCTGCTCTGCCTCCACTACCGCCTTGTTTTGTGGCTGGGGACAAGTTCTCCTCCTTTTTCCCCTCTAGGCTTTGTTTCCCTCATCTGTAGACTGAGGGTCTTAATGGTGTTATTATTTTCTCCAGACCCAAGCCTAGGGCCCTTTCCACCTTATGGCTGGGCGGAAGGGTGTGTTATGGAAGCGTACAGGTGGGAACATGAGAAGGGAAATGGAAGGAGACGGGGCGGGGGGGGGGGGTTGGGGTTTGTGGCTGGAGAACAAGCTAGCAGGAATTGCATGTCAGAAGGATGAAAGGTGACGGGGAGGAAGAGGGGAAGTGTGGCTGATAGGTGGGGATGGAGGTAAGAATGGGGAGAAGAGAAGGAGAGACATGAGGACCGGGGGGAAATGGGGCAGACTGAGTGGGCAGGAGGGAGAGGCACTGAAGCGGTCCTTGCAGAGCCGCTGCCTCCTGGCCCCCAGGACGCTGCTGACGTGGAGTGGAAGTTCGCGCGCTCCAAGCTCTACCTGTGCTACTTCCGCGAGGGCCTGACGCTGCCCGCGCCCTTCAACATCCTGCCCTCCCCCAAGGCGATCTTCTTCCTCCTCAGGTGATGGCCTCAGAGCTCTCACTCCCAACCCCCCGCACTCAGCACCCCCATCCCAGTTCCCGCCCCATTTGCCCAGACCCTGTCCTCTGAGTAACCCCTTCCCACCATCTCAATTTCTCAGGAGAATTTTCCTCTTCGTGTGCCGTTGCTGCTCCTGCTGCAAAACCAAGAAGCCAGACTATCCCCCAGTCCCCACCTTTGTGAGTATCTCCTCTGCTTGTTGTGGGTCTTCCTCACATCTGACCTTCAGCTGTACTGTCTATGTCATCTGTTTGTCTGAACACCCCTGGCTTGTCTGTCTTTCCAAGTATGTTCCCCAGAAAGCCTGCTCGCAATTCGTACTGTCTCACATGGCTTGCCTTTCCTGCTTCCTGGCTCTGGCCATTTCCTAAACTTCCCATCCTGTAGCACCCAGCTTAAACAGAAGTTCATGCCACCCTCCTCCCAAGCCACCAATACCCCATAATCTCCAGGTAAAACTTTTTGCCTTAAACTGAGTCAAGTTATCATTGAACTTTTTTCAAAGTAACATGTTAAAAAGTCAAGGGAAAAAGGCCCCACAAACTGGGAAATGAGAAGGTGACTGAGGCCTGGGAGAGGAGGGAAAGCTTCCAAGGGACTAACTTACCTCTCATTATCTGCTCCCTAACTCAGTCTGCCTTGGCATGGGACCCCCTCCTAATACAGAGAGCATTATTGCCAGGTCTATAGGGGGTCCTGTCTGTTCCCCTTAAAACATGATACCTAAGGGTCTCCCTAAGTCAGGGCCTCCAGGTCAGCTCTGGGGGGCCACAGGCCAACTCTGAAGCTCTAAGGCCCCTGGATCTCCAGGTGAGGAAGGCCTTCCCTTAACTGACTAGTCAATAGTTTGTTTGACAAACACTTACCAAAGCACACCTATACTGGAAATAAAGATATGCAGAATGGTGGTCCTTTGAGATGCTGACAGTCTAGAGAAGCAGAAGGAAACGGACTGTAACTGTGCACGATGACAAGCCTATGACAGAAAGAAGCACAGGGGGCTGTTGGAGCACAGAGGAGAGGCCCCAGACCCAGACTCAGGAATCAGGGAGCTTCCCAGAGATCTTGAGGGCAGAGTAGAATCCCGAAGGATAAACAGGAGGCTGATGGGCAGGTACGGTGGAGAAGGCAGTTCTAGCCATAGGAAACAGCATGTGCAAAAGCCTGGAGAAAATGTGATGCTTACAAGCAACTAAATGCCCAGAGTTCCCGGTTCCCACCATGTCCCGGCTCCAGGCTATGCTGCATGGTACCTCTTACACCCTCATGGAGCTCAAACTCTACATTCTGGACTTATCACCCTTTTCCCCTGGCCACTTCCTGGCCCTGTCCCGGCTGCCGGGTGATGCATATCTGCAGACCCCATGTCAGGGCCGCTTCCCTCTCGGGTGAAAGGCGGCTACTTCACCTGATGTTGTGTTCAGGTCTCTGGGCCTGTGCCCAGTCCTGAATGGGCAGCGTCACTGAGTCCTGACAGACCCCACCTTACTAGGCAGCTGGGGGTCTCCCCGACCCTCCCCTGAAGCCCCACGGAGGTCCCACCCCTTCCTCCAGTTGCCCCCCACCTCACTAGCCTGCTCTTTGGTGACCCAGTCAGGTGTCTCCTCCCACCTACCTGCACCTTAGGAAATGGCTTTTCCAAAGTTCTTATTCCTTATTGTATACAAAAAATATGCTTTATATTCTCTGCACTGAAAGGACCCGTCATTCTCTCTTGTGTTTCTGCTGTCCCATCCCTGTCAATACTGTCTCTCCTTTTAAAATATTTAATAAAATGCCTTGCTTTTTTACATTATAAAAATAAACAGGCTAGGGACTTCTCTGGAGGTCCGATGGTTAAGACTCTGTGCTTCCACTGTAGGGGGGCGTGGGGTCCATCCCTGGTTAGGGAACTAAGATCCCGCAGGCTGCGTGGTATGGCCAAAAACTAGTAGGAAAAAAAAGTAAATAGGCTAACCATAAAGTATTTAGAGAGAGAAATAAATATAGATAAATAAAAATAACCATTTCCTAAGCATTTAGAGAGCCCCCACTCCATGCCAGGGAAGTACCAGCCTGGGAAGTAGGCATTATCACCATTTCTACTTTAAATCTGGAAACATTCCGCCTTAAGAAGTTGAGTAGCGAGGAAGAATCAAGATGGCGGAGTAGGAGGACATGCGCTCACTCCCTCTTGCAAGAGCACCGGAATTACAACTAACTGCTGAACAATCATCGACAGAAAGACACTGGAACTCACCAAAAAAAAACACCCCACATCCAGAGACAAAGGAGAAGCTGCAATGAGACGGTAGGAGGGGCGCAATCGTGTTACAATCAAATCCCATAAATGCTGGGTAGGTGACTCATAAGCTGGAGAACAGTTATACTGCAGAAGTCCTGAGGGTTCTGAGCCCCACATCAGGCTTTCTAACCTGGCGGTCCAGCAATGGGAGGAGGAATCCCCAGAGAATCAGACTTTGAAAGCCAGCAGGATTTGACTGCAGGACCTCCACAGGACTGGGGGAAACAGAGACTCCACTCTTGGAGGGCACACATAAAAGTGTGCTCATCAGGACCCAGGGGGAAGGAGCAGTGACCCTATAGGAGACTGAACCAGACCTACCTGCTGGTGTTGGAGGGTTGCCTGCAGAGGTGGGGGGCAGCTGTGGCTCACCAAGGAGACAGGGGCACGGGCGGCAGGGGTTCTGAGAAGTGCTCATTGGCGTGAGCCCTTCCAGAGTCCACCATTAGCCCCACCAAAGAGCCTGTAAGCTCCAGTGCTGGGTTGCCTCAGGCCAAATGACCAGCAGGGTGGGAACACAGCCCCACCCATTGGCAGACAAGCAGGTTAAAGTGTCACTGAGCTCCACCCACCAAATCAGATTAAAGTTTTACTGAGCTCTGCCCACCCAGCCCAACCCACCATCAGTCCCTCTCATGAGAAAGCATGCAGGAGCCTCCTAGACTCCTCCACAAGAGGGCAGACAGCAGTATCAAGCAGGATCAGCAGTATTTCATCTTGTGGAACTGAAAATCACAGCCACAGAAAGACATAGAAAATGAAAAGGCAAAAGACTTTATACCAGATGAAGGGACAAGATAAAACCCCAGAAAAACAACTAAATGAAGAGTAGATAGGCACTCTTCCGGAAAAAGAATTCAGAATAATGATGGTGAAGATGATCCACGACTTTGAAAAAAGACTGGATGCAAAGATCGAAAAGTTGCAAGAAAAGTTTACCAAAGACCAAGAAGAATTAAAGAACAAACGAACAGAGATATGCAACACAATAACTGAAATGAAAAATACACTAGAAGGGACCAATAGCAGATTAACTGAGGCAGAAGGGCAAATAAGTGAGCTGGAAGACAGAATGATGATAATCACTGATGCAGAAAAGAATAAAGAAAAAAGAATGAAAAGAACTGAAGACAGCCTAAGAGACCTCTGGGACAACGTTAAACACACCAACATTCGCATTATAGGGGTCCCAGAAGGAGAAGAGAGAGAGAAAGGACCTGAGAAAATACTGGAAGAGATTACAGTTGAAAACTTCCCTAATGTGGGAAAGGAAATAGCTACCCAAGTAAACTTATTATGGTAATCAAAAAAAAGAAGAAGAAGTTGAGTAGCTTGCTTGAGGCACACAGGGGAGCAGTGACCAAGCTGGGATTTGGAACTGTCTTCCAAGTCCAGCACTTTGCCTACTTCACCTATGCTCTGTCTCTCCCATTATCGTCCCCATATGCTCAACTTGTCCTCCTGGTACTGTCCTGAGACCTAAAACTGGACCCAGAACCAATCATTCTAATTTGCATGATGATTTCCATCTCATTTGCATGAGCTGGTCCATGCAGATGCCTCCCCACATCCCCTAAGTCTCCCCTCTGCAGAACATGAAGGACAGGGTTAACCTGCACTAACTCAACTTAGGAAAACCAAGGTTGGGTTGGTGGCAGGAGAGAGCTCAACTCTGCAGGCTCAGCAGTTCTCTCTGCCCATTCTCCGCTGCTCCCCCTAACCCTCACCCACCTCCCCCCCTGGTTCTCTTGCACTCAGCCATTCCACAACTTCTGGCCTCCATCCAGACTATCTTCCAGGACTGCACGAGGGTCTAGATGGGTTGCTTTCAGGGATAGAAAAGTCTGCACAGACTTTGCCTCCATCTTTATTGCCTGGGGGAGGATGCAGTGACTAGAGAAAAGCTGGAGGTGAAGACTCTCACCCTCCTGTCTTCCCATCCCAGGCCAATCCTGGGGCAGGGGCAGGACCTGGGGAGGGAAAGCGTGGATCCTACCGACTTCGTGTCATCAAGGCCCTGGTACAGCGCTACATAGAGACTGCCCAGCGGGAGTTTGAGGAGACCCGTCGGAAAGGTTAGTTACTCCCCTCCAAGGCTTCCCCATTCCTGTCCCTTGCTCAGCCGCAACGCCCAGGCTCACACCCCTCATCTAGCCTCATCCCACATCCAGTTCTCTATGTGGCCCCCTACGACACACCCCTGGAAGCCACAATCTGCACAGACAGTGTGGGCCCTTGCACACAATTACCCCCGTACCTGTTCAGACATTTATTCCACTCACTTCACTTAATCCTTCATTCCGCCTTCATTCATGTGGTCATTTACTCTCTCATTCACTCCCTTGCCCATGCACTCATTCACTTCACTCATCGTTCATTCATCCACTCCTTCAACCAGGGTTCATTGCTATGTCCCCTTTGTTCCTAGCAGGGACACATGGAAGCTTTCAGTCTGGTGCGGAGGAGAAACCATCTCACTAGGCAGAAAGTGCTTAGAAAAAGAGACACAAATGTAGTGGGAGCCCAGAGGAGAGACAGAGTCTATCATTTTGAGAGGCTCGTGGGAAGGTAGAAGGATAGAGTAGCAGAAGCTGGAGAAAGAGGAGGTGGAATCAGAACTGGGCCCTGAGGGTGGGTACGAGCTAGACAGGTGTCGATGGGGAAGAAGGCAGATGCGGTGGATGTACGAATCTCTACCCGTTGGAAAATTTCCCATCCTTATGACTCCCGAGCCCTCCTCTGGTCCGTAAGGCTTTCCTCCTTGGTGTCTCCCAAGCTCATCACCACCCCAGCCCTGCTGACTCATCTGCCCCGACTCGGCCTGCCCACCGGACCCAGAGCCCATGAGCCAGTCCCTCACTTTCTCCAGTTCTCCTGCCTTAGGACAAACCGGCATAAATGTCCCTCAGGGTTGTGTTGAGGGTAGAAGTGGTCCAGGGGGGGCTCATCTTCTGAGAGACCTCCCCATCACTACTTCCACTCCCACCCCACCCCCAGACCTGGGCAACAGACTGACAGAGCTGACCAAGACGGTATCTCGACTGCACAGTGATGTAGCCGGTGTGCAGCGGACTCTGGTGGAGGGAGGGCAGTGTCGGCCACCGGACGGTGCCAGCATTCTCAGTCGCTACGTCACTCGGGTGCGCAACAGCTTCCAGAACCTAGGTCCCCCCATCCCTGAGACCCCGGAGCTGACAGTGCCAGGGATTGTGGAGACCCAGGTGTCTTCAGAAACCTGGCTTCAGGACACTGGAGGGGCTAGGACTCCAGCATCTGGAGAGTCTGGCCTCTCCTCCCCAGCTCATGTGTTAGTGCACAGGGAGCAAGAATCAGAGGGGGCTGGAGACCTGCCCCAGGAGGAAGATCTGGGAACCAAGGAGGGGTCCTGATACAGTGGGAGGGTCCCTTCTTCTGTTGCTGAGTGGAGCAGCCTAGGCAGGTGAGGGTGGGGGTCACGTAGTAGGAGCCTGTGCTGCTTTCCTTGCCTCAATAAAGCCTCTGTTCTGGATGTCAGATGCCTCCAGAGTGTGTGAGAATATCTGTCTCTCGATGTCTTGATACTGTCCAACCCCCACATGAACCCTGGTGGGAGGAGGGCGGAGAGAAATGGCTTGCTCTAGGGGCCCAAATGTCTTGGGCTTAGGATCCTACTTTGAGTTCCTTCAGATCTTTGGTGGAAAGCGTTCTGGACTGGGAGGCAGGGGTCCTGGTTTCAACACTGCCTCTCTGACCTCCAGCAAGGTGCTTCCTTCCCTGGCGCTGCATTCCTCATCTGACAAATGGCCGAGGAAGCCATCTGTCCCCTTCCTGCTTTCAGGATGGAACCTCTGTTAAAGCATCTGGGTTTGCAGGTTATGGGCTGTGACAAGAGTCTGCACTTGGGAACCATGTCTAAAAGTGATCAAGAAGTCATTCTTTTTAGTTCCTCAGTCCCTGAGTCCCATAAGGCCAGAGCAGGGCAGGTGGTCTAGTCTCATGGAAGAAAGCAATCATGAAATTTGATGTCAACACACTGCAACACTGTTTAATCGAGTGGCCATCACAGCACTACCCTTGCTGGTCCCCGGGAGTCCCCACCACAAAGCAGAGCTCCCTCCACCCTACCATGGCCTCAGATCCTCCGACATCCTGGTTGGGGAGATGGCTACTAGGTCTGGGTCCGAAACCATGTTCTTCCTTCTCCAGGCTCTTCGAAGCCTCCCTTCTTCATGTGAAGGTTCCCAGGACTCCTACGTGGCAGGCACTGAACTTTCAGAGCCCAGCTCCTAAGAGCTGGAACCCCCAAGAGACCAAGAGCAGGGTCTTCCAGGAGATCAGAGAGAAGGCTCCCTTGTAGAATGAGTCGGCCTGCCCTCCTGCAGGAGAGAGAAGAAAAGGTGGTGAAGGGTCTGCAGGACCAGAGGGAGTCAAAGCAGCCAAGGGAGGGGCAGGAGGGTGACTCACTTGGCAAAGGTTCACAGCTCTGGCTCTTATTCTCTGCAACAGACAGCACAGTGAGGCCTTCATGCAGACACACCCTCACACCTCAGACTTCCCTTCCCACCAGGCCCTGGCACGGCCATTCCCCATCTCAATCCAGCTTTCCCTTCTGCTAAACACAAACTTCTGACTTCCCTTCTTCTTCCTCCTTCCAGGGAATCTTCCCAGATTGCCTTTCCACGCCTGCTCCCACTCTGGCCCATCACTCTGTCCCTGCCTCAGCACTTGGGAATAGCCCATGTGTGTCCCGTCAGCCCCGTTACGCCCAGGGCCTCCTGAGATCTGAAGCAACACTCCTGTCACTTTCCTCTGCATGTTGCCCTCCCTAGCCAGGTTCTTTTTGTCTCTTAGAAGAAGATACAGCAGAAAGAAGCTTTCAAGAACATTCATAGAATCATCTGAGAATATTCACAGATCCAGAAACTACTTAGAGGACCTCTCTGAGCTGGTGGAACCCGAGTCACAGAGAAAAATAACTCCAGCCACCTTCTAGCCCTCAACTTCCCCACTAATCCCGTGGGTCTCCTGAAGCCCCTGGGGACTGAAAGAAACCAGGGACATCCTGCCAGTCCTGCTTCCCTCATGCGTGGCTCACCACCCAGATAGGCGCAGTTAAAGTAGCTGCAGGTCTGATTTTTGCTGGAGAGAGTCACCAGGTGCCGGGTTCCATCCTGGGAGAAACTGGCGACCTCGAAGACTTCATACGGGGGGATCAGCACCTCCAACTCCTCAGGAAAGACAGACAGGCTATAGATCGGGACCCCAAAGCAAGTCCTTAGAGAGAAGAAGGTGGCATTACCAAATCTGCGGGCCACACTCTCATTCAGGGAGCTGGAGGCAAACTGGCCCAAGCGGACAGAGTCCCGCAGCCCCTTGGGTTCAAAGTGAGTGTCTTTCACGCCTCGGAACACCACCTGCCCAGGTTCCCTACTGCATTTTCCACTGCCCCGCAGCAGCTGCAGGGCCCGGGTCAGGTAGAAATGCAGGGCCTTGAAGGGGAAGTGCTGCATGTAGGACTCCCTGGAGTCACCGCCTGTCCGCACAGCCTGGTTCAGCTTCTCGTACAAAGTTTTGGATGAGCTGGTGTAGACTATGATGGCAGTTCCGTGCTGCGTTTTGAAGCCAGGAGGCAGGCTGGGATCTGGAGGCCTTCGCTCCCAGGCCTTCTGGGCTGTCTCCCAGGACTCCCGCAGCAGGGAGTTTTTGGCCTTCTCCTCCTCTAGCAGATGGACTGCCTCCTCCTCCATCTCCTTTGAGCAGCCCACATAGGCATCATCAAAGGTGTTTGGAGCCAGGTCCAGGGTCTGGATGGTAACAGTCTGGGCCTGTGGCGGTAAGGAAGAGAGCAGCCACACAGGAAAACGTATAAGTTCAGGGTACTGGACAGAGGTCCTGGTGGCAGATCAGTTCAGAAACACCGAATCTCATTTCTATGCCCAAATATCTGGGGTGTGAAATTTGACAAGAGCTCAAGGGCTGAAATAACAGGCACTGGAATCAGACATGGTTCAAATCCTGGCTTCACCACCTACTGGCTGTGAGATCTTGGGTAAGTCTCTTAACTTTTCTGGGCCTCAGGTTCCCTATACACTGAGGATACTTCCAACCTCACAGGGCTATTGTAAGGATAGCATATAGATTCTTACTTGTGTACTAAGAGGGGTCACTTATCATTAGAGAGGTTCCTGCACTTGGTGGGACGTGGGGCTGAATGACTTGCAAGCACCATTCTGGCTCCAAGACTCAGTATGCAGATGACATACACATGTACGGCCAGTCTCCGATACCTGACCCCATCTCCATCCTCAGACTCCCTCTCACACAGGCGCTCAGATACCACACCAAGTCACTGTCAGCTCTGAGACTCTGAGTCCCCTCCTGCTCTAGAAGCCCCCCATCCTCAAAGCTGGGGGTGGGGGCTGGGAGGAGGGCAAGCCCTGGTCTGGGAGAGGCTGCAGGAGGTCAGTACACAGGTAACCCAAGCTGGTTTCCCAGGGCTGGGCCTGGGGTGGGACATGGGAAGTGAGAGGGGCAAGTTGGAGGCAGTCCCTAGGGAGGGTGGAATGCAGGAAGGAGGATCACAGCAGGACCAGTGGGTGGAGGTGGGATTCTGGGAGCTGGATTGGGAACTTGGGGCTCCCTGCAGGGACAGAGGTTCCTGAGAGGAAGAGGATGAAGAGGAATGGCATCCTAGGGAAGAATCCCTGCGAAGGCTCTTTGAGGTGTCAGGCCCCGGGGCCATCCCAGCTCTTCCCTTTGTGGCAGCAGAGCTTTCCCCCAGTTACCTGCTGGGTGCGGAGGCCGAGGCCACAGAGGGCGATCAGCAGAGCCGCCAACATCATTCCTTGCCGCGACTTGGAGAGTGAGATCCAGATGAGGGTGGGACCAGCGACGGTAGAGTCTTGGCTTCGATGGGCGGGGGGACAGAGACTTGGAGACTTTCTTCTGTGGTGGAGGGGGTCCTAGATCCAGAACGTGCCCGGCGGGGCGTGGGCCTGGCCAAGAGCGGGCCTAAGGGAGTGGACGGGGCGTGGGGTTTAGGGTTTCCGGCCTCCACCCCAGCACAACCTGTCTCTGCTCCAGCTGCCGGCTGCTGGGGTGCTCAGCGCCTTCTGCCCAGAGAAGTTAAAGGTGGAATGGTAATTTGGCTCCGCTTGCAGAGGGGAGGGGACAGGGGCCGGGGACCCACCTGGAGGTGGCGGAGGCCGAGAGCCGGAAGGAGCCCTGAAGGTTCTGGGCAGCGGGGGCCATAGTCTGCACGGGGACCAAAGTCTGCGCGGGGACCAAAGTCTGCATGGGCGCCACGCTGTCACCTGTCTCCGGAGCCCGGCGGATGAGCAAAGCCCGAGGCTAACTAGAGCCCCCGCCGCTGTAACCCGACACTTCTGGTCCCCAACCACAGATCCAGGGTTGGGGGAGTGCGGCTGAGGGCCATAGGTAACTCCCCTTCCCAAGGACTGCGCGGTCTTTCTCCAGGTCCCTTTTCTCCCAGCGAGACCAGCGCTAGAGGAGGGGAACTGTGAGACGTGGTCGCTCCCTGCGGCGGGCCCTGACAGCCGTGGCCTGGCCTCTAGACCACTAGGCCGAGGAGACCGAGAGGGTTCCGTCCACCCAGAGGTCACCACTTGTGCACTCGTTGATTGACATATAATTTGCATATGGCCAACGCACGGGTCACGTGGGGTCCAGCATCTGAGTGGCCCCCACCCTCCCTCCCTTCTCTACCACTCTTCCCTTCTGTAAGCTTGGCCCAGATACAGAGTTCTCTCTCTCCCATATCCTAGGGTCCAGCCCCGCCCCTCCCCAGATCCTGTCTCCCTGGACCTCTCAGACTCAGGGGGCCCCGTGTTTATAAACACTAGCCTCTCCCCTCACCTCCCTGGGCTTGCCTATAAATAACCTGGCTCTGAGTTTTGGATGCCCACTGGGAGGTAGTGGGAGAAGGGGCCAGCTGAGGAATCAGTCAGCAGCTCTGGGAAGAGCTTTCTGGCAGCCTGAGCCTCTTGGAGTGGCCAGGTCACTCCCCCAGAGTGACCAGAGGACTTGGGGGGGTCCCAAAAGCCAGGATTTAAGAGGTGAGCCTGCCACCTGCTGTGTCTGAGGTGGGCACAGGAGGTTAAACTCCCCCCAGGACTTCCATCCTGTTCTGGCTCATTCACTCAGCTCCATCTGTTCTCCCCCATGCCCTCAGGTTGCCGACCAAATAAAGAATTTCTTTCACCTAGAATCCTGCTTCCTCCAAAAATCCTTCACGTAGACCAGAAAGGAAGACAAACTGCATCCAGGCTTGGGGAGGGTGGGGTGGAAGGTGAAAAGAGTGGCATCCAGGGAATTCCCTGGTGGCCTCGTGGTTAGGATTTGGGGCTTTCACTACCACAGCCTGAGTTCAGCCCCTGGTGGGGGAACTGAGATCCTACAAGCTAGGCAGCATGGCCATTTAAAACAAAAAAAAAAGAGTGGCATCCCAAAGAAACCAGACTGCTTGTCAGGCAAACACAGCAAATCAAGACAAATTCTTTTGCCCCCTTCCAATGAGACTGGCTACCCCAATCTCTCCAAGATTAGAAAATCAGGAGTCACTCTGCCATTTTCCATTATTGTGAAAACAAACAAAAAAACCCCACAGCATCTCACCTACATACCCTGCCTGCCTCTCTCCCTGGAGGACCCTGAGCATTTACAGCTGCTGGAGCAGAGGATACTGTCTGGGACAGCTAGGCCTGCAGGACAGTCCTTGGGACCAGATCTACCGGTATCATGGCTTTGTTCTCTCTCCACCCTCTGGCTTTGGGGACTTGCTTCTCCCATCCCAAGACCTGGAGCCCCAAGGAAGACCCCAAGAGATGGAATCTAATTTAGTCATTGAACAGGGCTCTCGAGTGAAGCAGAAAGTCCTCCAGTCAGTGCTGGGGTTGGGACCCAGACTCTTTAATCTGGGAATCTCTCCTTGCACCTTTGGTGAGTCTCCATGCTCACATGAAAGGAACAATAAGGAGATACACCCCGAGGCCAGGGGTGCTGAATGCAGGACCCAATCCAGTGGGGAGGCAGTTGTTCCAGCCTGGATCCTTGATTTCTCTCTGGCTTCAGGGATTCCGTTTTTCATGGGAAGTGCTCTGGCCCAGAGCAGACTGGGCAGAGGCTAGTGTTCCTGAGCCTCGAGGAGACATCCAGAAATAGATGGGGGAGTGTCACATTTCTGAGCAGCTGTGTGGGAGAGGTACAAGGGGTGGAGGACTGAAGGTATAAAAGAGAAACCTGCCCTCCCCGTCCCCTGGTGGCCATCGCTGGAGACCAACACCAGCTTCCCCACCCCGGAGAAAGTCTAGGTAAGGGGCACACCCTCCTCCTGGGCATTGGGCATGGATAGTGGTTTTTTAAAGGGGGAAATTTGGCGGTATTAATAGTAGAGGACGGGAATCATTAGGTAAAGTTTCGGGGAACTTTTATCTTAGTCTGTTCAGGCTGCTATAACAAAATGCCACAGACTGGATAACATATCAACAACAAATATTTATTTCTCACAGTTCTGGAGGCTGAAAGTCTGAGATCAGGGTGCCAGCCTGGTCAGATGAGGGCCCTTTTCCTGGTTCATAGCCAGCACCTTCCCACTGTGTCCTCACATGGTAGAAGGTGCTAGGGAGCTCTGTGGGGTCTCTTTGATAAGAACAGCAGTGCCAGTCAGGAGGGTTCATGAACTAACAAATTATCTCCCAAAGGCCCCAGCTTCTAACACCATCACATCAGGAATTAGGGTTTCAACATATGAATTGTGGGGAGACACAAATATTCAGACCTTTGCACCGCTGATGGAGAGGTTTGGGATACATAGGGAGGTTTCAGGCCATTGGGAAATTTGGGGATTTCTGGGGAGGGATTTGAGTCACATCCCCAGTAGGGAATGTGCATCACGAGTCTAGATGAGGAGAAACTGACAAATGCGCTGAGCAGGATGAGAGGAAGGACAGAAGGGCACCTGGGATAGGAAAAGGGGTTGCCCAGTGCCTCCACTTGCTGGCTTCCCAGGCTCTCCCCACCCCTCTGGCCCCCACACCCATTCCCTGCAAAACTGGCCACTAAGCTATCAATCTGCCTGCTCTGCAGTGGTCTACATTGTCAGCTGCACCCAGAAATCCTCTCAGACTTGCAGCAAACATTCCAGGAGGACTCACTTGTGCCTGGCCTTGGGCTGAGCTCTGGGGACACAGAGTGGGTCATACCTGGTCCCTGCCCTCAAGGAACTCACAGGCCAGGCGGGGAGGCAGACCCAGAAGGGCAGCATAGCATGATTAGGACAGTGACAGGGAAAGCACAGGGTGATTTACGAGGCCAGAGGAGTCAGAGGCTTCCTGGAGGAGGTGGCTCCTGAGCTAAGCCTTGAAGAGTGGGTAGCAGGAGAAGGGCATCCCCAGCAGCATCTCACCTGGCACTTTGTTCTGTACTGTGGAAGTCAAGCAGGGGTGGTGGGGCACGAGGCAAAAGAGGTCATGGCAGGCCAGGTCACAGAGCACTTCCAATGCCAGGGCCAGGGGGCTGGACTCTGTCCTGAGGGTAAAGAGGGAAGTTTTCTTTTGCTCTGGGTTGTTTTTTTTTTCTTCCTCGATGTGTTCTCATCCCTTCCCTCATACTTTTCATCTCTGTGTTTTGAGATATTTCTCCCAGTCAGGTGAGGCACAGAGGTTTGCAAGCAGGTAAGGAACACGAGCAGCTGTGCTTTAGAAACACTGTCCTCCCTGCTCCATGGAGCAGCCTGGAGTAGCAGGGGCGACGGTGGAGGCAGGGAGACCAGGGAGGAGGCAGGGACCGACGGAGCCACGGCAGGGGGTGTGGGGATGGGGAAAGGGAAAGAGCATCAAGGATGGCCCCACACTGTGCCCAGCATTTGTTGGCAACTACTGCAGTGTTTGATGAATGACTGAATGAATGGAAACCCATCTTGGGTGACTAGATGGATAACAAGGACGGTAGACTACATGAGACTCTTCTGATGGCACGTTCGCAGGAACCACCTTGAGCTGGATGAAGCCCACAGACGAATTAATCACAAGGATCCCAGGGTATCCCTCGGGGCCCAAAGCCCAGAAGTGCAGAGTCTCTAGAAATCCAAGGAAGTGTCTCACTCTGCCGGTGGCGTGGCTTCAAGCAGCTCTCTCTGCTCCTCAGCCCTCCCTGCCTCTTTCCCTGGGGACCTCATCTCTTCCCTGACTTCAATGCACCTGACTCTCAAATGTCTCTTATTGTCCATTCTGCTCCTTCTCGGACATCTGCCCCCAGAGAGTCCACATGTGCTAATCTGAACTCACCACTTCCCCTCCCAACCTGATCATTTATTCAATATTTTTTTTTACTGAGCACCTACTATGTGCTGAGATGAGCTTTTAATGTCTACTCTGCTTCTCCTCTGTATTTCCAACCTACAGCATGGAAACCTGAGTGTGAGCCTTGATTTCCCCTGTCTCATCCCCTAAATCCCATCCCACACCAAGTCTAGTAAATTCTACCTAGTGATGTTGGGCCCATCCTCACTGCCAATACCTTAGGCCACAGGATTCAATGTCCTCAGTCTGAGTTCACAGTTCTCCTGCCCTATCTCAAGCCTCTGATTTGTTTTATTGCAGGGCAGAGATGGGGACAGAAACAGCACAGCAGGGAGGCAGTGAGAGATACAGTTGGCCTCGTGTTTTTGCTGCATGACCGTTTTGCTGTGTGCCTCAAAATCTCAGTGGCATGCAAACATTTATTCTCATGCTCCTGGTCTTCAGGTTGACTGTAGATTGGCTAAAGTGAGCTTGGATGGGCAGCTCTGCTTCAGGCTGCCAGTCTGCCTCAGCTGGGCGCCCCCCTGTTGTGGACTGGGACCAGGCCTGCTCCTCTGGCGTCCAGGCTGAAGGAACAGTTCTGGGCCATGTTCTGTTGGTTTCTGACCCAAAGAGAAGATTTTCTCTCTTGGTTTGGGTTCCCCTAAAAGCAGACCCAGAGAGACGTTCTTGCGTGTAGTGAGCTTATTTGTAAGGTGATCCCAGGATGCACAAGTGAAGGAGTGGCAAAGTGAGTTGGAGAGAGAGAAAAGCCTGCCCCCCACCCCCCCACAAAAAGTGTGTGAGCACTGTGGTCAACTATATCCCACTGGGGACCCTCTGTGGAACAGGGAATCTGACTTTCTACCCTCACTGGAGAGAGCTGTCCCTGGGAACATTCAATCTCCTGCACTTTGGGGCTGCCCTGAGCAAGCTCCCAGGGTGATGGAGAAAGCCTTGGACACCGAAATATACGGAGCACTCGGGGTGGGAAGCTGTCAGATGCTTGAGAATTATCCATGTCCCCCGTGTGTGAACTTGAAGATGAGCTGTGAGGGGATACGGGTTGGGGAGTGAACAGTGTCTGGCACACGCTCTTTACACAGCATCCACCTATCAAATCTCCGGAAAGACTGAGTAGTCTTGCTTGGGTTAGTGTCCATCCTTGACCCAATCACAATGGCCAGGGCATTAGAGCACCCGTTTGGGGTCGTGTGTTCCCCTCATGGGGGTTCAGCGGGAGGAAACCCCACCTGAACCCATGGAGACTAGATTCTCCACAAAAAGAGGATCTATAGTAGTAGCTCAGGCTTCTTTGGTGGATTCCAAGAGACCACAGGAGTTCAAGTAGTGTTTTGCTGCTACACACTCTGCATTCTATCCTGGAACTAGGGAGTGGTATCTCATGCTTTACACCCCACCGTGCTGCCATGTGCAGTTCCAGCTACTCCGTGTCTCCTCGAGACAGCTCATCCCTGAAACCCACTCCTGGTACAAACGTGTTTCCATCAGGCTCTCTGGGTTCTTGTAACGCGTGTCACATGCTACTTGAAACCCCAACTTCACCTCCACCTTAAAAGAGCTTAACAAAGCACGGATGTGGGTTTTGTTGTTTCTGTGCATAACATCATCCTCAGTGCCTGACACGTCACAGACGCTCAAGAACTTTCTGCAGAATGAGCAAGTGTGCAGGTTTTGAGGGAGGGAAGATACGTTTGGGAAATGACATACTTGGGGAAACTGCTGTGAACCCCACTGCCCAGCAGAGCTCTCATCTCAGTTTAAACTGTATGTCTGCAATTACAGGGTCTTAGATTTGGAGACTTGCAGAATCATAGCCACATAACATCCCAGTGTCTCAGAGTTATTGAACTACCACAACCTAGGCCACACCAAGAGCTAGGGGAGCTTCGGGAGCAGGGATGCTTAACCTGAGTGAGACAGGGGCAGATGCATAACCACCTTGAAAGTTGTGCAACGTCTGAGTGAAGGTGCACATGTCCATTTTCTGAGGAGAAATTTCAGCTTTCATCAGAGTTCCAAAGATAAAAAAAAAAAACAAAACCCACTAACTGTATTACACTTTGTATAAAAAAAGGAAAACAGAAATAGCCAAGAAGTTGCTGGTGTCTGCCTAGAGTACCTCTGAAAGGATACACAGGAAGTGAGAACATTGGTTCCCTCTGGGGAGAGGAGGTGGAGTTGGGGAATCAGTGAGAGAAGGACAGTTCATTGCATGCCTCACAGAGTACAAATTTTGAATGATGTAAGTGTCCTACCTTTTAGAAAATTTAGTTAAAAACTTTAAAATATTAAAAATTAAAGTTATGGGTATTCCCTGGTGGTTCAGTGGTTAGAAGTCTGCACTTTCACTGCTGAGGGTCCAGGTTTGATCCCAAGTCTGGGAACCAAGATGCCACATGCCTGGTGGTATGGCCAAAAACAAACAAAAAATTTAAAGATATGATTGACCCTGTCAGTGAAAAGAGACATAAATTAAAAACTAGATACCATTTGTGCCCACCAGTTAAATGAAAATTAAGAGAGATTAATAATGCCTAGTGTTGGCAAAGACATGGAGAAAAGGGCACATTTGTCCATTGTTGGTGGGGGGGTGAAGTGGGTCCTTCTGGATGGCAACTTGGCAGTGGCTATCTAAATGAACACTCTTCACATCCTTTACATATCATCTTCTTGATATCTTTCCTATAGAAATGTGCAGACTAGTAGACAAGGATTTATATACATGGATGTTCACTGCAGTATCACATGTAATATCAAAAAATCAGGAAAAAACCCTAAGTGTCCATCAATAAGGAAATGGTTAAATAAATTATGGGTTAACTGTACTATAAAATATCATGCTGCCATTATAATGAACAAGATAGATATGCATGTATGACATGGAAGGACGTCTATGGTACATTGTTTCCTGGGAAAAGAAAAGGTTGTAGAACATGTACGTGTAAGCAAGTTTCCTTTTTCATTCTGAAAAAAGTGACAATAAGAAACGCCCCAAACAGTCTGTATATGGAAAACTGTGTGTGTATATATATTTAAATATTATATTATTCGTATGTGTATCGAAAAAGGTCTTGAAGTGTGCCATTACCACGGAAACAGCAGGTATGGGTAACAGTGAGAAGGGGGGAAGCGGAGGGAGAAGAAGAAAAGGGGCACTTGGGTTTTGTGATTCATTCATACACAATAAGCATGCATTTCAATAAACAGAAAAAAAGGAGGAGCCCCAACTTAGAAACTGTTCCAATCTCAAAGCTGGGCGCCGTCTTGGAGCCACTTCGGGCCCTCAGTGTGCCCACCCACAGGACACAGGAGGCTTCTCTCGGGGAAGACGTACCCTCTGTACTCTCCCTCACCAGCCCCTCTTCCCTCGCCACCTGGGGGCCCCTGCCTGGAATCAGGGCTTACGGGGAGGGTTCAGTGGACGGCAGGACGGCAGGCAGAGAGGGAGTACCCTCTGCATCCCCAAGCCCTGCTCTAAGCCTGTCCCTGGAGCCCTGCTGTGGCCCCACCAGCGGACGGCTCCTGGATCTGTCCTCCTCCAGCCTCGCACGGCCATGAGGGGAAGCCCCGAACTCTCAGTGCGGCAGTCACGTTCCTTCAGGACTGACCCCAGGCTTTCCAACACTGCGACTGCCCCACCAGACAAAATGTTTTTCACGCTTTACATCCTGAGAGTTCCTACCTCTGATACCTTTGCTCTTCCAGTTCCTGCCACCTCAAACTCTTTTCCCACCCCAGACTCCAATCTTTTCTCTCCCACCTTTACTGACTGAAGCCTTATTCTCTTCTTCATCCCACAAGACCCTGTTCACATGTCACCTCATCCAGGACGTCTCCCAAGTTCCTTCTGGCAAGAAGGGTCCTCTCTCTCTTCTGAGCCTCCGTTCCCATGTTGTGACCCCGAGCCACGCACCGCAAGGGGCCCAGATCAGGTGTCAATTCATGTTTCCTGAACTGTGCAGATTCCCACTTTCCAGACGAGGAAACTGAGATCCAGAGAGTGACCTGCCCAGGGTCACCTCCAACATGCAGACCCCTGCCATGATGTCTCTGCTGCTCGTGTCCATGGGCCTCATGGAAGCACGTCAGGTACGGTCACCCTCCACGGTCCCCAGCCCCCCAGCTGCTGGCTTCTGAACGCTGCCGGATGCTTCCCTTGGGGATTGCTCAGCCCAAGGGGACAGACCCGGAGGCTGGTCTTGGGGAGTCTGTGGCTACTAGTTCCCAATCCCCTTCCCCTCCAGGTGAGCTTGGGGCCCTTCATCTTTCCCAGCTCAGCGGAGGGGAAGCTGGATGACAGGGCTCCGGTTCTCCTGGGGCCTAACCTCTCAGTCCTTGCTGCGCCCCCTCCCTCAGGCCCAGAGCCACCCCATCACACGAGACCTCTTCTCTCGAGAAATGCCGCTGGACATGGCCCTGGCCTCCTTTGATGACCAATACGTGGGCTGCGCTGCAGCCATGGCGGCGGCTCTCCCGGACCTCAACCGCACGGAGTTCCAGGCCAACAAAGTGTACGCGGATGGCTGGGCGCGGGCAAGCAGCCAGTGGCAGGAGCGCCAGGCCTGGGGGCCTGAGTGGGGCCTCAGCTCGACCCGCCTGCCCCCACCCCCGGGCTTCCGAGAAGAGCACGGGTTGGCCCTCCTGGCTTACACAGCCAACAGCCCCCTGCACAAAGAATTCAACGCAGCCGTGCGCGAGGCCGGCCGCTCCCGGGCCCACTACCTCCACCACTTCTCCTTCAAGACACTCCACTTCCTGCTGACGGAGGCCCTGCAGCTGCTGGGCAGGGGCCAGCGTCCACCCCAGTGCCGCCAGGTGTTCCGAGGGGTGCAGGGCCTGCGCTTCCGGCCAGCGGGGCCCAGGGCCACTGTCAGGCTGGGGGGCTTTGCCTCCGCATCCCTGAAGAATGTTGCAGCCCAGCAGTTTGGGGAAGACACCTTCTTTGGCATCTGGACCTGCCTCGGGGTCCCTATCAAGGGCTACTCCTTCTTCCCTGGCGAGGAGGAGGTGCTGATCCCTCCCTTCGAGACCTTCCAGGTGATCAACGCCAGCAGACCGGCCCAGGGCCCCGCTCGTGTCTACCTCCGGGCCTTGGGCAAGCGCAGCACGTACAACTGCGAGTACATCAAAGGTGAGCAGGGCACTGCTGGCCAGCAGCCGTGAGGAGGTGGGCTTGCCCATCCTGTTTTCAGGGGATACATACATAGATGTCAAAACAGTGAGGACCTAGTCCTGTCTCCCAGCCCCTCCACCCCTTCCATCCAAGGGGGGACATCACCGTCTTAGGTAGTACACTTGCTTCTTGACCCTGGAGCTGCCTAAGCCAGGGCTGGCCACTTGCCTGCTGGGAGGCTGAAGAGGGTTCCCTGACCAACACGGGTAGGTGTCTTTGGCCACCTGAGGGCCAGACGTGGTCAGGCTTTTCTCCCAGCTGGAAGCTGTTGCCAGAAATGAGTAAGCTCCCCCACCTCAGTTTTCCGAGTGGAGCGTGTTTATTCGACTGAACAGAAATCCTGGGCTGTCACGTGTGCTGGGGGGCTGTGGGGGTGTGGGGTGAGGGTGAGGTGGTAAGACAGCAGTCAGGTGTCACAACCCGAAGTTCTAGTTTGGGCTCTGGCAGGTCTCGGATGCTTTCCTGTCCATCCTCCCAGGACCAGCCAGAGAAGTAATTCTGAGGACGGGCCCAGGTCTTTAATCTCTGAAGGGGCTGTAGGCTCCTGGTCCTGGCTGAGGGATGCCCAGGGGCTTGTGCCGCCCAGTTTTCATAGTTAGAGGCAGGCTGTTGGCTGCAACCATGGACCACATCTAAAGTGGGAGAAGATTCAGTGTGACTTCAGTTCCCACCGTAGACAGCATCACGAGCGTGCATGAGTTGATGGAAGGTGAGGGAGACACGCAGAGAACATAAACTAGGCCCTCCTTAGCGGGCACAAGACAAGGGAGAGGGAGAGGTGGGTGTGGCATGGAGGCAGAGTTACAGACCAAGGGAGCAGGAGGAGTGGCTTTGAGGGCTGGCGCCCTTCTGGTCCCACTGCTCACAGGTCAAGTCAAACCCAGGCAAGGGAGGTCCCACTGTAAGGAAGCAGAATTAGGGGAAAATGCACCAGCTTCTCCTCGAGCAAGCCAGGGATGGACCACGGGGCTCTGGGGTCCCTTCCTGTCCTGAGAGCTATTGAGCCTTTGAATTCTGTTTCTTTCCTGCAGATAAGCAGTGCCAGTCTGGGCCCTGCCATCTGGATAACTCAGGTAAGGGCTGCAGCCATGTGTGGGGCTCTGTCTGGGGATGAGCTGGCTGTTTGGGGATGAGGGGTTTGGGCCCCTCTCCTGGATGGATACCCCCCTTAAAAGAAAAATGACCTCCTTTTAATCAGAAAAGTACACTCTTTTAAGCAGACAGCCGTGGGGGTTTCTAAGCTTTCCCAGAGGCTGTTATGTAGGTGGTGGCTGGCGAGCTGACACACCTGCCCCTCAGCCTGGGGCCATCCCTTCCTTCACAGGAGGCCACTGATCAGACCCCAGAGAGCGCCAGGCTGCACTGAGGTGACAGAGGGAAGGGCCGCTCTACACAGGCCTCCCCAGGCCTTCTCTTCCTTCCGCTGGAGAACCCACTGTCCATTACTGCCCTCAGACCACCTCCCAAGGTCAAGGTCAAGTCTTGGGTGCTGGAAACCTGGGCTCTAGCCCAGGCTCTGCCCTAACTCTCTCTGTGACCAATCATTCCTGCTCTGGGCCTCAGTTTCCCTATCTGTATAACAAGCATATTGGACTAGATGGTCCCCAGGTTCCCTTTGGCTATGACTCTTCTCTTCCCTTGAACACCTGCTGTGCCAGGGCCTGCCTGAGCCACCACTTCTCTAGGTGGGAACAGGCCATTCCTAGGGAAGAAATTAGGGTCACTCCTCTGCCGTGGGTCCTGCCTCCTCCCTCAGGGCTCTGAGAACAGTGGGCAGGAAAGAGCCCCAGGGTCCATTTTTCTTTTTTTGATGTGGACCATTTTGAAAGCCTTTATTAAATTTGTTACAATACTGCTTCTGTTTTTATGTTTTGGTTTTTTGGCTGCAAGGCATGTGGGATCTTAGCTCTCTGACCAGGGATCGAACCCACACCCCCTGCATTGGAAGGCAAAGTCTTAACCACTGGACCCCCAGGGAAGTCCCCCCCCAGCCTCCATGTTGTTCCCACTCTTCTCCATGACACAGCACCACTCAGGTTTCCAGGCACATGAGCCCTCACCATGATCCAATGGTGCAGGTACTGTCATCACCCCTGCTCCACAGATAAGAAAGCAAAGGCACAGAAAGGGGAAGCAACCAGCCCCACACACAGAGCTAGCGAGGGTGGGGTCCAAACAGCCTGGCCCTAGAGCTGAACTTGGAACCACCACACCAGGCTGGCCCCCACCTCCTCAGACACCATCTCATTTTATCCTTACTGCACAGCAATTGACTGGAAGGAGGTGGAACAGGGAGTATTAACACTCATCATATAGTAAAGTGAGACCCAGAGACAGAAGTGACTTGCTCCAGGTGAGAGTGAGTTAGTGGTAGAGTCAAGACCAGCCTGGTCTCCAGCCACCAACGCGGCTTCTTTGAGCTCTGATAATGTAATTTCAAGCACTGGGAAAGTTCAGGAGTCCCACCCCCCTCCCCCCACCCCATCCCAGTCCACCGGCACCTCTCCCATCAGAGTCTGGGCAGAGGAGCAAAGATCACTGTCACCAGATCCCACTCAGATCTCTACCCTGCTTCATCCCGCCCTTCAGTGCCTCAGTCGTGTCCACAGGAGACTGGGGGAATAGACCTGACGCCTTCTGGAAGGGGAACGGGGGCTCTCCTTGGTCTCTTTGTCTCTGTCAACCTTCCTCCCCCAATTCTTCCTCTTCACCTTCGGCTCCCATTGCATTTCACTCTGCTCATTTCTTTTTATCTTGTTTCTTTGTGTATCTCACTTTGCCCCTAAATCTCTCTGTCTCTGTTTTCCCTGCAGCCATGGGTCAGGGCCCCCTTTCTGTAGTCTGGAGCCTTCTACTGCTGCTCTGGTTCCTTGTTGGGGAAGTCTTTCCAGAGAATCCAGGCCTCTTCTAGTCCATCAGCCACTGAACAGCTCTGCCTGTCGCCTCGGCACAACATGAGGAAGTCAGCCATGTGTGCTTTAAGTATGGTCAAGATCTGCAGTAACTCCGTCTGCAGGGAACTCTGGGACCTTCCCTGGCAGCTGCCAGGCCTGCTAGTGGGAAGAGGAAAATGTGGGCACTGAGCCTCACCCAGGGGTCTAGGAGGAAGATGCTGAATAGAGGTGGGGGACTGCAGGACAGGTAACCACTCACTTGGAGATGGAAGATTAGTTTGGGGCGGGGGGTGACTGGGGAGAAAAGTCCTTGGCCATAGTATTTGCTGATGTTACTCAAATGCTTCCCATGTGCAGCTGGACAGCATCTATTCGCTCCTCCAGAAAGCCCTCTCTGGCCTCTCCACCCTGTTGGGTTAGGGGCCCTGCCTCTGTGCACCCAAAGGGCCCTGGTCTCCCACGTCCAACTGTGAGCTTCTGAGGGTAAGGACTGCGTCCGAGGCACAGAGATGGTGCCAGAAAATGTGTGGAAGTCAGAAAGGGACACATACCTGGTGAATAACTGGTTCCCGTACCGCCTACTTCAGGCATCTTCAAGCTGTCCAGATGTCACTGTGTGGGAACTGGGTGGACTGGATCTAAGTCCAGAAGGTAGACAGCAAGAGAATAGCAGAGAGAGCTTTAGGGGTCTCAACCAAATCTGTCATTTTCTTGTCAGCAAAGATGTAATTTCTGCTCTGATCCATGAGTCCTAAGGCCCCTAAGAGGCTGGATCCCCAACTTCCACCACCATGGGCCCTAAGGGTAAGAGAGGACATAGACGAAGTGCTAGGCACACACTTTCTTTATTATGAGTTGGGGCTTTGGGGCCAAATCCTTGTGTGGCCTTCTGCTCTGGAAACTGGACCCGGAATCAGGGACAGGCAAGACCAAGTCCCTGTAACAGCAGCCACAGAGGAAGGAAGAAAAGATAGGAAACGTGGCAGTTCTGTTTCTCATACCTGCACTCTCCCCACGGAAAGCACTCACACTCAGCACCGAAGTTCAATTCTGTCCCTCCAGGACTGCACTTTGATCCTGACCATTCTAAGAGTTCCTCCTCTGCAGGAATCGAGGGAGTGGCAAGCTCTGGACTTCCCTTAGAGGTTAGGGTACAGAGACTCCCTCTGGTGTGTGAAGTCAGTAGCACTGAAGAGAGGATATCCCAGGCTCTGAGGCCCAGCGGAGAGAGACTGAGTGGCTTGAGGGCCAACTACCACCTGGCCTGGCCGTTCCATCCCTGTCGGGAGGTGCTGTGGCCGCAGCAGACCCCCTGGGACTCACAGGGCCTGCACCAGCACCAGAAGGCTCATGACCAGGGCCATGGAGAAGAAGATGCCCAGGAAGAAACGGTCCATAACATGGGCCAGGCGCTTCCAGTCCTCATGGCGGCGCTGGGCAGCCCGATGGCTGTGGAAGATGCTGGCGATGGTGGCTACGTGGTGCAGTAGGGCTTCCTGACGGCACAGACACCGAGGCTCGTGGCAAGGACCTGCTGGGGGGCCAGCTCCTCTGTCAGGAGGCTGGGGGCTGGGGGCGGACTCAGGCGGTCTAGACTGCCCACAGGGCTCCCCTCGTTCCCGCACACACAGGCCCCGTGCCAGGCGTCCCAGCAGGAGGGCCCGAGCCCAGGCTGGCACTGGGCGGGCACTGGGGCCACAGTAATGCAGGTTCATGATAAGGATGGTGAGCGCCGTGGAGAAGGTGACCATGGTCATGGTGGCCATGTAGTACTTTCCTGCAAGACAGAGAAAGGGAACTGAGGCCCAAACCAAGGACTCAGGGGGCCTGAGCTCGCCAGCTGCCTGAGCACAAGGAGGAATGAGCTCATCCCCCACGAGCCGCTCAGGACCCTCCAAGCCCAATGGAAGGAAGCGGGAAGGAGGTAAGGGTGAAGGGCTCCCCCTCCCGCACTGCCCCATCAGGTTCTCAGAAGCTACCTGCTCCCTACTGGGTCCCCTCACTGCTGGAGACTGGACTCACCCAATCCCGTGAAAGTCACGCTCTTAAACAGAACCAGCATGACCTGAGGCAAGTGGCAACAGACCCTTCCTCCCAGGCCTGCGGGGCTGCTTCCCTGAGTAAGTAAACGTCAAGTGTTCATGAGAAGGGCTGGCGCGCAGTGAGTACTTGGTAAGTTTTGCCTGTTACGCCAATCCTGGGGACGTCGACCTTCCACCATCACGCTCTCGAGAAAAGACTAGCCCTCTCCTCCGCCCCGGCGGGTGAGGGCAGGGGTCTTCCCCGTGGAAGGGGCCTCCCTCTTCCCCCTCAACCTCGGAACGAGGCCGGACCCCGAGACGCCCAGCGGGGCCCCTCCACTGCCGCAGGCCGGCCTGGCGCCCACCCCCGCCCCCGCGGAGCCCCGCGCCACCCCGGGCCCCGGAGCTCACCGATGAGCGGCACGCTCTCCGCCGGCGGCATGCTCTCGGCCAGCAGCAGCTGGAAGACGGTGAGCGCCAGCAGCACGGTGACGCCCAGCGACACCTTCTCGCCCGAGTCGGCGGGCAGGTGGAAGGCGAGCGGCGCCAGCAGCGAGATGAGCACGCAGGGCAGCAGCAGGTTGCACACGTAGGCGGCGGCGCGGCGGCGCAGCAGCAGCGTGAAGGTCACGTCCGGGTAGGGCTCGGAGCAGCAGCCGTAGGTGAGCACGCGCCGCCGCGCCGGCATGCCCAGCACGCGCCACTCCACGTTCTCCACGAAGTCGGCCAGGCTGGCGGCGGCGCCGCGCGGCCGTACGTCCAGCTGGTGCCCGCCGTGCGTCCACGAGCCGAACGTCAGGCCGCAGCGCTGCGCGTCGAACGGGAAGGCCGACACGTCTACGCGGCACGAGCTGCGCGTGATGGCCGGCGCGTCCCAGCGCACGGCGCCGTCGTGCCGCAGGACCACGTTGGTGCTGGCCGAGGCTGGCGCCTGCGCGTCCGCCCTGCGGGCAAGGGGGGCGGGGCTCCCTGAGGCGCCGGGGCCTGGGCGCTGGGGGCGGCCCCCGGAGCCGGTGCGTCCCGGGCCCGCTGGGGACGGCACGGGAGGCGCAGGCGGCGGTTGAGAGGGCCGGCCCTCTGTGCCTTTGGAGGCCTAGCGGGGGCCAGCCTGGAGGGTCCAGAACGGGACGCACAGCTGGCCCCAAGGTGGCGCAGAGCGGACAGTGACTCCCCTTGGGTGTCATCTGCAAAGCTCCCAGACGGGGCTCTGGGGAAAATATGCGGAAAATATGGGCAGCCCAGACTGGCTTAGGCGGCATAAAGGACGACCTCAGACGGCTAAGCCCTAGAGGAAATCTCTAGGCAGGCCCTGGGGGAGCCGAGAGAAGGGTGGAGGATGCCATAAAGAGGCACTTGTGCCCCAGAACGCGCTCCGCGAGAGGTACACAGAATTGGCCCTGGACCACACAGAGGGTTCCTAGGAGACAATCAGCCTGGGTTGGCTAGGGACAGAGGAAAGTGGGGGTGCCATCAAGGGGCTGCGAGGTCCCTCCAACAGGCCCGTGCCGTGAGCCGCTGTGTGTGTGTGTGTGTGCGCGCACGTGCACGCAGTCAGGAAGCCCTACCGCACCATGTAGCCAGCATTGCCAACACCAGTGTGTGTGTGTGTGCACACGTGCACGCAGTCAGGAAGCCCTACCGCACCATTGCCAACACCTTCCTGGCACTTTAGAAGGGTTTTGGGGGAACGCTTCCAGGGCACCATAGCAGCCAGGTTCGGTGTGGGGGATGGTGGGTAAGTGCATCCCCAGAGCCAAGGGCAACTCTAGGAAGGGGTAGGAGAGCGGTGGGGCCCAGGCAGGCAGTACTTGTTATAGAGTACGATGTCTGGCCGCCACACGAGACTGCTGGGGATGCGGATGGCATCTAGGCCACCATAAGCATCAGGGTCCCATCGTAGGTAGGCATCTGTCCACTCCTGCCGGATCCACAGGTAGAGGGTCAGCACCTGGTTTCTCTCATCCTAGTTGAGGGCACAGAGTGGGCATAGATGGGGACACGTGTGTGCATACTCACCTACAGAGCTCCGGTCAGCACCCGCAAACCTGACCTGCCCACACAGTGCAGTTCCCACCCAGCCTTGCTATGTGACCTTGGCAGGTCCTTCTCTTCTCTGGGCCTGAGTTTCCTCGGATGTTACATCCCTGCTAGATAGACATGGATTCAAGTGTGCGACGTATTGGGCACACTGTGGGTACCCAACGGTTAGCATGCAGCAGCTGGTAGCTGTTATTATTTTTGCTAATGTTAATGCTTACAGAAAAAAAATTGCTTGGAGAATAATCCTAGTCTCTCATTCCCCCATTCCTTGACACGGTCACCAGCACACTCCACGATTGCACAACAACCGTAACGCACCATGTCGATGATCTGGGACAGCGTCACCTCCAGGGTCACGTTCAGAGCCTGGTCTGTGTCTTCCACAGGTCTCAGGGCACTCGTGTAGTTGGCAAAGAGGTCTCGGAACAGCTTGTGTGCCAGCCTGCCCTCGGCTCCCAAGCACTCTGGTGGACCAGTAAAAGGGGTGTCCGTCTGAGACCCTAGTCCAGGGGCTTCTGCTCACACTCTCCACCCTCCACAAGGCTGAGGCCCTGTCAGCGGCTCCACTGCCTCACAGCTGTCTGTCTCTGTTCTCTGTTCCTCTGGCTGTGACTCTAGTTCCTCCCTGGCCTGCCTCCAGGGATGGATGAGGTGAAGACCTTAGTGTGAGTAGGTACTATCTTCGGAAGCTAGGCTGACAAGTTTCTTCCCCACCTTTCCCTTCCCAAGGACCGGGACTCTGCCTGCCCCACCACAAATACTAGAGGGCCCAAACAGACCACAAGAGTCCCAGCTCTTATGCAGGCATCTGGAACCCTACTGCCCTGCCCCCTCCGGTCTCTCCAGCCTGTCTCTGCTTCTCCAGCTGCACTTCAGTTGATGTCTTCTGACACTATGGTCCTCTCCTTCCTTGAAAACACACTCTTTCCCGGGCTTTTGTGATACATCCCAATGTCCTCAGTCCCTTTTTTTTTTTTTCCTCAGTCCTTAGTTTAGGTATTATTCTCCAGAATCCTGTCCTTGGCCCTCATCTCTTTTTTTCTTCAGCCCAGATTTTTCTCCTGAGCTCCAAACCTGAATGTCCTAAATGTCCTGTAGACACCTTAAACTGTGTAGGTCCAATATAAGAACTTGTTTCCTCCCCCTATGTTCTGAAACCTGTTCCTTTATACTGTGTTCCTCATATGAGCAAACAGCACTCCCCAGTGATCTCAGATGGAAACCTTGTAGTTATCACTCCCTTCTGCTCCTTGCCTAGGCAAAACACCCCGTGTCCACATCCTCTCAGTCATCCTGCTGAATGCTCTTGAATGCTTAATCACCTCTCCAGCCCGGGCCCGTCCTGCCTCTGTGGACCACAACAGCAGCCTCCTCTCTGCTCTCCCACCTCAGGCTCACCTCTCTAACCATCTTCCACACTTCTGAGAGATCAAGCTTTAAAACAAACAAATCTAACTAGACCAGTAGCTGCTTAAACCTGTTCAATGGCTCCCCAGGCCTGCTAGATAAAGCCCAAACTCACCCTTTGTGATCAGGTCCCCCTGGCTTTTCCAGCCCTATCCCTGGGACCTCCCTCCTCAACTGCTCCCACCCCAGCCAGGCAAGGCCCCTCTCGCCCTCTTTAGCTCCCCCTCCTCCACACTCCCCAGATAGAGCTTGTTCTCAGCATAGAAATGGAGAAAGACCATGAAGAGAGAGATGGGGGGAGAATGGGAAGAACAGCAACACCCAGAGAGGCCAGGGCTGGTTGACTGAGCTTCATACCTGGAAGGAGTGGGAGCAGGAGCAGAAGGCCCAGGCTGGAGACTGAGAAGCTGAGGCTGGGGTGGTGGCTCCCCTGCCCCATGGCCTTGCCACAGCCAGAGGAGGGGCAGGTCTCCGGGTATGAGCCTTCTGGCCCGACCTACGGCAGCATCAGGCCCTGCTGGCAAGGAAGTTGTGGACAATCCCTGGAAGTCAGAAGGAAGACAGATCTCTTGTGGGTCCAACTACCCTCCAGGGAGCCCTGCAGCCCTTCCAGTTACTGACCCTCCTATTTGTACCTGCCCTGGGATTTTAGTACTTGGGCCTTGGCATCGACTGTTTCTCCTTCTCTGCTGGTCTTTGCTTCTCCTGGCCTCTGCCTCTGCCCTGCTCTTTGCCCCCCACTCCCTTTACCTCTTACTCAGCCTCTCTGTCTCTGTTTCCTTCTACCTGTCTCTCTATGACTCTTTCTTGGTCTCTGCCTCACTGCCTCTGGTCTTCCTCTTTCCACTCTCTCTTCCTTTCTCCTACCTCTTTTTCAGCCCCCTTGACATCCTCAAGGCCTTCCCCACACCTGACTCTGGGTGAGCCGCGTGCATTCTCAGCAGGACAGGGGCAGGGGCTCCATCAGCCCTCAGCCCTCTGAGGCACAGGACAGCAGGCCCCTTTCCCTTTCCCTTTCATTACCTTAATTACAGAGTTGGGACACCTGTGTCCATGGGAACAGAGCACTTGAAACTGACACCTCAGGTCACTGGGACCTGAATTATTCAAATTCTGGAAGGTAGCACCCAGGCTCAGCTCAGGCCCAGCTTGGGGGGGTTGGAGGGTACAGAGATGCCAGGTCAGGACAGGGCCTGTGGATGCTGTCCTCCCAGCTCTGTCATCATTACTAAATTCTTGAGGCTCCCTTTAGACTGTCAGCTGTGCCCTCAGTTAGGGACTGAACATATCTGTCTAGGTTGGGTGCTTTGTGCCAAGCAAGCTCTGCCCTCCTGCTGAGAGTGGTGCCAAGCCTCAAGCTGCTCCAGATGGCCCCACAAAGCAGGAGATGCAGCCCCCATCCTCACCTCTGAGTGCCCACAGCCATCGCAGTATTCTCCCTGTGCTCAAACATCATGGGCGGTGTTGGATGACAGGGAAAATACAGGCTTTAGAGTTACTTTTCGGCTCTGTCCTATGAGCTGTCTGACCTGGGTAAGACCCTGAAACTCTCTGGGTTTCAGTTTTATCAAACGGGATAGTGGGATTAACAGTCCTCGTCTAAATGTTGTAAGAATTAAATGAGACAACCTGGTAATGCAAGGCAAGTACCTGGTGTTAGGTGAGCCGACACGGGTTGTGAAAGAATTCACAGAAGTATTAACAAGGGAAGAAAAGGAAGCTTTTATTCACTTTCTAAGGGAGGAAAGGGGCCAGACGAAGGGTGGGGTTTGTGTTTTTTATTGAGTTTTAAGGGCAAGATGCAGGAAAGAGGGGGTGAGCTTATCGATCCCGGTCCACATAAGTATCCAGGCTGGCTGTATCTCTATAGGATGTGGTTTTTCCAAGAATAATCCTGCTGTCTTCAGTAATTTTCCAGTTCTTGGGTGTCTGGAAGAGACTTGATAGGGGCCCTTGACAGGTGTTCCTCCATTTTGAATTATATTGGGTGGGTTTACACGTAGTACCTTGCCTGACGCACAGCAATCAGCAATATTTGCACTATGGTCCCAGTGAGTTAGTCAGTCAGGATATCTTCAGAAACACACACTTAGATTTGTAAGCCCCAGCCCCTGGCAACTACCGTTCCACTCTCTGTCTCTATGCAATCATGTCAGTATTTATCTTTTTTCCTTTGGCTGCGCTGTGCGACTTCAGGGATCTTAGTTCCCCAACCTGGGATGGAACCTGTGCGCTCCTCAGTGGAAGCACAGAGTCCTAACCACTGGACCGCCAGGGAATTCCCAGTATTTGTCTTTTGTGTCTGGCTTATTTCACTTCATATGATGTCCTAAAGTTTCATCCATGCTGTAGCATATGTCAGAATTTCCTTCCTTTTTAAGGCTGAATAATATTCTATTGTATGTATATATCACATTTTGCTTATCCATCCATCTCTTGATGGGCACGCGGGTTGCCTTCACATTTCAGCTATTGTGAATAATGCTGCTGTGAACATGGATGTACAAATATCTCTTCAAGATTCTGCTTTCAATTCTTTTGGATATATACTCAGAAGTGGAATCGCTGGATATGGTAATTCGGTTTTTAAGTTTTTTAAGAATTGCCTTACTGTTTTCCACAGCGGACATACATTTTTATTGGGCTGGCCAAAAAGTGCCTTCAGTTTTAAGTAAAAATAAAAGACTTTTCATTTTCACCAAGAACTTTATATTCACCCTTTCGTTCCACTACCTTCTGCCATTTTCCAGGCAACTTCATAATTCCATCTTCCCAGAACTTTGTATCTTTCTGAGCAAAGAATTGTTCCAGGTGTCTTTTACAGTCTTCCAGGGAATTGAAATTTTTTCCGTTAAGAGAATTTTGTAAAGACCTAAGTAAATGGAAATCCGAAGGTGCAAAGTCTAGTGAATACTGGGTGAATCAGAACTTCCCACCCAAGCTGTAACAGTTTTGCCTCATCAACAAAGAAACATGAGGGTCTTGTGTTATCCTGATGGAAGATTATGTGTTTTCTGTTGACTAATTCTGATTTTTTGTCGAGTGCTGCTTTCAGTTGGTCTAATTGGGAGCAGTACTTGTTGGAATTGTTTGGTTTTCCAGGAGGAGCTCAAAATAGAGGACTCCCTTCCAATCCCACCATATATACAACATCACCTTCTTTGGATGAAGACTGGCCTTTGGTGGTGGTTCATTTCGCTTGGCCCACGATCTCTTCCATTCCACATGATTGTACAGTATCCACTTTTCATTGCCCATAACAATTTGTTTTAAAAGTGGAATGTTTTCAGTACGTTTAAGTAGAGAATTACATGAGAAAATATGGTCAAGAAGGTTTTTTCTGCTTATGTGGAACCCAAATCAAAGCTATTCACCCAACCAAGCTGGTGCAATTAATTTTCAATGCTTGATTTGGTATTTTGAGTATGTTGGCTAGCTCCTGCGTGGTATAATGTTGATTGTTCTCAATTATTGTTTCTCTTTGATGGCTATCAACTTCAACTGGTCTACCCAACCATGGAGCATCGTCCAGCGAGAAATCTCTAGCACGAAACTTCGCAAACCACTTTTCACATGTTCAGTCAGTCACAGCACCTTCTCCATACACTGCACAAATCTTTTTGCATTTCAGTTGCGTTTTTACTTTTCTTGAAATAAAGCATAATATGCCAAAAATGTTGCTTTTCTATCTTCAATATTTTTTAAATGCACGCTGATATGACAGCTGTCACACACACTCTAACAAAACTGTTTCGAATGAAGTTCAAGACAACCAAGTGCTACTAGAGCCATCTTACAGAAAAAAATGAAGAAAACTTTGGCCCACCCAATACATCCCCATTAACAATGCACAAGGCTTCCAATTTCTCCACATCCTCACCAAAATTTGTTATTTTCTGTGGTTTTGATAACGGCCATCCTAATAGGTATGAGGTGGTATCTCATTCATAGTTTTGATTTGCATCTCCCTGATAATTCGTGATGTTGAGCATCTTTTCATGTGCTTATTGACCATTTCTATATCCTCTTTGGAGAAATGTCTATTCAAGTCCTTTGTCCATTTTGTTTTTCTGTTTTGTATTTCTTTAATTTCTCTTGGAACATTTCTCCATTTATTTGTTGTATTTTCTTTTTTTTCTTTCTTTTGATCTTTATTGGAGTATAATAGCTTTACACAGTTGTGCCAGCTTCCACTGTACCAGAGTGAATCAGCTGTATTCATACACATATCCCCATGTCCCCTCCCTCTTGAGCCCCCTCCCACCCTCTCTAGCCCACCCCCCTAGGTCATCACCAATCACTGAGTAGATCCCCCTGTGTGAAGCAGTTGCTTCCCATAGCCATCTGTTTTACATTTGGTAGTGTATAAATATCAATACTACTCTTTCACTTTGTCCCAGCTTCTCCTTACTTTGTCCATTATGAAATTGTTTTTTTTTTCTTCTTCTTTTTGTTGTTGATTTCTAGGAGTCCTCTATATATTCTGGATATTAATTCCTTATCGGATAAATAATTTGCAAATATTTCTCCCATTCTCTAGGTTGCCTTTTTACTCAGTGTCTTTTGAATGAACAAATTTTACAATTTTCATGTAGTTCATTTGGTCTATTTTTTTCTTTTGTTGCTGTGCCTTTGGTGTCATATCCAAGAGATCATTACCACATCCAACGTTAAGATTTTACCCTATATTTTCTTCTGAGTTTTATAACTTTACTTATTTAAATATTTATGTATTTATTAATTTCGCTGCACCAGGCCTTAGTCACTGCACTGGGCCTTAGTTGCAGCACACGGGATCTATCTTGCCAAGTGCGGGATCTTTTAGTTGTGGCATGTGGGATCTAGTTGCCTTCCAGGGATTGAACCCAGGTCCCCTGCATTGGGAGTATGGAGTCCTAACCACTGGACAACCAGGGAAGTCCCTAAGAATTTTACAATTTTAGGCCTTACATTTAAGTCTTTGATCTATTTTGACTTAATTTTTGTATATGGTGTTAGATACTGATGAAATATATAAATACAAGGGTGAGTCAAATTATCAGCACTCTGGCTGTAGAATTTATTTTAATTAACTTTTAGAAAAGACAAATACATCATTTTTCAACATAATCTCCTTGCTTTTCAATACACTTTGTCCATCTGTCAACAAGCTTTCATATTCCCTCATTAAATGTTTTAGGCTGAGCTGCGAGCCACAAATGCACTGCTGTCTTTGTTTCTTCATCAGAAGTGAATCTGGCTCCTTCTTGATGGCTAATACTTGTACGACCTTCCTTGAACTTCTCTATCCATTCATACACACTTCTTCATAACAAAACACTTTCTCCATACTGCACACAAAGTCTTCGATAAATAACGGCACCAGGTACACCCTTGGACCACAAAAAACGAATCACTGCACGCAGCTCTTCTTTCCTATAAATCACAAGTGGGGCATCCATTTTTGCTCGCACTGCAGTTACAAATGAACTGATGTAACACGTTTACACATGCACAGCAGTGACTGGGGAGACAGTAGCCTTGAACAGAAAGCACTGAAAAGACAGTGCGGCCAACAGAAGTTTTAATAGAACCAGAGTGTGGATAATTTTGCAGAATGTGGTATTCCATACATTCAAGTATTATATGGCTGTAAAAAGGAATGAAGTACTGATATATGCTACAACATGGATGAATCTTGAAAGTCTTATGCTAAGTGAGAGAAGCCAGTTACGAAAGGCCACATATTGTGTGATTCCATTTATATGAAATGTCCGGAATAGGCAAATCTATAGAGACAGGAAGTAGATTAGTGGTTGTGTAGGTCTGGGAAGGTTGGGGAATGATGGCTGAAAGCTATGGGTTTTCTTTTAGGGATGATGAAGATGTTCTAAAATTGCTTGTGTGGTGATGGCTGCACAACTCTGTGAATATAGCTAAACTAATTGTACACATTAAGTGGGTAATCGTATGGTATGTGAATTCTATCAATAAAGCTGTTATCAAAATGTCATAATCCATCATGAATGAGTTAGCTGAAATAAAAACATTTATAGAAACAAGCAAGAGATCACAGATATTGGATATATTAATGATAACTTGAGTAGTTAATGTATTTTGGGCATTGCTCTAAGCACTTTAACATATATTAATCTGTAATTCTCACAACACCCTATGAAGTAAATATTATTATTGATTCCATTTTACAAATGAGGTAACTGAGGCACAGGAATAACTTAGCCGATTCCATAGTATATTCCAGTGGACCCAGGATTTGAATATAATTGGGATAGAGTCCATCCCTACACTACACTGTGCTACAATTATACTGCCTCTTTTAAAGACAACACAGAAGTATGTGTAATATGATGTAAGAAATAAATGAGGATTGAAAAATGAAAGAACAAGAGGACTATCAAGAATGAGCAGGTACGGAATTCCCTGGTGGTCCAGTGGCTAAGACTCTGAGCTCCCAATGCAGGGGGCCCAGGTTCAATCCCTGGTCAGGGAACTAGATCCCACATGCTGCAAGTAAGAGTTTGCACGCTGCAACTAAAGATCCTGCAAGCCATGTGACATGGACAAAAAACAAACCAAAGGAGGAAGACAAGACTTAAGAGTGAGTTGCAGGGACTTCCTAGGTGGTGCAGTGGTAAAGAATCCACCTGCCAATGCAGGGGACACAGGTTCGAGCCCTGCTCTGGGAAGATCACACATGCTGCGGAGCAACTAAGCCTGTGTACCACAACTATTGAGCCTGCGCTCTAGAGCCTGAGAGCCACAACTAGAGCCTGTACTCCGCAAAGAGAAGCCACCACAATGAGGAGCCCATGCACCACAATGAAGAATAGTGCTCCCCCCTCCCCCGCTCACCACAACTAGAGAAAGCCTGTGTGCAGCAACAAAGACCAACGCAGCCAATAAACAAATAAAATTAATTTTTAAAAAAAGTGAGTGGTAGATGTTGCAGGGATGGGTGTGGGGAAAAAAGATGCATTTTTCTTTCTATACCATTTCCTTCAGCAGTTATTCCATCTTTTGGGGGCACAAGGTCGTCTTACTCTCAAAGTACACTTAAAAATAACATTTTGCAGCAGAATACCTCTAGGGCAAAATAAAGAGTGCTTCAAAACACATGGAAATAGCACATGCATAGAACAGATTGAAGAGTTATAGAAAAATTGCTGTGTTTATCTGAAAAAATGTTGAAATATTTCTTACAACATATTTAGTATGTTTTGGGGTGAAAATGTTAATTTGAAAAAAATAATTCTAAAAGTTGGTGGGTAGTTTTTAAAAACCCATTATGGAAATAATAAAAAAAAAAAAAAGGACCTGAACAATAACTGATTTAAGTCTCTCTCTTGAAAATACTGAATCACCACATATAAAAAGATAAGGAATGTGCAATAATGAAAACAGTGAATCTTGGTCATGATATTATTAGGTGGAAGGTTGACGGAAACTTTATAAAGGGTGAATCAGGCTGACAACACCTGAATCAACAACCTTAACATCATTAAAAGTGGAACAGTGAGACAGTGTCTTCCATAGCACTGAAACATAGCACGACTTACGAGAAGGACCCTGAACCTAATCAAGTCTCTAGATCTAACCAGTGGTATATGGCAAGTAAGGGAGGCAGAAGAACAGTCAGCCAAATCTAGAAGCCCCTGGCCCTCTATGCTAATGGACGAATGTCCCCGGTACTTCACCAAATAAAGGAGAAAGGAGAACTGTTAATAGATTTAAAAGAGATTCAAGAGACTTACCAACCAAATGCAAAGTGTGGACCCTGTTTAGATTCTGATTTAAAGAAATTAACTGTAATAACATTTACTTTTGAGATACTGGGGAAATTTGAAAATGCAGAGGGTATTAGTTAATATTTAGCAATTATTATTAATTTTGTTAGGTATGACAATGGTATTGTGATTATATTTATAAAAATTTATGTTAGAAATGCTTAGGTACTGATGAAATGATGATCTCCCTGAGAAGTACCATGGGGTAGGGGGATGGGTAGGAATAAGAATGGGGTTACGTAAAGATTAAATAAGATTGAAAAACGAAGAAAATAGATAATAAAAAATTATTAAAAAAATAAAAAACTGAGACATCATTTTACTTTCGTATGGGTGAAAATTTGTACAATAAAAGATTTTTAAAAACACTTAGGAGGCAGCTGAAATAGCTCAGCTGGGAGAGCAAAAACACTTAGGAAATGGGCCCACCCAGGGAAGCCAAAAAAACAACAAAAAAACCAACACTGAAGAAAGTGTAAGAAATGACTTTTTAAAGCAGAAATGAATATATTACAATATAGAATGCCAGTAAAACTGTAAAGTCTGAGAGCTGATTCTTTGAAAGACAACAAATAAAAAAAATCTGAAATAATTTCCTGGAAACTCAAAGTAACAAAATGTGTCAGAGTAAAACATCTAAAAAAGAGCAGTTACACTTGCAAATCTTGGCTCTACTAACCCAGCATTTAATCTTCAGACCTCTGTTCACTTTGATTTTAGCATTATTCCAGCATCCTGCTGAGGAAATATTTTGAACATTCTATGAGGTGGTGGATTCCACAGCTATGTTGAGTTTTGAGACAACTGGTTCTTATTTTTATATTTTTGAGAAACTTAAATTTTTAAAAATATGTTTCATCGGGATTTTGAAACATAGAAGAAAGACCGTTTATCATCTTTATCATTCACTTTAAACTGGAAGTCTATTCTCTGTGACGCAAATTGCTGCTGTGATAAATATTTTAGGTTTTTCTTTTTTTTCTTTTAAGGAAATACTTGTCCTTAGAGGAAATACTGCCCATATTCACAATGCTTAACATTTCTAAAGGCTAATCGCTTCTAAAGCACTCACTTTTCACAAAACACTTCTGGTGAGGAACGCACAACAAATTCTTTGCTCTAAGTCCAGCAATGCTCCGTGACTCACTCGCTCGGTTTCAGTCAGTCAGTAATGGTGGGAGATTCCCCACTGAGTAACCCTTGTCTGGAGGCGCCCAAATTAAAGTGAAGCCCCAGCCATCAGGAAGACCCAATCTGCTTTCTCATCTCCTCTATGTTCCAGAAATCTCTGGCCCAATTCTAATTGGAAATTGCTCATATCTTCAATTTAACAGAACCAATCAACAACCAACCGACCAACCTACTCATCAGCCTCATTTGATCTCAAGAACAGCTCTGTGAAGTAGCAACATCAGGGATCATTATCTCTTTTACACAATGTAAACTGAAAGGTGAAATGCCAAGATTTAAAAACAAAAACCCCAGAGCAGAAGAACAGAGTATTTGAATACTAAGTATATTTTACTGGGCAATTTGAGACCACATCCCATCCCCCACTAGGAATCTAAGGGCATATATATAAATGTACAGCAGCCAGGGTTCATCAATAATCTTAACCCCCTGCCCCAAATTGACCCTTATAAACCTAGCCTTTGATCTAGTCTGCAACTATTCTCTCATTAACCCACAGCGAGTCTCTCTTTAGATTGAAAATTAAACAAGGCCATCATAAAACTCCTTGGGACAAGAAGGCTCAAAAACACAAAAGGAAAGCCAATACCAGATATGCTATAAACGTTTCATTTATTTAAGAAAGTAGCTTCAGAAAAAGAGGAAAATAATCTAGATCATTTATTTTTATATATATATATATATACTTTTTAATAAAAACCTTTACATAATCTTCATGCATAAAGACCCAGGCGTGGCCACGTTGTCTGTGACAGCCCCAACACCAGCAGTCTCAGGCCGTTACCTGGGGCTCCCCATAGCTGTGGGCAGCAGTGTAGCAAAGGCCCTCTGCCTGCGCCTGAAGCCCAGCTCCTTGCCTGCCTCAGTGACAATTTTACCTTCTGGAACTGTAGATGGAGGGTGGGAAATGCTTTGGGCTAGAATGGGAGGGACAGGGAGGGCTACCAAACCTGCCACGATTCATCCAAACTCTTCAGGCAAATCCAGACAGGAGGAGGCCTAGCAAGATGTCTGAAAACCAGGCACCAAACTGAGTTCTGGGAGTTTCCCAGAGACGTGTGATCTGTGACCAAGGGCTCCTGCATAGGGAAGGTTTGGTGTTCATGGAACATTCAAGACAAGAACAATCAAGCCTTGGAGCCCCACCCCTCCATGGCAGGCACTCACTTCTACCCTAAATGAGTCAGAAAGACCCTGTTCTGCTTCCTCAGTCCAATCCTCCTCTGACTCCAAAAGTCAGTGTTAATCATCAACCTACTTCAGAGACAGATTCTCTTTCCTTCTGTGGATAGTTCACCTGTTAAGGAAGGACAGACCTAGATCACATTTGTCCCACCACCTATCCCACTCATTTTAAACAGTCCTAGTATAAAAGGGCAGGAGTAGGAGTAGGGTAGCAGGTTGGCGTTGAGAGTCACAAGATCCAGAATGGCTGAGGGAGGAAAAGCATTCCCTAGTTCTTTGGGGATTGGGGAATTCGGCCAAAGGTGCTTTACTGACCATTAAAAAAAAAAAAAAAAAGGGAAAAAAAGAACAGTCTTCAGGATGGTAAAAAGAGACTTGGCTCCATTTTTGGGGTACCAAAAGCCCTTATGCTATATTTAGTATAAGAAAGCCCTGAACAACTGGAGGTTGCTGCTTGGGCAGCAGGAAGGGAGGGTGGATTCCACAGCCAACCCAGAGAATGGTAAACGGTGCCAATAAACTCAATGCAGGGAACCTCTGTGTGGTGAGTGTGGATGAGCATGTGAGTGTGGTGGGAGGAGCCTGGGGCTCACTGGCTCCCAACAGTCAGTTCCCGCAGGTAGGACTGCGTGAGGCCGCGCAGTTCCTCCAAGGCATAGTCCTCAGGCATGGGGAGCCGGCCAATATGGGGAGCCAAGAGGCGCAAAGGGACTCGCTGAGGGTCTGGCGTTGAGTCGGAGGTTGCATCAGGGGCATGCTGAAGGCTCAGTACCACCCGCAGCAGGTTGGCTATGCGTTTGGCCATATCTGGAGAAAAAGAGCAGAGTGAGCACCAAAGGACTGGGGGTGAGGTGGGGCTCCAATAATCATAAAGACAGGCAGTGACCAGGCAGGAAGGGGGAGGAGGCTGACCTGACTGAGCCAGGCGATCCTTGGCATTGTGACACTGGATCTGCTCTACGCGGTTGCACAGGGAGGTCACTTTGGTGTGTAACTGCTCTAGCTCATAACCTGAGCAATCCACCTACAAAGAAGCAGAAAAACTAATTAGGCCAAGAGGAGCTCCCATCGCTCCAATCCTACCCATAGACCGACTATGCAACACTTATTTAAGAATGAGGTGAGGGAGGGGAAAACCCAAGAAGCTGGACGGCAGTGCCATGTCACCACCATCCAGCCTAGCTGCTGAGGACAAGACAAGAGCTTAGCAATTATACACAACAAGAAAGAATACAGTGTACAGGGCCTAGGACTGTGAAAGTCTTGAAATCACCATTCATGAACCATGTAACTAGCAAGCTTTAACACAGCACCAAAAATCTACATAAATCTGGGTTCACAGACATGGTATTGACTTAAGAGCACACAATGAGAGGTGGAGCCCAAACCAGCACTTAAGTCTCCTGACTCCAACTAAGAATTAGCATTTAATTATTAATGCAGATATTAACAGCAACTGTGACTTTGTTTCAAAAGAAATCACAGTTACTTTCATGCCAAATGTTGTGTGAAACATCCTCACCAAATCTCTGACCTTACTGTCTCTCTCAACCCTAAACTTCTCACTTAAAACTAGGAGAAAAGGGGAGGACAAGGGGGAGGAGACTGACTCCAGATAAGCCTTAGGAATGTCCACTGTACACGCTACTTGGCAATAAGCACAAAAAAATGCTTTAACGTTCTGACAGCTGTCATAATAGCTACATCAAATCAGCTTCAACAAAACATCCCTCTTGCACTGGCAGTGCGATCTCTGCCAGTGAGTTTTTCAAGTCGTTGCTCAAGCCTTTGGAGGTCTCTGGCTTTACAGGCCAGAGAAAGAGAAAACCAGGCTGTGGTTTAAGGAACTTGGGTACCTGCTGTATATGATGGAGCATTTCAATGACCCGAATGTAGTCCAGGTAAACAAGCCCAGATGTTTCCCAGTCCTGGATTAGGCTGCTGCGCTCTGGAGGTGCCAGGTCTTCCAAGAACCCCTTCAGGTAGTCATAGTTCTCATTAATAATGGCATCTGAAGAAACAAAATATTGACCAAAAGTGCACAGAGGAATGACATGGTAGAAATCCAAGACAGGAAGAAAAGGAAAATTATGTTGGTTTAGACTTGAGAATTACAGTAGATATTTTGAAATTCTCTAAAGAAAACTGTGATGAATTTCTGGCTTCACTTTTCCAAACAGATATTTCTGATGTCGCTGAGTAAAACTCCCCAAATAAACAAAGAGCTTAACATAACGAGTGAATATCAAGAATATTCCTGGCAAATGTGAATGTAACAATATCGCTGTTGACCCCTGCCCCTCACCCTCACCAAGCGTCTTCTGCACAGAGAGCTTTTGTGTGATCTGATTCAAGTCTGCCATGTCCCTGTACTGAGCATCATCTCTGGCGTGACTCACCATGGGCTCAGAGACCGGAAGAACTGGGGGTAATTCCAGCAGACATAGGCCCTCGTCTATAGCACTCACCAGAAGCTAAGTGTCGGATGATGAGTCTGTGGCAGCGGTTCCAGTGCCCTGCTTTAAATAAATAGAGGGCCTCCAAGTGCTTGTCGGATTCCATGTGTGCTCGCACTGCTTTGGCCTCATGAATCCATTCAGCAGGCACACAAAGCTTCTCAGTCAGGAAAGTCTCCTTAGCCCAAGATTCAGGGGTCTCCAACAGTTGGCAGTGCCGGGTAAGCAGCTCTCGAACAGCCTTCTCACGCATGCTATAGGAGGAAAGGTCAGCTGGGATAAATCTCATTCCCACTGATGGAGAAGGCTGCCTCAGACAACTCAAAGTGGCCCCTGGGCCAGTCTCTTAAGCTTCAGGTCCTGACCCTTAGTGGATCACCACAAACTTCACTTAAAAAGCTATCACACCAGGGCTTCCTAGGTGGCGCAGTGGTTAAGAATCTGCCTGCCAATGCAGAGGTCACAGGTTCGATCCCAGCTCCAGGAAGATCCCACATGCCGCGGAGCAACTAAGCCCGTGTGCCAAAAAAATAAAAATTAAAAAAAAAAAAAAAAAGCTATCACACCAGATGTAAATTGGTACACCTGCTATGGAGAACAGTATGGAGGTTCCTTGAACAACCAAAAATAGAATTACCATATGACCCAGCAATCCCACTACTGGGCATATATCCAGAGAAAAGCATAATTCAAAAAGACACATGCAGCCCAATGTTCACTGAAGCTGTATTTACAATAGCCAGGTCATGGAAGCAACCTAAATATCCACTGGAAGATGAACAGATAAAGAAGATGTGGGCGGGGGGTGAAGGGGAAGCTGAGACAAAGCGAGAGAGTAGCACAGACATATATATAGTACCAACTGTTAAATAGATAGCCAATGGGAAGTTGTTGTATAACAAAGGGAGTCCAACTGGAGGATGGAAGATGCCTTAGAGGACTGGGATGGGGAGGGTGAGGGGGGAGTTGAGGGAGGGAGGGAGGGAATATGGGGATATGTGTATAAAAACAGATGACTGAACTTGGTGTACCCCCCAGAAAATAATAAATAAATTTAAAAAAAAAAGATAAAGAAGATGTGGTACATATATACTATGGAATGTTATGCAGTCGTAAAAAGGAACAAAATTGGGGCATTTGTAGAGACATGGACGGACCCAGAGACTGTCATACAGAGTGAAGTAAGTCAGAAAGAGAAAAACAAATATCGTTTAGTAATGCATATATGCAGAATATAGAAAAATGGTACAGATCAACCAGTTTGCAAGCCAGAAATAGAGACAGATGTAGGAACAAACATATGGGCACCAAAGGGGGAAAGTGGGGGGGTGGGATGAATTGGGAGATTGGGACTGCCACATATACATTACTAGTAAGAAAAAAAATCAAATCGTATACTTTAAATACATGCAGTTTATTATATGTCAAAAAAAAAGAGAGAGAGAGGGAACGGTTCGGGGGGGGAGGGGGTGAAGGGACAAAATTATCACACCGGGACTTCCCTGGTGGCACAGTGGTTAAGAATCCACCTGCCAATGCAGGGGACACAGGTTTGAGTTCTGGGTCAGGAAAATCCCACATGCTATGGAGCAACTAAGCCCACTGTGCTACAACTACTGAGCCTGCATGCCACAACTACTGAAGCTTTTGTGCCTAGAGCCCGTGCTCCACAATAAGAGAAGCCACCACAATGAGAAGCCCATGTATTGCAGCAGAGAGAAGCCCCGGCTCGCTGCAACTAGAGAAAGCCCGTGAGGAGCTACGAAGACCCAATGCAGCCGATAAAGAAATAATTAATTTAAAAAAAAGCTATCGCGCCAGCATTAATTTTTACAATGAACCGGAACAGAAGTATATTATATTTTCACAGTCAAAAACTCTGAAAACGAATACTCTTGGGAAGGTTGCCCACTGTCCCGAAAAGGTCTTCACTTGACTCGGCTCATTTCTTTTCTCTTCTTTCCTTCCTTCCTTTCTTTCTTTTTTATTGGAGTACAGTTGATTCACAATGTTGTGTTAGTTTTGGGTGTACGGCAAAGTGATTCAGTTATACATGTACATATATAATCATATGTTCATTCTTCTTTAGAGTCTTTTCTCATATAAGTTATCATAGAATATTGAGTACAGTTCCCTGTGCTATACAGTAGGTCCTTGTTGGTAATCTATCATATATATAGTAGTGTGTGTGTGTGTTCATCCCATTTGTTTCCTTTCGCTAACAGGAGATGAAGGACTGGGATAGGGGAATTCGAGACCCACCGAACAGTCCTCTGCAGTTCATTCCCAACCTCCTCCCTGCCGTCTCTCCCACGTGCTCAGTGTAAGTAAAAAAAAAGGAGTTTTTAAACATAAGGTCTCTTTCAGGTCCTTGTTTTTTCCCTTAAAACCATCAGCCTTCCTAATTCATTTTCTCTTTATGGCTAGACTTAGGCTAAACTCACTCTTTCTGCTCTCCAGGCCACTTAAAGAGAGTGCTTCTTGGGACTTCCCTGGTGGTGCAGTGGTTAAGAATCCACCTGCTAATGCAAGGGACACAGATTCAATCCTTGGGCTGGGAAGATCCCACATGCTGTGGAGCAACTAAGCCTGTGTGCCACAACTACTGAGCCTGAGCTCTAGAGCCTGCAAGCCACAACTACTGAAGCCCGAGTGCCTAGAGCCCGTGCTCCACAACAAGAAAAGCCACCACAATGAGAAGCCTGCGCACTGCAATGAAGAGTAGCCCCCACTCACTGCAACTAGAGAAAGCCCACATGCAACAACGAAGAACCAAGGGAGCCAGTAAATAGATAAAAATAAATTAAAAAATAATAATAAAGCAAGCATACCATTATTTAAAAAAAAAAAAAAAAGAGTCCTTCTTTGTCTGGGCCAAAGGATCAGTCATTTTAATTTCAGATCAAAGCTGTTCTCCTCATGCTAGATTCTTTTCTCAACTCCTAGGCTATTCAAGGACTCCCAGTCTCATGACAACCGCCTCCTTTTTTCCTCCCCTTTAGGAAACAGGATCTGCTTTCCCATAGCCAATCATCAGTAATCCCATCCCATCAGCCAGCCTTTTACCATGTGAAATTCTCCACAAGTGTGTTTCAATAAACTTAGAGGAAAATTCTGGGATCATTTTGCTTCCTGGTAAGGGCAAGAGGAAAGAGAAATTCCTTAAAGGGGAGTTTATGCTGGATGCTTTATACTTTTAATTTCACAATCACCTTTGAATAGAGATTAATATTATGATTTTACAGATTAAAAACCTGAGGCCTAGAGAGTATCTTTACTCAGAGTCAAAAGTGAGTAAGCTTTATGCTAGGTCAAAGTGAGTACATGGTGGAGCCAGCATTTAGAAAGGTTTGACTACAAAACAACTTCCTTCCATGCCCTACAACATGACAGATAGTGTAGTACAGTGATTAAGAGCACAGACTCTGGCTGTCTTGAGTTGAAAGCCTCACTCTGCCATTTACTAGCTATGTGACTCTGAACAAGTTACCTAATCTCTCTATGCCTTGGGTTGCTCATCTATAAAATAAACAATAAGAGTGTCTCATAGGTTCATTATGGGTATTAAATGAGTTAATATATTTAAAGTACTTACAACAGAGTATAAAGATATATAAAAGCATTATGTAACAGAGTACTGTATAAATGTTTTTGTTCTTAGTGTTATGTCATATGCTGCCACGATTAACAAAAAACCTCCAACTTTATCTTATTCACAGCATGGAGAAAAGGTGTTTCTCTGGTTTTTGTTCAGGACAGAAAACCAAAACATTACGCACCTAGGTAAGACTGTATTGGTAACAGGTAAATACAACACTATCAAACTTGAGGGATAGGGGTGGGTGTGGAAAGGGAAGGGCCAGAAAGGGAGAAAGCCAGTAGAGAAAAAGCAGGGGCCCTCCCTGCCAACCTTTACTCCACGGATCCACTGAGGCAACTCAGCCAGCACTATTTCCGCAAAATTCTAAACATGCCACATTCAAGGAATTTGTGCCTAAGTTAATGGGGTTTCCCCTCCCAGGCATATCCTTCCTTTCTACTTAATTATTTCCTGTACCAATTTTACATGTTCTTTGAATCTTACCTCTTGAAAGACACAGAGATTCTGCAGTTCAAAGAGGTCTCGCTTCCTTTCCTCAGACAACTGGGAGGCCTTACGATAAACACCATAATTTGGCACTTAATCAAAGGCAGTCTTCTAACTTGTTCACATGAATACAGAGACAGTCTGGGCTGCGAGCTGAAGTGTCTTACGATTTATCACAAGGCCGGACCCCAAATACACTCTAAACACTTACTTGCTGCACTGAACCCTAAGAGACTGATTCCTTTGGCACTGCTATAGTGCTGGATGCAACCAGTGTGTCTGATGGTTTCTCACTCACCTTGAGTTGTCAATGTGCAGGAGAACAAAGATGGCCCACTCCCAGAGTCCCTCACTTTCCAGCTGGCCAGCATAACTGGCTTGCAGCACACCCTCACACTGCTCTGAGAGATGGGTGTAGTTAAGAGCCCGCAGCACCTCCCACAAGTGCCAGCTTAGGCGGTAGTCCAAAGGGTCTGCTGTTACGCTTCGAGGCTCCAGCAGCTGGTTGAGATCGTAACGTCTGCAAAGGAGAATGTGCTGAGAGTTACCAAACCCAGTCAGCAGACACCTGAGCTGGACAAGTCAACTGTTTTGACTACGGCTTAGAAAACAATAAAGGCACCCAAGGACAGAAGCATCATAAGCCTCCTCTAAGGTCAGCCACATTACAGACCTACCAAAAACCAAGGCACCTTCCCTTCGGTGGCTCTTCTATCAGGTTTGCTGGTATTTGGTCTATTTTTACCGTCCTGGTAAAGGGAGTCTTCACAACTTTCACCATTCCATTCTTTCATTATAGTGTCGGTTACTTTTCTTAATCATTTAAAAAATACAAGTTACCTTAGTATCTTTCAGATTGTTTTACTATCGGAAGTTGCTAGAATGCTACTTCACCTGTTTGAACAGCTAACTAGTCTTAAAAATGGTTATTTCCTTCTACGGCTTGTAAATCTTACTTCTGATTTTGTCTACAGTAGGTATTACTCTTTATATCGAAATTCAGGTTTGAAAGTCTCCCTATAGACTTTCGTTTTTTTCCTCTGTTGGGGGCTCAGGGACCAGTGGTTCTGGACCAGTTTATGTGCTATGTTCTTAGCTTCCAAGTCCCAGACCATAAGAACAGTAAGAACTAAGATCCCATACCTACAAGTCTGGGACTTGGATTACCAACCAAACCTTTTCCCTTTCACCTAAGATCCCAGACATTTTACAAGTTCCTAATACCTCCCCAAATAATGAGCAGTTTCTCTTCCTTCCTTCCTGGGTGGGGGGAGGGCAGCAGTACCCTGTGTTGGGTCTTTGTTGCTGTGCATGGGTTTTCTCTAGTTGCGGAGAGTGGGAGCTACTCTTCATTGCGGTGCGTGGGCTTCTCAGTGCAATGGTTTCTCTTGTTGCGAAGTGTGGGCTCTAGGCATGCAGGCTCAGTAGCTGTGGCTCTCGGGCTTAGTTGCTCTAAGGCAGGTCGGAATCTCTTGGACCAGGGACTGCACCCATGTCCCCTGCATTGGCAGGGGAATTCTTAACCACTGAGCCACCAGGGAAGTCCCATGAGTAGTTTTTCTTGACCAGTGCTGTCAAACTGAATTTTGTGTGATGATGGAAATATTTTATAATTTGCCTTGACTAATAAGATAGCCACTAGCAACATGTGGCTATTAAATACTTGAAATATCGCTAGTGTGAATGAGTAATTAAATTTAAAAATTAATTTAAATTAAAATACTCTTATGTGAATAGCGGCCATTATAAACTGGCCATTATACAGTGCAGTTCCTTACAGTTTATGTAAGGGTTTTAGTCATAGCAGTTCTACCCTACATGAGAAGGCTTTATTAGCTCATTCTGGCTTTGGTTTCTCTATTTCTGGCACCTTGAGATATATGCTTTTCTTCCACTGTCTTTTTTTTTTTTTCTGGACATTAAAAAAACTGACATACAATAAACTGTACATATTTAGAATGCATAATTTTCATGTTTAAATATATATGTATGTACACACACACACACACACACCGTGAAACTACCACCAAGGTCAAGATAACAAGCACACCCATCACCCCCAAAAGTTTCTTTAAGCCCCTCTTGTGACCCCTCTTTCCTGCCCCGCCCTACAGCTACCCTTCCCAGGCAACCACTGATCTTTCTATCATTATAGATTAGTTTGCATTTTCCAGAATTTTATATAAATTGGGATCAAGCAGTAGGTACATTTCTGAGGGTATTCTTTTTTTTCCCCTCACCTCTTCAAAACTAAGTATTTTGTGATTCACCATGCTGTTGTGTGTTATCAACAGTTCATTCTTTCTTACTGCTGAGATACTATTCCACTGTATACATGTGCCACAATTTGCTTATCTAATCACCTGTTGATGGAAATTTTGGTTGTTTCCTGTTTTGGACCTTTACAAATAAAGCTGCTATCAACATATACATACACAGACATATGTTTTCATTCCTCTTGGGTAAATACCAAGGAGTGGAATACTGGATCGTAGGTATATAGGTGTATGTTTAACTTTTTAAGCCGCCAAACTGCTTTCCCAAGTGCCAGTATTATTTTACATTTTCAACCCCAGCAGTGTTGAGAATTCCAATTGCTCCACAGCCATGATATCTGGTACAGGTCTTTTAAAATTTTTAGCCATTCTAGTAGATGGGTAGTGGCATCCCATGATGGCTTTAATTTGCATGTCCCTGATGTCTACTGATAAAAAAACTTTTCATGGGCTTGACACATAGGTCTTCTTTGGTGAAGCATCTGTTTAAATATTTTTCCCAATTTTTAAATTGGACTGTTTGTTTTCTTATTATTGAGTTCGGAGAGTTCTTCACATGCTCTGGATAAGAGTCCTTTATCAGATATATGAGTTGCAAATATCTTCTCCCAATCTGTGGCTCATCTTTTCACTTTCTTAACAGTCTTTTTAATAAGTAGTAGCTTTTATTTTTGTTGAAGTCCAGTTCACTAATTTTTTCTTTTATGGATTATGTGTTTCTTATCTAAGACATCTTTGCCTAACCCACAGTTGCAAAGATTTTCTTCCTTATTTTCTTCTAAAAGGTTATTGTTTTTAAGTTTGACATTTAGGTTTATGATCCATTTTGAGTTAGAGGACTAATAGAGATAATCAATGAAACCAAAAGCTGGAGACAGACTAATCGAGAAAAGAGAGAAGGCACAAATACCAGTATCAGGGAAGAAACGGACACAGCCACACATTCTACAGACATTACAAAAGAATTAGGGAACCTTATGGCAATAAATTTGGTGGCCTTGGTGAAATAGACAAATTTCTTAGGGAAAAAAAATGAACAAAACTGGCTCAAGAATAAACAGAAAACCTCAACAGCTCTGTATCAAAGAAACTGATTTCAAAGTTTAAAAACTTTAATAGGACTTTACAAAAATGTAAAACTTCTGTGCTTGTGTACTGGGAGAAAATAATTGCGAAAACACATTTATAATAAAGGATTTGTATCCTAAATATATAAAGAACTATTACAACACAATAAAGAACTATTAGGCAATCCTATTAAAAAGGGGGTGAGGGGCAGAAGATTTAAACAGACTTTTCGACAAGGAAGATATATAGATACACGGTAAATAAGCACATGAAAAAAATGCTTGCCATTATTAGGAATTAGGGAAATGCAAATTAAAACACAATTTTAATTATGTGTATTTTACCACGAAAGACTAATATTATTCTATAATTAATATAGTTAATTCGAAAGAAAGTATTTAAAGAACTGAAATGAGATGTGAGCTGATATGAGGGTGAGTCCAAAATGATCCGCGTTCTGGCTGTAGAATTTACAGAAGTTTTAATACAACGGAGTATGGATAATTTTTGATTCACCCTCGTACTTTTGACTTGAGAAAATTGCTCAGTGTTTCTGATAAGGTAAAAAGACAGCTCTGAGATAGTCTTAATTATCTGATTAGATATAATACATGTTAATATATTCTTATTAAGCACATAAAAATGAGACACCACTCTGTGCCCACTAAAATGGTAAAATTTTAAAGGCTGACAATACCAAGTTTTGAAGAGGCTATGAAGCAATTACAGATTTCAGTGGGAATGTAAAACAATACAAGCACTTTCAGATACAAATTTTCATAGCAGCTTTATTCTTAATAGCCCAAAACAAGAAAATTGTCCACTAACAAATGAATAAGTTAATAAATTTCTGATACACAAAATTTTGATAAATCTCAAAATCACTGTGCTGAGTAAAAGAAGCCAGACACAAAAGATAACATACAGTATGATCCCAATTATATAAAATTCTATAAAGCAAAACAAACCTACAGTAATGAAAAGTCAGTCAGTAGTTGTCTGTGGTGTGGACTGATTGCAAAGGGACATGAGGGAACTTTTTGAGGGTAATGTAAATGCTACCTGATAGTGATGGAAGTTACATTACATTAAAACATATCAAACCACACACTTTACCATATGTAAATTGTATCTCATTAAAGATGATTAAAATAATTTTTAGATTTAAAAAAAATTTTCATTGAAGGATAGCTGATTTAAAATGCTGTGAATTTTTAGATTTCTAATTCCAGTTCCCATGCTCTTTGCACTCAATTACTGTAAGTTATATTTTGGTAATTTATACAGACGTACAGCAATCTGACCACACATAAAAGAGAAAGGACTCCCTAGGGCTCATGGAACCCTTGAGTGACTATAACACATGGCTCTGATTCACCTGTCACTGTAGAGTTTCAGAAGGTGAAAGCAGACATCTTGGAGAGGTCTCTGCGAGTCTTGCTCCTCCTCTACATCACAGCCAGAGCCCTCCAGGTATGAGGGAAGTGGGCAGCAGGCATATCTGTCACCCTCAGAGGTATTCTGAAGAATTTGATAAAACAATACATCAGCTGCTACTATGTTTCACTAGATTCTATTATGTCTCAATTACTCAGATGTGTATTAAGAATGGTGTGACATCCTCTAAAGGAATGTTTCAAGGATTATAAACTTATTTTGATCAGTGACACATTCCACCTGCCTTCAATGGACTGGCAAAGACCTCAGATAGCTCTCACTAACCCCACCTTTCTTGCCACAATTCTTATTACACTTAGTTTTTTTGTTCTCTTTTTCCTGACAAATACTGCTAATTCTGGCAAATGATATCAAAGACCCAAAATGAACAGTAAGAAAACCAAATAATGGCATTAAAAACATTAATAATCCTTTAACCTCCAAATGGATAAGGAATATGAAATACAATGATATTTAGAGGCAAATTTCAGACCTGCTAATTTGGGGCTATATTAAACATGAGGTCAGGATGTAGCTCAGGGAATTCCCAAAGGAATAAGACAGCATTATGAATGAAGAACAACCCTCTGATGTTGGGGCAGGAAAACAGCAGTAAGAAAAGAAATTGTGAAACTTGTATTAAATAAAATAGAAGCATCCCATCAGATTTCCTGTGTCCATTTCAATTTCATGGTACTTTCAAAAAAGCAGTTAGGAAAAAGTATTATGAAATGTGACCATGTTTTTTTCTCTGCAGTACTTTTCTAGCAAAAACAGAACTCCTACCAAGACTCATGCTTGGTTATTATACTGAATACATATACCTGAAATGCTTCTTCATACATTCTGAGTGCCCTGGAAATGGAGGCTGTTGGCGGAAGCAAATACCAGAGATGGACAGCCAGGGACCGTTTCCAATCCAAATGGGAGCACACGTTGATTTGCTTCTGCTGCGAGAGCTGCCATACCTGCAGGAGACAAAATCACCATCACAGCTCTACATTATACATAACTGTTGTTACTGCCCAGGCCTGCACGTTGCTCACTTATTCAAATTGATTTTAAATGATTTAAATAGCAGTGTTAACAATCCAGATATAAAATACACAGTCCCTTGGTGGCAAGTGATAGGGTGGACTTAGACATTAAGTGCTTTGAGAAGAGCTGAGAAACACTCACTGCCCACAGTTGCCAACTTTAAGATGTGAATAAACTCTGATCAGCAATTTCATTTTTGGAAATTGACTTTAAGATGGCAAGCAAAACAGGCAGCCAGCAAAAAAACTGGCTTAAATCATGATACGTCATCCATAAAATGGAAGAGAAGTGGCTGTTAAAAGGAGAGGCCACACTATGAAAAACTGTCCATATTCATTAAGTTAAAAAACAAAAGTTGCAGAACTGCTATGTATACTTCATTTTATTTGAATACATATATAAGTGTAAATATGCGCACATATGTCAAAATAGACGTAAATAACCAGTATTTTCCCCAACAATGTATATGTTGTACCTTTACAATCTGAAACTATTTCTGCTAAAAGTTAAATACAAGTTGCTTAGTTATATGTAACAGAGTACAATTTACAAAGATAGCTCTTGCCTTAACCTCAAGCAATCCTGAATCTATGAGAAAATTTACGTGAGTTTATGAGAAAAGAGGAAAATACCGGCTTTCCAGCCAAGAGGGCAAAGATGCGCAGTCTCTCCTCCTGGATAAAGCAGTCGGCTTGGAGCTGATGCCAATCTACCAGCTGCATAGTAAGCAGCTCACGGACTGACTGACTGCCAACCAACTGGGATAAAAGAAGGGCAAGACGATGATCACCTACAAGAGAAATAGAAGTTCTCCGGTGATACTGAGAATTTACAGACTTGGGAAAACACTTGGGGGCATTATCTTACTTCTTCTGGCCCTCAAGAAACACCTCTGACTGCTCTCTGCAGTAGTGCTAAAATACTGATCCAGAACTTACCATTTTTGGCTTGGGTATAAAATCTTCAAAGTACTGTAGCTTAAACTAATTACATATAGATTGTATAGTATATAGAGTTCAGTGTCAGATCTACTATTACTTCTGTGACCCTATACAAGGCACTTCATTTGTAAAATGGAGGGAAGTATCACCTGATTTAAAGGTCTATAGTGAAAACTGAGATGACATAACTGGAAACATGCCCAACTAGCATGTACTATAAAATGACACTGAGAAATGGCAAACTCAAACCTAAAGGAAAAACGTGTGTATGATATAAAGAAAATGGTTGAGTCTTTCACTCTCTAGAGTCCAGTATCTCTTAATAAAAAATGTTAAGTACAAAGGATTGAGGCAATAAAAAGACTAATTAACCAGAATGTGAGGGGACAGAAATTCCAGTTCATGAAAATTTCCAGTTAGACTGTAAGTTAAAAGAATAATTATTTGTTTCGGCCCTAATACATACCTCCTAAAAGTCAATACTCCTTTTCCTTTTGTTCTTTTGTTTTTGGATATGGGTCAGTGCTTACATGACTAAAGTACTGTCCTGCCCAGAAACTAAGGCTCTCATCTCAAAGAGTTTCCTTCACAAACTAGAGATGCCTGGAGGAAAGAAATCAAGCATCAGGAGCACATCTAGAAATGTGTTAATAGGCCAAGCTGCCTGATTGTATACAGTTAACCAAAACTTGACTGGACTATGATTCATGCAATAAGTACTGCAGCCCATTTGACCATGAGCTGCTAGTATTCTAGGCAATGAAGGAAAAAAGATTTCTGTGTATCCACTGGACAAGTTCTGAGAAGAAACTAGCATATCATATCTTGACTCAATCATTCACTAAGACTGTCTTATCTTTGCTCTCATCAACCAATTAGCTTCTGCCAATCCTTGACTTTTCACATAGACTTTTCCACTGACAAAAACACACTTGAGCAAATGGCAGGATTCTAGAAAACTTCAAGTTGATTTTAGTCTACGGTGTGAGGTAAGGATATCTAAATTAATCTTTTGCATGCAATTCATCTTTAACTACTCCAGCATTATTTGTTAAAAGATTATCCTTTTCACATTTAAACTACCTTGGCACTTTTGTCAAAAAATATTTCAAATGACTATAACTGAAAGTTTTATATTTGGATTCTCATTTCTGTTGCATTGATCTAAATGCTCATCCTTATGCCAGTTCCACATTGTTGTGACTGTTGTAGCTTTCTGTAAGTTCTGAAATCAAAAAGCTTTGAGTCCCCTGACTTTGTTCTGTTTCAAAACTGTTTAGGTTTTCAACATTTCCAAATAAGGACCAGCCTATTAATTTCTGCAAAAACATCTGCTAGAGATTTTGACAGAGCTAGCACTGAATGCATAAATTAATTTGGGGTAACAGACATCATAACAATACTGAAGTTTCCAATCCATCAACAGTTCACAACCTGGGTGGTTCTGTGCACCCCCCACCCCAACCCCGGGAACATTTGGCAATGTCTGATGATATTTTTGGTTATCACAACTGGAGGGGAAAGGGCTCTTTTGCATATAGGGCAGGGATGCTGTTAAATATCCTATGATGCCCAGGACAGCCTCCACAGCAAAGAATTACCAGGCAAGCACACCAACAGGGCTGAGGTTGAGATGCAGTCCATAAATATGGGATGTCTATTTATTTAGAGGTTTTTTTCCACAGCAATGTTTTGTAGTTTTCAGTATATAAGCCTTACACTTTTGTATCATTTACTCCTTAAGTATTTTAGTCTTTCCAATGTTATTATGAATGGAATTGTTTCTTTTAATTTCATTTATGGATGTTTGTTGCTGATACACAAATACAATTGGATTCTGAATTTTTTTTTTATTTTAATACTTAAATTTTTTTATTTTATTTTATATTGAAGTAGAGTTGATTAACAATGTATTAGTTTCAGGTGTACAGCAGCGATTCAGTTATACATATATATGTATCTATTCTTTTTCAAATTATTTTCCCATTTAGGTTATTACAGAGTACTGAGCAGAGTTCCCTGTGCTATACAGTAGGTCCTCATTGGTTATCTATTATATTTTATTAAAAAAAAAGTTTTTAATCTTTTACTTTTTTATTTTTGGCTGCAATGGGTCTTTGTTGCTGTGTGCAGGCTTTCTCTAGTTGTGGCGGGGGCTACTCTTTGTTGTGGTGTGTGGCCTTCTAAGTGCAGTGGCTTCTCTGGTTTCAGAGCACAGGCTTAGTAGTCGTGGCACGTGGGCCCTAGAGCACACAGGCTTCAGTAGTTGTGGTATGTGGGCCCTAAGGCACACGGGCTTCAGTAGTTGTGGTTCTTGAGCTTAGTAGTTGTCACACACGGGCTTTGCTGCTCCTCGGCATGTGGGACCTTCCCAGACCAGGGATCGATCCCATGTCCCCTGCACTGGCAGGCTGATTCTTAACCACTGTGTCACCAGGGAAGTCCCAGTTGATTATCCATTTTAAATATAGCAGTGTGTACATGTCAATCCCAAACTCCCAATCTGTGCCCCACCCTCTTCTCCCAGGAAACCATAAGTTCATTCTCTAAGTCTGTAAGTCTGTTTGTTTTTTAAATAAATTCAGTTTTTTTTAAATGAATCCTGAATATTGATTTTTGAATCCTGAGACCTTGTTAAACTAGTTTATTAGTCTCATGACCTCTTCTGTGGATTCTTTAGGACTGTTTATATAATTATGTCATCTATGAATAAAAACAGTTTTATCTTTTTCTTTTCAATTGATATGACTTCTGCTTCTTTTTCTTGTCTGAACACACTGGCTACAAGATCTATTACAATATTGTCCAGAAATGGTGTCCCCAATCATCCAGTCTTTCACATTAAATATGATGTTAGATGTAGGTTTTTTATAGATCTGTTTTGATATCAGGACAATAATGGTACGAGAGGATGAGTTGGAAAGTGATCCCTCCTATTTTCTGGAACAGTTGTAGACTACTAATATTATTATTATTATTATTTTGCTGCACCACGTAGCTTGTGGGATCTTAGTTCCCCAACCAGCAACTGAACCTGGGCCCTTGGCAGTGAGACCTAGCAGTCCTAACCACTGGACCTCCAGGGAATTCCCTGGTATCATTTCCTCTTTAAATATAAGTGTGTTCACCAGTGAAGACATCTGGGTCTCTTCTAAGAGAAGATGTTAAATTACTAATTCAACTTCTTACAGATCTATTTAGATTCCTTTTTACTTTTTCTTGAGCTTTGATAAATATATCTTCCTAGGAATTTGTCAACTTCATTTAAATTGTTCCATTTGTTGACACAGAATTTCTCATAGTATTCCCTTTTCTGTAATAGTGACGGTCACCCTTTCATTCCTGTTTTTGGCAATATGTCTTTACTCTTTTCTTCACTGTCATTGTAATGGTTTATAAACTTTTTTGATTTTTTCAAACAACTAACTTTTGGTTTTATTGACTTCTCTATTGTTTCTATATTTTCATTTTCATTGATTTCTGTTCTAATCTTTAATATTTCCTCCTTTTTTCTACCTTTGGGTTTAGTTTGCTCTCCTTTTGATAATTTCTCAAGGTGGAAGCTTAGGTTATTGATTTGAGGACTCTGTTCTTGTTGGGTAGGTATCAAGTAACACATTACTGATAGTGTTTAAGTATTCTGTATTCTTGTCTTTCTGTGTAGTTGTTCTATCAATTATTGCAAGTAGAGGAAGGCAGTGAAGCAACAGTACCTTTTTGTTTTGTTTTGTTTTTAAAGGAAAAAAAATTTTTTTTTAAATTTGGCTGCCTCAGGTCTTAGTTGCAGCACGTGGGATCTTTCACTGTGGCATATGGGCTCAGCAGTTAGGGCATGTGGGCTCTCTGGTTGTGGCGAGTGGGCTCCAGAGTGTGTGGGCTTAGTTGCCCCACGGAATGTGGGATCTTAGTTCCCTGACCAGGGATTGAACCTGCATCCCCTGCACTGGAAGGCAGATTCTTAACCACTGGACCACCAGGGAAGTCCCAAAGCAAAAGTTTTTAATAAGCTGAAAGGTAGTGCCTTGCCAAAAGCTTAATCTTAGGGTAAGAAAAATAAAGGAAGGAAAAGCAGAGTTTGTGAATGAATAAATCTAAAGGCTGACTTCTTGCAATCCTTAAGATCCTCTTCCACTACACGTATGTGTGCTGGTAAGCATAACATTATTTCTCTAATGATTCATAATCTTTATAAATTCACAGAAAGTCAATCCTGCAGACAAGTTCTCATTGTACATATATATGAAGACCACACAAGGCACCGAGCTAAATGTGTAATGACAGTGGAATGCAACTATTTTAAGTTAAAAATAAACCCAGGGACTTCCCTGGTGGCGCAGTGGTTAAGAATCTGCCTGCCAATGCAGGGGACACGGGTTCAGTCCCTGGTCCGGGAAGATCCCACATGCCTCAGAGCAACTAAGACCATGCGCCACAACTACCGAGGCCTGTGTGCCTAGAAGCCACGCTCTGCAACAAAAGAAACCACCACAATGAGAAGCCCATGCACTGCAAGAATAGTCCCAGCTCGCCACACTAGAGAAAGATCACATACAGCAAGGAAGACCTGACACAGCCAATAAATGAATAAAAATCATAAAAAGTGAAAATTAAAAAGAAAAAACCTCAGTTGATGGCTTCAATTAGTTGGTTTCAGATCAAAGTTTGATCAAGGATCTAATTATATATATATTGAACTATGTCATCTTTTAATCTTATCAAGATTCTTATCTAGAAACTTGGTAAGTACTTGACAGATGCCTCTCATTAATGGATAGGGAACTAAATATACACAAATATATATGGGAAGTTCAGAAATTAAACTTCTATTATTTACTTGAATTAAATAAGTGAATCAGTGCAAAACACATATCTTTAAGAAGTTAAAAAAAAAAAGAAAGAAAGAAAGAAAGAAAGAAAGAAAGAAGTGGGAAAAAAAAAAAAAAAAAGGGAATTCCCTGACAGTCCAGGGGTTGGGACTCTGCCCAGGGCCTGGGTTCAAATCCTGGTCGGGGAACTCTCCCACTCCCAAAAGTTCAGAATATTGAGGGCGCCTAAATGTCAAAAAAGGAATCTGCTAACATTGTACATTTTATATGTAAAAGAATACTAAGAAGCATTTGACTATAATATCTTTATTATAGGACATTTTGAATGGATTGCGTGAGAAAGAATATATATATATAATAGATTTACATAGCAGGCTACTATCTTTGAAAAGTAAACATGCATATGTTGTTCTGTGTGCACATATCTGTATATACTTTATAAAGTAAACATTTCAAATTCAAATTGCATGTTGAAATGTCTGCAGTGAATAGCAGTAAACGATTTAGGTGATTTTAGTTTATTGCTTTTTGCTTATCTGCATTTTCTACTTTTACTACAAATGCATGTGTAGCATATAAAATTAAAATAATTTTCATTAACACTTAAAGTTTAAGGTTATTAAAGGAAAACTAGGCTCTTGATCCTAGAGGTCTTGAGTCCCCGGGTCCCATCTTTCTCTTAAATCTACGTCTGTGTTTTCTTTAAGCTTGCGGTCCCATCTTTCTCTTAAATCTATGTCTGTGTTTTCTTTAAGCTTGCAGCACCCGTCACTCACTCACCTCGAGTCGCCGAGCTGGTCTCAGCAAGTGGCGCCCAACGTGGGGAACGAAGGGCTTGAGTGATGAAGGCTCACAAAAAGTGAAATTGATAAAAATAAAGAATTGGGAAGTGCCGTGAAGCCCCAAGGGGAGAGTAAGAGGCCTCTGAAAAATCCTGCCGGTGAGTAAATCTCTCGGTTATTTTGTGTTCGGGGTAAAATATGGGAAATAAATAAAGTTCAGAGAAAAAAAAAAAAAGAGGTTATTAAAGGAAAACTAGAAGACAGTTCCTACTTACTCTGGAGGAACCAGTGATCTTCCTGGGAAGTTTATACTTTTTTCTTTTCTTTTTTTCAAAACTATTTATTTGGCTGCATTGGGTCTTAGTTGCGACACAAGGGATCTTTCATTGCAGCGAGCAAAATTCTCTCTAGTTGTGACACATAGGCTCCAGAGAACATGGGCTTTGTAGCTGCGGCACAAGGGCTCTCTAGTTGTGGGTCGTTGTGCTTAGCAGCTTCGGTGCACAGGCTTAGTTGCCCCTCGGCATGTGGGATCTTAGTTCCCCGACCAGGGATCAAACCCATGTCCCCTGCACTGGAAGGCGGATTCTTAACCACTAGACCACCAGGGAAGTCCCTGGGAAGTTTACACTTAATATTCAGGTTAGAAGACAAGGGCAAACCCATGATTAAGGGGTAGGGGCAGCTGAGTAGGAAGTAGGCAGGGGTACAGAGAAGGACGGTATGTCCTACCTGACTGCTGGGCCAGGGAGCAGGCCTCACTGATCCTCTTGCCCGTGAGGTAGCTGAAGACAGCCTCCACAGGGTTGTCTTTTTGGGTTAAGGAGACTTCCTCCTCAATCTGAGGTGCGGCGGTACGGGACAGCCAGCGAGAGAAAGCTCTTCTTCGCTCCAGAATCTGAATGTATTCACTGGGCTCATCTAGCTGGCTGTCAAGCTCCTTCAGGTGGCCCCACAGAGCTTCACATAATGTCCATGTTAGGCTCCAATGCTTCACAACTAAGGAAGGGACAGGAACATAATGCAATGACATGAAGCCACACAATAACTACAGAGAGGGGATCAAGTTAATCTGGCATTAAAAATACATAAATTAATATATACCCCAAACAACAACTCAAGTTGATGTCCCTGAATCTGTCTCCACCTCACTTAGCTGTGTTTTACAAGCTCCAGAGGTGTGTGGTATAACTGTCTGCTCACTGCATGTACTCATGGTACTTATGTAACAAATGTAACTCTAGGCTCCTTTAAACAGGTTCCTCTAGCCTAATTATGACTAACATAGTCTCAAGTGACAGAGAAAAATCCTGCAGTTTGATCAAATTCTTTTCACAAAATGCTTTAAGAAATATAAAGTGCTCTAAAAACCTGTGGGAGATTATTCTCTGCTAGACGCACTGCCTAACATTTTAGTGAGACTAAATGATACTGAACAAAGCACCTAAGAGTAAACAAATTCTAATCTACTCAATAAAACTGTATGATAGGGCTTCCCTGGTGGCGCAGTGCTTAAGAATCCGTCTGCCAATGCAGGGAACATGGGTTCAAGCCCTGGGTTGGGAAGATCCCACATGCCGTGGAGCAACTACGCCCGTGCGCCACAACCACTGAGCCTGCACTCTAGAGCCTATGAGCTGCAACTACTGAATCCACATGCCATGTGCCACAACTACTGAAGCCCACATGCCTAGAGCCTGTGCTCCGCAACAAGAGAAGCCACCACAATGAGAAGCCAGCACACTGCAAGGAAGAGTAGCCCCCAATATGTCTCTGCTACTCTCCAACTCTATACTCTTAACCACTACGCTAGTATTTCTCCTCACGAAGGAAAACAAAAAGCACTGACTACCACCTTAAGCTACTTACAAGTATGCATTGGGAAGATGACTCTCATATTTGAAGAGATGAAACAACTGAAGTAAACACAAAGAAATGCACATAAACAATTCCCAAAATGTGTGGTATGGAACACTGTAAAATGGTCCCCATTTTTCAATAAAAGTGATGTGAAACGTGTGAAATATGTACTTTTCCTACTACTTGAAACAGTAAGTGCCAAATATAAAAGCCCTTAATCAAAGTATTGGTTCAGAAAAACATGGTCACAATCATTATAGAGAGGTCATTGTGAGAAACGTCAGGAAGGGAAGTTATAACCACCGAAGCTGTTGTGAAAAACAAGTGGCACCTGACTTGAACATGTGTAGGATCTCTCTCTCCCTGTGTTCTCTGGGGGGTGGGGGGGTGGGGGGTGTGGCGGGGGTAAGGGATCTAATTTCATAAATCCCTCTGACTGGCTACAGTTCCCCTGAACAAGGACATAAGAGTAATGATAAAAGCAATGGCAGACAACGATATGATTTCTTCCTGCTTGAAATTTTGCTCATCCCAACTCGACTGCAGATAAGTGCAAGCTCAGGCATCCATTCACTACACGGGCACAAGGAAATGTGTCCTGCTATGAACATATGCTCCTACTCCTGTTCTTGGAACACCAAAGGTTAGCAACATAGTCCATACTCACTCTGTGGTTCCAATAAGTCTCCTGATGCTTCCTTAACCCAATCTGCATAATCATGAATGACAGCAACTCCCGGATTGGGGACAATAAGAGGACACAGCTCATCCACATGGACAGTGCTATGTTTTAATTTAAGCTCCAGAGGTGTCTGGTATAACTGTAGGTCTTCATCCAGCTTCTTTTGTCTCAAACTGAGTCTTTCCAAATGAACTTTGAATGGAGACTCTGTTAGGCTACAAGGGCAAATGACAAACAAGATAGAAAATGAAGACAGATGATAGAATTTTCCTACAATGAAACCTTCATTTCTTTTTATAATTACAAAATAGGATGCAAAACATTCCACTATGATTTTGAAGAAATTTTGTTTCCTAGCATCAAACTATAATGAACTTATCTGATATATATTGAGCAAACAAATTATCTGACCATGCATTCAGAATTCCAAGACTTCTCAGGCCAGATTATAAGAAGCATGGAAGTCAGTACAATTAGACCTGGATATGGCTTCTGCATGTATCTGGATACTAGGGAATCCAATGGCCAAAAGCTACTGTGGGACACCTGTTTCTCAAATCATACTTAACTCATTAAATTATGAGTTATCCGTATTAAAAGTTATGCGGCTAAGCTTACAGATATAAAAGAACTGATTCTCAATTAAGATGAGCATACAGTCAACCAGTCTTGATCCAAATTTTAAGATTGACATTAACAACCTCTAAAGTATCATGACACCATGGATAACCTGGGTTTAGGATCCACAGTCCTAACTGTGAGGTACAAGAGATGCCGTTGTTTTTTTATTTCTTCAAAGTCAACTTTAAAAACTAATAATAATAGGTGATCACAGTCACTTAATCTGTAGTAAGGACAGCACAAATTGTTACAATCACAAAAAAGTACATAGAAAAATGTTACCTATTTTACACAAAACAAACTGTATGCGTAATTCCTAATAACTATCAGGACACACTATACATATAAAATCAATATGGCATAATATAGTATGTAAAGTATATACAGAATTATAAACACACATATGTAAATATTAACGGTGGGAACTGTGTAGAGATACACAACACATATAATTATCAGATGTCATCTTATTTCCAAAAACTTGTATATGGATAATCCACAGTCCATACATTTACCTTATTAGGTCTAAGATACAGGGGATGTGCTTTATTGAGAATATACCTTATATATGAAGAAATTACAAATATCTAAGTGAGAAAACAGAAAAATGACTAATGCCGTAAAGGATGAAAACTTAAGGAATGCTGCAGCATTAGTTTTGGGTCTGTTACTTTTCCAACTAAAGTTTAACTATTAGATTAAGTATTATATACTCTTCATACCCTGATGGTACAAATGGAGGTATTAATCATTTTAGTTTTCAATTATATAAATAAAATTGTGCTAAGAATATATCTAAAAAGATCACAAAGCAGGGCCCTGACCTTGGGTCTGCTGGTGATGAAAAGCTTCTTCTCACCTACCACGTTGCTTTTCTCAAAAAGCATAAAGAAATGTGACTCACGATTTAACAGCTACTGGATTAGGCAGGAATCCATATTCCACAGAATCAGCAATCTGATGATTTTCCAGTTCTTGAGAGCCACTCAGCTGTTCTCCACTATTAGCAAGAGTCCAGTTGGGGCCCCAACCAACCCGAAATGAGCGTCCCATAAATAGGGCCATGTCCATTAGGAGTTTCCCCTTTCCATAGGTGACAGACTTTTCAAGAGGAACTAGGCCTGGTTGTCTGCGTGTACCCACTGTTTTCAACTGAACCTCAGGGGCTGGGCTGGGCACTGTAAACACAGAGGTCAGGGGTGGAGGGACAGACCAAGGGGATGTGGATGGGATATTCATCAATGATGATGTTCTGGGAGTGCGACATTCTTGTAAAGAGGCACTTGGTGAAAGAAAAGTTCCACTTGTAAATTTTGATTGTAGTAACCCACCTACTAAAATAAGGAGGGAAAAAAGACTATTAGAAAATATAGTCTATTGATTCTTGAACAACAACCAGCAAGGCTGAAATTACAGCTTTATTAAACTAATTAAATCAGATATAAATGATCAGGAGTAGGTTAAAGCAGACTGTGCAGAAATTACCGTTTCACATGGGAAATCAAGGCAGGAATTCTAATGATGATGTCAGCAATAACAACACTGATAACAAACACTACTACTGCTATTTAAAAAAACAATCTAGCACTTCTCTGCAGCAGACTCTTGATGAGCCCTTCGTATACACTGTTTCATTTCACCCTTCAATAACTTTAAATGAAGAACATTACAGTCCTCATTTTATAGGTGGGAAAACTGGGCTCAGTTAAGTGACTTGTCCATATCCACAAAGCCACTAAGTGGCAGGACTGAGGTAAACCCAGGTAAGTCAGACACCAATGCTCATGCCCTTATCAGAATGCCAAATGTAACCTTTCTTAATTAATATAAAAAGTTGGTAAGATCAAAACTCAAATTCCTACCACTCCGGTGCTTAATGCTAGACTTAAGAAAAACCCACTGAGGCCTCTTGTGATTGCATATATGCCTTTCAGAAGGATAGTTCTTGTTACTTTTGCCTGTTTTTCAATTTTACATATTTTCTGTCTAAAGCAAGTTATTAAAGTATGACATTTTCATGTAGTGCTCGTTATGGAAAAGTGTGTTATAAACGTTTAACTGATGCTTTATTAAAGTATTTTTTAAAAAGCAAAGTTAATAAGGGTACTCAAAAGAATTGAAAAATAAAGTTTTTAAGGCAACAAAACAAATCTCTTTCTGATAGTCCCTCTGGTTTTCAAAACGTTTTGAAATTATACCTGCTTAAGTCCTTTGCTGATATCAGTACTCTACCTCCAATCCCACACAGTTACAAGCCCACTAGAAGAGGTAAGAAAAGCTTTAAAATGAAACAGGTAATCGATTCCCCGGAAATTTGGGAAGGTTTAGGGAAAAGTAGAAATCTAAAAAGTTTTGCACATTATAAGAAGCAACATTTGCCCCTAGAAAGCAATAAGGATAGTGTTAAAACTGCACAAAGAGAGTACAGCTCAGGACAACTTGCTGATTCCTCTAAGATACGATAAAAATTAGGATATCTGAGCTTGCTATCTAACCCATAAGCAAATAAAAACACGCCCCTAAACAAAACAAATGCTTTTTTTTCTCCATACAACTTTCACATCTGCACCAATGATGGTGTTTTTTAAAAAAAAAAACAACTGGCCCCACCTAACAAGTACATTTATAAGAGTACATTTCTGCTTGGCATCATTATGTCATATGCCTTTAGGGAGTTGTTTGCTAGAGAAGTTGACTCAACTTAGAAGATATGTGAAAAGCCAGACTTTACAGCTTTCTTGTAAAAGAGCATCTTTTACAGTACCTAATGAACGGGATTTGGATGAGTGGGTTGCTGAAATGGGGAGCCTGGGAGAACAGATTTCTTGAGAAGTATCTGCTTTAGGAGGAAGGCGACTGAAGCGTTGATCGAGGACCATATCTACATCTTCTTCATCAGCAAGCAGTGATGCTTTCATGATCTAAAAAGGCAATATCTACAGAATGAATGTGCTCCCCCAAATCCAAAGTCATAAAAGACAAATGCAGTTTACAACGACCAATTTTTTTAAAAAGCTCTGCCTCAGGCTGTGTCCAGAGCTAGTACAATATTTGTGTGACTGACTCTGTTACACTATATGTGCCTGAAGGATAGAAGTTATATAAAACTCCTCTGCTTTGTATATACAGTCTCACCAGAGGTTGGCACACAGCAGTTGCTCATGTGTTTGCTGAATGAATGAATTTCCAAGTCAAATATAAGTCAAAAGCTAAATTCATAACATGATAAAAGTCACAGGCAGGGGGAAGTCAGAGCTTAAAGAAACTTGTAACTACAATTTATAAAACAACAAAACTCCTGTGGAGCACTTGCCAGAGCTTCAAAACCTCTCTACAAAGTCAATGAAGTTAGTATCTTATAGAGAAAAATCAGTGCTCACAGATGTTAAATGACTTGCCTAAACTCACACTGTAACAGTTACAAAACTGGGGTTAGAATTCAGGTCTTATGAATCCCAATATTGCCTTATTTCCACAAATCGGAAAATAATGCCTAAACATGGGGCATATTCCTGGTTTTTCTCATTCCAGTGACCACTCAATGCTCTTAAGTGATTAATGAAAGAAAAAGCCTGATGTCATGAAAGGAAGATAAATATTAGTCTGGATTCCTGTTGTGGTAAGGTTGGGTTAGGACTTCACCTGTAAGACATGTGGATTAATTCCCAGTGAAGATGCAATGTGTGTTGAGGCGGACACAGGTTCCTGATCCTCAGGCACGCTCTCTTCTAACATGGAATCCAAAACTGGCTCCTGGGTGATATCTACCATGTCACTGTCCAGTTCCACAACCCTCCCTAACTGCTCCACCTCTGGGCTCTGGCTCTGTAGACAGCAGAAAGATCAGGGAAGCAGCATTAAATGACACCAAATAGACACAGAGCTTCTAGACCATATTTACTTTATTCAAAATATGATATAACAATATTAGATTCTGCTCATTCTATCATAATGTGAGGTAGCATATTTGCTAAAGAGGATTTAACAATTACCCCCAAATTCCTCTATTAGTACTTATGAGCCAAATGAGGATTCATGGAATCACCCTTTTGTAATATTATGGTCTGGAGCCTGGAACCTCAGCCAGCACCCATACTGAACAAACAGTTGTCTTGAGACAAAGATTATGCCTTGCTTGATTTAGTTAGCAACTATAATTTTCTCATTTACAAAGGGTTGCCCTGCCCTCACATTGCCTTGCAGCCAAAAGCCATTGCGAAAAGACAATAAAAGATACAAATATCAAAGTCTCCAGTAACTCTGCATTTTTAAAAAACATTTAGAAATAAATTTCTAGTTATCACAAACACAATTTTGGGCCTGGAATTTATCTTTTGGGAGACTGAATTCTAAGCTTAGCTGGGCTTTATTTACCTGTGCAGTACCATATTAGATAACAAATGTGTACTCTAATTTCCCAAAAGAAAAAACAAAGTTCTATTAGGAACAATTTTAATCTGGAAATAGTTCCTCTGTTTAAATGCGTCAAGAGTTAGATTTATATTTATTAAAGCAGTTTTAAAGATATAGCCATGATTAACAGTCTATGGTTTGAAAAGATAAACATTCATAAAGCTGAAACACACTGTAAAATTGGCTCAGTGCAAATTCAGTAAATATGTCCTAAACTTGCATATGACCTGGTTAAACGAGGTCATAATAAGCAGCTAGGCCAATTTATTTATCTAAAACTTCTTCCAATTATTTTTCTCCCATAATCTCATCTGTAGATTACCAACCTTCCACAATTTCTGGCTTATCTTTCATGAGCGGCCTATTTCATGTTAAACTTCAAATGGATGCTATTATACAACAGGTGGTTAAAAAAAAATTTTTCATGATTTCTTTGAACCAAGATAGAACCATTAGCGTAACTTTTTAAACGTTATTTTCAATGGTATATTATCTATTACTCCCCTGAATTCCTTTAAACAAATATCCTTACTAAAACAATGACTGCTTCCATCTATAACTATAGAAAAGTCGAGGTGCTGGGAACATGGTGAACTGCCACTTAGGTTGTGAAAAATCCCCAAGGACTGCTCTAACAAACTGCAGGCTACATAATGGTAACCTATTTTTTACCTATCGGCTACAGGGAGGCCTAACTACTTTTATGCTTTAAAATTCTGGAAAAAAAAATAAAAATAAAAGCAGTCCTGGTGGTGATCCTCCCATTATAATTACATGAATTATGGGAACACTCTAATGCTCCCCTGGTCTGTTAATTTTTAACCAATTCACTTTTAGGAAAAGTTCTGAAACTCCCCATCCTCTGTCAACCTGTCAGGATACTCTCTTCTGTTGGGCTCCCATAACACCTTGTCTATACCTATTTTATACACTGTATTATGGTATAATTTCTTGTGTGTGTATATATATTATATTATATATATATATATATATATTTGACCCACCAGATTGTGAGGGCTTGAAAGCAGAGATTACAGTCTACTGTTTTCTATATGTAACATCAAGCACATTGTTAAATTCACCAAAACACTTTGTTATTTCTATTGCCTAATGTAGTGTCTGCCACATGGTAGAAAAAGCTAATAGCTGAAAGGATAAGAAGGAGCGAGTATAGGTGGGAGGAAAGGAAGAAGGGGGAAGAGGGTTTCAATCTACTACTATTCAACAAAGGAATAACAGTAACAGCAAGAGATGCTCACTTAGAACACTTTTAGGCAAAGTGGCAGGATTTCATCAAATAACTAGATTGGAGACCTAAGGGACTCAGCCTATCTTTAAGAATGCTAAGGATCAAGATTTTATTTCCTTCATCCTCATGCAGAGACGTCCAAGCTAATATCATCTAGTAAGTAGACAGGGGGAAGTGAATTACTATGAAACTATCAGGATCTGGTAAACTAGAAACCCCATGTATGAATTTTGTTTAAGTATATCTACGTAATTGCAGTAAACTACCCCAAAAGATGTTATTTTCAGAAAAATCTTGGGAGGTCAGGTGCTTCTTCAAAGCTAGTACTAGAAAGAAAAGTAGACTAATAAAAATTGGTGACAGAGAAGGAACTAAGTAAGGAAAGAAGGGGGAGGGGGAAAGAAGCCCATCAAATACTACGTAAACAGACAAGATCTACAAAATGACTCTCTTTAGATATATGGAGGGCAATGTTTCAAGATTGAAACCTTTAATATTTTTAGAAACCTCCACTCTCCAACTCAAAAGAATCTTCCTCATACAAACAACACCCTAAAGATAAAGCATCTCTTAATCCAACAGATAAAGTAATGCAAGTAAGTCAAGTTAAATCAAGATACTCTTATTCAACAAAGGGTAAATATCCAATCCAAGGTCAAACCCATGTTTAAATAATTCATATTGTCCTCCTAGCCAAATAGCCTAATCCAGCATAACTACTACTATTGCCCACCTTGAAAACAACTCATTTTCTAACAGCAAAGAATGTTTTATATTCATTTTGCTGGAAAATCAGCCCTGTTAACAATATTGTGTTCAAGAGAAATTCCATGCCAGGGTTTCAAGGGCTCATCAAAGTGTGCATGTTTCTACACATACATTCATGGATATTACTGCAGGAGGCATCAGATTCAATAACATCACTATCTGAAGCAAAAAGGATTGTGGCTATAGAACTATTTTATATATATAAGTTACATAAAATATAAATTAAAAACGTGCTGATTCAGTGGCTAAATTTACATAGCTGCCACTTAATTTTTTTAAAAAAGTAAACACAAGATAAAATAGAATTTTCTTCTAAATTCTAAACACTTTTTTCCCTTAAAAAACTTTTAAAGTTATTTGAATGTACTCGCTGAGTAAACAATGCTAAGTTTCTGAGCAAGTCAACTAGTGTACCCTGATGGTACTGAACACAAGTTACATTTAAGCATAAGGCTGAGGAAAAAGCTACATGTCTCTCTACCTCAATGCTAAAGATCTGAAGTCTTTTGACAATTTTGAAACATGAGGCTGCATATCTCAATCACCTGGGGGAAAGCATTTAAAATACAAACATGCCTGAGCCCCAATGCCAGATACACGGAATCAAAGCTCTCCGAAGTACTGATGCAGTCAGCTGAAAATTGGGTCTTGGATCAGCATTTTAGAACAAATGTTCTAACTACTAAACAAATGTTTCTGCAACTACCCTAATTCATCTGTGATGACGGTTTTTCTGCCAATATTTTCTGTAACTTAAAAGGCATAGAGAGGGAGTTCACTGGCGGTCTAGTGGTTAGGATTTGGTGCTTTCACTGCCACGGCCCGAGTTCATTCTCTGGTCAGGGAACTGTGATCCCACAAGCTGTGCAGTGTATCAAAAAAAAAAAAAAAAAAGAGGGGGGGGAGGCAAAGAGGAGACGATTACATAAATATTTAGTTACCTTCCTTTTTTCTTGTTGCTTAGATTCACTTGCTTTCTTAGGAGCAAAGCAAGGTTTAAGAATGAACTGCAAAGAGGGGACTGAGGGTAATACATAAAAGACAGTAGAGTAAATGTAACCATTAAACAAAACTATATTATCTTCCTAATGCCACAAGGACCCCCTCCCCACAAAGGCAGAGAACCTGAGACTGTGTACAGGGTGGGAAAAAAAGCTACAGCAGACTGAAGGAACACTGTATCACGGAAATTAACCTCTCCAGGGAGCCAGGTGACAATGTGAAGACAGTCATCTTGATGCTGGGATGAGAAGAGAAGACTGTGCTGTTTCCAGTTTATTCAAATGGCTCAAGTATTTTCCTCATGCCAAGTAAAATGCAGGTCCTGCTACTAATAACTTAAAGACTGCAACCAGTGGCGTTTCCCCTAACCTCTCTGAGGTCACTGGGCATTACGAAAGAACAGTTCTCCAAAGTCCCCCATTATTGTTCTAACACTTTAGCCCGAATATCTAAACAAGTCTACCCATTTCTCCCTTATGTATCCAAAAGGTCAAAGATCACCCACTTCCTCAATCAAAGGAGATATCTGGAAAGGATACCTATGCACTATATGCTCTTTGCGCATCTTCATCCTTACCACCTCTTTTTCCTAGAACCTGGTTTTCCTGGAATTTTTTGGTGCTCAGTTTAAAAAAACAAAAACAAAACCAAAAACCCTCTCACCTATTATAGTGCCATCACAGGAATTTACTGTTATCTCTTACTATTTGTATTCTGTAGATTAAAGAGCCTAAAAACCACTTATGGTCAACATTATACAAATTTTCTGTCCACAAGATGAAGCTTTTCTTTTTCGGCTGTATCTTTAAGGATTCTACATATTACTTTTATTGGCAGAAAAGAAGGCTATCTGATTCTCATCCTAAGAAACACATATACTGTAAGATTAAAAAACACTTTGGAAAGAGAGATTATACAAAGCATATGATTCAGACAAAATGAATGTGGGTAACTGGAAAATCAAGTCCATTTACAGCATTTCTTTAGTTCATAAGAGATGTACTCTAAATAGAGAGGTATTCTAAATGCTATAATTATAAACATAAAAGTCAACATATTTCCCATTTCCCACTTATATCGTACTCTCCCCCCACCCTGTACGCACAAACATGAACATATATACACAAAAATCTCCAGAAAGTGCCTCCCAAGAAATTATTTAATCAATCATAAAAATCGCACATTTCAGCAGCCATAAGAACTGTAGCATGGAAAATTCCAAAGGTACTGCTTTTAGTAGCTCAGAGGTAGAGGATGCTTTACAAAGAAATTTTATAACAAGTTCTCTTCTTTGAGGGAGTATGGCAGCACAGAAAAAAATCGTTATAACTTGACTGAACATAAACAACATCCAAATGAAAGTAAAACTCTCATGAGTTGGCAAAGAAACTATCTGATATTTAAATTACAAACCTTTCAAGGACAAAAGGTTTATACTGGCTTAACAATACTGAAAAACAGTGTCGTACAGGTAATTGCAATAAATAATGCAGCCCCTACTCTCCCCAAGCCAGTAATTCATTTGTATTCTAAAGCTTTATGTATTTTCATAAAGATTATGTATTGTTAAAATACAAATATCAAGAGATTACCTGAAGCATAAGTAAAAGACTTGAGAAAAATGGAGTTAAAAACCCTTGCAGAAAGCTAATTGAACTTTTAAAAAACCATGAAGGTAAAGAACAAGATTAAACTGCACATCAGGTAGTCAGCAAAAGTAGGATTTACTTTGCATCAACCCACAAAAGCAAAATACTATCTTAAGTTGATCACTGAGCAGAGAATTCAGCAAGTCCAAATGAAGAGAAAGGGAGGTGTTTAAGAATGACAATCTGTAGAAGGAATGATCCAAATAGTAAGAGAATTCTTTAAATCTCTCAAGTAAACAACAGATGCCAGTACCACCTCATGCCCTCCCTTGTACTTGTCTTACGTGACTGCCAATACATTTGTACTCTTCAAAGTTCCAGGGGTCATAAAACAGCTTTGTACTAGCTGAATGACTTGCTTTCAACTTCTGTATCATGGGCTCCGTTCAAATTCATTGTCCCGTCTCTACCTGGGGTGGAGGTGCTGGTTTGCCATTAAGAGCCATCTGGAACGGGGTGGCCTGGCCTGCAGGAGGTAAAGGGGCAGTCTTCAACTTCTTTGTACTAGTTTTGGATGGCCGTTCCTCCTCCTCTTCATCAGAATCCTGAAGGCCATACTTAGAAAAATGAGAGACCTAAGGAAGAGAAGAATCCAACAAAGTCAATTTTAAAATCATTCTACTAGCCCTTGCAATCTTGCACAATTAGTCTAAAAACAAAAAAATTAAAAAGGAGAGATCAAAATATTTAAAGCACAATGAAATGTCATATATCACACTTCACTGTTTTTTCTAAGATTTAGATGATGTTTGGTGTGTGTACTAGTTGCTCATATAATTACTAAGTTTCTTATTAATACAGGAATCCATATTCAAAAGAGCCATTACTATTTTCTGTGTGTGTGTGTGTGCGCGCGCACGCGCACACACCCACACACATACCCCTAGTTGTTCTCTACCTACACAAGGGCCTTCAACAAGCTAAATAATCCAACTGGTTTAGAAGAGAAAGAATCCACTGGAAGGAAGGAAATCAACCTCTACACCCCCAGAAATCTTTAAAAGACTAACAATTATTTAGGAAGAGTTGATCTATCAAGGGACAAAAATCCTGCCTGGTGTCCCAACGATGCCACAAATTAGAAAAACACACCACAGAAGTGTATCTAAATGGTCATAAGATGGGGTGTGGAACTTGAATCATGTGCTCATAAAGTTTATAACAGCTCCTTACAGCTCTGGGGTTTAATGAGATGTGTAATTTGAAGCAAATTATAATGTATCTCTATACCTAATTCCTAATTTGTAAAAACAGAACTTAAGAAAGGACCTCTTCTAACATAGTTTATAACTACAATTTATAAGAACTATGTTTATAACTTCCATATATTATATACTGTTTATAATTTCTAACTATAATTTATAAGAATTAGGTTAAATGACTATACCTTAAATACCCAAGAACCTGTTTCAGGGCGGTACTCTTTGAACTGAGCTCCCTGTTTCCTTGAAACTGCTTCCAATCTTCCCTCATAGTTGATATCAGCAAGTCGATCTGGGCTCTTTATTAAACAACGAGATGTTTTATCTGTTGGCCAAACTCCATCCAATGTAACTTCAGCCTTCCTGTAATGTAAAATCAAGTGTAAATGTTTCATATTTATGACCAGAAAGCCAAGTAACATCTACATACACAGCAAATAAAGATACCTGTGTTACTCTGGAGTTATTCTGCAGGTGTTTCATAAACTTGAGTCCTAGATCCTAAGGTAGATGGGCTTAAGAGTAAGGAATCACCCCCATATCAACTAGCTAAATATCTGGTTCAAGAGTGTCAAACCCCACTTATTTCAAACTACCATGGTACATCAATTATTTCCAATCTGATTTTAATAATACTTAAGCTATGCATCCTTGACCAAGTCCAGTGCTAACAGTCCAGTGCAAAGACCTAAGTCTTAGTAAGGGTCTTAAAGTGCTACTGTACAGAACAACAACAGTAATAACAGCAGCAACTACCATTAACAACAAATGCTTGCAGAATGACGTATCAGGAACATCACAGTATTAACCACTAAATAATGAGTGTGAATTGATGATAATAATGGTAATGTACTCCTTCCAATAGCAAAATCTGAGATCAAGGACTCTGTCCTATTCATCCAGTGTGCTTTGCATCCAGTACAGTGACTACCACATTAATAGATGACTTTTTAAAATATTATTTTTTATTGTGGTTAAAAAGGTATAATAAAAGTTATCATCACCATTCTACTGTCTGTTTCTATGAATTTTACTCTCTAGATGCCTCAAATAACTTGACTTATACACTATTTGTCTTTTTGCAACTGGCTTCTTTCACTAGATATAATGTCCTGAAGGCTCATCCATTCTGTAGCATATGTTAAAGTTTCCTTCCTTTTTAAGGCAAATAATATTCCACTGTGTGTACATACATTTTGTTTATTCACGGACACTTGGGTTTCTTCTACCTCTTGGCTATTATGAACAGTGCTGCTATGAATATGCATGTGTACATATTTTTTTAAGATTCTATTTTCAATTCTTTTGGATATATACTCAGATGCACAATTGCTGGATCATTTTTAATTTTGTGAGGAACCACCACAGATACTCTTTCCCACAGCAGCTGCACCACATTTTACATTCCCAACAATACATAATGGTTCTAATTTCTCCACACACTTGCAAAAACATGTGATTTTTCTTTTAAAGTAACCTCCTAAGGGGTGTGATAGTTCATTGTGGTTTTGATGTGCATTTCCCTAATTATTATCAACGATGAGCATCTTTTCATATGCTTGTTGGCCATTTGTTTATCATATTTGGAGAATCATGTATTCAACTCCTTTGCCCATTTTTAATTTGATATTTCCTTTTTCTTTTTTAAATGGTTGGGCTACAGAAGTTCTTCATATTCTGGATATTAGCCCCTTATTAGGTACATGATTTGCTGGATTTTCATTCTGTTGATTATATTCTTTGATGTACAGAAGTTTTAAATTTTGATGTAGTCCAGTTTGTTTATTTTTACTATTTGTTGCCTGTGCATTTAGTGTCATACCCAGAATATCTTTGTCAAATATGTTGTGAAACATATTCTAAGAGTTTTATAGTTTTATGTCATATGTTTTAGGTCTTTGATCAATTTTGAGTTCATTTTTATTTATGGCATAAGGTAAGGGTCCAACTTCATTATTCTGCTGTGGATACAGTTTTTCTAAAACCATTTGCTGAAGAGATTGTTCTTTCACCACTGCATGGTCTTGGCAACCCTGTCGACATTTAATCATATACGTGTGGGCTCTCTGTTCTGTCCCATTACTCTATATATGTCTGTCTCTATGCCAGTAACACACTGTTTTGGTTATTGTAGTCAGGAAGTGTAAGTCCTCCAAGCTTTGTTATTTTCCAAGATTAGTCTGGTACCCTTGAGATTCCATATGTTTTAGGATTATTTTTTCTATTTCTGCAGAAGATGTTGCTGACATTTTGATAGGGACTGCATTAAATCAGTAGACTGCTTTGCGTAGTATGGACATCTTAACAATTTTAAGTCTTCCAACCCATGAACATGGGATATCTTTTCATTTATCTGTCTTCTTTAATTTCTCTCAACAATGTTTTGTAATTATCAGCATACAAGTCTTTTGCCTCCTTTGGTTAAGTTTATTCCTAAGTATTTCATTCTTTCTGATGCAATTGTAAATGAAACTGTCATCTTAACGTCTTTTCAGATTATTGTTAGTGTACAGAAACCCAACTGTTTTATGCATCTTGATTTTGTAGCTTGCTACCTTGCTAAATTTGTTTATTAGCTGTTAAGTTTTTTTGTGGAATCTTTAGGCTTTCTATATATAAGATCACATCATCTGGGACTTCCCTGGCAGTCTAGTGGTTATGACTCCATGCTTCCACTGAAGGAGGCACAGGTTTGATCCCTGGTCAAGGAACTAAGATCCCATGTACTGCGCAGCAAGGTTAAAAAAAAAAAAAAAAAAAAATCACACCATCTGTGAAAAGAGAGAATTTTACTTCTTTCTTTCCAATTTGAATGTCTTTTAATTTCTTTTTCTTGCTTAACTGCTTTGGCTAGGACTTCTAGTACTGTGTTGGATGCCAGTGGCAAAAGCAAGCATCCTTGTCTTGTTACTGATCTTAGAAGAAAAGCTCTCAGTCTTTCACTACTGAGTATGATGTTTACTGTGGGTTTTTCAAATATGGCCTTTATTATGCTGAGGTAGTTTTCTTCTATCTCTATTTTGTTGAGTGTCTTTATCATGAAAAGGTGTTGAATTTTATCTAGTGCTTTTTCTGCATCAACTGAAATGATCATGTGGTTTTCTTCCTTCATCTTGTAAATGTGATGCATTACATTCATCAATTTTTGTATGTTGAGCCATCTGTGCATTCCAGATATAAATCCCATTTGGTCATGGTGTGTAATCCAATCAATGCAGAGTTGAATTCTGTTTGCCAGTATTTTGTTGAGGATATTTACATCAATATTTATTAAAGATACTGGTCTGTAGTTTTCTTTTCTTGTAGCATCTTTTTTTAGCTTTGGAATCAGGGTAATGCTTGCCTCACAGAATTAGAAAGTGTTCCCTCCTCAATTTTTGGGAAGAGTTTGAGGAGAACTTGTGTAAATTCTTCTTTAAATGTTTGTTAGAATTCACAGTGAAGCCATCTGGTCCCTGGCTTGGGTGAAGTGGGGGCCAGCGCAGGGGGTGTTGATTACAAACTCAATTTCCTTATTAGTTACCAGGCTGTTCAGAACTTCTATTTCTTCATGATTCAATCTCAGTGGGTTGTGAATACAAATGATTTTAATTATGGCCCTTTTACCTAGACTATATTAGAAGCTAGCATCTCACACTAAAATTTACAGAGAGAGTTAAGCACAGTCACAGCACAAAGAAAAAAATACTATTAAAAAGCATTTTCCAGGATGTCTCCAGTGGTCCAGTGGTTAAGAATCTGTGCTTCCACTGCAGAAGGCAAAGGTTCAATCCCTTGTTGGTGAACTAAGATGCTGCATGCAACGTGGTATGGCAAAAAAACAAAACAAAAAAACCAACCAACCAAAACAAACAAAAACCAACCAACAAAAAACAACTAAAAAAACCAAAACATTCTCCAAAAGTTTTTGGAAACTAACAATTGGACCTGATGATATTAGGGAAAAGGAGTCAAAAAAAGTCATACTACAGCATTTCTTTATTACTCACACTTTTAAGTGAAAATAGAGAAAATAATCACACATTGTATAGTAAATCAAAGAGACAAGTTGCAGGAAAATGTATATAATATGAATATATTTGTGTTAAAAAAAAATCGTGATTTAGCTGATTATTTTTTAAATATGTAAATAAATTCTTACCTGTTTAGCCCTTCACCCACAGGTGGTTTTTGGTCATCATCTAAGTAGACAATCACTTCTTTCCTTCGGATATGCACAATGTCATCTAAATTTAGATTTGTCAAATTCACATCTCCTTCAAAATAGATTGAACCATAACCTATAAATCAGAGCAAACAATTAAAAACTCATCCTATATAGAGGGCAAATACCCTCTTCATACTTCTACTGATTATATAAACAGAAGGAGCAAGCAGCTTTTAATATTAATCAATATTTTAAATCACCCAGCAATTCCTTGAATGCGTTATTTCATAAAATATGTATTAGGTGACAGCAAATACATTTGTTATCTGATTTAACATATGCATTTTTATAGCACTTATCCTCAAAATAGCCTTGTAAAATCTCTTCTCACGTATCCGTACAGCTGCTACATAAACAATCCTTAACACTTAGCCCACAATATGAATTAAAATACTTGAGCCCTTCTTTTAATACAAGATGAGATTTTTCCCCAAGAAAATTTTATCTGTAATAACTTAATGTGAAGTTGAACCTAAATATTACCCATCTCTTGTTAACTACTAATTTTCTCACTTAGTGTTTCTTGCTGTTTGCAGTATTTTAATTGCAGAAAATTGCAATGAGGCAAATACTTACCAAAGAATGTTACAAAGTTCTAGTCTTTTTTGTTACTTGTCAATCAAAGTGTCTATTCAGGCCAAGGTGGATCCAAATGTAGGTAAAAAAACAAATTTAGCTATCAAAAGCTTCCTTTATTTAATTACCAAAATAAAATACAGATCTCTGTCTTATACACTAACTCCCAAATTCACACTCACCTTTACGACCAATAGTGAAGTCAGAGACAATGCACTCTCCTTTTTCATTGGTAATTTTGGCAAGGTCATCCATGGACGGAATGGTATAGTAGCCAGCCTTGGTGAGAATGATGCCTATGACAAAAGAAACAAAACATTAGTTGTGACTGACCTCAGGTAGAGGAATTTTCAGTAATATTTATTTCACTTTTTCCTTTTTAAAGGTTTTCTACAAAGTGGATAATTTTAAAAATTACCTGAAATAATCAGTAATTGAATTATTATAAAAGGAGAAAATATACACAAATAAAGCATTTTTCCAAGCTGGTATTCTTTTCTTTCTTTCTTTCTTTTTAAATCTGGTTTTCTAAGAAACACTATTCCTAAGAGAACCAAGTGTTTTTTTTAAAAAAAACATGGTTAGGTTAAGCTGGGAGAACATGCACAAGGCAGCATATTACAGACTGTGAAAACTCACAAAATAACGAAATCTATTTACTTAATCCAGTGCTTCCAAGACTTAATTAACCACAGAACTTCCTTTTCATACGACACCCATTAACATACTGCACTATAAAAGGCATTCCATAGAATATATTCTGGGAAAGACTTATTTTTTTCCTTTTATTTTACACATGGAAGATGCCCAAACCCAGATTTTTGGCTTACGCAGTAATTCAGTCGTAGTGGTGGAGCTAAAACTCCAAGCTCAATGCTTTTAGTTTTATAACCTATTGCCTTCCATAAACCTCTTGTATCTTTCAAATTTACATCCTCAAATTGAGAGCTAAAATTAAGATGAAAAATCCTACATGAGAAAGTCCCACAGACAAATGGGAACTTAAAGGACTACATTGATGTTATTTTAAAAAGTACTAACTCGGTAGATTTCTGAAGAAATCAAAGAAAATATATAATGGGTATTGCTTGTTCTGACCATTCCTTGTTCCATTTATAGGCAGAGATCAGGGTAACGTACTCTCTAAGAGAAAAGAGTTCAAGGCCAATATAAGGTCAAGCTCCAGCCTCTAGCAATGCCCACTCACTCACATGCTTAACTTGCTTCTCTATGGGCAACTTTTAGAGGGTTGTTAGAGTGTCCTTAAGAAGGGAATTTTAAATTGGGAGGTGGCAAAAAACGTTAGTGAGAAAACTAGAAACAATAAAAAAATCTAGACTGGGTACTTAAGCTGTAGTATCATAATGAACTCGTGTAGATGTCTAAACACAGATATAGATAACACAGGATTCTTAATGTGAAAGCATAAAGTTGTTTCCTTACGGCACCAAGTGACCAGAAGATATATATGAAGGCAATAAGATAATCAGATATAGAACAAGTTTATAGACACATCAAGACAAACTGTAAAAATAACCCCAAAAGTTCACTAACAGAGAATGGAGAAACCAAATGTGTCATATTTATATAATGGAATGCTACTTAGCAATAAAAAATAATGAACTGTTGGTATATGTACATCATGAATAAAATCTCAAAAATCAGAGTCAATAAAAGTATGCATAGTATGACTCAGTTTATATAAATTTCAAGAATAGGCAAGAGGGACTTCCCTGGTGGTGCAGTGGTTACGAATCTGCCTGTCAATGCAGGAGACATGGGTTCGATCCCTGGTCCAGGAAGATCCCACTTGCCTCAGAGCAACTAAACCCATGCACCACAACTACTGAAGCCCACCCGCCTAGAAACCATGCTCCGAAACAAGAGAAGCCACCTCAGTGAGAAGTCCCTGGCTCACAACCAGAGAAAGAGAAAGCCCCACAGCGCAACAACGAAGACGCCAGGCAGGCAAAAAAGGAAGGAAGGAAGGAAGAAAGGAAGACAGACAAGGTGAAACTAATCTATGTAACAGAAATGAGACTCGTTGACTTCTTGAGATGGGGATGTAAAGGAATTTTCCAGGGTGAAAGAAATGTTGTATCTCTTGATTGAGTATATATGTCTCAAAATTCATTGAAATGAACACTTAAGATCTGTGTACTTCACTATATGTAAATTGTACCTCAGTACAAGGGGGGAAGGGAGAATGTAATGATACCTGTCAAAACCTAAATGAGATGTTAAGTCAACAGACAAAAAAGGGGCAAACTTTAACCATCCCATTAAGAAACTTCAATCTTGTAGTTTATACTGTTTCATGGATTAATTTGGATAAACTAATCAGTTCGTTGTTGGGGACAAAAAAGAAAAGCACAGAACTGAGGTGATGATAACCACAGCAACCACTAACATTTGAATGCCTATTCTCGTCAGGTATTATGGTCTATATACTTAAACTAATTCAAATCTCATATGATAAGTAATACTGCTATAATTTTAATTAAAAAACCAATAAACTATCTATGTGAGTTTATAAAGCTAGGAAAAGTCAGGATAGTCTCTCTGGTCTCAAAATTTGCGATATTTAAACTATACCAGGACAATTAACGAAATGAATTTTAACTACTCCAAAGGTACAAAAAGATGTAAACTCCAAATCAACCAAGGCATCAGTGAGAAGTGTTTGTGTTAACTTCCATAAAATGCAATAAAAAAACATTTAGAAATTCAGATAGCTGACTTCTGTAATGTTGAAAAACAGTAACAAACAAGAGGTCTCATATGCCTGCTAAGAGTTTACTTGTGTGCCAATATGAATCTGACCTGCTGGATGCATAGGGTAAGTATTACTTTCTATTTCTTCTCGGTCATCCTGCAGTGACTCCTCATGAAAAGAGGTCTCTTCACTGCTTCCTTCCAGTCCATTTCGCAAGGCAGCACGCATGTTTAATGCAACAATGGTATCATCCACATTGTTGCTGCTGTTATGTTTACTTCCAGCACTCTCTGGGGTTTGAGGAATGGGTTTGGCAATAGGGTTAGTATAAAAACGTGACACAAGAGAATCATCATCTCCATCCTGCTGATGGTTTTCATCGACCGGTTTGCTCAGAAAACTGAATCTGAAAAGGGAGAAAATAAACAAATACTATGTTAGTCCCCTGTAGCAGTAACAAAATGGTAACAATCAACCATTACTAGGCCTTTACTAAGTATGTGGCACTGTTCTAGGTAACTCTATGTCTTAAAAATTCACTTACTACTTAATGGTAATCCTGTAAAATGGGCTGCTATCATTCTCTGTATTTTATAGAAAACTAGGACACAAAAAAATAACTTGCCAAGGTCACAAAGCTATAAAAGCTAGAGTTGGGACTGTAACCCAGGAAATCTGGCTGTAGATTTCATGCCTTTAACTGATCTATTTTCATGAATGAATGAATCTGAGCATCACAATTTTTAGTTTGTGTGTGTGTGTGTGGGGGGGGGGGTGTCTACTATATGCGGTCAAATAATCTGGTGAATTTCAATATAAAAACCTGAAAAAATTTTAATTTTTAATGTTATAATCAGTAAGGCATTAGATGATTCATTTATGAAATCTCAAACTAAAATTTTATCCAAAGAGGGGCTTCCTAGGTGGCGCAGTGGTTAAGAATCTGCCTGACAATGCAGAGGTCACGGGTTCGATCCCAGCTCCAGGAAGATCCCACATGCCACGGAGCAACTAAGACCGTGTGCCAAAAAAAAAAAAAAAAAAAAAAAATTTTATCCAAAGAGAAAAAAACAGGAGTGCAAAGACATATATACAGGGATTTTTCATTGAAGCATTACTTTGACTATAGGAATACCAAAATAATCCACATGTCCTCTAATAGAGAACTGACTGAATTACTTTACATTCACAGTAATGGTTACAGAGTCATTTAGAAAAGAGGTAGGTTATACATACTGATACAGAAAGGTATTTATAGTAAGTAGAAATAAACAAATTATAGAATATTATTTTGTGCAAAACTCCACAATATGTAAGAATATATTTATAAATAAATTTCTAAACTGTAAGAATATATACTGAGGGGCTTCCTAGGTGGTGCAGTGGTTAAGAATCTGCCTGCCAATGCAGGGGACACAGGTTCGATCCCTGCTCCAGGAAGATCCCACATGCCACGGAGCAACTAAGCCCGTGTGCCAAAAAAACAAAACAAAACAAAAAAAAACAAAAATAAAAAAAATAAAAAAAATAAAAAAAAGCTATGTACATAGTTAGAAAAAAAAAAGAATATATACTGAACTATTAAGGATTAGTGTACATACTTTTACTTCCTCCTTTATATATTTCTATACTTTTGGGGGGTGGGGAGGTTGGTTACAGTGACTGTGTATCACTTTAATAATTATCACAAAAAAAACCTTATTTTAAAAGGGGCATGGGGTGTCACATGCATGCTAACCCTGTCCAAAAATGACATACCTGGATACCAAAATAGTTTTGCAGAACTGAATCAGAAAAATAATAATTTTAAGGTCTAAAGTACTCAAGAAGCAAAAACACAACATAATTTCTAGGTGCTCATACGCTGTAACACTGGGTTGGCCAAAAGTTTGTTCGGGTTCTTCCATAAGATGGTACAGGAAAACCAAATGAACTCTGGCCAACCCAATACTTCTAACTTCATAGTATGAATAAATGCTAAGCTCAGAATCTCCTCTAAAAGAGAACAACGCTCTCTAACCAGAAATAATCCAAAAGAGAATTCAGTTTACCTCTCTCCATTTTCTGGATAATCAGATGGTGAAGCTAGATCTTCTGAATCACGATTAACAGGAGAGAAGAGATTGCTATTGTTAAGGTTTTTCAAAACCAACTTCTTAATGCTCTTCCTATAAACAGAGACCAAAGAAAAAAAGAAAGAACTCAGGCACACATGATTACATCAAAGACTATCTTAAAACCTTGAGTGGAAAAAGGTACTCTTATTCAATTCATATATATCTAAACTTGACCTAACAAGTTCAATTCACCAACTTGTCCCATAAATACATATAACCAGAATACAAAGTCTCAAATATATTACACTCTGGTGTCTGGAAGAATAACCTAAGCACATCAAAAACAAGTAGGAAATCCCACAGAAAATACTCTTCCCTTTCTGAACTCCCTGAGCATTCTGTCCAGACACTAGTTTCCTCATCACACTGTCATATATTTCAATTATTTCTCTACACGTCTTTCCTCTCTTTAATTTTTTCTGTTTTGGCAGTCAGGATTTATGACTGCTTCTGTATAGAACCTGGCATGCTGCCTTGAAGGAAAATAGGAGGATAGATATTTGTTGATGTAATGAAAAAGGTTTCTTTAAGAAAAGACAAGAAAGAGGAGTAAAAACCCTTGATGTCCAATAATGGAAATGACCATGAATACCTCAAAAGTTCAAGTTTGTGTACAATAGGTTTATTGAAGGTAACAATCTCTACAGTATGCCAGCTTTAAATAGAAAAACCATATAAGAGGTCTTAATTAACCTCCACTTAAAAGTCACTGGATTGGGACTTCCCTGGTGGCACAGTGGTTAAGAATCCACCTGCCAATGCAGGGGACATAGGTTCGATCCCTGGTCCAGGAAGATCCCACTTGCCGCAGAGCAACTAAGCCTGTGCACCAAAACTACTTGAGCCTGAGCTCTAAAGCCCTCGAGCCACAACTACTGAGCCCATGCACCGCAAACTACTGAAGCCCGAGTGCATAGAGCCTGTGCTCCACAAGAGAAGACACTTCAATGAGAAGACCACGTACCGCAATGAACCACAGCCCCCACTCGTCACAACTAGAGAAAAGCCTGCGCGCAGCAATGAAGACCCAATGCAGCCAAAAAAAAAAAAAAAAAAAAAAACCACAATTAAAAACAAGACAAAACAAAACAATTAAAAAAAAAAAATCACTGGATTCCCTCTTTTAAAAAAACCAACCACTGGGAATGCATTCCAATCCCTCTTTTAAAAAAAACAACCACTGGGAATTCCTTGGTGGTCCAGTCATTAGGACTCCAGGCTTCCACTGCATGGGTTCGATCCTTGGTCAGAAAACTCAGGTCCCACATGGTGGGTGGTATGGCCAAAATAACAAAAACAAAACAAAAAAATCCCACCAACCAACCCGCTACCCCCCTGCCCCGCCCCTCAAAGCCAACCATTAAGTAGCAGGCTACTCTCTTATTTACTCTAGTCTCAACAATTGGGTTATACAGTAACAAACATCTAGTGTTTGTTCCTTACCTATGTATGCTAGTTATACTCCCTATTGTAATAATGTTATTAAATAAGTATTAAGTAAGCCAATAAAATAGGCACTTGACAATAAAAAATTATTATTTCCATGAGAAATAAAACTTGCCCTCTTATTAATGGTAGACTAGGTAGTGCAGACTAATTCTCCTAGGGAGGATCACCAGAAAACTCAGAACTCTTTCTAGGCATTAAGAGCCAACAAGATAGCAAAAAATGACTGTACCAGCAACCTGGGGGCACAGTGGCATGGGGAGGTGTCCAAGATACTTGGGGTTGCTTTTCTCCTGGAGACTTTTCTGATTCCAAGGGGAAGGCTAAAAGGTTGATGGTGAACTTGACAGTCTTGTGGGACTGTGGAGGCAGAGACTGGAGTCTACCGAGGGGGTGGGGCACTAGTGAATGCCACTCATTTTGTGTTGGGACCTAGAAAGTCCCAAGTCGTAAGTTCAGCACATGGTCCTAAGTTCAGCTTTGACTCACCTCAAAAACAAACAAACAAACAAACAAACACACCCAAAATCCTCTGACGATCAATATCATCATCCTTGAACTTCAATTACTGCCATAGTTTCCTTCAAAGAAGAGAAATGGCCAATAAACACATAAGATACACAACATCATAAAGGGAATGCAAATTACAAGCATGAGGTACCACTTCACCCCCACTAGGATGGCTGTTATAAACAAACAGACAAACCAGGAAATAACAAGAGCTGACGAGGGTATGGAGAAAATAAAAACATTGTGCACTGCTGGTGGGAATGTAAAATGGTGCAGCTGCTGTGGAAAATAGTTTGGCAGTTCTTTAAAAGGTTAACTATAGAATTAATGTATGACCAAACAATTCCAGTCCTAGATATATACCCAAAAGAATTGAAACCGGGGACTGATACTTTTACACCAACACTCACAGCAGCACTACTCACATAGCTAAAAGGTGGAAACAACCCAAATGTCCATTAATAGATGGAATGGATAAACAAAACGTGGGTTAACCATACAGTGGAATATTATTCAGCCTTTAAAAGGAATGAAGTTCGGATACATACTACAACGTAATGAACCTCTAAAACATTATGCCAACTAATGAGAACATACTGTATAGCAAAGGGAGCTCTACTTATTGCCCTGTGGTGACACGAATGGGAAGGAAGTCCAAAAGGGAGGGGATATATGTATATGTATGGCTAATTCATTTTGCTGTACAGCAAGAAACTATCACAACATTGTAAAGCAACTATACTCCAATAAAAATTAATTTTAAAAAATTATGCCAAGTAAAATAATCCAGACATGAAAGGGTAAATTCTGAATGATTCTCTGTATATAAGGTATCAAAAGTAGGCAAATTCTTATAGACAGTAATATAAAGGTTAACAGGGATTAGGGAAGAAGAAAACAGGGAATTACAGCATGGCAGATACAAAGTTTCTGTTTGGGATGATGAAGTTCTGGAGATACTGGTGGTGAGAGTTACAGAATATTGTAAATATACTTAACACCAGGGAACTGTAATTGTATATAACATAAAATTTATCATTTTAATCATTTTCATGTATATTTTACCACAATAATTAGTGAGTAAAAAAAAATGGTAAAATACAAGCGATTCAGGCACACATCTGTAAAAGCTGCTAAATATTAAAATAAATTTAGGAAAACTGCAGACGTGTCCATATATGTTTTTGTGATGTTGGAGGTTAAAGAAATAAAGTAACTGAAATATCCGAACCAAATAAATCACTATGTACGTAGATGACCTAAATGATTAGCAAGCTTAGTCTAATTTAATATCACCATACACAACAATTATGGAATAAATATTCTTTTCAAATACATATGGAATGTTTACAAAAACTAACCATATGCTGGATTATTAAAGCAAGCCACAGGCTTCCCCAGTGGCACAGTGGTTAAGAATCCACCTGCCAAGGCAGGGCACATGGGTTCAATCCTGGTCCGGGAAGATCTCACATGCCAAGGAACAACTAAGCCCGTGTGCCACAACTACTGAGCCTGCGCGCTAGAGCCCATGAGCCACAACTATTGAGCCCATGTGCCACAGCCAATGAATAAAATAAAAGCCACAAGTTTCAAAGAATTGAAATCATCTGAAGTACATTGTTTTGCACATAAGCTAGAAATCAATAACAAAAAGATAACTTAAAAATCTTCATGTTAAGAATTTATACTCTTGGGACTTCCTAAGTGGCACAGTGGTTAAGAATCCCCCTGCCAATGCAGGGGACATGGGCTTGATCCCTGCTCCAGGAAGATCCCACATGCCGCGGAGCAACTAAGCACATGCACCACAATTATTGAGCTCTAGAGCACATGAGCCACAACTATTGAGCCCATGTGGCGCAGCTACTTAAGCCCACGCACCTAGAGCCTATGCTCTGCAACAAGAGAAGCCACTGCAATGAGGAGCCCATGCACCACAATGAAAAGTAGCCCCCATTCACTGCTCGCCACAACTAGAGAAAGCCTTTGTGCAGTTACGAAGACCCAATGCATCCAATAAATAAATAAATAAATAAATAAATAAATAAATAAAAAGAATTTATACTCTTGAATAACCCAAGCCTCAAAAAATCCCATGAAAATCAGAAAGCATTTATCATATAATTATTACTTGAATGTTAAAAGTACTCCATATCAGGGCTTCCCTGGCAGCACAGTGGTTAAGAATCTGCCTGCCAATGCAGGGGACACGGGTTCCATTCCTGGGCCAGGAAGATCCCACATGCCACATACACGAGCAACTAAGCCCGTGTACCACAACTACTGAGTCTGCACTCTAGAACCTGTGAGCCACAACTATTGAGCCCTCGTGCCACACCTACTGAAGCCCACGCACCTAGAGCCTGTGCTCCACAAGAGAGGCCACTGCAATGAGAAGCCTGCGCACCACAATGAAGAGTAGCCCCTGCTCTCCACAACTAGAAAAAGCCCACGTGCAGCATCAAAGACCCAATGCAGCCAATAAATAAAAATAAATAAATTTATTAAAAAAAAAAAAGTACTCCATATCAAAACTCAGTAGAAATAGAGCTGAAATAAAAGGGAAATTTACATCTCTAAAAGCATATATTAATATTTGGAAAGAAGGAAAGTTGAAAATAAAAGCTAAGCATCCATTTAGACAAAGGACAGAAAATTAAACACCATTAAAAAAGGGGGAGAAAGGGACTAAAAACAAAATTAAACATTAGTGAAAATATGATAAATAAAATTAAAAATTAATGAAACAGGAAACACAGACTAGAGAGCATCAATAATGCCAGAAGTTAGTTCTCTGAAGCAGTCAGTAAAACTGGTAGATTCCTGACCACAATGCTAAAAGGAGAAGGCACAAGATGTCAGGAATGAAAACAGGGACATCCCTACAGATTCCACTAAAATGAATTAAGACAGTAAGGATATTTTTAAATGACTTTATGCCTATAAGTTTGGAATTTTAATGAGCTGAAATGAATATTATAAGAACATAACTTCTCAAAAGTGACAAAAAAAATGAAAAGCTGAAGTCCTATTACTTTAGATACGGACTTGTATCTTTACCAGTATCCAACATTTAATGGAAGGGGGAGAAAGAAAAAGGCCTATCTTACACAAAGTCTTCCAGAAAATAGAGGAAATGATCCAACTTGTTTGTGAGATCAGCATAACTTTTATACCAAAATTGGGCAAGGAAATTATAAGAAAGGAAGCCAATCTAAATCAGGAACAAAGAAGGGGAAAAAAATCCCGGACACAATTTTACACAGAGAATTCTACAAGAAAGTAAGTTACCACACACTATCAGAGCCTATGGAAAGGACTTAGAAGCCAATGTGAAAGGGTTCTTTCTGGCCAAAGAGCGTACAACCTGGTGATCACAGAAAATATTGGCTGCAATGGATGGAAACACAGCAACAGGGGTGGAGGGGGTGGGGTAGAGAAGATGGTTTAATTAAATGTTTCTCATGAAGAACACACAACTAAAAGACAAGGCTAAATATGAAACATAAAAACAGTGTCAGGCAAATGTGAAGAGGATTAGGATCAGAAATATTAAGATGAGACAGGTACAAAAAACAAACACAAGAACAGAAAAGTGTTGCACAATTTGTGAAAGCAAAACTATGTGACTTTGAATACCTGATTTATTTCAACAATGAAATGTTTCATAAGTAAAAACAAGTGACAGATCCATATGTGTTTTGCCATATTTATGTCACTGCCCTCAGCTGGCTTATAGGACTAGAGCTACAAAGGCATAAAAGTTACTTGTATATATTTAACTTGTTTCCCACAACCTTGCTACATCTACTTATTAGTTCAAAATTGACATACAGTAAATAGCACACATTAAATTGTACAATTTGATAAGTTTTGACATCTGTATACACCAGTGAAGCCATCATCACAATCAGGAAAAACAATATAGCCATAAACACTCAGAAGTCTCCTCATACACCTTGTAATCTCTCCTTTCTACCTCTCCAAGACCTCTCCCTCATCTCCAGGCAACAACTTGCACTTTCTAGTACTTGATGTAATTGGGGGGGGACTGGTCGGCACAGAAACTAGCTTGGTAAATACAAGACAGAACACCATTTGGTCAAGTCATGTTTGAAACAAACATTGAAAAGAAAACTCGAAAATAAAAATATATCCATTTGAAAAAATATATATGTGTACTTAAAACCATAAACATCAAAACACTCCCTTCTGCCTGACAGTTCTCCCTACCCCTCTTCAGTTTAAACAACACATCCTCAGAGAAGCTTTCCTTCATCATTCTGTTTGTCTCCTACAGTGGCAATCTCTACTTCTTTCTGTCACTTGTCTCACTTGTGATTACTCTGTCAACATTTCTCTTCCCCCACAGACTGTGATGGAGGAATGTGTCTTATTCACAGCTGCATTCCCAGTGCCCATCACACTTGGCATGTAGTAGCTGAATAAATTTTTGCTGAATAAAGGAATGAACATAAACAATAAAGAATATTTCTAATTTTGTCATTCAGAATAAAGAAAATTAATGGCTTGCTCTATAGCAAATTTCCTCTGACTAGGATGAAAAGGCAAAACGAAAATGACATGGCACTGATAAGATTCTCACACTTGTCAAGCTACCAAATTCATCTTTCAGAGCAAACAGTGTACTGTTCTAGTGCTGGCCACAGTCATAAAATCCCTCACGAATCCTCTGCCATTTGTGATACTATATGGCAACTCTCTACAAAGCCATAATGTGGTGGCCCAAGGCTTAGTTCAGGAAGTGAATAGTGGCATACACCATTTCCTTTAGGTAGTTATTAAAATACTCGGGGGGGGGGGGGGGGGGGAGTCAAGGAAGGGAGGGAATACAGGGATATGTGTATAAAAACAGATGACTGAACTTGGTGTACCCCCCCAAAAAAATAATAAATAAATAAAATTTAAAAAAAGCAAAAAACAAACAAAAAAAAACCCCCAAAAAACAAACAAAAAAATAAAATACAGTTACTAACAACTCAGTAATAGAAAACTGACAGCAGACACTGGAAAGACTTTTACAGTCCCTATCCCCTCCTGTCGCTTGGCTTAGATGGTCTCCATCTCAAAGCCTCACCCTCCCACGAGTGGCTACAGGAGTAAAGTGGGAATGCTTATTTTTATCTAGCTCTATTTATGCCTAACATCCATTCATATATTCAACATTTATAGATCATTTACAATGTCACCAGAACTGTTCTAGGCCCGTTAAATCACAGAAGAAAAAAAAACAGTACCTGCCTGTATAGAACTTACGTTCTAGACAGAGAAAACAGACAAAAACCAAACGTTAATAAATAAACAGAAGGCATGGGAAAAAAAGGAAAAGGATAAGAACATGGGGAGTTCTGGGACTTCCTTGGTGGGCCAGTGGCTAAGACTTCACGCTCCCAGTGCAGGGGGCCCAGGCTCAATCCCTGGTCAAGGAACTAGATCCCACATGACGTAACTAAGAGTTTGCATGGTGAAACTAAAGATTCCACATGGCACAACTAAAAGAACCCACGTGGCGCAACTAAGACCCAATGCAGCCAAATAAATGTTTAAAAAGGGTGGTCAGAGTAGTCTTCACTGGGGTGACATTTGAGTAAAGAGTAAGAGAGTTAGCTATATAGATTTATGGGGAGAAGTGTTTCAGGTAAAGAGAACAATTAGAGCAAAGATCCAAAAGTGACAGCATGCCTTTCCTGCCCTAACAGCAGCAAGACTATAGTCCAGTAAACAGTGAAGACAGTAGTAGATGTGTTTACAGAGGTAATGATGGGTCAGATCTTTCAGGGCCTTATATGCCATTGTAAGGAATTCAGCTTTTACTGGGTGAAGTAAGAACCACCATTGAGTTTTGGACAGAGTGTGACATGGTCTGACTTACACTTCAAAAGAATCACTGTTAGCTGTATTCTGAACAGAATGTAAAGGAGGGACTTCCTAGGTGGCACAGTGATTAAGAATTTGTCTGCCAATGCAGGGGACACCGGTTCAATCCCTGCCCCAGAAAGATACCACATGCCGTGGAGCAACTAAGCCTGTGCACCACAACTATTGAGCCTGCACTCTAGAGCCCGTGAGCCACAACTACTGAGCCCATGTGCCACAACTACTGAAGCCCACGCACCTAGAGCCCGTGCTCTGCAACAAGAGAGTTCACCGCAATGAGAAGCCTGCGCACCACAATGAGTAGCCCCCGCTCGCCACAACTAGAGAAAGCCCGTGTGCAGCAACGAAGACCCAAGGCAGCTAATTAATTAAAAAGAATGCAAAGGAACAAGGATAAAAGCAGAAAGATCAATTAGGAAAATACTGCAGTAATTCAGTCAAGAGATCATAGTGTCTTGGGTCAAGGTAATTAGTAGCAGTGAAGGTGGTAAGAATTGGTCAGATTCTGGATAATTTTTAAAGGTAGAACAAAGATTTGCTGATGGCTTAGATATGGGATGTATGGAAAAAGTCAATGATGATTCCAAAATTTTTGGCCTGAGCAACTAGAGTGATAGAAACACAACTATCTGCAATAGGAAAGGCTTTGCATGGAAAAGCTTTTAGGTGGAAGATCAGAAGTTCAGTTCTGGACATGTTAATTTTGAAATAAATGTCTATTAGACATGCAAGTGGAGATGCTGAGTAGGGCTGGATATTGGATATAAGACTCTGGAGGTTGAGAGAGAGTTCCAGACTAGAGATCAAAGTTTGAGAATTAGACTACAGTCTAATTAAATTAAAATAAGTAATAAAAGTCTTGAATTAAATTAAATCACTTTGGAAGTGAGTAAAGATAATGTGATCAAGAACTGAGCCTAGGGGCATTCCAATTTTAAGAGGCCAAGATTCCTATTTTAAGAGGCCAAGAAGAGGAACCAGCAAGGGAGACAGAAAGAGCAACCAGTAAGGTAGGAACAAAACTAGAAAAGTGGGGGGGATGGGGGGGTGGTCCTGGAAGCCACATTTCCAGGACAGTAAATCAAGGAAAAGTGATAGGTAAATTGTGTACTTCTGATACATTAAGTAAAGACTGTTGAGAGCAACACCACAGACCAGCAGAAGCCAAGAAGGGGATACCACATTACAGCAAAATGTGTGCCTTCCCACTCCAGTCCTCTCTATTTGTATATCATACTTGCAGATCCTAAGGCCTGGTGAAATTGCCCTGAGAGTTGTTGATCTGATGACTGGACTAAAAAGGGTGACTCTAAGCCATTTTTACTTACTCTGTACCAAACAATTTGCTAAATGCTGGGGACACAGACATGAATAACACATAGTCCCTGCCTTCAAAACAATCCAATGATGTTATGAGAAATGTATAAAATTGTACTTTCCATCTTTTCTGAAGCAGCTGCTCACCATACTTTTAAGAGGAAAAAAGGAGTGATAATTTTTTACACTTTGTAACATTCATAGACAAAGAACTACAAGAGATGAATTCCTACTTTTCCCCCCAAAGTTTAAAAAAAAAAAAAAAAAAAGCTTTCCTTTCTGATTAGAAAAGTACTTAGTGTTTAACAAAACCCTCTATGTTTGTGTGTGTTTAGCTATGTATCTAGAAAAATAAATAACTTAGAAATGAAATGCCCTGAAATTATACCTCCAGATGTTAACTACTGTTGACATGTTGATATGTATTTTTCTTCGGTTTTTTCCCATGTATAAATATCAACACTCTAGTAAGGTACGTTTGCATACTTTAAGTATAATTTTCAATGTTTACCAACAACTCTTCTACATACTTTCCTGAATTTACGTTCTGTGTAATTATTTATTTTATTATTTAATATCTGTATGTGTAGGAATTAAAACAAACGTGTGTATATATACACACACATATTTTCTTAACTAGTTTGGCCAATTTGAGTTGTAAAAGAAAACAGTATCTTCTGTTTAAAATAATGTAAGCATTAGCTTATCAAAAACAAAACCAAATAAGAGGTATATGCAAAACTGGAAGCATATTAACCAAGACATGCTTATGTTAACTATGATTATCCATGGGAGTGCTCAAGTTATTTTTATTCTTCTTCATAATATTCTCTATTTTTCAAATTACAAGAAAAAATGTATAATATTTGTGGCACATTTAAGTAAACAGTTTTATATTTAGTTTATATTAATATTTTACATCTAATTTAGCAGAAACTCACTTGGGCATGAATGCTCCATTGGCTAAGGATGGTTCATCATCATCTAGCCCATCAAAGAGATGTGACTTGGCTGTGCCTGTTGTTTGTAAAGCCTTTGGTCGGACTCTGGTGGCGGGGCGGGGTGTCAGTTTATAATGAGTAGGTGTTGTGAGAGCCTTCTGAGCTGCTGGATTTGTTGGTTTCAATCTCTGGAAAAAAAAATCAAGGAAAGTTCTAGTTTAACTCAAGTATGGTATTAACCTTAAAAATCAGAAGACCACAGTTCACACCTCATCTCTGCCACTCACCTGCTAGATCCCTCTTGGAGTCTGGGCTCCCGGAACACAAGGATTTCCCACCCAACTTTGTATGTATATGTGAATGCTAATGGAACTGTCTTTATTTCTCTATAATTGATTTTTATTCACCTCTCCAGCCCCCATTTTCAATGAGTTTTTCTGACTTGTTTCAAAATGTAATTGAGATACTGCTTTTGAAGTACCTTGTAAATCAAAATGTACTAACAGAACTTGTCTGACTTGTTTCAAAATGTAACTGAGATATTGCATTTGAAGTACCTTGTAAATCAAAATGTACTAACAGAACATACTAATATACTTTGTGCATTTCTCTTCATCTTACAGAAGAGAATAGCCGGCAGTTGTTTTGCTTTCTAAAACAAAGGTGACAATATTTATATTCAATTTTAAGAAAATATAATACCAAAATTATTCAAAGCCTAATTACTTTTCAATTAAACCAAAAGTCTTATGCTTCAAGAAAAACTGAGAGATAGCCATAAATATTCAACTTTTATGCAATCTAAATCACTCTGAAAAAGTGGATAGATACTAGCTTGCATTTATCAACCATTTAATAAACACTGATAATTACCATGAGTCAACACTAAGGATAAAAACAATATAATTACTCTCCCTGATTTTTAAGGATATTACAATATTAGTAATCAGTGCAGGAGACATACAATTAAATTAGTCTTCAGGTTGGTTTTAATAGCACCTTTACTATGTCTCCATAGCATCTTCAGTAGATTATACATTTGTTTTCCTAAACAGTATACATGGGATTATATAACCATTGAAACAACAATATCTAACATATAAAACTTGTCACAGTTTATTCTTCTCTTCACAATGCAGACTGTTTACACTTCAGTAACAATAAACCTTCCCAAATCTCTTTTGTGATCTTTTAAAATTCTGTGCCTTTGCTTGGAATGTCTTGACCTAGATCTACCAACTTCTACATATGTTCTCAAAAAAAGTTAAACCCTACCTCTTCTGAAAATCCTTATCAAACTCACCCAAGAATCTATGCTCTTCCCTCTATGGTATTTTAAAATTTTTATTATAAAATTCACTAACATAAAATTCACCATTTTAACGTATAATTCAGTGAGTTTTAGTATATTTACAAGGCTGTGCAACCACCAACCACTAATTCCAGAACATTTCCCTCATTAGAAAAAGAAATCCCGTGCCTCCCAATTTCTTTATCTCGCTTTTTAAACATTTATTTAATTAATTAATTTATTTGGCTGCGTCAGGTCTTAGTTGTGGCATGTGGGATCTTTAGTTGTGGCACATGGGATCTAGTTCCCTGACCAGGGATAGAACCTGGGCCTCCTGCACTGGCAGCATGGAGTCTTAGCCAGTGGACCACTAGGGAAGTCCTCTCTCTTCATCTCTTGCCAAGCATGAATCTACTTTGCCTCTATGGATTTGCCTATTCTAGACATTTTATATAAATGGAATCATGTGGGTTTTGCATTTAGCTTCTTTGACTTAGCATGTTTTCAAGATTCATTCATGTTGTAGCATGTATCATTACTTCATTCCTCTTTATGGCTGAATGATATCCCATTATATAGATATGCAACACTGTGTTTATCTATTCACCAGTTTATGGGCTCAATGTCTCTGTTACTGCATATACTATGCTAAAGATGAGTAACTTGAAGCATGTACAGGTCTGATCTTCCTCACTACATAGCAAGCTCTTACAGAATAAATTCTTGTTTATTTTTATTAGGTATCCTCAGTGCTGAACACAATGACCAATCAGACAAAAATGACTAATTTCTATATACTGAGCAACTTTAATTTTCAATGATGAAGAGAATTATTATTCCCATTTTACAGATGAAACACATTCAGAGAGGCAAAAGATGACCAACATCTCATAGACTATAAGTAGTGAAACAAAGATTAAACGGACCAAAGACTACTATTAATGCCACACCACAGTGAACAGAAGATCATTTCTAGAGCCTACAAGATTAAGACAAAGCTATGTAGAAATCAGGAGAAAAAAAATTTTGATTTGCCACTTAAGACATTATGATGTTAGAGAAGTCAGCCTCTGTGAGCCTTAGTATGCTCAACTATAAAATGAGTATGTCTGCCTTACTTCAGGGCTATTGTAAAGTCTCAGCCCTCACTTCTGGTTCAACACTTATTTCACTGTCATGCTGTCTTCCAGATACAAAAATAATTTATCCCCTGGCATAGTGAAAAGCATAAATAATGTGTCTTAAAAACTTTGGGACTTCCCTGGTGGCAAAGTAGTTAACAATCCACCTGCCAATGCAGGGGACACGGGTTCAATCCCTGGTTTGGGAAGATTCCACATGCTGCAGAGCAACTAACCCTGCGAGCCACAACTATTGAGCCTGTGTGCCTAGAGCCTGTGCTCCGCAACAAGAGAAGCCACCACAACAACAAGCCCGTGAACTACAATGAAAGTAGCCCCCGCTCACCACAACTAGAGAAAGCCTGCACACAGCAACGAAGACCCAACACAGCCAATAAATAAATAAATACATCTTAAAAAAAAAAACAACAAAAAACCCAAACTTAAATTACACCTACGTTTCTCCTACTCTGAGAATAGATTTCATAGAAACATCCTTAAATTTACCTCTTCTTTCTTCTTAGGGTCTGACATGGGATTCCGGAAGAGAGGAGAGTCTCCAAAAGGTGAGTACGTCAGACTATTGATGTGCTGTTGGAGAACAGCCTGTTGGGCAGCAGAAGCATTTGGATCTGTTAAAGCTTTTGAAAAAAAGAAAAGAAAAAACAAGATGTCAGTCCAAGGATCCAGTGCTTTAAATCAAGAGAACTCAAGATTCTCTTCAAAATGCTCAGACTCACTCAACTCAATGGCATTACTGGTTGAGAGCAGAGGAGCAAACTGTGAAGAAAATCAACAATCAAATAATCTAAAAGGTCAAAGACATAAGGAGCATTTCATAGGAGACAACACACCATGAAATTTTACTTAGGTGTTCATTATTACTAATAATCAAAGAAATGTTAACCAAAACAACCTTGAAGAAATTTTATATCTACCTCATTATCTATCAATGGTATAGCTAGCTATATAAAAGGGGATACAGTCTTGACTTCTAGAAACACTGCAAATTGGTCTAATATGTCTAAAAAAACCAATATGACAGTACATAGAGCAGGTACTGTTTTATATTTTTTAACTTAATTAAACTAGAAAGAAAATAAAGACATATTTGTAAGTATTCACCGATCATTATCTGTAAGAGTCAAGACTTGGAAAAAACCTATGTCCAACATTAAGTTAACAGTTGTAAAAAATCATGATTCATCAACATGGTGGATTAAGTAGTTAAAAATGACAATGTGGAAATAACAAAATATCTTTGATTTAATTTAATAGGAGAATAAAAAATATTAAGTACACTGAGAATATAGAGAGGGTAGCAAACAAAAATGAAAATGACTGTTAAGGCATCCTTATATTTACTACTTGCATTTGATATTCATATTACATATAAGTAAAAATTGAAAGAAAAAAGATCACCCCATTTTCTTTCAAAGTGTAAGAACAAATGTCATTAGACAGGAACAATGATATACAACTGTACAGGTAAAAAGAAATCAGCAACAAAAAAATCCCACAATTATCTGCACTGTACCTTGACTGATGAAGAAACCTCTCTGTAAGATAAATATTTCAAAAAAATATAATGATAAAAAAACCAAATCACACTTAAGTTATTTTAGAAATAGAAATATTTTCCTTTATAAACATTTAAAATAAGGCTAAAACCAAAATATAAAGATACTCCACAGAAAAAGGAGTGCCACAAACAATTTTCAAAAATTTAATACAGGTTGGGGGGCGGGGCGTGGGGAGCAGACACAAAACAGCAGCAAACAGTAGCATCAACAAATCCAGAACAGACAGTTAAAGTAAAATTAATGAAAAGGGGGTAGATCCACCTTAGTCAAATTAAGCTTTCTTAAAACTGGATATATTCACTAACCACTAAAACACTGTATGTTGGTGTTTAAGGAGAGAGTACAAATTTGCTTAGGATTGTGAAACCCAGAGGAGATGTCAATTTAAAGATCATACAGTAAATCATCTGTATTCAGAAAATTCCTAAATCCAATTTAAGACTACTGTTGAGGAAAAAATACAGAGAAGTAGCTTTTGATACACAATGCCACACAATAACATAATGTTGTTCTGTGGACTATTCTATGAGACTAAAGAAAACCTGGATATTTTTTAAAAACTCTAATATTCACTAGTCAGTTTGTTACCTGACAGCCAATTATACATTAAAAAAGACACTGATCAACACCAGCTGATCCCATCATTTAACAAGCACAGGTCATCCCCTCTTGGGCATGCTCAAATAAAAGCTTCCTCAACAAATCCAAACATACATAATTAGGAAAGTGTGTAAAGATATCTTCATTTCTGTATGTTTAAACATGAAATCTTCTTTATGCTAACTGAATTATTTCAAATAAAATACAGAAAAAAGAGCTGATAAGTTAGCAAAAATAAGTAACAAGCAAGCATAAGTGCTAGTTAAGCTAACATTTTATTGGTGTTATATTCAGTTATGGTCATAATAATTTGAAAACATACTGAAAAACCACATCATGACCAAATGATTAAAGAGGCAGAAAAAAGGTACAAAAATTAGGTCTTCTGAGCCAGAAGAAACTGATACTTCATCTGAAAGCAAGGCAACAGGGTTACCACAAAGAAACTGTAGGAGAGTGACTTTGCTTGGCTTTAGGAGGTAGAAGCAGAACCACTAGGTGGAAATTCTATAAAGTCAGGTTTTGGTTTCTAAACAACCTGAACAAAATAGGTTAGTTTCTGGACTAACCTGCCAGGAAACCACCACAGCTAAGGCTTTTAAGTAAGGGACTCCCTCAAGCTCTAAAGCACCTTATAACTAAGATCCTGTGATGCAAAGATATACATTCTAGATCAATACAACTACATTTAAATGAGCAGAAACACTACTGTATATAACTGTAATATCAAATTCATGCCAGGAATTTTTAATTGGCTTTGGGAAAAGATGGATTATTAAAAACCATTCAAAAGCTATCCATGTAAAAATAGCAGGTTATGGTATTTGTGCTACCCCCTACTGAAATCAAAACTAAGGTAAAAAAATAAAATTTAAAAATAATTTTATGATAAAACTGATTCTAATTTTCACAGAAAAATTAGAGTTCTAATTCACCTCTGCTACCTCCAAAGAAATAATTAAAATCTATGGTTAAAACAAATTAAAATATCTACATAACCCACAACGACAAAGAATAGGAAGGCAGTAGATGAACAGATGAGAAAATATAACAAATGTCTAGAGGAAAGACATGGACAAAGTGATAAAGCAGGAGAGAGTAAACTATAACCTGGAGTACACTCAAAGGGGATTGCAGCCAAAAGGGGGGACTAACTGCCTGAATCCCAGAAAGCTGAGGGATTCAAGAACACTAAATGTGATGAAGTAAGACTGTGGAAGGAGAGAAAAACCAATGCAAAGTATATATACAAAACAACCACTATACCCTGTCATCCTCCTAACTCCTAACACCCAACAGATAAGTCAAAATATGAGAGAGTGTGCCTCTGCTGAAATCAAGTTAACAGGGGGGACCTGCACCATCCCAGAGCTAAGAATGTAATATTCTAACATTCAGAGGACCCTTGGCTAATAGCTGGTTCCTGGACTACTTATCAAGTGAAATCTACTGATAAAAAAGCTCTACACAAGAATAAACATATGGACACACCAAGTGGGGAAACGGGGTGGGGGGAAGGGGGTTGGGAAGGGATGAATTGGGATTGCCATATACATTACTAATAAGAAAAAAAATATCAAATTGTACATTTCAAATATATGCAGTTTACTGTATATCAACTGTACCTCAATAGAAGTTCTTTAAAAAGAAAAAAAAAAAAGCTCTACCCTGGTACACAAGTTGCCAGTGAGATTTTTATTATTTTATTCTTAAATATGACTGGAAAGTATCACTGAGTATTAAAGAATAGGATCAAAACAAAAATAATCCTGAAGATTTAAGGAACAGGAATTCTAAAAAAAAAATTTTAATGCCAATTACATTTAGAGTTTCAAGAAAAAAAGTGCATCTAAGAACTGGATGCTTTTGGTATCAAGCTGCATGAGCTGCTTGTATATTTTGGAGGTTAATCCTTTGTCCGTTGTTTCATAGGCAATTATTTTTTCCCATTCTGAGGGTTGCCTTTTAGTCTTGTTTATGGTTTCTGGATGCTTAAAAAAAGGAACTTTCAGAGAATAAGAAAGACAATAAAAATCCAAAAAGATGATTCATAAGACAAAAAAATAAAACCAAAAAACTTCTAGAAAGTAGAAACATGGGTGAAAAAAAATCAAATGTTAAGACAGAAAAGGTCTAGGAATTCCCTGATGTCCAGTGGTTAGGACTCGGCGCTCTCACTGCTGGGAGCCAGGTTGGGGAACTAAGATGCCGCATACTTTGCGGCATGGCCAAAGAAAAAAAAGACAGAAAAGGTCTAAGCAAATCATTGAAATTTCAGAACAAAGGGACAATCCTAAATGGTTGTGGGGGTGGGTGGGGGGGAAACAAGTCTCAAGAATCAGAAAGGCATTAGACTTCTCATCAGAAATGGTTAATCCAAGAAGAAATACAGTCAAAGTTCTGAGGGTGAATTATTTTCACACCAGAATTCCATAACATTAAAGTGTATGGAATGAATGAAGATGTTTTCAGAACTGTAAGTAGTCAAAGTTTACTTTTCATATACACGGTTACTTGAAGACACATTCCAGAAAATTTAGGAAACAGATAAAGAGGTAAACCCTATATCCAGGATAAAGCAGTTTCCACTGACTAGACTTTAAGGGAATATATCCCAGAGAAATGTTGAAGGCCTAGGGAGTAATCAGAGTTCATACTGCAGCAGGAGGACAGAGAGATCAAAGAATGAGGTATCCAAGGTAAAAGAATCCTCATACCACCCTTTAAGAATTTGGACTAGAGACTTCTCTGGTGGCGCAGTGGTTAAGAATCTGCCTGCCAATGCAGGGAACATGGGTTCGAGCCCTGGTCTGGGAAGACCCCACATGCCATGGAGCAACTAAGCCTGTGAGCCACAACTGCTAAGCCTGCACTCTAGAGCCCATGTGCCACAACTAATCTGTGCTCCGCAACAAGAGAAGCCACTGCACCACAAGGAAGAGGAGCCCTACTCGCCACAACTACAGAAAGCCCATGCGCAGCAATAAGACCCAAGGCAGCCAAAAATCAATCAATCTTTAAAAAAAACAAGCAAAAAAAGAATTTTGACTAGCGTAAGAAGGTGATAAGGGTGGGTAATGCAAGGGGAAAAAACAATTAGAAGTGCCAGGAGAAAGAAAAAGCTTTATGAGGAAAGGTTACTTGACTAAGTAACAATGTTTTCACAGTTATAATAAAATGTTGTGTTCACTTGCAACTTTTAAATTATTCCTTCCCCAAAGAAAAGAAGAAAGTAATTATTAGGAGAGAGTACTTTATCAATACAAAAATATTAAGAGGGCAAAGAAATGAGAGAAAAAGAAGGGTAAGGAAAAGCAATATTAGCCTTTCTTGACCAAGGGGACTCAAGAACTACTATCTCCTAGTTGACAGAGTAAGAAAAAGTATGCAAGGACACGGCTTAAATTTGCAAAGAAATCTCAAAATGTGAAACATGGATCAGGAGAGTACAGAAAATGAATTTAATGGTACAGAGACTCCTTCCTTCTCTCCTTCCTTCCTTCCTTCCTTCCTTCCTTCCTTCCTTCCTCCCTCCCTCCCTCCCTCCCTCCCTCCCTCCCTCCCTCCCTCCCTCCCTCCCTCCTTCCTTCCATCCCAGTTATTCTATATCTGCCAGGTGATACCAGTTTTTTATTTTTGGTAAAACACAATTTTCTTTAAAAGAAGATATTTAAGTTAAAAGTAAGTTAATTTTAAATTAGAAATAATAATAAATGTGGCAGGCAGATATCACGAAAACTGGGAAGGTGTATTCAAACGAATGAAGTATGAAAAACACTTTTATAAATAAAACAATGGGGGGGGGACTTCCCTGGTGGTACAGTGGATTAAGACTCTGTGTTCCCAATGCAGGGGGCCCAGGTTCCACCCCTGGTCAGGGAACTAGATCCCACATGCATGCTGCAACTAAGAGTTTCCATGCCACAACTAAGCTACAATGAAGACCTGGCACAGACAAATAAATAAATATTTGTTCAAAAAAAAAACCAAAAAAAGTCAAATCTAGCCACAAAAAACAAACCCACAAAACCGAAACTTAGGGAATTTAGTAAACACATATATTGGGAGAAGTGAATAAAAAAGAGGTGATAACTGAACTAAATTCTCATCTACCATTAACAAGTTAAATATTGATATATGTAGACTTAAGCAAAACACAGCAATATATAAGCACATCATTTACAGATATAAACTTACTTACACACCAGATGAATTAAAAGATGTAACAAAAGTGGTTTCTTGGACTTCCTAGGTGGCGCAGTGGTTAAGAATCTGCCTATCAATGCAGGGGACACGGATTCGAGCCCTGCTCTGGGAAGATTCCACATGCCACAGAGCAACTAAGCCTGTGTGCCACAACTATTGAGCCCGTGTGCCACAACTATTGAAGCCCATGCGCCTAGAGCCCATGCTTCGCAACAAGAAAAGCCACTACAGTGAGGAGCCTGAGCACCACAATGAAGAGTAGCCCCCGCTTCTCAGCAACTAGAGAAAGCCCGTGTGCAGCAACAAAGACCCAATGCAGCCAATAAATAAATAAATAAATAAATTTATATTAAAACGAAAAAGTAGTTTCTCTGGGGGAGTAAGCCTAGGAGTGGGCAAGTGGGGAAGGCCAGGATCTATTATAAGCCCTTCTGTACTACATGATTGTTTAATGACCAGTGTGTATGTACTGCTTGGTAGGGACAGGATGGGGTGGAGAGGAAAATCAAGTCAGCAAGTATTGCAAGAAATAAATTTAGTAAAGCCTTCTGAAGTGACTGACACTTACCTACTGGGGCCTGGGGGGCTCCAAAGCCCAAAGTGGCTGTCGTAGTATTAAATCCAGGGGCCCCAAAGGCTCCTGTACCAAGAGGCCCTCCGATCTTAGGCTGGTTGTTCCCAAACAAAGATGCCTGTCCAGCACCAAGAGCTATGGAGACAAGAGGAAAGAAAAAGCGCCACAGGAGATCCTTTGAATGTTATGCCAGAGGTCAGTTACTTAAAAATATAATACATTTGGAAACTTCATAATAACCACTCATTTCAACAAAAAATCTAATACAGTAAATGCTAACTATATGCCAGGCACGGTGTTGAGTACAATATATATATATCACAGGCAAAATACTTAACCTCACTGTGCTTCAATTTCCTCAACATGAGATAACATGTTGATAACATGAGATAACAATACATAGCTTAGATACTTATCCTAAGATTAAGCATTTAGAAGAGGTCTGATAGATACTAACATTCCTTAAATATTAACTACTATCATTTCATTTAACCTTCACAAGCCTGAAGCAGGAACTACTGTCCCCATTTTACAGACGAGAAAATGGAGGGTTTGATAATTAGCTCAATGTCACAAACGTAGTAAGTGGTGAAACTAGAGTTCCAACCTCGATGCATCTGACAATACAACCAGGGCTCTTAACTGCCACTCTATAGTAAAACAGATTTTGAAAGAATTTTAAAATTGTCAATTCTCTTTAAATTTCAATATCTACGAATCAAAATACTCAACTGAATTAATTATAACGTCATCTTTTTGACTAACATGCTGGCAATAGAAAACCAAACCCAATATATTTTCTTTGAAGAACAAAAAGTAACACTTTCAAGTATACCATCTCATGAAAACTATTTCTGACAGACAATTTTTTAAAAAAAATAAAAAGCTAAATAAACGCCTTGTGATGAGGTTATTAAATAGATTCAAGTTTCAGCATGAATCTGTGGATGGAATAAGAACTTATTTTCACCAGGGAGAAACCTGCTGCAGAAACCTATATTTTAAAGCCTAATGAATCTTGCTTATGGACCATGTTGTTGGCAGTGATTTTTAAAGTGCAAAATGGGCAGAATTTAGTTTTTTTAGAATAAGTAAGTTATTGGCATAAATTTAAACAATTTTTCCATTCCCCTCCGCACCCCAAAAAAAAGTTAATGGCAATTTGGAAGATCTGAAGTTCTTAATATATCAATGTTTCTTGACAGAGATATAGTTTACCAGGAAAATCACTTCAGGAAAATCACTTCAAACATATAATACTTGGAGGTCAAAAATACCAAATGAGAACTGCTTTGAGATTGCAACCAGAGAAAAAGGAGAGGAAGTTTACACTCAGAGAATGCATACAATATAAATTAATGAGGGTGACTCTTAAATGAACAAAACACTCCCTGTCCAACTCAGTAATAATAAGATAACAATATAGTAATGGGATTATTTCACCTTAAAAAACCCAGCTTTGAAACAGGGAATAAGACTTCTTTTAAAGTTCCAACCCATCAGAAACTGATGAAAATTCCAAGAAAAACTAAAATTATATTACTCCCTTAAAGGACATAGTTTACAGCAAAAATTTCAGGATTCTTTTCTTTTCCCAGAGAACACCTCCTTACCCTAACAAAAAGCTTAGATAAAACTCAAATATATAAAAATGGATAAAAATTTCTGTTCTGGATGGGTGTGTATTTGCATTAGCCCTAAAGGAAGAATCATGAAACAGTGTAAAAATCACGACTTCAATAACCTACAAAATAATTAAAACATGTATTGTATCCAGATCTGTCTTCTATTATGCACAAAATGCTTTTTATACTTAATGAAAGGACTTACCCAAGTTGAGGGACATTCTGATGTAAAATAATGTCAATTTATGAATTGTGTTATATTTATGAGTAGCTGTAGGAGGCATAAGGAAGATATACTGGGGGCACCATGGTACAGTGGTCCTAAAAACTCCAAGGATGCTCAAAGAATAAGTAAGAATGCTTATATTTCATTGAGATTTCTAATAAATGTTAGAATTTAATTTTATCTATGGTATCAGCTTTGGGTAGATTTTTCTGTGTATATCTTAGTGTAACAAACTTTACTAGGTGTACCCTTAAACTTATGATTACTTCATGGAAAATTTTAAGAATTAAAATAAGTAACTACCAAGAAAATGACATACTACTGATAGTGCTGATAGTTAATATCTATGTGAAACAAGAAACAGATGCACCCATGATTTAATTCATGACTGGTCCTTAACCTTAGCGCATTGGGAGAAAAAAAAATCATACATCAAAAGAAAATATAAACACTTTATACCAACATTGGTCACAAATCTAGGTGTACAAAAAATTTATGTATTTGTACATTTAAGGTTTCTACAGTCTACTACTCATGTCATGAAGTACCCAAAGGCCTATGTTACATGAAAAAGTACTTCTGTTGAGGTACGAGTTTGACTATCACTCAAAACAGGAAGCTGTATAGGAATACCCACTTAGCCAATATTCCCCCTAGACACTCCAAAGCTACAATGTTATCCTAATTGTGATACCATGAAATACAGAATTCATTAATGTGGGTATTTATTATATCCAATAGTCTCCAGACACATTCCTCTAAAAGCCAAAAGTCTGCTTTAGCAGATATGACCATCAAAGAATTTAAATAGTGTGTACTCAGTGATTCACAATTCTCCTTTCCCTATATGACCTATTGCTGCTAAGGCTGGGGGTGTAAAATTCTTTATTAATTGTATTTGGCTTTCAGTGTATATGGGCAAGGCATGAATTAGGACTATATAACAGCAATGAAAATGAGATTCATTGTCTGCGAGGTGCAGTTGCTCAAGGAAAACCGAATATATTCGAATTTTAAAAAAAGGCTGAGGTATTACATTATTGTGGAACAGAAGACAACAGCATCAGGAAAAAAGTTACAAACTACTTTATTATCATGGACTACAGAATAAAGTACTGCTAATCATAACCTGCAAGACCCAGAAGCCAAAGAAGAGAGAATGATAGCTTTGACCACATAAATATAAAACTTGTACAATGACCATACCATAAACAAAATTAAATGATAAAGACTGAGTGGAAATATCTGGTATCAGACCTTAAGAGTAGCATCTTACCCCAGCTTAGGTTTATGGTTCATAAGCTGGCCAGAGTCAAAACTACCTTGAAAAGGCCCACACCAAAGCTATTTTTACTTCTGGGATTAGAAGAACACTGATATCAGATGTTATATTCTGCTTAAGTTTAAGGATCATAAAGTTTACCACACAACCCAAAAGCGTTAATATCCACAATATGTAAAGCATTCTCAAAAATAAACAATGATCAAATATTATGAATAGAGAACTGAAAGATTCAAATGTCCAGTAAACATACACAAGGATATCCTTCACCGGTAATCAGTGAAGTGCAAATTAGAACATACCAACTTCCATTATCATCCACACAAAGATGAAGAAGCCCAACAATATGGAAAGGGTAGGAAAAAATTTGAGCTTTTATAAAACATGAACAGAAATGCAAACGGGCATTCTTTTTGGAAGGCAAATTAAAAATTAGCAAGACTGACCAAAATTCAAAATATGTGTATCTTCTGACATAACACATTAAGTAATGAAAATCCCAGGCAGACCAGGACTTATCAGAGGACAAACATTTTGTAGAAAAGGAACATACAGCCTCTAAGATAAATGTGCCAGCGTTTTAAAATCTGGTAGAGCATATGGGAATGCTTTCTAAATCCATTTGTGAAAATGAAAATCTAGGCCTCTTATTTCCATGCATATGATCAAACAGACAGGTCTTAAGTTCCAGCAATTAGATTTAGTTGTATCACTTCCTAAATCTTGTGGTACAGTTCCTTACCTGTTCCAAATCCTGCACCAAGCCCAGCTCCCAGAGTCCCAGGTCCTGGTTTACTTCCAAAAATACTATTCCCACTGGTATTTGTGCCGAACCCTAGAAGGACAAAAGAATGAGTGGACTGCACTTTAACACAACTCTCATTCCTGTACAAGGGAATTTAAAACAAAGCAGTCTGACCCTAAGTTTAGCATCCCTTCATTTTTTGATACTTAGAAATCCTAAATGGTAGGCTAATTTGACTTTTTTAAGTTTAACTTTGATAACTATAAACAGACCCCACAGTCTTCCTATTTACTTAATTACATATTAAACTTGAAATATCAATTCAGTAATAGGATAATACCCAATATTAAAGCAAAGTGATTGTGCTTGAGCTTGGGGAATATTCCCTTCGTTAAGACTCAAAGCCTCCATTCTATGTTTCATGTTTAATTAGCAGAAGAAAAACTAAATCCTCCCAACTTTCACTAAAAAATAAAGACAGTCAACAAAGACACTTCACTGAACCTAAAGATTCTTGCTAAGAGAACATTACCTATAAAAATCTCTACAGCATCTTTTGTTTTGAAAAGATGGACCTCGTATAAATAGTAATGTGTGGCTAATCACACATAAGAACTTTAAAGGAGTCAGACTCAATCAGCTCATAGGAGCATTCAAGGACTCAGCTAGCTGACATTAAAAAGTGAAAATATTCTATGAACTGAATTGAGTTGAACTGTTTCATTATCAGAGATGATGGAGGGCTGAAAAAACCATCCTCTTTCACTATAACCCATCATTTAGAGAAAATCCTGTGATTCCCCTCTAAAATCCACAAGTCTCCCCACAAAGACACCTACACATCACATTACTGCTATTATTTCTCTTCTGTTTAGATATATCCACAATTTCTGTACCCTTTTGGAGCTAAATATCAACAAATATATCATTAATCTCTTTTGATAACAGGGAAAAAAAAGACAACCACTGGCCAGCAAATCCTGTTTGTGAAATACCTGAAGTCTTTCTAAAACGTATCATGGAGGTGAACAAGTTCAACATAACAATAAAGAAAGTGTTTTGGAATACATGTCAGTGTCACCAACTAAGAATATTATACTTTGTCATGGCAATATTTGAATTTATGTCTGAATGAAAAATGTCAAGAAAAAAAGTTAAATAACTATACAGTTTGAAAACATACTTCTAATGTCATTTACAAATCCAAGCAAGTAACCTGACTTACTTTCAATACATTTATTTCATGCATTCATTGAACATTCTCTTCAATTCTCCTAATTAATAGCTATGCCACAAAAATGGAGTACTGCCCACTCAAGCACAATCAATTTTCTTTATAGGAAAAAACAGAAAATGTACTTGGAGATGTTATCTTTCTGAGTTAAAATTTAACCAAAAAGGATCTTTCAACCCCATAAAACAAGATACTCGTGAACTACCTCAAACCCACAGGAGGTAAGTCCCAACTTACACTGTTTATACCACACATTTCCACAGATTCTTACTGACAAAATTTTATCAACTCTGTTATTTCAAAACAACTTTAAATTAAAATTAAGAACAATTAATTGATTAATGGTCATTTAATTTATGACAAAGGAGCCAAGAATATACAATGCAGAAAGGACAGTCTCTTCAATAAACAGTGTTGGGAAAACTGGACAACCATATGTAAAATAAAACTGGACCATTATTTTACAACATAAACAAAAGGGATTAAAGACTTGAACATAACATCTGAAATCATAAAACTCTTAGAAGGGAACATAGGGGGTAAGCTCCTTTATATCTGTCTTGGTGATGATTTTTTTGGATGTGACACTAAAAGCAAAGGCAACAAAGGTAAAACAAACAAGCGGGACTATATCAAACTAAAAAACTTCTGCACAGCAAAGGAAACCACAACAAAATGAAAAGGCAATCTACTGAATGGGAAAAGATATTTGCAAATCATATCTCTGATAAGTGGTTAAAATTCAAACTATATAAAGAACTCATACAACTGAACAGCAAAAAACAATCCAATTAAAAAATGGAATGAGGATCAGAATAAACATCTTTCTAAAGATGACATATAGATGACCAACAGATACATGAAAAGATGCTCAACAACACTAATCATCAGGGAAATACCAATCAAAACCACAGTGGTATCACCTCACACCAGTCAAGAATGGCTGTTATCAAAAAGACAACATAAGAAGTGTTGGTGAGAATGTGAAGAAAAGGGAACCCTCCCACGCTGTTGGTGAGAATGTATGGCGCAGCCATGATGGAAAACGGTATAGTACGGAAGGTATTCAAAAAACTAAAAATAGAACCACCATACAATCCAGCAATTCCACTCCTGGGTATACCCAAAGAAAACAAAAACACTAATTTCAAAAGATATATATTCCTCAATATTCATAGCAGCATTATTTACAACAGCCAAGGTATGGAAGCAACCTAAGTGCACATCAATGGATGAATGGGTAAAGAAAACATGGTATATATGTACAATGAAATATTATTTAGCCACAAAATACAAAAAAATCTTTGCATTTGTGCAACATGGATAGACTTTATGGGCATTATGCTAAGTGAATTAAGTCAGGCAAAGAAAGACAAATACAAGACAAATAAGTGCTGCAAGACAGACAAATAAGTATTTTCATTTACTTTTGGAATCTTAAAAAAAAAAAAACAAACCCAAAAAACAAAAATAAAACCACACCAACACTACCACCAACAACAAAAAAATGAGCTTATACATAACAGAGAACAGATGGGTGGTTGCCACAGCAAGGGGTGGGTGATAGGAGAAATGGGTGAAAGGGAGTCCAAAGGTGCAAACTTCCAGCTGTGAAAATAAGTCCTGGGGTTTTAATGTACAGCAATGGCGACTACAGTTAAAAATACTGTACTGCATATTTGAAAGTTGCTAAGAGAGTAGACCTTAAAATTTTCATGAGAAAAATAAAATTCTAACTAAATATGATGACAGGCATTTACCTAGACTTATGGTAATCATTTCACAATATGTACAAATTTTAGACCATTACATTGTATTGGGTGGGCCAAAAAGTGCCTTCCGTTTTTTAAGTAAAAACAAAAGACACATTTTCCATTTTCACCAAGAACTTTATTGAACAACATAGTCACCCTTTTCTTCCACTACTTTTGCCATTTTTCAGGCAAATTCATAATTCCATCTACCCGAACTTTTTATCTTTTTGAGCAAAGAACTGTTCCAGGTGCCTTTTACAGTCTTCCAGGGAACTGAAATTTTTTTCCATTAAGAGAATTTTGTAAAGAACTAAATAACAGAAATCAGAAGGTGCAATGTCTGGTGAATGCAGCGGATGAATCAGAACTTCCCAGGCAAGCTGTAACAGTTTTTGCATGGTTGTCAAAGAAACATGCAGTCTTCTGTTATCCTGATGGAAGATTATGCATTTTCTGTTGACTAATTCTGGATGCTTTTCATCGAGTGCCACTTTCAGTTGGACTAACTGGGAGCAGTACATTGTGGACTTAATTATTTGGTTTTCTGGAAGAGGCTCAAAATAGAGGACTCCCTTCCACTCCCACCACATACACAACATCACCTTCTCTGGATGAAGACTGGCCTTTGGTGTGGTTGGTGGTGGTTCATCTTGCTTGCCCCAAGATCTCTTCCATTCTACACTGTTGTACAGTAACCACTTTTCATCGCCCGTCACAATTTGTTTTAAAAACGAAACGTTTTGATTATGTTTCAGTAGAGAATCGCATGCAGAAATATGGTCAAGAAGGGTTTTTTCGCTCAACTAACGTGGAACCCAAATATCAAAGTGATGAACGTAACCAAGCTGGTACAAATGACTTTCAATGCTTGATATGGATATTTTGAGTATGCTGGCTATCTCCTGTGTGGTATAACGTTGACCGTTCTCAATTAATGTCTTGATTTGATCTCTATCAACTTCAACTGGTCTACCTGACCATGAAGCATTGTCCAGCAAGAGATCACCAGCATGATGCTTCGAGAACTACTTCTGACACATTCGATCAGTCACAGCACCTTCTCCAAACACTGCACAAGTCTTCTGGTGAATTTCAGTTGCGTTTTTTACTTTTCTTGAAAAAATAAAGCATTATATGCTGAAAATGTTGATTTTTCTCTTCCATCTTCAATATTAAAATGGCTACACAAAAATACACCAATTTTTAAAAAAAATGTATTTATTTATTTATTTACTTATTGGCTGCATTGGGTCTTCACTGCTGCACACGGGGCTTTCTCTAGTTGCGGTGAGCAGGGGCTACTCTTCATTGTGGTGCGCAGGCTCCTCATTGTAGTGGCTTCTCTTGTGGAGCGTGGGCTTCAGTAGTTGCAGCACATGGGCTCAACAGGTGTGGCTCGTGGGCTCTAGAGCACAGGCTCAGTGGTTGTGGTATATGAGTTTAGTTGCTCCGCAGCATGAAAAAATCCACCAATTTTGATAAGTCTTTTTTAAATGTATGCTGATATGACATCTGTCACATACAATCTAACAAAATTGTTTACAATGAAATTAAAGACAACTAAGTGCTACTAGAGCTGTCTTACGGAAAAAAACGAATAAACCTTTCTGGCCCACCCAATACATCTGAAATATAATGTTACATGTCAATTTTATCTCAATTAAAAAAAAAAGCTTAAAATATCAGATATTTATGTATACAAGCAGCTCAACTGTCCCCTGAACCATGTAGCAGGAAGAATCAATAATTTATTACCCAGTACCATCTTATCAATACCCAAAAGATCTTCAACCTCTTTAAACTGTTGCTCACAGTGCTGACATCCTACCTGTAATTTCTCTTCTGAAACAATTCTATTCATTCACTCAGAAACTGACACTGTCATATATTCAATCTTAAACTAGTCCCTGTTAGGAATAATTACTAAGAAAATGAACTGATGACTCTAAAGAATGACTTAAGGATGTGGCAACATCAATTATAGTAGGTACCCCATTGTTTTTAACTCTGTGGATTAATCACCACCATAATGAAACACAATCCCATACTGGGTAACATGCAACTAACAATGATATAACGATGCTATAAATCTTTGTGTAACCTTATTCCATTTCCAGATTTGTTATATGACTTAGTTCCAAATCAGAAGATTATCTCTACCCACAACATCAAAGCTGACAGCTTCCCAGGACAACAGGAGCATAAAAGAAAGTCTTACTTAGATCTGGATCCCTCTAGGGTAGTAATGGAATGATAAGTTCACACAAGAGTAAAACAAAACTTGCCACCCTGTAACCCCTACTTATACAGGGAGTCTTTCCTCTCAGGGCCCCACTAATTCATTAAAAAAACTTTTAGTGAGCACCTCCTCTATGCCAGGCACTAGATCAACTTTAAGGATTTAAAAAAAAGAAAGAAAGAAAAAAAAAGGACAATTCAAATTCAGCGCATAAGTAGTGAGGCATATCAAATAAAGATGAGAGTTTTCATTTTCAAATCAAGTATAGCCTACACAAACACTGTCAGATAGAAAATATATTTAATTCTGACCACGAAGTGCACTACCAAAAAACATGCATTTTCAAAGGGAGAAAAATTACTTCTTAAGGGACAGGAAAAATCATAGATATAAGATGGTTCATGGCCTTTCAAAGGGCCACGGTACATAAGCAGATACACAGTATATATGTGGTATTAAAATCTCATGGGATGAGAAGATAATTATTAAGAGGAGAAAAGGTTTACAAAGGCTCCCTGGGGTAGAGGAAGTGACCATGAGAATAATAAAAAAAAAAAAGGCTGAAAAACACTGATTTAACCCTTAGGTATCTTTCCCATCTTATTTCACAGATAACAAACAAATACACAAAATTGATATCCATGCTAACCAAGTCCACTGCCTCAAAACCATTCTCTCATAGAGTACAGCCAAAAAGAATTATAGGTAGAATAATAATCATTACTAGGAATGAATGAACAACCCAACAAAAGGGGCTAAAAAAATCAAGTCAAATACATTAATTCAGGAATTGGTACCTGACAAAGATATATCTATCTCCTTCACATAGTTCATATAACCTTCCAGTGGATGCATAACGTAGCCTTTCTCCAGTACAAGATCATTAAAAAAAAACTTACTGAAAAACTGTAACTAGTGACTTACAACAAATGACCACATATTTGTACTCATCTCCCAGTAGATATCCACAGCCTAATGTTGCATCTGGCACATGAAATTCTTAACTATTTCAATCACTATTTCCCTTGGTAATGAAATGAACTTTTCATATCTGATTTAACTCAAAATACACTGAATTTGTTTAACAACTTAATTAGGTAGTTATAAATGAGATTTAGAATAATAGAAATAATGTTTCTATTAAACAAATTTAAAATTTTTCAGGGACTTCCCTGGTGGCGCAGTGGTTAAGAATCCACCTGCCAATGCAGGGGACATGGGTTCAAGCCCTGGTCTGGGAAGATCCACATGCCACGGAGTAATTAAGCCCACGAGCCACAACTACTGAGCCCATGTGCTGCAACTACTGAAGCCCGTACTCCCTAGAGTCTGTGCTCTGAATAAGAGAAGCCACTGCAATGACAAGCCCTTACACTGAAACAAAGAGTAGCCCCCACTCACCATAGCTGGAGAAAGCCTGCTTGCAGCAACAAAGACGCAACACAGCCAATGAATAAATTCAAGGAAAAAAAAAAAGGACTGAAGAAAATTTTCCAGCATAACTCTGAAGAGTAGTATAAGGTTTGTTTTTGTTATTCAATCTGACCTATATTTTCAAATTTTTTTCCAATGAACATGCATTAAAAAATAAAACTTTTGCAACTATAGGAAAATTACTGAACAATCCCCCAAATCAGAGAGGCTTCAACTCCCAATGAGAATCATCAAATCTCAAAAAAACAGCAAAGCAAAATACAAAACCACCACAACAATAAAACGTTAAAAAAAGAGAAAAGAATCATCAAATCTCATCTGTTCACTACTTCCTTGTTTGAAACCTGGCCTATCAGACTGTGTTATCTCAATCAAATGTGTTTCACTTATTGTTTCTCAATTACTAGTGAGGTAATCCAAAGAAAATGTTTCCTTATTTTGAAAAAACTCTACCTCCATTAGAGAACCAACGTTCTGCAAGGTACCACTACTGCATGTGCTGAAGGCACCATTTTATACAAAGCAGGGAGTCAGGAGAATAAAAATTAGTTAAGGCAATTTACATCTCTTCCAGGCATCTCAACCCAAGTCCCTGATTTTAAACCTTTCCCTCTGGTACCTCATATCAAGCCACGGCTTACCTGAGAATTTTAAAATATTCCCAATAATATGAATCAGGAGAATGATGTGTGGTATAGTCAGTGTAACTTTAAGAGAGTCAAACCTGCTTTTTATATGTACCAAAATTGGAAGTGTTTGTATTGGTTCCTAAAGTCAGGGTTGGTTTGTTACCAAAGAGCCCGCCACTGGTTGTACCAAATGAAGGAGCACTGGTTGTGCTGGTTCCAAATGTAGTAAGCTTGTTATTGCCAAACAGGGTCTAAAAAGAACACAATACAGGAAAATTTTAAGTAGTATAAAGATACACTCTAAGCAGTAAATAGAGGTTACCTCAGGTACACTGGATTGGGTGTGTGGTAAGCGAGAGAAGATGTCATAATATCTATGAAAAGGTATGATGAAGGATGAATAACTATCATAAAAATATACTGAGCAAGATTAACAAAACAATGCTCCTGGCCTGAGAAGTTAATGGTAATCCCCCATCAAACATACTATTTCAGACAAAGAAAAAAAAAAAAAAACCAAGGCAATCAAATATTTTTTTACCTGATAACAGAAATGTTATCATGTATTTAATTTGCGAGTAGAAAGAGTTACAGTAAAAAATTTAAACATGCTACAACATGGATAAACCTTCAAAACATTACGCTAAGTGAATGAAATCAGTCACAAAAGATGTGATTTCATTTATATGAAATATCCAGAACAGGTAAATCCATAGACAGCAGGCCTGAAGTGACTGTGGGGAAATGAGAAATGACTACTAATGGGATGACGTTTCTTTTTAGGGTGACAAGTATATTCTTAAATTGACTATGGTGATAGCTGCACAATCTGTGAATGTGCTATAAACCACTGAATTTCACACTTCGAAAAGGTGAAGTGTATGGCAATGGATTATATCTCAATAAAGTTATTAAAAAATAACTTTCTGTGCTGTATAACAAAGGGAGATCAACTCGATGATGGGTGATGCCTCAGAGGGCCAGGACAGGGAGGGTGGGAGGGAGGGGATATGGGGATATATGTATAAATACAGCTGATTCACTTTGGTGTACCTCAAAAGGTGGTACAAAAGTATAAAGCAACTATATTCCAATAAAGAACTTAAAAAAAAAAAACTTTCTGAAGCACTAGATAACCTGCTCAATTTCTCACCTCAAATAAGAAATAGAAGATTTCAATCTCCATGAAAACAACTACATGATTTGGGGACTTTTTTTTTTTAAACTGCAGTTCAGAGCTTATTATAATGGGTACATAATACAGACATGAAGTTTCTTTAAGTGGTATTTACTATTGTTTTTTAGGTCAAGTGTATTCCTATATAGCAATCTTTTACTTAAATGACTTAACAAGGGAAAAAATTCAGTTAAGCCTCCAGCGGCATGAAGACCTTGAGAACATCAACAATTTTAACAACTTGATCACCACCAAAAATATTTAATTAACAAATACGATACCAACTTATCACCCAAATACAAGTTAAAAATAAGAATTTAAAATTACCTGATTTTAAGAGCAAAAGCATCTCAACTTAGACTCAACAATTTAAACTAATCAACGGGAGTGATATTTCACTATCAGAAGTAAACCCTACACACGTATTGAGACAAATTTTTTAAAAAAACTTATTTTTTGAAAATAAACCTATTATAAGTTACCAATTTTTTTGTACCAAATAGCCTCCAGTACTATCAGTATCAAATCATACAATATAATCCAAAAAAATACTTGAAGACTTTTTTTTTAAATTCAGCATTCTTTTTCTTTTCTAAAATTTTATTTTTTTGTCTATTTTTTTGACATACAATAAACTGCATATATTTAAAGTGTAAAATTTGATATTTTTTTTTCCTATTAGTAATGTATATATGGCAACCCCAATCTCCAACTGGCCAAGTTGTGTGGCTTATGGGATCTTAGTTTCCCGACCTAGGATTGAACCCAGGTCCACGGCAGTGAAAGCACTGAGTCTTAACCACTGGACCACTAGGGAATTCACAAAAGACAGATTTTTTCTTAGATATTCCTTTAACAGATTTATACACATCTTCAAATTACAGTTAACTGTAAAAACCTACCGAACCAACAGCACCAAATCCAGTACTGGTCTGACCAAAGAGACCTGTTCCTGTTCCAAATGCTGTCCCAGTGCTGGTGTTTGTAGCTGTCCCAAAAAGACCTCCCGGCTGTGAGGCTTGAGTTACTCCAAATAAACCCTGTAAAATGTAATCCAGGTTACAAGATATCCTAGAATAGTCAGTTGTCTTTATTAGATTATTAGTAATAACTGCCATTTTTTCACGTTTATGTAACAGATACTATGCTCAATACTTTACATAGAACTTTTCTTTTCTTTACAACAACCCTAAAAAGCAGGGCCATTTTCCAAAAGAAAATAAAACTCAGAGTAGTTAAAAACTTGCCCAAGATGTCATATCTCTTAAGTGGCAGGATGAGAAATTCATACCTGTATCTAAGCCTGATGAGCTCCACAGTCCTGGACAGCTATAAAGACTTTATACTAACTCTTGTGCTCTAAGAGATAACAGGGCTGCCACACTGAAAACAGAATGGCATGACAGGGTGCTTCACTTTCAGAGAGGCCAAAAGAACGTATTAATACTGAGCTGGGGAATAGACTTTGAATCAAATAACTGAAAATAATCAGCTGAAAATAATCAAATTAATCTGAACAGAGGCAGTAGTGTAATAAGTCTTCATTTGTTATGAGAAACTGCACAATTTCAAATAAGCAAAGTTGGTATCATCCAATGTTTAAAGATTTTTTATGCATTAGTCAACAGAAGAAAAACACTGCATTAATGGACTACAGCTGAATTGAGAATTTAACATAGTGTTTTTTAACAGCTTTATTGAGACATAATTCACATACCATAAAGTTTATCTACTTAGAGTGGACTATGCAGTGGGTTTTTTCTATGTTCAGTGCTATGCAATCAACCCCACTCTAAATTTAGAAAATTTTGATCTCTCTAAAAACAAACCCTGGACCCATTAGCAGTCACTCCCCATTCCTATGCAACCAACCACTGATCTACTTTCTATCTCCATAGATTTGTCCATTCTGAACATTTCATATGAATGGAATCATACAAAATGTGGTCTTTTGTGAATGGCATCTTTCACTTAGCATGTTTAAAAGGTCCATCCATGCTGTAGTAAGTATCAATACTTCATTCCATTTCATGGCAGAATAACAGTCCATTGTACGGATATACCACATTTGTTCATCCATTCATGACTGATGGACATTTGGGATGTTTCTACCTTTTAGTTATTAAGATCAGTTATATACAAGTTCTTCTGTTTTCATTTCTCTTGGGGGAAATATCAAGGTGTATAACCTCTGGGTCATATGCTAACTCTATGTTTAACATTTTGAGACATCGCCAAACTTTTCCAAAGTGGGTGCACTATTTTATATTCCAAACAGCAATGCATGAGGGTTCCAATTTCTCCAAATGCTTGAAAACACTCATTATTATTGTCCTTTTGTTTACAGCCTTCCTAGTGTGGATATGAAATGATACCTCACTGTGGTTTTGATATGCAGTTTCCCTGATGTGTACTGATATTGAGTAACTTCTCATCTGCTTATTAGCCATTTGTTTATCTTCTTTGGAAACATGTCTATTCAAGTCTTTGGCCCATTTTTTAATGGGTTGTCTTATCATTGAATTATAAGAGTTCCTTACTTATCCGTACACAAGTCCTTTGTGAGATACATGTCTTGAAAGTATTTTCTCCCATTTGCAGGTATTCTTTTTGTTTTCTTGATGGTATCTCCTCTGATCCAGAAAAGTTTTTAATTTTGAAGAAGCCTAATCTATTTTTCCCTTCTGCTGCTTTTGCTTTTGGTGTACTATCTAACAGATCGTTGCCTAACTCCTTTTCTTCTGAGTTTTATAGTTTTAGCTCTTACATTTGATCCACTTTGAGCTAATTTTTAAAGTTACCACAACTGTGTAAAGAAAAGGTCCAACCTCACTCTTTTGCATGTGGAAAACCATTATCCCAGCACTCGTTGTTGAAAAGATTCTTTCCCTAGTGAATTGTTTTAGTACTCTTGTTGAAAATCAATTAACTGTGATGACTTGTCTCTGGACTCTCAATTCTAATACCCTGATTTATATGTCTAGCCTTATGCCAGTATCACTCTGTCTTCATCACTATTCATCACTCCAGCTTTCTTCTCTTTCAAGACTGTTTTGGCTATTCTGAGTTCTATTCTTTTTTTTTTTTAATTAATTAATTTATTTATGTTATTGGCTGTGTTGGGTCTTCGTTGCTGCACATGGGCTTTCTCTAGTTGTGGCGAGCGGGGGCTACTCTTCCTTGTGGTGTGCGGGCTTCTCGTTGCGATGGCCTCTCTTGTTGCAGAGCACTGGCTCCAGGTGCGTGGGCTTCAGTAGTTGCGGCATATGGGCTCAACAGTTGTGGCTCACGGGCTCTAGAGTGCAGGCTCAATAGTTGTGGCACACGGGCTTAGCTGCTCTGTGGCATGTGGTATCTTCCCGGGGCAGGGATCGAACCCGTGTTCCCTGCACTGGCAGGTGGATTCTTACCCACTGTGCCACCTAGGAAGTCCACTGAGTTCTATTCTTTTTTGAATGTTTTTATTATGAATGATGCTCAAATATCTTTTCTCTACCCACTGAGGTGACAATATGGCTTTTGTACTTTATTCTACTTTATGGTTTATTACGTTAATATGAAAATATGTTGAACCAATCTTCTTAGGATAAATCCCACTTGGTCACAGTGTATAATCCTTTTTACATGTTGCTGAATTCAGTTTGCTAGTATTTTGAAGATTCTTGCATCTACCTGTACTTGCTTTTTTTTAATCAGGCAAAGTATCTCCAGGTACATTCCAAGGATTCTAATCAATAAATCATACCTCACAATTAACCTTTAATTTTATACTTCCCTAAAAAAGAGTCCCTAGAAACAACCTGGTAATGACTATAAGGACTTCCTCTTTTACTATCTGGACATAAGTAGCAATTATCCAACATGGCTGAGTTTTAGTTCTCCCTTATTTATTTTAATGAACTAAACTTCTCTGCCTGACTCTGCTTAAGGGGATGAGCTGAAAGAACCTTCTGAAATATAGCTAGTAGTTTATAAATATTTTCTCCTATATTCTATAGAATAGCTAGAGTCAATGTCCTAAGGCATAGCTTCAGGGTGGCCAATTCTAGCACACTAAGAGCTCTTAGTGATGAGGAAACATGCCCAGATAAGTGATTTGTTCAATAGCCTCTCATTAAATACAGAGTAAAGCCTGGACTAGACTCTATGTCTTTATTATTCAAAGATTTTGCTCTCTTCCTTTTACTACACATACCATCAACTCTTAAGAACTGCAGCAGGGACAGGACTTGTTAGTTTGACATGATTAAAAGCCTCATTACTTAGCTCTACAAATAAGACCTGTTTCCTTACCATGGTGTTGGTGCTTGGCTGTCCTAGTGTGCTGGTATTACCAAAGGAAAAGCCAGTGGTCTGGGTGGTTATGGCCTGGGCAAATGGTTTGCTGAAGAGGCTGGTAGTCTGCTGATTCTGTTGGCCAAAGAGACCACCTGGATTTGTTCCAAATCCAGTCGTACCTTTCAGGGAGAAACAAGGAAAAATAAATGGGGGGAAAATGCCAAACACCACATTATCCAGTTACTCCAAAATAGTCTATGTTATTGACTACATATCTTTTTGTCTATTTACAAGATAACACACTACACTTAAAGCCCATGTGTGTATTTTTAACCTTGTTAGGCTGCTTTTCTGCAGAACAGGGCCTTTCTCTTTATAGCAATATATCCAGCATAGGGTGTGACCAATAATGATACTTAATAATGGCTAAACTAAATCACAGAATACCAAAACTGAAAAGAATGTAAATGCCACGTAAATATGTATTCATTTGTGTATTTGTGTATGTATCTCTATAGAAGGCTACCCCCAAAAATGTAACTTTTGCTTGTTTCCACAGAAGCAAACTGGTGGCTAGGGGGAAAAAAAGAAAAGGCCTTTGGTTACGTACTTTTTTGTATCTCATGAACTTTATATATGTGTATTACTTCTGCAAAAATAATATTTTTATGAAGTAATTTAGTAATCATCCTAGACTTCCCTCTTTCACATCCCACATCAAATTAATCCATCAGTAAATCCCATCAGTTCTACATTCAAACTGGTTCCAGAATCTGACATTTTTACCATCACCACAGCACCATTCTCTCCAAGTCACCATCATCTCTCATGTGGATAGAGTAACAGCTTTCCTAACTGATCTGTTTCCACCCTTGCCCCCATACAATCTACTCTTAATGCAGCAGCCTTCAGAATGATCCTTTAGTCATGATCACATGACTTATCTCAGCCCTCTAATGGCTTCCTGACTCAAAAATTCAGATCTTGACACTGGCCCACAAAGGCCTATAAAATATAGTCTCCTATATCCTCCAGTACTTTCCCTAGTCCTCTCCTTTTGGGCAAAAACTCAGGATTTTTAGACTTCTAGTTTCCCCTAGCTGGAATATTCTTCCCCCAGAAATCTGTATAGCTTTATCCTTCACCTTCTTCAGAGAGGTCACTCTGTTCAAACTTCACCTATCAGTGAAGCCCTTCTTAACCATCTGCAGTTAATACTATATATCTCCCCACCCCCCACAAACATACCAGGCATTTCCTATTCCTCCAGCACCCCTGAATCATTTTTCTCCATAGCCCTTCAGCACAAAATGACAATTATGTTTTACTTTCAGTTGTCTGTCCCTCCTCAATATGGCCCAAGATGATGTCAAGTGCTTACTAGCTCCAAAGGCTGTTTTGTTCTGACCATATGCAAAGCCTGAATTCGTAGTGGAAGAGCTGAAGAGTCCTGTTGCACTGGAGGTGGCCGGAGAAGACCCAAACAAGCCAGTTGTGGTACCTGCTCCCACCTGGTTCTGTGGGCCTTTCCGGTTGGCCTGATAATCCTCTAAACGAAGCTCCTAGAGTAAGGGAAAATATATTCCAAATTAATGTGCAGCCAAAAAAGTTATTTAGGAAACTAAATACTTGAATTTAGTATTTGATTTCTATGTTCACATAAGAACCATGATTAAAAAAACAGAAAACTATGGAATGGTTAACTTACTATCATTATAGAAAAACATTTTCAGTAGTGTATAAGGGACATTAAAATCCATACCAAAATTACCATAAAACTACAGGTCAAAGGACCAACCACATCTTAATTTCAGTTTTCTTTTATAGTCAATAATACTTTCATTTATACAATAATCTTGTCTACTCCCACCCTAAATGTAAAGATTAGCTAATTAAGAGATGGAGGATTCTGAGGAATTCAGAAAACTTAGGAAAAGAAGGGATAAAGTTTAACAGTTTTGTCTCACAAGTAAGGGTGTTTCTGTATACTCCAAAAAAGCAAGCACAGTTTGAGATGTAAAATAAGCAACAGCAACAACTAGAGATGACAGTCAAAATGTACAGCAAACTATCACACAGCCATGATAATGAACAACCTATAACTTCACACAACAACATGGATTAACCTCACAATCCCATCTATGTAAAATTCAAAAATGGGCAAAACATGGGCAGTCAGGATAGTGGTTATCTTTGGAAAGGGGAGGATTGTGACTATGGGCCCAAAGGGGACATCAGGGATGCTGGTGATGATTTACTCACTGTGTTGCACACTTATGACTTTGCATGAGTTTCCTAAAAAATATATGCATGTGCACACACTGCTCAGTGTAGTATGAGCAACAGCCAATCAGAACAGACTATCAGTAAAACTATACTGGCACACACAAGCTGAATATCATCCTTGCCTAAAACAACAGATATCTATAAATAATATATTAATTTTAAAAAGTAATTTGGTTAATGTTTTTCACATAATTCCTGAAAAACAATCAAAAACATTTTTAAAACCTGCTTCCCAAAAGAATCAAAAGGTTAGGGTGATACTCTGTACTGCATTTTACTGACCTCTAGTGACTTGCTTTCATATTCTTTCATAGCAGTAATACATTGGTGCTTGGTACTGATGTTCGTGCTAACTCCAGCTTTAACCATAGTATCTGTACCAGTTGGAGGCTGCAAAGGAAGTTAAAGGCAAATCTGAAAGTCTAAAGCAAACGTTTAAGTTCAAGCTTTACTCTCCTAGACAAAATTCAACTACTAAACTCTATAACCAGTCCCATAGGTCCTTTACTTAACAAGACAGTTTCAAGAGTGCTTGATTAAATACACTGCATTCCTGACCTCTCCCTGTATCAAAGTTATCTGTATAAGTCAATCTCAGTAACAGTTATCAAAAACCCAGAGATTAGTGCCATAACCAAGCCATTCAATTATCTACTAAAATACACTTAATAATATATGCATAAGGGAAGCTTCATCCAATTTACCCAATATATACATTTAAACCTCTATTTCTGAGTTCTAATTCCTACTCAGCTCTGAAGAGTCTGCTTTGCGACTACTGCTGCATTTAAGAAATATGGAAGCCTGGTTTTTACCCCTATAAGCTTACGAGGCAAAAGGCATTAGTAACTAAATATTCCTACTTGTATTGTTAGTTTTCTCAATTACTGTACTTTCCAAGATACAACACACAGTATTTTTCACTATCATTTATATTTAACTTTATTTTAAATTCAGGATTCTAAATTCAGTATTATGAATTCACCACCTTGCCTAAGAAATTCTTCTTTTCCTGGAAAAATTTTAACAAGTTTTGCCAATCCCTGTTTTTGCCAGAGATTTCCATTAGACTAAGTGCACTGCCAGCCTATCCTAAGTGTCTCCAAAGCAATCACACCAAGTGGTATCTTGTATCAAGCAGTATTCCATATATTTTCAAAAAGAAAATCTTTCATTCTAACCTTCTATCCAACTTCTCTCAAAAAAGCTGAAGAAAACACAAAACTCATTTGCTTCACTTTGCCATTTCACCAACAAAAGTTTTCTTTTTTTTTTCATAAGTTTTATTTCTAATTGGCACATAGAATACTGAAGAGTTATTCCATACAGCTCCTTTAAGAGGCCCTATTTTTTTTTTAATTTATTTTTATTTTATTTACTTATTTTGGCTGCATTGCTGCGCGTGGGCTTTCTTTAGTTGTGGTGAGTGGGGGCTACTCTTTGTTGCGGTGCACGGGCTTCTCATTGCAGTGGCTTCTCTTGTTGCAGAGCATGGGCTTTAGGCGTGCGGGCTCAGTAGTCATAACTCTCGGGCTCTACAGCTCAGGCTCAATAGTTGTGGTACATGGGCTTAGCTGCTCTCTGTCATGCGGGATCTTCCTGGACCAGGGAACAAACCAGCGTCCCCTGCATTGGCAGGCAGATTCCTGATCATTGCGCCACCACGGAAGTTCCGAGGCCCTATTTTCAATGAGTCTTATAGTTTGCCCCATCATTCCTTCTTTATTTCTATAAAGAATGGTTGACCATTCAGAGGCCAATCATGAACACAGTAAATACAAGTTCAACCTTATACTAGCTTTGTTTTTTGATGTGTTTTTTTGTTTGTTTTTTGTTTTGGCTGCACTGCAAGGCTTATGGAATCTCAGTTCCATGGCCACAACAGTGAAAGCCCAGAATCCTAACTGCTAAGCCATCAGGGAACTCCCTATACTAGCTACTGTAATCAACCTTGTGAATACAAATTTAATTGGTTTGAGAATAATTCAAATATAAATTATAATCTAGACTCATGTTTTGTGACTTCTCCTGTCTACTATACAACTATTCCCAGATATTGTTCCTAATACACCTTTCAGGAACAGTGAGACTAAGCTATGCATAACTGGAAAGAGAAGAAATTTTATGATTCATCCTGCAAGAAGATATACAGGAGACGAAAATATTCCACAAAGACGGGAAGACAATACTTACGTTAAACTTAATAGTAGTCCCAGTAGGAGCAGCTGTAAAACTACTTGGCCCAAAGAGGGAGCCAGATGTGCTACCAAAAGGATTAGAGGTGGTATTTGTAGTTCCAAAAAGTCCCCCGCTGCTGGTACTTGTTCCAAAATCTATATATTAGAGAGAAAAATGGGATGGTAACAGTGTAGAATTTAAGAAACCTATAACCTATCTTGGAATTGGCCTGTGGCATTAGAGCAGCATTACCTTGAAATCCTCAAATTTTCTATCTTTCAAATCTCTCTAGCAAGTACCTTCAAACAGATATTTCATACAGACACACACAGTTCTAGGCTCACAATTTTGAAGTGAAACAATATCAGAATCCTTAAGTCAGCTAAGTATCTGTAAAGTCCTTCTTGGACATACTTAGATAAGAAGTTGAAAGAAATAGTATTCTGTTTCATCAAATATTTTATCTCATTTCTCTTGGTAAGACCAGATGCTAAATGTACTTGTCTTTCTGACAATGTCTTATCACAACAGACCTGAACAGAAGTCACAGTATATTTTATTTACATATATTATTACAAACACCCACATATAACCAAAAAGTTTAAAACAAACAAATGGTCCCATTAGGGTAACCACACATAGGTTAATATAAAATTTCACCCAGAAAAACAATTTAGAAAAATTAGTAGGCATGTTGGTCATTTATAGAAATAAACCTACTTTTCCAAAATGCTGAGTTTTAAAAAATTACATAACAGAGAATTTAACTGTTATCTAAGGAACATATTTTTCAAAATATAAGATACTACTTCTAAAGAAATTATACATAAGGTACCAGAAATAGCAGTAAGCAATAAAAAGTTATCCACCAATATTTAAGTGACATCCTAATACCAAGTTAAAAGGAATGTGATTTCTGACTGGCAGTCAAACTATTTCTTTTCTAAAAACAGGTCTTAATATATAAAGTAAATAGGCACATCTCTTTTGAATTAATCTTTCAGATTGCATTTTATATTGTCATGGTTAAATATTTCAACATCTCCTCAAACAACTTTTCCTTTGTAAAATACTGATAGCTGGCTAACTTACTCATTCTGTCATACTAGTGCTGGGAATGGCATCAACTCACAGGGCACACCTGTGCAACTAGCAGTGTTTTTGCCTCAAAGAACTGTGTGGAAAAGTATCCCTGGGCCACATTTAGACTTAAAGAGAAAGAAGCCATCAATTAAAAACACCTGCCATGGCTAAGGAATGGAGGAGTAACCATGTCACATCCAGTACTTATCATTCCTGCTTTAGTCTCTTCAAATCAAAAGTGAAACAAACAAACAAAAAGTGAAACAAAGGCCACAAGTTGCCCCTGCAGTAAACTATGGTTGACTACACATATTTCTCCTTGAAATTCTCCCTTCTTGACACCTATGACGGTACTCTGATCTAGCTTTTCATCTTATTCTCTGGTCATTCTACATCAGGTGCCTCTTCCTCTGCATATTCCTTAAATACCAGTGCTCCTCAGACTTCCAATCTTGAAGAGATGTACATAACCCCTTCCTTTCCAGCCTATTAAACTTTTCAATACATTTTGAAGTTTTCTTCTCCCCATGTTTTTGCTATCTGGTAAGAAAAGGAGGTGGGTAAACACAGGGAAAAGGAGGAGAGAGAACACATTCAATAAGCAAATCAAATTGCAAGATGCAGAAGTCCAAAGATTTACTACTTACTCCCAAAGCCTGTTGGTTTATTTTGTGCAAAGGCATTGTTTTGAGATGAGAAGAGACTGGTCCCTGTGCTTGCAGTTCCAAACAAGCTATTTGATGTTCCTGTTGATGTGCCAAACCCAAAGCCACTGCTTGTGGAGGTAGCTGGCTGGCTAAATGAATTGGTACCAAATAAGCCTCCTGGAGAGATAGGGGAAAAAAGAAAGTTAAGCAGACTGCAGCCACTAAGTAAAGTCCTATACCAGCTATGAGTAAACCAATTATATTCCAAATATAGCCCCTACCTGGTTTGGTCTGTGAATTTCCAAACAGGCCTCCAGTATTGTTGCTAGAACCAAATGCAGATGTTCCAAACGCCCCTCCACTAGTAGTGCCAAATCCAGTATCTGATAAAGTAAAATCCAGGGTCAGAATCAAATCTAAATTAGGTGACCCAATGAAAGAGGATTTTAATATTTCTTAACAGTCGGCATTTGAACAGGACCACTGGTCTAATCTGAAAACTATTTTTCCAAGATTCCATCAGACTACTTATAACAGAGTTAATACTAAGCCACATTTTATTCATTGTCTGGGTAAAGTAAAGAAGCAAAGTTAAAAAGGTTATGACTTTTCTATCAGTTAAAGATACTCACAGGTTTTTAAAAAAGGAGTGCCAAGCTACTATGAGCCACAGACAAAAATAACCAAAATTAAAGTGTTAAAATTTTCTCCAGACACCATACACTCCATAGTTGATGGGATGAATGGTCCTTAATTAAAGGAGCACATCAGAATAACCTGGGAAGTTTTCAAAATACACATGTTCAAGTTCCAATCGCAGAGATTCTCATTCCATAGTTCTATGATGGGATATATGTATTTTGGAAAAAACCTCCGAAAGTGACTCTGGGATAAACGACAAGGTCCTACTGTATAGTACAGGGAACTATTAATATATTCAATATCTTGTAAGAAACTATAATGGAAAAGAATCTGAAAAAACATATATGTATAACTCAATCACTTTGCTGTACACCAGAAACTAACACGACATTGCAAATCAACAATACTTCAATAAAAAAAATTTTTTTTTAAAAAGTGACTCTGAAAAAAAAAAAAAAAAAAAAAGTGACTCTGGACTTCCCTAGTGGTCCCAGGGAAGAATCCACCTTCCAATGCAAGGGGATGCAGTTTGATCCCTGGTCAGGGAACTAAAATGCCACATGCCTTGGGGCAACTAAGCCTTCATGCCACCACAACTACAGAGAAGCCCATGCACCACAACAAAGAGCCCGTGTTCCACAACTAAGACCCAAACACAGCCATAAATAAATATTTAAAAAATAAAAATAAAAAGTGACTCTGCTGGGCACTCTTGATTAAAAATCAAGGACCTATGGGGCTTCCTAGGTGGTGCAGTGGTTAAGAATCCACCTGACAATGCAGAGGTCACAGGTTCGATCCCAGCTCCAGGAAGATCCCACATGCCACGGAGCAACTAAGCCCGTGTGCCAAAAAAAAAAAAAAAAAAAAATCAAGGACCTAGATATAAAATAGTTTAAAAAAAGGTCAGGAGACACTTGTAAAAATTTTCTCTATTATTTTTGTTAGGAATGATTGAGGTCTGGTAGTTATGCTTTTTAAAAACCTTCAAGAGTTAAGTTTCTGGGAGTTCCATTAAAATACTCTGCTCAGATGCTCCTCTCCACTTAAAAAGAAAAGGGATAAAAACAAGATTGGGAAAATGCTGACTGCTGAAGCTGGGAAGTACATGAAAGGTCATTATACCATTCTTTCTGTTTTTGTGTTTAAGTATAAATTTTTAAGAAAAAGTTTAAAAGTAAGTAAATAAGGGTTGCTACAGGCAGTTAGTGTCATGTGGAGTAGAAGGGGAAATGGATCTCAGGAGGGCTGGTGGGGTTTAGGGACTGACATTTTAGCAGTTGTTTCTTATTCACAAAGCAAATCTCAGAGCATGTATTCAGTAATTGTATTTTCTTTTCTTTTTTTTTTTTTTTGGCCATGTGGCATGCAGGATCTTAGCTCCCTGATCAGGGATCCAACCAGGGCCCCTTGCGGTGGAAGCACTTCATCTTAACCACTGGACCATAGAGATGTCCCTCAATAATTGCATTTTTAGACTTCAATATTTTAAAAAGTATTTCCTGGTCTGAAAACTACTAACAAATTACAAATTTCTGCTAAAAGTGCCAATAAATAACAATACTTTAAGTACCTTCTACTGATAATCAGAAAACCATGAAAATTCAGAACTTATTTCTATTTTTTTTAGAAAATTTTAACAAGATCTTATCCTGATCATTTTCTGAGGTTATTATAAAGACCAAAGTATAAATAAATTCCTATCTAAACCTATCGGAGTGGATTTGTTCTTAACAACAGCTTAAGATTTTTCTCCCTCATTTGTTATTTTTTAAAACTTACTCTGCCCAAAGGTTGAAGTTGTGCCAAAGCCACCAGTGCCACCCCCAAAGGGTGTTCCAAATGACTTATTAAACATCTTCAAAAATCTTCAGAAAGCTGGAAAGAAGAAAAAATTATCACTTTTTAAAGACCACAAAATGCAATGGAGTTTTTTCAAAAAATGTATCATTCTACAAATTTAGTTAGGCCTACTCAAACTATAATATAACATTCACTCTCATTCAATATTCTAAAACTCTATATGATAAAATAGACTGTAAAATTGAGCTGAACTGAATTAGTACCATAATGTGAAGTTAAACTTCATATCCCACACCACTAACCATCCATTTAAAACAATGTTTTTTGACCTTTTTTTAAAAAAAAAAAAAAAAAAAACCTAAGCCCTCCTTTAACAAAGATTTCAGGTCTACTATGCCAGATTTTATGTCCCATGTAGGAAGTTATGCAGAATACCCATTAAAAATTACAAGGATATTCTGTTATTGCAACCACCTGAGAAGTTAAAATTTGTCAGGCTTCAGTTTCAATAGTTTGCATTGTAAAAAGTCCCCCCCCCATTTGTTTGTATACAAAATGTTGTAATATTGTTCTTCAAACTATGCACAACCCCTCCTCCCACCTCTAAGCCCCAGATATTCTGGTGCCATGACATTCTTTTTGAGATTACTTCTTAACACTACTCTCTATGGTCCCCTATTTATCTATCTTCTACTTCTTCTGGGAATATTATAGAAAACCTTTGGTAAAAACCCCCACCTCATATGAATGAGTCCCCTCCAGTATCCAAACTATGCACCCACTCACTTAATGAATTGGACCAAAGTTCCAACAAGTATGAAAGTGAAGTTTGATTTTTTCCCCCTAGATTTGAATGAAAACAAGGTAAAGGTATAGCTTACTAAAAAGTAAACACTTTCCCGCTCTATAAATTTTCCTTAAACTTAGGACATCAGCTGCCACTTACCTGCCAGCAGACAAAAAAAATAATGAGTAAACTACTTTTAATATGAAAACTCAGAAAAGAGCCATTCACGCTTGCTTGGATTTTGTGACACGCATGATGGCTTTTCTATTATTTACACATAAGGAAGTAGTTTTTTTCTTCTAGTAAAATCATGTGCCTCATTAACACAACAGAATTAAATGTATCAATAACATGTTGAGGTGTGCCCCACAATGCTCCAGTGTCCCATTAGCACTTTGGTATTCTAACACCCAAAACATTTTGTGCAACATTGAGAAAAGAAATAAGAAATGCTTTTATAGAAAGCAACTTTCTGCACCCTCCTCCCCGTATCCCCCTAGAAAAAAAATTCCAACACTTAGTTCTTTATCCTAACATCCAGGAATTTAACAACTCCTTCAATTAAACAAAGCTCACTGAAACCAGTGGTTAAAGAAGTCCACATCAGAATTAGATGGAAAGCTTTTCAAAGTACAACCCTCTAGGCCCCATTCCAGAAGTCAGAAACCAAAATGTTCAGGATTGGGATGTAGATATTTGTATTTTGAAAGGCTCCTCAAGTGACTCTAAAGCATTCCCTTGGAACTGTAGGCTATATTTCAGGTAACTGTCATTTCTCTTTCAGTAATGAGATCTGCTTGAAGTTTCCTGCCTTCCCAATTTATCCAGTGTCACAAAGTGACAGACTGCACCTTTACCATATTAACTGGTGACTCTCCCTTCCAGGGGAAATTATTCTTGGAAGTACTAGTTTTGCTTTTCAACAACTCATTCAGAATTGACAATTGTGCTAGGGGTCTGATGTCTGGACCAAATCATTTTGACTGCACTCTCTCTCATACCGCAGTCTTGGGCCACAGCCCCTGCTAAATCCACTTTCCTTTATCTCTTAACTTCTTTGACCCATCACCAGTAAGGCAAAAACTGAGCTGTAATACTGTTATCATGCTAAATCTGCCATTCATTTTATTATTCAACCCCACAAATAACAATCTATTCATGTAAATCTTCCATACAGCAGACATGTCAGAATTCAAAAGCCTAGTAACAGTTTTTCTCTATGAAATTTGTCCTCATATAGAAGATTTTAGTGTTAATTTGGGCTTCAGTGACACTAGGTATTACAGACCAAATCCACAACTTCTAACATTCAAAATTTGATTTTTAAGAGTCTGATCCTAATATAAAAACCTAAGCGTCACACACATATTCCACAAAGGGATTTTATGTAGTAATAAAATATCCTGAGAAACACTTCACAGTTTATAAGCCCTTATAAAGTATCTCAACAACCCTAAAAGGATGCTATTATGCATCACCACCCGTATTTTACAGATGAGGAAACAGGATCAGGTGTTCAGCAAGTTCCTCCAAGGTCAAAGAAGTGATAAGTGGTAGACCCCCAACCCAGTTTAACCTCTAACCTCCCATGGACACCCTCAGTCCTAGGATGGAAGATACTAAGCAACAAGCAAGGAACATGTGCCATTTATTAAGGAAATGCATCTGTTCCAGACCCAAAGACAAGGACAATAGAGGGAACAAATCCAATTGAGCCTCCTGGAAAAAAACCCTCACTCAAGCTTAGCCTATCTTTTTGGTTCTGACAAGGATGAGCCTGGCTTAGTCTCAAGCCTGTTCGTACTGGGATTCTAAGTGTTTTTAAAAAAATTATCACCATGGAAGTAAACCAAGATTTTGGAAACAGCCTCATTATTTTTATTATGATCGCTAGAAATTAAAGAATGGCTAATACATTAAACCCTTTGCTCATCAAACAAATCAACTTCCTGAATATGCCATGAAATGTCAGTGACTCAATGAAAAATGCTCCCCCCACCCTTGCCCCTACCAAACAACATACTAATTCATTCTTCAAAACCTAGCTCTAAGTGACATCTCTTCTATAAGCCTTCCCTAACTCCCTTTAGCAATTAGTCATTCCTTTGGGCTCCCATAACACATTATGATTTGTTTACACATATCTATCTTGACTCTCTACAGTGGACCCTGTGATAATACCAACTACAAAGATCTCCCTTTGGGACTGAAAGATTTGTTATCCCAGCTGCTGGGAAGTACTACCAAAAGACAGCCCTCAGCTGTCGGCCTTCTTCAGAAAGGCCTCCGCTGAAGAGAGATGCCTCACCCAAGGTCAGATCCTCTCCAGAGGATAGCCCATATCCAAAAGCCAGGCGCCCTGGCTCCAACTTAGGATAACTTTAAAGGGTGATCCCAGCTTCATACTCTCCATGGATTGGCTGAGGACTTCATTAAGATACTATCACAACTCAATTTCTTCCTCCGCTTATTTCTGCTTCCTTCTCTTCTCTCCCACGGGTGGTGTCCAAGCACAATCTCTAATAAAGCTCACGCAGGATTACCTCCAATTCAGCATCTGCTTCCCAAGAAGTCAACCTCTCAACCTCCCCCAAAGCTCCCCTCAGTACGTAATGAACTTCTTCAGCACAGGAACAGTATCCTTTGTTTACCATCCCAGAACCTAACTGGGTCTGAAACACAGACGTATCATTTTCTAAATTAAGGACAACCATCATGAATGTGCTTTTAAAACACAGTCTGAATGATCAAGTTACTTTATTATTTTTTCAATATTTATTTATTTGACTGTGCCAGGTCTTAGTTGCAGCACGCGGAATCTTTAGTTGAGGCATGTGGGATCTAGTTCTCTGATCAGGTTAGGGATCGAACCTGCGGCCCCTACATTGGAAGCACTGAGTCTTACCCACTGGATCGACTACCAGCGAAGTCCCATGATCAAGTTACTTTAGAAGTAATTTCTAACTTACAATTATGATAGACTAACTCTTATAACAAAAGGAAGCCATGAGAGGAAAGATTCTTGGTAGAATTTATCATTTAATTCAGAGGTTGCTAAAGGGAAGAGAACGCAAAATGGCTGGATACAACCAGTAGATACTTCTTTGGCCTATTATATATACACACATATATATAATATATGGTATATTATGCACACATATGTATTTTGAAATGTGTTTTTTTAAATAAATTTATTTATATATTTTTGGCTGTGTTGGGTCTTTGTTGCTGCACGTGGGCTTTCTCTGGTTGTGGTGAGTGGGGGCTACTCTTTGCTGCAGCGCACTGGCTTCTCATTGCAGTGGCTTCTCTTGTTGTGAAGCGCCGCTTTAGGCACGAGGGCCTGAATAGTTGTGGCTCACAGGCTGTAGAGTGCAGGCTCAGTAGCTGTGGTGCACCGGCTTAACTGCTCCGTGGCATGTGGGATCTTTCAGGACCAGGGATCGAACCCATGTCTCCTGCACTGGCAGGTGGATTCTTTACTACTGTGCCACCAGGGAATTGTAAAATGTTTATGTATATGTATATACTGTCTTAACCAGCTGATAACACTTAAAATAGGGATACCTCAGAAAAATGATTAAGCAGACTAGGACTGTAATCACTTCATGGCAGTAACAGTCTGGATGGAGCTTAGTAGGAACTGTCTCTTTTGATCAGAGCCATACTCTCCAATGTGCCACAATACCCACGCAGTATCATTCATCTCCATCAGCTGCCTGGCTCCAACAGGTTTTGAGTTTGTAACTTCTGATATAATCAGAGAAAGGACCACACATTAAGAACTCAAAGAGCATGTAAGTGCCAAGAAACAAGAGGTCAAAATTAGGTCAGAAAAAGAGTGAGAAACGTGAGGGCTTAAGGGATTAGAAAGAGAAGAGAAGGAAAGCATAAGAAAGGTACACAGGTAAGAATGGGTTATTTGTGTACCTCTACTATCTGACACTATAAGACACTAATGAAAGAAATCAAAGATGACACAAGCAGATGGAGAGATATACCACGTTCTTGGATTGGGAGAATCAACATTGTGAAAATGACTATACTACCCAAAGCAATCTATAGAGTCAATGCAATCCCTATCAAATTACCAATGGCATTTTTTACAGAACTAGAACAAAAAATCCTAAAATTTGTATGGAGACACAAAAGACCCCGAATAGCCAAAGCAATCTTGAGGGGAAAAAATGGAACTGGAGGAATCAGACTCCCTGGCTTCAGACTATACTACGAAGCTACAGTAATCAAGACAATTTAGTACTGGCACAAAAACAGAAATACAGATCAATGGAACAGGATAGGAAGCTCAGAGATAAACTATGGTCAACTAATCTATGACAAAGGAGGCAAGGATATACAATGGAGAAAAGACAGCCTTCTTCAATAAGTGGTGCTGGGAAAACTGGTCAGCTATATGTAAAAGAATGAAATTAGAACACTCCCTTACATCATACACAAAAGTAAACTCAAAATGGACTAAAGACCTAAATATAAGACCAGACACTATAAAACTCCTAGAGGAAAACATAGGAAGAATACTCTTTGACATTAAATCACAGCAAGATCTTTTTTGACCCACCTTCTAGAGTAATGGAAATAAAAACAAAAATAAATAAGTGGGACTTAGTGAAACTTAAAAGCGTCTGTACAGCAAAGGAAACTATAAGCAAGACCAAAAGACAACCCTCAGAATGGGAGAAAATATTTGCAAACGGATCAACAGAAAAAGGATTAATCTCCAAAATATATGAACAGTTCATCCAGCTCAACATCAAAAAAACAAACAACCCAATCAAAAAATGGGCAGAAGACCTAAATAGGCATTTCTCCAAAGAAGACATACGGATGGCCAAGAGGCACATGAAAAGCTGCTCAACATCACTAATTATTAGAGAAATGCAAATCAAAACGACAATGAGGTATCACCTCATACCAGTTAGAATGGGCGTCATCAGAAAATCTACAAACAGTAAATGCTGGAGAGGGTGTGGAGAAAAGGGAACTCTCTTGCACTGCTGGCGGGAATGTAAATTGATACAGCCACTACAGAGAACAGCATGGAGGTTCCTTGCAAAACTAAAAATAGAATTACCATATGACCCAGCAATCCCACTCCTGGGCATACACCCAGAGAACACCATAATTCAAAAAGACACATGCACTCCAATGTTCATTGCAGCACTATTTACAACAGCCAGGACATGGAAGCAACGTAAACGTCCATCAACGGCTGAATGGATAAAAACGATGTGGTACATACATACAATGGAGTATTACTCAGCTGTTAAAAGGAACGAAATTGGGACATTTGTAGAGACATGGATGGACCTAGAGACTGTCATACAGAGTGAAGTGGAGTCAGAAAGAGAAAAAACAAATATCATATACTAACACATATATGCGGAATACAGAAAAATAGTACAAATCAACCCGTTTGGAAGGCAGAAATAGAGACACAGATGTAGAGAACAAACATATGGATGCCAAGTGGGGAAAGGCGGTGGATGTGGGGGGTTGAGGGGGAATGAACTGGGAGATTGGATTGCCATATATACATTACTAAAAAGAAAAAAAATCAAATTGTACACTTTAAATATATGCAGTCTATTGTATGTCAATTGTCTCTCAATATAAGTTTTAAAAGAAAAAAAAAAGAATGGGTTATTTGTGTACCTCTCCTATTTGGCCTTCTATCTCAATACCAAGCCCCGTTTCCCTCATATGATAAACATATAACAAATGTACTTAACAGTTTATTATGTAGTGATGTCATTAACATTAAATTACCCAATTAAAGGAGTGAATCAGCATTCTGCTCAGTATGTACCCAGAATATGGTATATCAAGAATAAGGTACCACCAGAATATTTGAACAAAGTTACCCTAAGAGAAGTATTTCAAGTAAAAGATGTTTAATGAATAAAAGGAAATTGAAAAAGATACATCTGGCAGATTCTTTATGTAAAACAGAAAAGATAATCCACTGTTATTTATGGAAACATATATACACAGTAAAAGTAAATAGTAAAAGTAAAAGAGGGAGACTAGTTAGCAAAATTCATGAAGGTGGTGGCCTCTGGAGAGAGGAAGGGATATGAGACATGGAGCAGAGAATTCAGAGGATCCAAGCTTTTCTGTAACGTTTACTTCCTCTATTAACAACAACAAAAGAGCTAGGGGATGCAGATATTTGTACTAACTCTATTTCCATTTAGAAAATCTATTCAAGGACTTCCCTGCTAGAGCAGTGGTTAAGAATCCACCTGCCAATCCAGGGTACAAGGGTTCAATCCCTGGCTGGGGAAGATTCCACATGCCGCAGAGCAACTAAGCCCATGCGCCACAAATACTGAGCCTGCACACGCAACAACTACCGAAGCCCCTGCTCTAGGGCCCTCGTGCTGCAACTACTGAAGCCTTCAAGCCTAGAGCTCATGACTCCCGACAAGAGAAGCCACTGCAATGAGAAGCCTGCGCACAACGAAGAGCCAACGCAGACAAAAAAATTAAAATTAAAATAAATGTGTCAAGCCATCAAATAATGAAAATATTATAAAAAAATTTATTCCAAAGAGAAAGAAGTAATCCTAGAGAGTGAAATGTGTGGAATTTCTAAATTCAGTCAAGTTTAAAGGCACAGCACATATTCAAGTCTTTATCTTTTCAAAAATACATTAACTTGGCTCAAACTGAAACCCTCCTAAAGTAAGGACTAGTTAACATTTGAGTTCTTACTGTGTCCCAAGCGCTCTTCTAAGTGCTTTTTAATGAATTCTCTTATAAACCTCCCCAAATCCAATGAGGTAGTATTTTTATCTCTATTTCACAAATGGTGAAACTGAGACAAAAATAACTTGCCCAAGATCACAAAGCTATTATTTACTCCATATGCTATGCTCTTAGAGTCTAGACCTCTTTAAGAAAGGACACTGACACCTAAAGGGAAATGACTTTGCATTCATTATAAATAGGGAACCTATAAGACCAAAATTTGGCAGTAAAGATCCAGCACTATCAGGAGAAAGAGACACTTCTCTGGCAAACATGGGAGTTCTAGTCACCAGGAAGGTAATATCTCTTGCAGACTGACAATTTATAAGGTATCACAGTGGCCTCGATGAACTTTCCTATAAAGATTAACCACTTCCTTTACAGATGGACTGACTTACACTGGTTGCATTTGGCGGGGGGGGGGGGAGTGGTGAATAAGACATATTTAGAAAGAAAAAATAAAAATGAAATAGTGCTATACAGAAAGAGACAATGTCCCTAAATTTACTCTGTTCTCTATGGTCAATTCTCAATTATTAGGTTCTAATAATTCAGACTGTCAGACACAAGAAAGAGGTAACTTTAATAACAGGTTAACAGTAGTCCAATATTCCCCCACTGTCCCAACTAAAGCACAATAAACTGATGTCCAATTTTTGTGAGCTTTGTGAACTCTGGGTACAATGGCAAAACTCAAGTTTTCTTCCAGAAAAGTGGTGGACAGACCCTGAAACATGGTAACACCCAGTCAACTGCCAACTTTAAGTGCTATCTGAATGACTAAGCAAGCTTGCTGCTGACAACAGAAAGTTACACAAATGGGAAGTAATTTTTTTCTTTCCACTTCACTGAGTTCCTTTGTATTAAACTTAGAAAAGAGCAAAAACACTCAACATCTGTTAGACAAATGGACTAGTATAGGTACTACCCACTTTACAAAGTACTTTTTCATAGTCTCATCTACTCTTTACAAAAGTACTAAAAAGATAGGAATTATCATCCACAGATAAACTGAATAGAAAAATGACTGTTAATTTTTGCCTTGAATGGGTGAGGAGGGATTGGAGTTGGGGAGAATTCCAGGTAAAAGAGATCAGCCTAATCTTAATCACCTAATAACACATCCCAGCAAAACGATCCACAATCCTCTTGTTTTACAGTATCCTTCCTATGACTGATCCCCACATCAAGCCATTCCCCTAGTTTGAACATTCATTCTTCTCTCTAAAAACTATGTCCCCTTTTCTTTCCAAAAATTGCTGCTCAAGCCGCACCTGCTTCACATGACTGTCCCAGATTAGACCCTTCAGACTCTTATCAGTATAAAAATACTTCCCCTTCCCCTCCCCCTTTCCAACTCCTATTACATAAACTAATGCCTCCCAGCTGTTTTTAGTTATGCAATATATTTACTGTTATACCTGCCACTTGAGTGTAAGAGCTGTTTGCTGTCCTGGTAAAAAGCATCTTGATTTTGCTCAATTTCTCCCATTCGTGTGTAAAATTAATTTAAAATAATCCATAGTATCTAATACAGCTCCTTCCTTATAGTGCTGAGTAGCGTTTTTCCATCCCCTTAACATAACACTCATTTTACAAACTTAAGTAGTGAGGAATACATTAGCTTTAGAGACAAATCTATATTTAAAACTCTCTGCCACTTAGTATGTTTGCAATTCTCTGTAAATCTAAAATTAATTCAAAATAGAAAGGTTAAAGAGGAATAAAAAACCACTACTTGCTACTGTGTAATTGTAGTTAAGTCATGATATTCAAACTCAGATCTCAATTTCTATTGATACATCTGAACAATAGGGATTATACAGCCTATACCAAAGGACTGTTAGGAGGACAAGGTTGCCTGAAACTAGAGCTCCTCAAAAGCAGGTCTGTGTTTAGTTTTACAATATTTTTAATTTAAAAAATGTAATAACCCCCCCAAACCTTGACTGATCGATGCCTAGCTAGAACTCCATATATAATGACATTTTCCAATGTTTCAGCATCACCTACTGACCATTTAACATAACCATAAAGCACCACTGCAATCGATGGAAACAATTATTACCTCCCCACACAATATACTGAGGTCACTCTTATCATTCATTCACTTCTGCTCATCTCACATCTCTAGCCTCATTCCCAACTACTCACACCTTTTTAATTTACAAAACCATTTGCCTATTTCTTAAGAAGCTTATTCCAGCAAGAAGGGTTGGGTGTGCAGATACTGGTAATCTTTGTGTAAAAGAAGCACATGAGGGGACTTCCCTGGTGGTGCAGTGGTTAAGAATCCGCCTGCCAATGCAGAGGACACAGGTTCAATCCGTCTGGGAAGATCCCACATGCAGCAAAGCGACTAAGCCCATGTGCCACAACTACTGAAGCCAGCGTGCCTACACCCTGTGCTTCACAACAAGAGAAGCCCACGCACCGCAACGAAGAGTAGCCCCCACTCCCCACAACTAGAGAAAGCCCGCTCGCAGCAACAAAGACCCAACACAGCCAAAAATAAATTAATCAATTCATTAAAAAAAAAAGCACATGTAAGTAAGTAGGTGTGAAATGAGTGTCTCCAACACATATTCATGGAGGATGAACTGTTGCCTTCCTGAACAGACTAATTCAGGCATTCGATTATTTTCCCCTTAATCAGCGGTTTTCAAATATTGTTAGCTATGGAACCCAGTCCATAAAACAGACATAAGCACAAAAGCTGCTCTGGATGAAGTAAAGAGGCGTGGGGGCACAGAAGAACCCCATCAGCTAAGCTCTTTCAAAGAGGCTTACAGCTGTTATGAACCAGTGTGAAAAATCACTGTCCTAGATTAGTGGTTCTCAAAGTGTGGTCTGAAGGCTCCTAGAAGTCCTCAAGACCTTTTTCAGGGGGCCTAAGAAGTTAAAACTATTTTTATAATAATCCTAAGACATTATTTGCCTTTTAAAAAAATTGTGCTGATCTCTGCACCTAGAACCTGAACACGAAACCAGACAATGGCCCCAAACTGTATAGTCACTGGATTCTTCACGGCCCCAAACTGTATAGTCACTGGATTCTTCACTGCCAACCACCTATAGCACACACAAAAATCCACTTTCACTTGAATGTCCTTCACGGAGCAGTTAAAATTATTAATTGTATTAACTTTTGACATTTCAGTATACTTCTTTTCAACACTCTGTGTGATTCCTTTGGGAGATGAAGTGGGAAGCACTCAAAAGCACTTCTACATACTGAAATACAACGGTTGTCCCAGGGAAAAACACTTGGGTGATTACTTTTGAGTAGAAAGCTGAACCAACTGGTTTTGTTTTTTTTTTTAATGAAACACCATTTTTATTTCAAAGAATAAATGACAAACTATGGTTACCTAGATTTGAAGGGAAAACTGGAATCTTGAAAAGTTGTGTGTACCGCTATGAGCTTGTCAGCTTCCCAATTCTTAAAAGATTTATCTCATAAAATGGGTGGGAATATTAGCAACTGTAAACCTGTCAACATTTAGAAGAGCTGCATAACTCAGTGACCAATGATTCCTAATGACCAGTATATGATGTCATAAAATCATGCAAGGATAAACACCCATTCAAAGTGCAAGACAGACCAATGAATTTTAACATAACGTTGTACAAAAGTTCAATGATAAGGTTTCAGATTCCATGTTGCAATAAAACTTTAAAAAGGTTTAAGTAGTGTTAAAGGAGAAATCTACAATTATTTGAAAAGGCTATTAAGACATTCCCTTTCCCAACTACTATACTATCTGTATGAGGCTGGATTTTCTTCACATACTTCAACTAAAACAATATACCAACCATATGAATGCAAAAGATCTGCAAATTCAGTGGTCTTCTATCAAACCAGACATTTAAAAGATTTGCAAAAATGTAAAACAACGCCACTCTTGTTACTAAATGTTTTAGTAATTTTTCATAATAGTATTTTTTAAATCAATAAATCTTTTAAAAATCAGTTTCAGTTTCTAGTACAGTAAATATGACTAAATATAACCCACATAAACAAAAGCTGTTCAGAGTCTGCAATAATTCTTAAAAGCATAAAGGAGTCCCAAGATCTCAAACTTCAAGAACTGCTAGACCATTGCTAGAGCCTCCTTCTAATCGTCTGACTCCAGTTTCGCATCTTCCAATTTACCCTGCCTCCCAGCTTAAACTCACTCTTAGTACCAGATTTAGTTAATTAGAGCTATATTTTAAGAAATTATTTTTCCTTCTCTACTACAAAATTACAATTGTTTCACATTACACTGAATTAAGTACAAACTCTTAAAATATGGCAAATAATTCTGTGTTTATTAAATTCTCAGAGTCAGTACAATGGGACAAGACCTCCAGTTCATGTGGCATATAGTATATCAGTGAAACGGAAAGATAATGGAATCACAGAGCATCGCATTTAATTATATCAATTCAGCTACAAGCTCTTTTGACCTCTTTCACAAAAACTGAAATAAATCTCGCTCTATTTTCCCAACGACCTATTCCCTTTCAAACAGGACCTTGGGACTTCCTAGGTGGCGCAGTGGTTAAGAAAGAATCTGTCTGCAGATGCAGGGGACGGGTTCAAGCCCTGTTCTGGGAAGATTCCACATGCCACGGGGCTTAGAAAGGAGGGAAAAAAAAAAAAAAGGACCTTGATTTCTCCTATCCCAGAGAAAGGGAGGCTACCACCGAAATGAGAGGCGAAACTAAAGAAAGTGACTCTAGGGCTCTCAACTTTTCAGTTTCCCACACTAGCTTTTGACAATTTAAGGGCTTTCAGGGACAATTTTAACCAAATGCAACTTATTATCGGACTCCACAAGCACAGACCAGGCATGACAAAGGTAAGATTTTTTACTGAAATACTGGGAACATTTTCTCTAGAGCAGTGGTTTCACTCAGGGGCAGTTTTTCCTCCTAGGTAACATCTGACAATGTCTGGAGACATTGTTGATTGTTACAACTTAGGGAGGGGGTGTTATGAGTATCTAATGGCTAAAATACTACAATACACAAACGCCAAATACTTAGGTTCAATTCCAAACAACACAGAAGGCACCAAATTCTCAAGAAACTTTGTCAATTCTTAACATACTTTATCTCTAATACCTATTGTTAAATCTCTAAATTTCTTAGTCTCCTAAGCTTTGGACAAATTGCATAATTACAGATGTGCTCTTTATTTACTGGAAATAGAACATCAGTACCACTACCCCTTACTTCCTAAGGTTAATTGCTACTATAAAAATATCATGATAAAGCAATATTACTGACTTTTCCAAGCTATGAATTTGGTTCCCTAAAAGTTGTGCTTGTTCTTCGCTATCTAGGAACAAGTGGACATGAGTAAAGTGAGGTACCAAAATACCATGTAACACACAAATGGTATGTCCTCTTATCTGCGCCCCTATTTCAGGAGTACACAAATACCCAGCCTCTTTACAGACTATTTTTAGGCTTAACTCCTCCATATTTGTTTATCCATTCAGGCAAACACACTTACTGAGGGCCTACTCTGTGCCAAGCGAACTGAATACAAAGATAAAATTTTTTTTACCAGTCTAATAAAAAGACAGCTAAAATACAAAATGATTTGTGCTATAAACAGAAGTATCAAGTAAGTGCTGTGGAAGCTTGCAGGGGAAAGAATGCCAGGAAAGGCTTCCTAGAAGAGAAAATATCACAGAAAACATACCCTGTTCACCTCTTAGTATTAAGATTACAGTTCTCTTCTGCTCTCATATGCTACATTTTTCAGTTTTTGCTTCGTCATCTAAACAAGAGGAAAGTGACGATCTGACTTATGTGAACAGACCAAAGTGGCCTTCATCAAATCTCAATGAAGCATCAAAAAATAATTTTATCAAAGTATTTCCCAGTACCTCCTTCCTGTCCAACTTCTGGCTTTTTAAATATCCTAACTTCTTCGACCAACTTCCAAACACACCATCTGTCACTCAGTTAACAAGTGTTTCTTTCTGAATTTATAAGACTGTCACAGGAATGATCACTGCTCTTTTCTTTCTTTCTTCCAGTTAGCTTCTTCTCCCAAAATGGTTTAATTTTCTCACTTTATTCTACCACAATTTTCAAATTCAGTAAGAGAGAAGCTATGAGTTCCAAGGTACAAGAAATACAAAATGACTTCTGTGTACCTAAATCTTGTCCATATTTCCTGTTTTCTATTCCAATAATGTTGTAGTTCACTAACCGGATTCTTTCTTCTGGGTCCCCAACAGGTGACACAAACAAAAATTTCAGACCTGGAACAGGAAACTAGCCCTTGATATGTAGTTTTATCGATTCATTCCCAATACATAACATCACTGACATTCTTTACTCAACCTGTAAGCTTAGCTCTCATGGTCTAGGTTAGGGTGCCACTAACGAAGCGTCTGCCTTCCCATGAACAGACCTGGTAGCAACTAAATCGGAAACGCTACTGAAGACTTGGTATGCTTCTAACTATCCAATGTCCCCACCTTAACCCCCTTCACTCCTCCAAACGGAATCCTCAGTAATGGGAAGCTGGAACACCCAAGGAGAGCGGTATAGTGGAAAAATTTGTACACTGAGTCAGACCTGGTATTGGCTAATCCTGTTTCTTCTCTGGGCCTCGGTTTCTCCACCTATAAAACCTGCACGTGATGTCGGGTAGGGGGATTAGCTTAATTTCCAAGGTCTTTATGGCTATAGTAATCCAGAAACGTCACCTTTCTACTCGTGTAGCTTTACAAGGAACACGTGGGAGGACAGAAAATAAGCTATCACACCATTAAACCGTCCTTAATTCTCAGATACTGTTTTAAAAAGCTAACAAACTCCCGACCCACTCACCCTCCCCTGGGGCTGCAAATTTCCCCTTGGAGAAGCCAAGGCAAAATAAAGCCCATCCCGCACGCTGGTCCGGGAAGTGCTGGAGAAACCGTACTCAGGGTCTGAAGGCGCTGCCCCCGCCAAGGGCCGGCCCACCTAACCACCGCCGGACAAATGAATGAGTACAACCGGCTTGAGGGACGCCCCTCAACGTAGGCTGCAACGCAAGACCCCGAGGCCCAGATCCCACCGATAGCGATTCCTTCCCAGAGCCCGAAGAGCTGGGCCTCGGGGCCGCAGGGTCGCGGGCCCCGCCCCCTCCCTCCGGGCAGAAGGTGCGCGCCGGAGGCACGAGACTCGGGCGCGGAGAGGGCCTGGGACGCCCCGCGCACCCGCCCGCCCGGAGGGGAGGAGGAGCCTGCCGGTTCCCGGCCGCCACCACCCCGGCTCCCGACTTACCGCGGTGCGGTGGGGGAGGGGAAGTGTCAGGAGAGAGAGCCTAAGCCCGTCTGCCACCCGCCGCTCAGAGAGCAGCGCGCGGCCGCCACGAAACCGTCGCCGTCGCCGCCGCCGCCGATACCGACCGCCGCTTCGGGCGCAGCGCGCACAGGGCCCGACTGCGTCACACGCCGCCCGCCGTCAGAGGCTCGCTGAGGGCGCTCCGCCCTCGCTGTCTGCGCATTGGCAGGCGGCGCCGCCACTCTAGGCCCGCCCTGTTAGTCATTGGACCACAAGTCTTTTGAAACCGAACGTGAGGGCTGTCTTTGCGAGACGCGGAGAGGGGGAAGAGGAGGGACGGAAGGAATTAGGAGGAGGAAAGGGGAAGGGAAGTGGGCGGGACACGAAGTGCCGCCCCTCGTCACCGCGGTTGGCTGGGAGAGAGTCATGGCGTCACACAGGGCCCCTCGAAGTGAGCTGGTGAGTGGCTACATCGGGCGGAGGTGGGAGAAGAGTGATGACGCTATGCTGAGGCTCCGCCCCCTTCTTTGGAGCGGAGAGTCTTGGGCTGCTGAGGCTCGGGCCAATCAGAGTGAAGGCTCCAGGATGGCATGGTAACTATTTTACCCTTCCTTTACCCCAGTCCGCGGGCGGTGATGGGAAAACCCCCCCCGTCGTCCTGCCCTCACTTCCTGGCCAGACCATGTGCGGAGCCGGAGGGACCTCCTAGGAGGTATATCTGCGTAGCTCGCCTGCAGCTGGTCCGAGGCCCCAAAACCTGGCTTCCTGTCCCCTGACCCATGCCAGCCCCAACACAACCTTTCCCTTTCTGAGTCCCTAGAGTGGTCGTTAGGAGCATTAGAGATGCCTTAAAGGAATGGCTCAGCTTAGGGTTTAGTACAAATGACAATTCTTGGAACTTCTTTCTCTCCTCCAGTTTAGGAACCCCTACTTATTCTTAAAGTCTAGTTGAAATGTTCCCACCTTCTGTGGGATCTCTCCCAGAGAGTTGGGGTAATGCTTGCGCAGACCTCTGTTACAGCCTTGTTACTTTGTATTGTTATTTACTTTCCTATCTTCTGTGCCGGGCTTTTGGAGGTCAGAGCTTCATTTTCAAGCTGGTGTTCCTTTTCTCCAAGGCCTAGCCCAGAGAAGAAGCCTTATATTTCAAGGGGATGGGTTGAGTGTGTTCTAGAAACTAGATCTAGTGACTGAGGGTCCCACACAAAATAGCAGGGACTGTGCTCAGAAAGCAAAACCTTTTAGGATTACCCCTCCATGTCCGTCCTCCCTGGGACATATCAATACAAAATTGAAATGGGCTCTGCCCAAAACATAAAGTTAAATCACTCTGAGTTTTCAGTGGTGGCAAGGGATTAGAGAGACTTAATCAAAAAGTAGAGTGATCAGGTGGTAAAGATAAAACAAGAAAATGGATAGGAGAAACCTAGTACTTTGTAGATGTTCAGTAGATGCTTGAAGGAAGAAAAAAATAAGTATATGGATGGTCAAATAGTAAAGCTAAACATCTGACTCCAGACACTTTCCCCCAGCTCCTCCATCCAAACATCACTCCTTTCCCTCCACCCTCCCTCACCTGTGCTCAGCATCAGAAAGTCGTTAGGTCTCCCTGGAGAGTTACAGTAGCTTCCTCACTGCCCTCTTGAACCTTTGACTTCTCATCTTCCAATCCTTAAACCCAACTCTGTTTAAGCCTCTCCTCTACTTATTTATTTCTAATGTCCCTTAGGCCAGGCACACAGCATAGGTGCACAGTAAATATTTGATGCATGAATGAGTGAATTATTTTCTTAAGTAGAAAAGAAGTATGGTACTTTTGAGTCAGACAACGCTGGGTTTAAATCTGAGCCCAACCATGTATTAACTGTATGAATTTGGGCAAATTTCTTAACCCCTCTGAACTTCAGTTTCCTTGTCTGTAAAATGGAGATAATAACTGTACTTGCCTTGCAGAATTGTGAGAATTAAATGAGATAAGGCATATGGTACCTGGTACACAGGTACCCTCAATAAATGACAGATATTATTTGTATTCTTTAAAAATATTAAGGAATTCCCATCCTAAATATTCTAAGTCATGGATTCTGACACAGAAAAGGAGCTCAGAAATATGTCTTGTGTGAGTGAGTATGTTCAGTCCAGAGTACTAGCAGATGTGCAGGAGCTGGGCCCTTTAAGTAGTGTATTCTTATTGGAAGACTGGAGGGGGAGACATTGGACAAGGAGTGCTCCCAGGAGGAATTTCCTGTGACTACGGTGATTTCTAAGTAGCAGGACCTCTTGTTAGATATTCTGATAGGCATGTGGCCCACAAGATTATCATTCCCAGGGACTTCTGCCCCAGGAAGAATTTCTTTGTGGGCCAGGGCTTCCTGGGCCCACATACTCTTACTCTACCCAATTCTCATAACACCCCCTTTTGATTGTCATCATCTGCCTTCTTCCCCTCTAAAGCCAAGGAGTTTGGTGCATGTTCACAAAAGCTTGCAGAGCCAAGCTCTGTCCTGGGCATCAGGAGCCCAGAAATGTCCACTGCTCAACACTCTGCCCTGGCCAAAAGAGGCAGAGCTAAGTAAAGTCCATTTCTGTCCTGGGAGTTTCCAGTCTCTCTCACACATGGCTTGAGAATTCACTCTATGCAGCTCTGAAGGATTGATGCCCAGGGAGGAGAGAGACCTGTAAGGACTCTAGAATCTTAAAAAAGCAAGAGAATTCCTTCCAGACAAATGATTCTAGATTTCTTACATGATACATTGGAAAGAGGAGCAGAGTTAGATTTAAACAGATCTAAATTCAAGTCCTAGATCTGCTACTTTTTAGACCTTGCACAAATTACTTAATTGTTCTGTGCCCCAGTTTCCTTATCTATAAAGTGGGCACAATAATTTGTTTCATAAGGTGCTTGTGAAGGTCAAATAAGATCATGGAATTTACAAAGGATTGGGCCCCTGTTTGGCATGTAGTAAGCACACAGTAAATGTTGATTTCCTTCTTCTTTTCCTATAACTTGGTAAGAAAGGGTGATGTTTATAAATGGTATAATTAGATTTATATGAATCTTGTGTGAATATCTTTGACTTTTAACTAGAGTATTTAGTCAATTGCATTCAACGAATTTACTGGTATTTTTAGGATTTTATCTAACATTTTAGACTTTCTAATTGCCCCTGGTGTTGTTTCTGTTTCTCTCCATTTAAAAAAAATGTTTTTTAAAATTTTTGTTTTTTGGTAAAAATAACTGCCATTTACCGAGGCCCAGCTCTTTGCCAGATTTTTTTTAATTGAGATACAATTTGTATAATATAACATTCACCCATTTGAAGTGTACAATTCAGAGGCTTTTAGTATATTCACAAGGTTGTGCAACCACCACCACTATATAATTCCAGAACATTTTCAAAATCCCAAAAAGAAACCCCAGACCCATTAGCAACCACTCCCCATCTCCCCCTTCCCCCAGCTCCTGGCAATTTACTTATCCACTTTCTGTCTCAATGGATTTGCCTATTCTGGACATTTCATATAAATGGAATCATAAAATATGTGGTCTTTGTGTCTGACTTCTTTCACTTAGCATAATGTTTTACAGCTTCATCCATGTTGTAGTATGTATCAGTGCTTTATTCCTTTTTATAGTAGAATAATATTCCATTTTATGACTATACCATATTTTGTTTATAGATTCATGAGTTGGATGGCATTTGAGTTGTTTCCATCATGAATAATGATTATTCCATTATTCCACTATGAATAGTACTGCCATGGACATTCTTGTACAAGTTTTTTGCAGACATGTGTTTTCAATTCTCTTGTGTTTATATCTGGAGTGGATTTGTAGGGTCATATAGTAACTCTATGTTTAACTTCTTGAGGAACTGCCAAACTGTTGTCCAAAGTGGCTGTTCCATTTTACATTTCCACCAGCAATGCATGAGGGTTCCAATTTCTCCACATCTTTACCAGCACTTGCTATTTTTTTTGCTTTCTTTTTTAATTATAGCCATGCTAGGGGGTATGAAGTGGCATCTCACTGTGGTTGTTTTATACATTTCCCAAATAACTAATGATGTTGACCACCTTTTCACGTGCTTATTGGCCATTTAAACCTCCTTTCTTGCAGTCTTTTCGATTATTTCATTTTTCTTCCTGCATCAGTTTGGAAATTAAATTCTTTTTCTATTATTTTAGTGATAGCCCTAGAAATTACTACATGCATGCCTAACTTACTAAACTGTCATGCCAATCAATACCTTTATAGGAAGGGTAGAGTTTGCTGAGACAAGAGGAAAAGATGCATTCCAGGCCAGATGAACAGGGAGAACAGAGATGTGGGACCCCGAAAGAGCTCAGTGTATCCATGGGTGCAAACTGTGGCTTCATCTTAGAAGTGGTAAGAGAGCTAAAGAATGTTCTATAGAACAATGAAGATGTAATTACTAATTGAGGCAGAATGGAGCTAGAGCAAGATGTGTGAGCCTAAGGTGAGTAGTTTAAAGCCATCCGAGAAGGATGTCTCTGCCATGGAAAAGATCTCTGGGAAGAAAAAAAGAACACTCCTCCTCAATCCAGGAAGACTTTCCTAAGGCTGCCCAGGAGGCAGGGAAGAGTTTGGCCTGAAGCTGGAAGCTTTTAGCACTGTCTCTGTCTCTGCCACTTTACCTACCCCTGAGCCATGCTCTCTCTGCCTCCACCCTCTATCCCCAGCAGTCATTTTTCAAAAGCCTTTCTTGTAGTTCCTAAATCTCTTCTTGATATATCTAAATCCTGCCTATCCTTCAAAATCCAGTTCAATTAAATCAATCTAGCAAATATTTTCAGGGCTCCTACTGTATGCCAGTGCCTTGGCTAAGCTGAGAGAGTCAGAAATAAATGGAACAGGTGGAGGTTGTGTCCTTAAATGAGCTCCCAGGAAGGTGGGGGAAACAGGCAACAAATTATTTTGCTTCATTGTGGTTAGAGCCCTAATAAGGGTGTGATGGAAGGCCATCCTAGGCTGCCTGTGGAGTGGGGGTGGGGTGGGGTGGGGGGTGGCAGATCATGGTGAGTAGGGAGAGATAAGAAGGAAGTTAAGCAAAGCTCCATGGAAGAGGTGAATGCAGTTAGAATATAAAATATGTGGTTGCTGGAGTAGAGATTATGAAAGATGTTGAACACCATGCTAAGGAATTTGTCCTTGATCCTGAAAGCCATGAGGATTTACTACTTTGCCACAAGGGTGGAACATGATCAGATCTCTGATCATAGCCAATGTGACTAATGGGGAGAATGATGGAGAAATAGGAGGGAAATGAAGGAGAGCTACAGAATTTCCTTGATAACTACATCCCACATTCACTTCCCCTCTTACATTGCCCCATGCTCCTGGGGGCTGGAACATCCCTGAAAACAAATGCTCAGTCAGCTTGGAGTATCTGGTATGTAGATGTGAAAAGGGGAGTGGAGTGGTGATTGTGGCTCATGTTTGAAGATGGTGGTGCTGTTTCAGGCACAGGCCTCTCTCGGGTATGTCCAGGCACCAGGTAAACCAGCCAGGAGGACAAGAGACAACTGGAAGGCTTCAATAGCAGCAGCAGCTACTTGGACGATGGATAAATGCCAGTTCAGCAAACACTGAGCACCTCCTGAAGAAGGGCGAGGCTGGATGTTAAGATGCTTGTTCAATTTCTTTATCTGTAAAATGGCTTTCATCAAACTTGCTTCATCAGATTATTAAGAGGATCAAATAAGAGAATGCATATATAGTCCCTGGCACATAGTGAAAACTCATCTTCTTCCACTTTTCCTTACATAAATTGAATAGGTGATAGGCTTTCAAACTGACAGTGGAGGAAACAGATTCAGAGAAGGTCAGTGACAGCTGAGGTCAGAAAAGGCTCAATCAGGACAAGTTCAGTCTATAGCTGACACTAGTTGTCATCAACCTTGCACATTTCTATATTACCTCATCTAATTCTCACAACAACATTATATAATGTGGATATTCCTAAAACCATTTTACAGATGAAGAAACTGAGACTCAGGATGGTATGGTGGAGAAGTGCCCAAATCACCAAAGAATTAAAGGCCAATTAGAACATCTCAAGTTTCAGGCATTGGGCAGTAGTCTAGAGGCAGGGAGAAGGGACCCAGCCTCAGAAAATGGTACTTAGAGCCAAAGGAACAGACAAGGGGTCAAGACAGGTAACAAGAGCCAGGAGCAGGCAAGTGTGGGTTAGAGCTAGATGAAGAGCATGACATAAAGCCCCAAGGAAGAAAACATAAACCCAGTTATCAAAACTAAATGGGAGTCGTTCTTTTAGTAATGTTTCACTAATTGTTCATTTGCCCTGGGACCTTAAAGGACAGGGTGGAGGGGGAGATTCAAGTCAAGAAAAGTATTTTTTTAGAATAAGACACCCCCCCGTAGGCTTGGACCCACAGGAATGAGCAAGATATCTCTGGGTCCTCCACCATTGCCCAACCCAGGGCCTGCCACAGAGGGGGCCTAGGCTGGGTAAATGAACAGCAGTGGATGCATGAAAAAAAAAAAAAAAAAAAAAAGAGTGGATGCATGCAAAAGGGCTTTTGGCAAGTTAATCAAATTTGGGCCTCTGTTTCCCCATCTGCGAAGTAATAGCTGTAGCTACCTTGTGGGAATAACAGTATACAGTGATTAAGGGAATGACCTCAGGTGCCAGACTGGAATCCTAGTTCTGACACTAGCTGTGTGAGTAGGTAACTTATCTTCTCTGTGTTCCATTGGTGAAATGGAGATATTAATAGTATTTACCTCATAGGGCTTTTATGAGGATTAAATGGGATAACATAAAAAAGTAGAAAAGTGCCTGGGACACAGAGGATGCTCAAAATGTGCTAATTATTACTGTGTGGATTTAAATGGGGAAAATGTGATGGTAACCGTGCCTAGCTCAGACATCCTGCACCTGCTGCAGTTGCTCTGACAACCCCACATTGTAACTGTAGGAGGGATTACTGGTCCCTTCATTCTTTTTGCCTGTTGAGGAAAGATGGCCTTTACAAAGGTTACTTTTTTCCCCCTCAGGTTACTTTAGGGGTCAATTCATGGTGGGGAAGGAATCCTAGCCGAGGGCTGGTTTCTAGGGATCAGCGCGCTCACCGTGAAGAGAGACCCAGGATCGAGTTTGGTGGCAAGAGATCCGCTGTGTTATGATAGGCGGGCCAGGGCGCCCTCTCCTGATCAAATGCGGGAATAGCTGTGACCCAGAGTTTCTGGGGTGGGCACCACGAGATCCCACTCCCTGTAATGTGCTCTCCCCTTAGCTGAAATACCCCGATTGGGCTCAAGGGAGCAAAGTTTGGGGAGGGGCGCTGAGACTGGGGCCAAACTGGTTTAATGTTTCAGAAGTGCGAAACTGGATGATTCGTCTAAATTGGAGTGGGAGGTGGGTAGAGAATGGGGTCAGGAAATGAGAGAATTCGGGGCCCTATTGAGTTAATTTTATGTTCTTTCAACAGGTGATGGAAAGCAGCTGAGAGGTAAGGTGACAAGGTGGCTTGATCCAACGTGGCAGACCCAGGTGTCCAGGGCTCTTCCGGCTGCCCCCATGCAGTCGGAATTAGTGGGGCAGACCAGGCTGGATCGGCAGGGCATGAGGGGACGCCAGATCAAGGGGGGCTGCCCGGGGTCCGGAGCCGCAGAAGCGGGGAGGGGCCAGCAGAGGATCTGGGAGCCGTTTCCTCCCCAAGTTCCGCCGCAAGCGTGCCGGCCCCGCCCCCGCCGTTCCCTCTCCAACCCGCCCCCCGCCGCTCGCCCCCCGGGCCCGGCCTGGGCTTCCCTCGGGTTCTCCGGGCCCCCGGCCTGCGCCGGCGCGGCCTCCTCGCCGCCACGGCCTGGGTGAGTACGGGGATGGGTGTGCTGGACTGCTGGGCAGTCCCACTTGGGGGAGCTCGGCCACGCGGTTTGTCCTCCGCAGGGCCGGGCCCCAGGCTGCAGGGGTCCTGGTGCCTGCCCAGGAACTGCAGCTGTCCCTGCTGGGGGAGCTGACCCCTTTCCCCTCTGCCTCCCGACATGGGCCCGACGTGCCGGGGTGGGCTCTCCCGTCTTCACTCCGCAGGCACTCCTGGTCCAGATTCTTCCTTAGGTGCCCAGGAGGGAGGTGTGGGGACTTTGCAACCCTTTAGTTTCAAGTCCCAGCTCTGCCAGCTGTTAGCCTGTGACCTTGAGCAAGTGTTAACCTCCCTGAGCCTCACTTGCCTCTCCTGTAAAATGGAAATATACAGGCTCTAGCCCCTACCTCATGGAATTATGGTGAGGATTAAAAGAAACAATGTATATCTAGTGCTAAGCAGGGTGCCTAGTACTCAAAGGCACCCAGTAGGTATGGATTTGGACTGGAGGCTGAGAAGATCTTTAAGGATCTTTGGAAATAAGGTAGGGATACTCCTAAGAAAGCGGTGTTCAGTTTAAGGGGTACCTGTGTGGAAGTTAGAGTTGACTGGGGCTGAATAGCTGCCCTTCAGATAGTGAGCTCTCTGTCCTGGGAAAGTAGAATGACCTAGATGGTATGGCCTTATTAGTAATCCAAACCACATAATCCCATATGTACAACTGTGAAAACAGGCCCAGAGTGGTTAGGTGACTTGCCCAAGGTCACACAGCTAAAAAGGAGGTTAGGCATACCTCCAAGAAATGCAACAGACTGTTCCTCAAACCTTATCAACCCCTGCCATGGGCACTGCCTGTTCATTCCCTGAGGATCTGGTCTTTGGTTTGGGGGTCCCGGTGATTCCTGAGGGAATCCAGAGCAGCTGGCTTCAGGAAGGGTTGTTGGAAGGGGGGCTGGTACCATTACAACCACAGAATCTGGGTTCGGGCTGGGTGGGGAAGGTTTGGGGGATGATCCAAGGAATGTAGGAATGTTCGTGGTGTCAGAGCCACTTCCACCACTCCTGGGAAAGCCCCGGCCCCAGAAGGAGGAAGGAGATTGTGCAGCTGGGCCCGGCTGCCTGATGGAGCCTGGCAGAGAGGTGGGTGGAGGCAGGTGGATGAGAGGCCTACCCACCTGGCTTGTTACGGATGCCAGGAGGCCAGCCTCCTAGAGGTCAGGGTTCTTGCTGAGGGCGGGACTGGAGGGAGTCCTGAGGGCAGGGTCGGGAAGAGCTGGGAATTGGTCTCTGGGCAAGGCCCTGGAGTCCAGAAGGGCCGGTTCTTTGTGTATCTGGAGTCTAGAGCCAGCCCTAGTTTGGCACATTCCAAGGAAGGCTTTCCCTCAGGCTCAGCATGTGGCTTTGAGAAAGGACCTTCCTCTCTTTGTGTCTTTAAGATGGGAACAGGGCTGACTGACTCATCTATATATTTGGTGTTTTCGTTTTTTTCCTCCTATGGACAGGTACCCCTTTACATTCTCCTCCTAACCTGACCTAACCTGACCTCCCTGCCCAGTGCCCTGGCCCAGAGAGGAAAGGGTCAAGGAAGGCCAGAGGTGCAGTCTGTGACACTGTGAGCCCCGTATCTCCCCACTGATGGCTCTTCCTTCTCTTTGCTATGTGACCCTGAGCAGGGTCCTGCCCCTCTCTTGGCCTCGACTTCCCCTTCTATACACCGAGGGAAGCTGGGCTAAGACTGCTGGTATATGCTTGGCTAGTAGTATAGTGCCTGACCCTAGATATCATCGTCTGAGTTGGGGGGTGGGCGGGGAGGACCAGTCCTCAGGAGCCCTTGCCTAGTCTCCGGAGTGGGGTGGATAGCCCCTGGGAAGCCTCCAGAAGCTGACCAGGCAACTCTCTCCAGCAAACAGCAAGCCCAGGCTAGCACCAGGCCTGATTCTGCAAAGCCTTTCACTCTCAGAGCACGTGAGGCAGCGGGTGGGGACAGGCTGGGGGTTGAGGCTCTGCTGGCTTCCATGGAGTCCTTGCCGCAGTGGACTGTGGTGCAGGCACGCAGGGCACACAGAGCTGGGAAGGAACTGAAGGTGCAGAAGGACCCTGGGCCGGTGGGTGAAGCAGTGAGAGCTGATAGGAGGCCCTGAAACATGGAGGCTCCAAGGCCTGAGGGAGGAAATGGGCCATTCTGTCCACTGGGAGGTTTTAGGATTGGTTCCTGAAACAAGAGAGACTAGTTGAACCAGCTCCTGTAGTCCTAGGCCTGTCAAGCCAGGCATAAGGATGAGAAGTTTTCCCAATCTATTCAAGCTTCATCTTAGCACAGATTTGGTTCATTGTCTTTCCTCTGAAATTGAGGGTGAATGTTCTCATGGGATTTTGAGTCCATCTTCCTCATCCAGGGCAGTAGCTGTCCAAGCTTAGGGGTTAGGTGGCTTCTTTCTCAAACTCCCCACCCCATAGCATAGCTAAGCTGAGGACTGAGCACAAGGGCTAGCTTCACCACTGAGTCCCAGCCTCACTACTTCGGGCCCTGACAGCACGCCACTCCACCCCCAGGTCTGACAAGATGTACCAGGTCCCACTGCCACTGGACCGGGATGGGACCCTGGTCCGGCTCCGCTTCACCCTGGTGGCCCTGGTCACGGTCTGCTGTCCACTTGTCGCCTTTCTCTTCTGCGTCCTCTGGTCCCTGCTCTTCTACTTCAAGGAGACTACGGCCACACACTGTGGGGTAGGGCTTGTGTGTGTGGGAGGGTGCACTGTTACCTCATATTCAGGCCCAATCAAATCTATTTTGGCTCCTGATGTTATTGTAACAGGATTAGCCACCATATGTACTGGGCTACTGGGGGGACGCCTGCACATTGACGTCCCAAGGACTAGTCTTCCTCCACTTTCCATGGAGGTTGTTGGGGGCCAGGGTCCCTGAAGTTGGGCATCCCCAGAACCTAATCCTTACTTCACAGACGGGCAGATTCATCAGCCTCAGGGTTTTCTGGGGGACAGAGAATAAGACTGGGCTAGAGGGCATTTGGGGCCTCTTCGTGTGGTGGCACTGTGGGCTGTGCCTGTCTCTACAGGAATGTGATTGTGTATGTGTGTGTTAACTGTGAGGGACATGACTGTGATGGCTTTGAGTGGGGTATGTGTGTGAGAGAGACTATATGTGCCCGTCTGGTTGGGGACCTGATTATGTCTGTGTACATGTGTTTTCTGGGGTAGGTCCCGTGACCTCTGTATAGGTGGCCATACACCCTCTTGGACAGGGATATAGAGTGCTGGGCCAGAAGGAAAGTTGTGAGAGTTCTTTCTCTGTAGGTTATTGGAGTAAATGGGGTGAGACCTCTGTGGACCTTTGTTTTCCTCTTAGTTCATCCACTGACTCTGTATATTACCTGAGATTCAGAGACTGAGCCTTCAGTTTCCCCATGTCTGACAGGGTTGCTAATTCCTGTCCTCCTTCTCAGAATTGATGTAGAGCTCCAGGTAGAGGAAATAGGAAAGTGGTTTGGGAAATGCGAAGGGGGAGGAGCAGAAGGAGGAAGAGGAAAAGGAGACTGCCACGTTGGAAGATAGGGCAGGAGGGGACGTTAGCCAAGGGTCTCTAGGTGGGAAAGAGGCAGAACCTGGACATGGACCCTTGGACTAGCCTCACAGAGAGCTCAGAAGGCCCCCAATCAGCTGAGCTTCCCACCTTCGTATAAAGAGCATTTGCTTGAGAAAACGGGGTACAGTCAGGAATGGGCTCTGACTGGCAGGCGTGGGGGCCCACTTCTTTTGTTCATAGGACTTCAGGTTTTCCCTCTTCTTGATTTGTAATGGGTAAATGTGGGCCTTGAGTTGTGGGCAGCCAGTCTGGTGAGGCTTAGGGCCGGGAGCTATCAGAAAGAACAGGACTGGAAGGAAAGGGGGTGACCAAGTGAGCTGAGGGGGAGGGTCAGAAAGGATCCATCCAACAGCCTCTCCTTCTCCATCCTCCATGGGGCCAGCTTAATTACTCCCTCCTCTGGGTGCCCGTAGTTCCCGGTATTCTCTCTCATATCGTTCTGTCATATTATATTTGTGTCTCTCTTCTCTACTAGGCTGGGAACTCCTTGAAGGTGGGTACTGCATCTGAATCAGAAAGTGTTTGTTGAGGGACTTCCCTGGTGGTCTAGTGGTTAAGACTCTGTGCTTTCACTGCAGGGGATACGGGTTTGGTCCCTGGTCGGGGAACTAAGACCCCATATGCCACGTGGCACGGCTGGAGAAAAAAAGTGTTTGTTGAATAAATGGATAGGACACCCCAGCCCCACCAACACACACACACATATCAGCTCAGCACCCTGGATAAAGGAAGGCATGATATAATCCAGTCATAGTCCGTACAGAGAATTATAGTATTTGTATGGCATATGGAGTTAGATGGAGTAGGCTGTTTGCTCTGGTCCTCATGGCTGGCTCCAAGCGATAATGGGATCAATAACCTCAGTATACTTAAAACCCATTCTCAACATACTCGTTAGGGAGCTGAGGCATAGGTAGCTGCTGGAGGGGTACCTGGCCTCTCTGGGGCAAGACGAGGCCTAGTGACCCCAGGGGTATTTTGTTCCTACTCCCTGGGACTCCTATGCTGGATCCACCTGGGAATTTTCATGTATGCTCTGAATTTCTCACCCAAAGTATCCCAGGAATGGCCAACCAAGGATAAAAGGAGTAGCCTTAGTCTATAATTATCAATAGATGACTTTGCCTCTACTTGCACATCCCCGGTGATAGGGAGCTTCTTTCCTCCCCAGGCAGTTGACTCCAAGGGGACTTAGTAACTAACAATTAGCAAGCTCTATCTTATAGTGAGCGTACACTCTCTTTCTGCTGAAATCTCAGTTCTGGCTCTGGCTCTGGCTCTGCTTTGGGACCCTTGGAGCTACTTTTTCCACCTGGCTTCCAGCCAGCCCTGCAGAGATGGGAAGGCAGTAATGGTAGGGGAGGAGGGTCCCCTGAGTTTACTCTCCTTAGGTAGCATAGCTCCAGTTCCTTCAGGCAATCCTTACAAGATATGTGCCCCCGGACTTGGCCCAGTTGATCATTCTTCTCTCCTGGCCCTGATATGGACATAGGACTTCATATGGCCTGGGCAGTACAGCCAAAATCAGGACTGTTCTATTCCTGTTACGGGCTGTTAGACCTCTGTGAATGAGCCTGAGCTGCCACTAACTGTTTCTGCACAGGTACTGGTGGGACACTGATACCTCACATTCAGGCCTGTCTAGATCTCTTTTGGACCGTGAATCTATTTAAGATTAGCTAGCTCTCTGATGGGGCCCAACAAACACATTCAGTCCTGCTCCAACAGAAAGGGGCTAAATCCTATTCTGCTTTCTCCCTTTCCCTTCCCCAAAACCTGCTTACATCCCTGGACCCAACCCTTAGAAATGTCCCCACCCCCATCTCTGGCAAAAGGATCTGCTCTGGGTCGACCTTGGCCACTATCATTCTTACCTGTGCAGAATGTTCTGGGATTTATTACTTGGCCTTGTTGGTCATGGGAAGCTTGTGTGCCCTGGCAGGCGTGGAGATCTGGGCTCTGTGGGCGGGAGGCAGGCCCTAGGGAACTGGGGGTGGGACCCTCCAGTCTTAGAGCAGTCTCAGTCTGGCTGGAGCCCTCAACCCAAGCCCCGGATCCTTCAGCACCCAGTGTGAGTGTCGCTTAGTGCGCCTACCCCAGCCCTGACCCCCTGATGCTGAGCTGGACTGGTGGACTAGAGTTCCCTTAATGGAGGGAGGTCTGAGGCCCAAGGGGAGATTTGGGCTTTGGCCTCTTAATACAAAGCCATCTCTATCTGCCCTCCAGAAAGAAGCCTAGCTTGAAGGGTCGTGGTGGTCGGGGCAGTGGGGGTGGGGGAGGGAGTTCTCTGCTCAGAGGGAGAAGGGAGCAGAAAAAGCCCAGCCACCTCCGTCTGGGTCTGTCCTTCCTGGGTCTGGCCTGGCACAGCACGCTCAGCCTGAGCAGAGAAGGTTCCCGTGACCCTCAGGTTCCTGAAAGCCTTGGATTGGGTGACATGGTCTTCTCAGAGAGGAAGGAGATAGAGGTCTGGGCCTCCGGAGGGACCCTGGTATCTTGGGGTCAGGGTACTGCTGGCCTGAGGCTTGGATCATTCTGAGCCTGGGGGTGGGATGGCTGGAAGCCTGTGGTCCCATTGAAACAGGTTATGGGGCCCTCCCACTGTTCCTGGTTGAACGTGGGTGAAGAGCGGGAATGTGGTCAGACGGGGTCAGTGGGAGGGCTCGGGCCACTCTGAGTCAAGTGTCCTTTATCTAGATTACTTGGCCTGGAGAAAACCTTGATCTGGAGTCTTAAGCTATCAAGTGGCAAGAGGCCTTAGTCCTAATGTTTGATCCTACCGTAGTTCTGGGCCTTGGTCTTCCCTTCTGTGGAATGGAAATAATAACCCTTCCACCTCCGACCCTTCTCCTGAGTGGGTATGAGGGTCCTGGGAATGAGGTGGGCCATCGGAGCTCCCATGTCCAGGCCACTGGGAGCCTCTGTTCTCCAGCCGCTTCAAGAGGTGAACCTATAGGACCCGTGTGCCAAGGGGATTCCTAGTGAGCTGACCCTGCCTCTCTCTGCTCTTCTTGTCCCATCTAACTCTGTACCTCCTCTTCTGCACTGCTTTCCTTTCTCCCTTATGCCCTTCCTGCTCTTTCTACTCTGGCTTTTCTCTATACCCTGAGGAGCCTGCTCTGGAGAAGGCCCCACTGTCCTAGGCCCAGTTATCCCCACCAGGCTCCACGTTGTGTCCCTCGCCCTGCCTGGGCAGCACTCCCTACAGGATGTTCTCTGCGGCCTCCCAACCCTTGGACCCCGATGGGACCGTGTTCCGACTCCGCTTCACAGCCATGATCTGGTGGGTCGTCACTTTCCCCGTGTTCGGCTTCTTCTTCTGCATCATCTGGTCCCTGGTGTTCCACTTTGAGTACACGGTGGCCACTGACTGTGGGGTGAGTGCCAGGCTCCCCAGCATCTGGGTCAGGGCCAGGTCAGGAGATGGTGATAAGGGTGGCATCAGAGAGTACAAGAGAAGGCGGAGGGGCAGAGAGGGGAGAGGGATAAAAAGATGGTGGGGGGGAATTTGGGGAGAGAGACTCAGGGAAAGTAGAGTCACAGTCCTCCAAGAGTAGAGGAGGATTGTAGAGGGTACAAGGGAGCAGAGGGGGCTTGGGGGAAGGGAAGAGAGTGGGAATAGGCAGGAGAGATCGTGAGAAGGAGAAGGGGGCTGAAGAAAGACCACACTGGAAAGGAAGCCAGGACTGAAGAGCTAAGATGGGCCAGGAGAAGTAACAGGTGGCTTTAGCCCAGACTAGGGCCCTGACCCGAGAAGACCCCCAGCCCTGCCCTGGGTTCTTCTAGCTTGGTTTCTCCTCTGGCAGTCTCAGGCCCCATAATGTGTGTCCACTCAGAGCTCTGCCAGCAAGGAACCTAGAAGGAGTTCCAGCCTCCAAGAGCAGTCCATCAAGCCTTTCCTTAGGGCCCAGGGGTGGAGGTTCTGTGTCAGGGGCATGGAATTGAACATGGACTTGCCTTTAGATTTTTTTTCCTACAAGAGACAGACCTAGGCACAGTCAGTCACAACACTCTAAGGTGAAATTCCTTCTGTGATAAAAGAGAGCAGAGGGATGCTGGGCCCAGAAGAAGCACTTAACCCGGCTTGGATGGCTTGGACGTTGGAGACTTCCTTCCTGGAGGAGGGGAAATTGTTGCTGTGGGGGTGAAGAAGGATCTTTGTGAGTGCCAGGCTGACAGCTTTTGATTTTAACCAGAGGGCTCTGGGGGCCTTTGGAAAGATTTTAAGCAGGAAAGGAATATGGTCAGATTTGAGCTTTAGAAGACCCTTCTGGCTCCTGAGTGGAGAACAGATTTAAGGGCAGGAGGCGAGAGTAGGGAGACCAGTGAGGAAGCTCGTACGATCGCTCATGGTACAGGGGATACCAGAGCTAAGATGGGAACTCTGAGGTTAGAGAAGAGAGGAGGGAGTCCAGAGAAGAGAAGCAAGTAGAATTGACAGGAACGGGAGTTTCTGTCCAGTTGCCAAGGGGTAGGGAGAGGGAGGGATGGTCAGGCATAAAGAAAAGTCATCCATAATTTCAGGGGACTTTTATCTGAGGCCAAAGGAATGAATCGCTAATGGGGAAACGTGAGGTTCTATGGTAAGGAGGGTTTTGGACCTTCTCCCTCTATGCCATGTGAATTTCTGATCGACTGCCCTGCCATAGATCCACTCAGCCCTGTCTTCCAGACCAAAGGGTTTCTAGGGGAAGGAGGTTACGCTCCTCTCTCTCAGCACGCTGGGCGCTGGGCTTGCGGGGGGGTTTGCGGCGAGCTGTGTGCCTGGGCTCTGATAGCCCCTGCTGCTGCTTCTCGTGGGCGTAGTTGGTGAGTGGGAGCTTGTGTAGATGGGACGGCGGGGGGGGAATGTGAGTATCTGTCCCCGATTACGCGCGTGCGTGTGCGTGTGAGATGATGGAGGCAATGCCTGCGCTTAGAATCCTGCCCCCGCCCCTAATCTGAGAGGAGCTTGTGAGGGTGGGACGAGCAGCCGCAGGGCCCTAATTCTCTCACCCTCCTGAGGCATCCCCCTGACTCTGTGCCGTCTCTACCCCTTACCTGTCTCCCAGCATCCGTCAGGGCTCTGGGCCCTTGAACGCTCTGGGCTCTCCCAGCCAAGCCTTAGATGTCAGTACTGTTCCCCTTCAAGTCGCTGAGATTGGGGCAGGAGTTTTCAGAAGGAATATCCTAGGAAGCAGAGGCAGCACTCCCACTAACCCTACTCAGGGGACCCACCCAGAGAGGCAGAAGAGTCAAGGAAGGAGGCGTGTAGGTCTCAGAAGTGTCCAGTCGAGATATGACGCCCACCTTTCACTCAGAGGTCGGCCTTCCCATGTTCAGTAGCCACATGGATCACAGCCTATTTGCAGGCTTTTCAGGAAGGTCTGTCTTCTGGAAGCCATCGCTTGTACTCACCGTGTGCCAGACGCCTTGCATACATGACATTTAGTGTTCACCATCACCCTGCAAGGTAGGTGATGTCATCCCTATTTTGCCAGTGAGGAAATTAGAGCTCAGAAAGGTGAAGTGACTTGCTCAAGGTCCCCCAGCTAATAAAGGCAGAGCTGGGATGCAGACCCGAGTTTGTGTGGCTCCAAAGCCTCCGTGCTGCCCTTCGCTGATTCCTCAGAGTGAATATCTGAGCCTGGTTTCAAGCTGTGGCATCTCAAGCCACGGCCTTGGTAGCATCACCCTCTCTCTCAGAGTACTGCCCTTAGCTTCCACGGACAGTGCTGAGGGGAATCCATCTCCTTCTCTGTGAATGCTTGTGAAGGCCCTGGCTGGTCCTGCCCGGGCCCACCCCTGCCCTGTGAGCTGCCTCCGTCATTCCTGGAGACCCATTCAGCATCCCCATTGGGAGAAAGGAAGGGGTCTTCCAGAACTCCATCTCTGAAGACGGGTCCTGCCAGTCACAGCAGGGTCATTCCCTCTCTGGGTTTCTGGGCTCTGGCACTACTCTGCCTTGTGTTGAAGGTCTAAAAATGTCCATGGAAAGTGTGGGCAACAGACTGCTAGCTTCTACAGTCATGGACTCTTATAGAAATGCAGATTCTCAGGTTCCAGACCTTCTGCATTCTCACACAACCCCAGGTGAGTTGTATGCATGTTAAAGTTTGAGCCGAACTGCTCTAGGTCCACCCCCAAGTCTAAGAGATCCTCCTCCCATTCCTGGCCTTCCTGTTCCCATCAAAACTACTATTCACCCATGCCCCATTCTCTCACTCTCCAATATAAGCAACACACCAGTCCTTGCAGCTATGTAATATTATCTCCTCCTTCCTCAACTTTGAAGGGTGACCGTCTTATTTCCATAAGGAATGAGGAACTCCTGGCTTTGAGAAAGATGGCTGAGAGATCCATAAGAACAGGGTCATTTTCTTAGACTACCCCCGGTTAGGAGCACCCACTTTCTTAAGCATGATCAGTGTGGGGGTATCCTTCTAGCCCAGCTCTACTAGGATCTCACAGCACCCTCGACTACCTCAGTATCCCTGACCGGAAGAAAAGCGAAGCTGGGAGCAGTCAGGAACAGCTTAGCTGGGCAGTGAATCCAGCGCTGTCCCAAGGAGACTCAGATGGTCTGTGACTTGTTTCTGTCTTTGGGACTGAATCTGGGATGCTGGGCTCATGGACCCTCCCACAGGGCCTTATCCAGGTCACAGCCCTGTGCTGTGGGCTCAGAGAGCATCTGAACCTGTCACCTGACGGGAGATGGAGACCGTCCCACTCTGCCCCAGCACAAACCCCAGGCTGGCTGGGGAATGAGAACCAGGCAGTTTGGGGGCCCAGGACCTGGAAGGGGAGGTCTCCCTGGAAAGCTCTGGGGCTCTGAAGGAGGGCTGCCTGGAGGGAGGGGACTGGAGCAGAGCCTTCTGTGTGTCAGGGTGATCACACAGAGAGAAAGATCTCAAGGTGGGTGAGGCCGGCAGGGGGCTGGCGTCCAGATGGGTCACACCTCTCCAGGTGCCCAATTACCTGCCGTCGGTGAGCTCGGCCATCGGCGGAGAGGTGCCCCAGCGCTATGTGTGGCGCTTCTGCATCGGCCTGCACTCGGCGCCCCGCTTCTTGGTGGCCTTCGCCTACTGGAACCACTACCTCAGCTGCGCCTCCCCGTGTCCCGGCTACCGCCAGCTTTGCCGCCTCAACTTCAGCCTCAACGTCGTGGAGAACCTCGCGCTGCTGGTGCTCACCTACGTCTCCTCTTCCGAAGACTTCAGTGGGTGCCCAGACAAGGGACGGAGGAGCGGGGAAAGGTCTGGGGAGGGAACGTCCCTGCCCCCTCCGCCCTGGGACCTTCTGCCGCAGGGCCGTGGGTGCTCCCTGCGGTGCGTGCTCCCAACCCTCCTCTCCCCCTCCAGCCATCCATGAAAATGCTTTCATCGTGTTCATCGCCTCATCCCTCAGTCACATGCTCCTCACCTGCATTCTCTGGCGGCTGACCAAGAAGCACACAGTAAGTCAAGAGGTACGGTCTACCCCTAGAGGGGCTCCAGGTGGCCCAGAGGAAAATCAAGACGCTCGTCCGCAGGATGCGGGTCATGGTGAGGTGGGAACTGGAGTTCTTTTGTGAACTTGGGCTTGGGGACGAGTGGAGGGTGATTGGTCAGAATCTGGGGCTGTGTTTGGATAGTATGGGAAACTGGAGAAGAGAAGAGGCAGAGGGTCCAAATGGGAGTAGAATGAGGGGCAGCACCCAGGCCGCAGTGGGTCAGGAACAGCATGTCGGGGTCCATGGCGTTCCTGACCCCCCACCCCAGCCCCCTCATACTTTTCTTCTCCCCACCGTATCTGGAGGTGTTGGGTTGCTGGGTAACTCCAAGTAACTCTCATACTCCATCCCCCTGAATTGGGAGGGACAGGGACCCCCACTGCTCCTTGGCCTCAATACACCCCCAAATGCAGGGGTATGAAATGTCCGTCATTCCTGCGGCCCCTGCCTGTGCCCCCTTCCATGACCAAGGGAGGTGAGACTCAGCCCTTAAGAGTTGGGGCCAAGAGGGGAGGCTGTCCGCACACATCTAACAAGCGGCAGAGTGATCGGGCAGCCCATCCCCTAGGATCGCAAGTCCTACAGCTGGAAACAGCGGCTCTTCATCGTCAACTTCGTCTCCTTCTTCACGGCGCTGGCTGTCTACTTCCGGCACAACATGTATTGTGAGGCTGGAGGTGAGGCCGGGCGAGGATCGCATGGGTGGTCACAGTGGCTATGGGACAGCTGTGGTGTTTTCTATAACGTGCAGTGTGGCAGTGGTCTTGGGGGCTGCCTGCCATTGTGTCCTCTGTGCAGTGATGCAGTGGCGGTGATCTATCAAGAGGCCCCTGGGGGAAGCAGGCTTATCATGCTCTGTTCCTTGTGTCCTCACCACAGTATACACCATTTTTGCCATCCTGGAGTACACCGTTGTCCTAACCAACATGGCGTTCCACATGACGGCCTGGTGGGACTTCGGGAACAAGGAACTGCTCATTACCTCCCAGCCTGAGGAAAAGCGGTTCTAAACCCTTCTCTGCTGCTGAGGAGGAGGCCCACTGCCCAGGAGCTAGGAACAAGATACCACTCTGGCCTTCCCTCACCCCGTGTCCTCTCTGAGCCCTACTGGGGGAAGCTGGGGGAAAGGGGAAGAAGGGAGGAGGGGCACAGGACAAGACTCTACCCAGCCCTGCTGGGTTCTCCTTTCCCCCACCCACGTGAAGGCACAGGGGCCTTCAAGCAGCACCACCCGTACCTGAGAAGCCCCAAGAAGCTGAGCTGGCAGGAGAGCTCCACCATTTGGTGCTAAAAAAAGTCCTGAGGTTCATAACCACCATCCGCTTCTTGGCCTTTACATAGCCACCCCTCGCTGAGGTCAGGGACCACTGAGCAGTGGCTGTTACCAGAAAACCACAGCCATTTCTCCCCACGGGGCCATTCACTAGACTCGTGTCTAATGATCTGCTCTGCACATTCAGGCCTATGACCACAGTCCCCTGCTAAGGTTGCCCAGGTGTCCCAATCCTGACTTCACTTCTGATTTGTTGTGTGCCCTTCCCTACCTGAGCCTCTGTGTCCATGGGGATGATGGGGGTGGGGGGAATGGGAAGGCTGTATCATTTCCAAGGACTCTGCCAGTCTGTGCTGCTCTCTGTGGAGGTGGTGTTCTGTACCCAAAGGATGACCTGCTCCAGAAAAAGCACTGGCTCAGTCTGTATTTCCCTTCCCTTCTGAAATCACTGGCTTACAGATGCTTCCTCCTTGGCAAAAGTGCCAGGTAGAGGGGTCAGAGGCACAGATTCCTACCCCAACATGGGCTCTCTGGTGTCCCCCTGTCCTCCCTACTGCCTCAGGTCCTGTGCTCCTTTGGTTGTATATTATATTTCAAAGGAAAATAAATTTTTTTTGTTTTTGCCAACAGTCTGGGCGAGACTTGCTTGTTTGGGGGCTCGTCTGTTTAATGGAACTGAGGAGAGGGACAGACTCCAGGATGGAGGGAATGAGTCCATAGGAGGGTATGATTCCATGTGGCATCACCCGCCCCCACCCCCTTAGGCCTGTCGTCTCCTGAGGCTGGTCCAAGCCTGGATCTGATGAGCAGGAGTGACTGAGCTATCCATGTCATGACTCCAGGTCTGGAAGCTGGGATACCTGGGAGCGTCTTGGGTTGAAGGAAAGGCCTGATTTCCAGCCCCAACTCTGTCAGTAAAGATTTGTCCCCTTGAGGGTGTAAGGGGACAGCTCTCAGATGCATGACTGTGAGAGCACTTACCTGCAGGCCGATGGCTCTCAACCTCTCCCTTTCTGAGCCCTAGATCAGGAAGGTTTCCCTCATGCTTTGCATCCCAGTCTACCACAGAATCTGTGGCTGGGCCCCAGAACAAGACTGGCCCCTCCAAGGGAGCCCAGAGCTTTGTTAGGGAAATTGGGGGGTGGGGGGACCACAATGAAGTCTATTGTCCCCTGTCCCCTCTTGCAGGAAACAAAAGGCTCCCAGTCTCTGGGGAGCCCCAGCCCATGCCCAGCCCCTGCCCAACCCCCAATGCCCAGCACACAGGGAGGAGCCAGGGCCACTGGAGACAGGAGGTTTTATTGATGCGGATGGGGGTAGGAGGGGCCCCCAGGAGCCTGGAGGGGGTGGGGGTGGGGCTGAGTCAGTCAGCGGATGCATAAGGCCTGGGCACAGGGGGGTAGATTAGGGCACATTCATCTTCTTAGGATTCTGAGGCTCCTTCTCCGGGGAAGGGAGAGAGCATCTTGAGGGGGCAGCAGTTTGAGGAGCAGCGAGGGAGCGGTTAGGGATGGCTGAGAGCTCCTAACCTGAGAGAAGGCACCACAATAGGCAGCAACATCTGTGTGGAAAGCTGGATCAATTGGTCAGTAGGGGAAAGTGGGCAGGAGGCACTGGGCTGGCTTCTTGGGGAGGGGTCCGACCTTGGCCTGGGTGAGCTCTCGAGACTACCTGGTGTTCCCAAGCAGAGTGGGGCAAGGCCCAGACCCCGTTTCCCTGTGGGCCTCCTTAAGGATAAAAAGGCATTTGGGGAGCCCCCTTGGCAAGGGGTGCCAGAATTAGTCCTTAAGGCACAGCTGGGGGCAGACAAGGCGCCAAGGCACAAAGGCACAACTGGTGGGGGAGCAGGGGCAGCCTCCAAGCTGAGTGCCAGGGTCACAAGAGGACGCAGGACCGCCCACGCTTGACAGGCGTGGGGTTGAGCACGGCCCGGACAGCCTCAGCAAACACTTCTTTGACGCCGTCCTGCTGCAGGGCTGAGCACTCGAGGTAGCGCACAGCGTGGATCTGCTTGGCCAGCGCCTGGCCCTGCTGCGGTGTGATGGGTGCCTGGCCCTGCTCCTTCAGGCGCCGCAGGGTGTCAGGCTGGGCTCTCAGGTCCTTCTTGGTGCCCACCAGGAGGATGGGCACATCAGGGCAGTGGTGGCATACCTCGGGATGCCACTTGTGCCGCACATTCTCATAGGAGGGCGGGCTGGCAATGGAGAAACAGATGACAAACACGTTGGTCTGAGGGTAGGAGAGTGTGCGGAGGCGGTCGTACTCCTCCTGGCCCGCTGTGTCCCACAGGTTCAGGTTCACCGTGCGCCCGTCAACTGCACTCTGGGCGCTATAATTGTCGAACACTGTGGGGATGTACTCCTTGGGGAAGGCGTTGGTTGTGTAGCAGATGAGCAGGCACGTCTTGCCCACAGCCCCATCGCCCACCACCACACACTTGATGCTCTGCATGGTGGGTGCAGCTGCTGCGGGGGAGGCTATGCCTCCTTCCCCTTCTGGGCCCCTATGGATGCACTGACCTATGGAGAGATAAGAGGGATACGCTTGGTTAGGGAGGCCTCTATCCACTGGGAAGAAAGGATGGGGGCATACAGAGGGAAACCAGCTCCAGTTCTCTCAACCTGACACCATCCTGCAAGCCCATCAAGACAGACCTCAGAGAGACAGACACAAAACGGGAGAGAGGCCCTGAAACCAAGCAAAGATGCTCAAGGATAAGGAGGCTGGCACTAATGTGTAATATATTATGTGAAGCACATACGTTCTGATGCCAGACTAAGGTCAAAATCTGGCTCTGCTATCTCCTAGCTGTATGACCCTGGACAAATTACTTAACCTCTCTCTCTATGCCTCATTTTTCTAATCTGTAAAATGGGGATAAAATAATACCTACTTCATCGGGTTGTTGTGAGGATTACGTAAGTTAACTCATATAAGGCATTTAGAACAGTGCCTGGTCATAATAAGCATTCAATAAGTATTACCTACTTTTATTTTTCCTCCAGGAAGTTAGACACAAAAGGAGGGTACACGTGTGCAGGGATCTATCAGATCCTCTATCAGATATGGACCCCTCCCACCATACACTGGAGCGGGCTTCCAGCACAGGGCAGCTAGCTGTCCCAGGTCACTCTGAGATGTAGCCATGGGTGGAGCCTCTCCCAACTCAGGGCCCACCCCACCTAGTGCACTGACGCTTCAACTCCAAACCTGGCTACTGAGTGCAAACCAAAAGGTGCAATGAGAAACCTGCTAAGTAGGGGGCACAATTCTCTAGACAGCTGCCCTGTCTCAATCCAGGGTGCCCTGGGGATGGGGAAAAGGAGGGAGAGCTTACGCCATCATTCTTGGAAGCATGGGAAATCCTATCTGGCCACACATACCCAGGCTGGCAACCCAGTGTAGGAGAACACTGGAGATGGAGCCAGTGCTGGGATTTGCTCTGGGATCTGGGTGTGTAACGATGAATGAGGCAGAGGCTGTGGCCCCCAGATGTCTGCATCTTCTCTCGGGGTGGGGTGAGGCACATCCTCCAAGCCCAGCCAAGACGGAGGAATAGAAGAGCAAGACAAAAACTTGATTTTCCCCTTAATCTTCTGTCCCTTTCCTGAGACCATGGCCTGTGCCTCTGGAGAACCTGAGGGCTTCCAGACTCTTGGGTAGAGAACACAGTGTCATTAAAGCACTATCACTGAGAACACATGCTGGAATCAGACTGGTCAAGGATTCTAATCACAGCTCCACCAGCTAATCATGTATGATCTCTGGCAACATATTTAAGTTTCCTGAGCCTCAAATGTTCTCTTCTGTAAGATGGGGATAATCTTGCCTGTTGGGTTAGAGTTAGTCAGAGTATGAAATGAGCTAATGTGCAGAAAGTGTTTGCCATGAGGCGTGGCACACAGGAAGTGCCAAATAAATAAGCTGCTGTAAGTATCGGTGCGGTGAGTTTGAGAGGAGTCCTAGCTCTAGCCCTCACCCTGGTCACCTCTGCAGCTCACGGGACCTTGCGGTGAGGAACTGCTCTTCTGGGTTCTGGAACAGAACAGAGCTTCCGGAAACCCTGTGATTATTTATACTGCTGTGACAAGGGTCCTCCTCTAATTGGCTACTTCCTCTCAGCCATGGGGGACTTTTTCTGGCTAGTATGTGACTTCCTTTCCCTGCCGCTTGCTCACAACCAGGCCTCTGCTCCTTGGGAGGGGACAGCCCTGTTTCAGACACGCCCAGATCTCTTAAGTATCGCAGACTCCACCCAAGCACCATCACCACTGGCCCACTTTCTCCATTTCACTTTATACACAGCAAGACTGCACCCTGGTCTTATAACCCTTTACCCCACAGCCTGACCTCTCAACCACTGGTTCCAAAGCCTCAAAAGTCAAATTGAGAGGAGGAAGGGGAATCCACCACTGGGAAGTGGAAAAGGAACTCCAGTGGTGTGGCACCTGCACAGGATCCAGGGCTTGGTTTCAGCTCCCGCCCAGGCCCCAGCTTCCCTGGGACCAGCTGGGAGGGAAATGAGTTCATTATATGAGGTTGCCTCTCTGGTTCACATTAAAAATATTTTCATCTTATTTGCACGAAAAAGTATGTGTGTTCAACCTCAGGAGAGAAGAGAGAGGGCCTCGGGGTATAGGTCCAGGAAGAAAGAGGGTAAGGACTCTCTAGGACAGTAGAGAATTTGGGACTGGAAGTCAAGAGAACTAACCTAAGTCCTAGCCCCAGCTCTGCTCTGCTGTAACCAAGCATGAAGCACTTACCCTCTCTGGGACTCAGTTTCCCAATCCATGAACTGGAGAGAAAAAAGCCTGTGCAAGGGTACTAAGTAGATGAGATGAGACATTAAGGAATCTGGGAGCAGGGGATAGGATGATGGGGATAGGAAAGGCCCCCAGGAACGAGGGATGGGGGTGGGAGGGCTGAGTCAGTCAGCAAACACCTAAGACCTAGGCACATGAGGGCAAGTCAGGGCACGTTCATCTCAGGATTCTGTGTCTTCTTCTTCTTTGGAGAAGAGACAGCATCTTGGAGTGGGGGGTGTTGGTGCCATTACTCGTGTCCACTGGATTTTCTAGGACACCCCAGCACCTTGAAAGCAGAACTCCTAGGCCTGTAAATCCTCAGTTTCACACAAAGCAGGGGAGTGGGCATGGCAGTGTGACTGGGAACTCTTCCCCCTCAAGCCCAGCACTGGGCTGGCCCAGACAGGAAGGCAAGGAGGGAACTCTGGCTGACAGTCACAAGGCCCAAGAGACTAGAAGTACAGCTGGCTCCAGGCAGCTTTCTAGGGAGGGGTTATCAATCAGCAATCAGTAAATCAGCCCTCAAAGGAGCCAGGAGGGAGAGGGAAGCTTCCGGGCTGGCACGGGAACAGGGACTGACACCGGAAAAGGATCACGAGTTAGGTAGTGTCCAGAAACAAGCAGGGCAGAGGCAGTATAGCATAGGGCCAAGAGCACCAGAAACCTGAATCTGACCTCCTGGGTTCACCTGCTGACTCTGCCCCTTGAGTAAAAGCCCTTGGTACAACCTTTAATAGATCACAGTACAGATCATATTACGGGTTTTTTTGATCCTTATAACAACTCACTGGTACTATTCCTATCTTTCTATCTACAGATGAGGAAACAAACCCACAGCAGTTAAAATAACCCAATGTCACACAGCTAGTAAGAACGGGAGCTAACACAGATGCCAGTTTTTTTAACAAAGACCCCAGTTTTGCAATTCAAAGTCCTATCTTTTCCTCAGTGTGTCACACAGCCTCCAAGTTACCCCTCAGCAGCTGATTTTGTGACCTTAAGCAAGTAAGTCACTTCCCTTCCTGGAACCTCAGTGTCTTCATCTGTACAACAGGCGTCATAAAACTCGCCCTCCCTGTCTCAAAGCGCAGAAGTGAGGATCCCGGGCATGGGGGTGAATGTGCTTTATAAACTGGGAAGTAGGGTACACAGAGGAGGTGGCAAGAACAAAGCCTTTCACACCCAGAGGCAGGAATCGGTGAGCATGCAGGTGTCTGAGAGGCGGCAGGCAGCCCAATTCTCCCTATGCAGGTCTAGTTCAGACCCTTATCCTCTCTCCTAGGACAACTGTTTTCTCTGGAATCCAATAGCCTGAACTGGGTCAAATGAGTTCCCAAATCTCATTTAAGGAGGGAACATGCTAAAAGGTAGGGTCTAGCCTGTGCCATGTAGGAAAAAAAGGACAGTCAGTGCTGCAGGAGGCCAAACAAGGAGAGTGGCCTGCCTGGGGTTGGGGATCGACTGTGACGTATTCACTAGGTCCCTTTTTCTTTTTTTTAAACAACTTTTGTTTAGTAAATAAATAAATGTTTGCAGATAGGTATAGTATTAACCACATTACAATGACTTGTTCTGGCTTTCTATTCCCAGGTCAATTCAGATCACGCCTGGTCCCTCATCTCGGCATACAGAGTTCTTCATATTCTGGCAGGGGTTTTGGAGTCAGATAGACCTGGGCTTAAACGCTAGTTCTGGGCACTTCCAAGGTGGCACAATGGTTAAGAATCTGCCTGCCAGTGCAGGGGACACGGGTTCGATCCCTGCCCCAGGAAGATACCACATGTCACGGAGCAACCAAGCCTGTGCGCCACAAATATTGAGCCCATGTGCCGCAACTACTGAAGCCCACGTGCCTAGAGCCTGTGCTCCGCAAGAAGAGAAACCACCACAATGAGGAGCCCACACACCCCAATGAAGAGTAGCCCCTGCTCGCCACAAGTAGAAAAAGCCTGTGTGCAGCAATAAAGACCCAACACAGCCAAGAAAAAATAAATAAATAAATAAATAAATTTATATTAAAAAAAATCCTAGTTCTGCTACAATGAGCTAGGTAATAGTACCAACCTTATAAGGTTGTTATAAGGATGAAGTGCATTGATGCACAATATATATGTACAAAGCAGGTAGTCTGCAATGTGAGTTCCCTGCTCCAGAGGGGTCTTCACTGTTCTATATAAACAAGCCAGCATTATTCAGGCCTCTGAACTTTTACTCTTGTTCTCTCTGCTGCCAAATCTTCCTCTCAAATCTTCCTAATTCAAGGCCTAGCTTAAGTCTCATGGTTCCATGAGGCTACTAAATTCTCCTTTCTTTGAACTTCCACAGTATGGCCACTTTTAACCCTTCTTTGGCTCTGTGGGACCCCTTCTCCAGTAGTCATACATAAGTTCCTTAGCTTGTGGGTGCTCCCCTGACCAATACTGAAGCTTGAGCTTCTCAACTCCCCCACAAAATAGCTGAACATAGGGCATCTAATCTGCTTGCTTCTGTTCCTGTTACTGAGATCTGGACAGACAGGTCAGAAGCCCAGAACTGGACTGACACCCCCACGGTCAAAACTGCAGTGCTGAATCTTTTGCACAGAAATGGCAGCCAAGAGCTTTGACCGGGATAGACAGATCTTTTCTCCCCAGTATCAGCTTGACCTGGCTCCCGCAGGGAGCACACTCCATGGCTCACCCTGTCTGAGTATAGTCCCCAGAGCCCAGCTTGTACCCAGAGGGGCCTGGTCTTGGGGTGTGGCCCAGGCAGGCCCAGAACGGGGGAAGGAAAGGAAGCAGTGGATTGCCTGATTGCCAGATCTCCTGATTGCCAGATCTCTGTGGCCGTTATAGCAGGGGAAGTGTCCCAACTGGGAGTGGGGGAGGGGAGGAATAGGCCCTAAGAGATGGGGGAGTGTGGAGGCAATGGGAACTTACTACAGCCTTCTAACCTGCCTCCCTGACATGGGGGATCCCTTTCTGCAGCCCTGCCCGAAACTCATTCTAACTATAATCCATCACTCTGGGTATTCTGATCCTACGCTCTGGCCACATCACCCCGATCCTCTCTACAAGCAGCCTTTACATTCTCTTCCCACATTCACTGTCCCGGTGGGAATCCAGTATTTCTCCCCCACTTCCATCCTTCAACACCCCACCCAGCAGCTCAGAAGACTCCAGTTCCCTCAAAGGATCCCCCAACTGGTCCTCCAGAGCCAAGCACCATTGCCATATCCTCCAGGGGAGCTTTTGTATATCACCCAAGTCACAATGACTTATCCCATCCAAGGTCTGGGCCCTGCTTTTCTCACAGGTGCATTCTATCTTAGTCACGTGGAAGCTGATCTGAATCTTATCTCTTGTCACTAGACTGGGAGGGCCTAAAGGGCAAGGTCTCCCCAGGCTGAGCACAGCACACAGTGGCTGTTAGTAAATAGCTGAATGAACTCAATCTGTCTTTCATGTCTTTGCACATGGGAGTTCCTCCTCCTGGAATTCTGCTTCCCCCCACTGCCACCCCACCCCAGAGCCTCCCAGCCCTTCAGGGCCCAGCTCTGCTCCCCAGCTTCTCCAGGACACCACAGCCACCCCTTCTTCTGCGCTACCTTCCCCAAAAATGTTATTATGGTTCACTGTGCTGAACTAACAGGATACCTCATGTGGAGGGAAATCTGTCCTGCTTACTTGCAGAAGCCCAGCAGAAGGCTGAGCAAAAGCTGCAGACAGACACACATCTCCTCCCTCATTGATTCAGGCTTTGATTCCGGGAATAAGGAAAAGCCTCCATGCCCAGGAGACACCAGACAAGGGTAACTAACTTCCTCCCCCTGAGGAGTACAATTTAGGGTAATGAACACACTGGCTAGACTGCCATGTCCTTAACTGGAAGGGTGAGACGGCTGGACCAGGCATAGCTCTAGCCCAGCGGTGATGAGAAGATTGGTAGGAAAAGTGGTCCTGATGAGGCTAAGGATTGAGAATATCTGAAGACCAGGACTGGTGAAAGATGAAGCCAGGGTCAGGGTCATGGTAACGGTCATGGTCATGGGCAGTGTTGGAAAGAGCTTTAGAAGCTCTGCCAGTCTGTCTGTTTGTTTTGAAGGGAGGAGTGGAGGAGAAATGGTACGGAGAGGCTCAAAGGGGCTGCAGCTGGGCTGCAGGAGGAAGCTGGGGGAGACATGAGGTCAGTCTGGGGCTGGGACCAGGCCAAGGGCTGAGTCTCTCTTTTTCTTCCCCTTCTACCATCAGTAGGGACAGAACCCAAGAGAGCCTAGTTCCCAGCCTTAAAAAAAATTCATCCTGGAGAATTCTCCACCTCTTGTCATTCTCCACCCCTCAGACTCTGTAGAGGATCCTGCACGCCACAGATAGTGTAAGAGATGGAGTGAGGTGACTTTCCCCACTAGGGACTGGAGAGGAGGAAACAAGACAGCCATAGCTGGGAGGGCTGTGGGAGGCTGGGACCCTTTCACTCAGTCCCAGTTCCCTTCCTTCCTCTCTTGGTGTCCCAGCACCTGGGCGCTCCACACACACTAAGCCCCAGGGCTAGGGCAGCTCTGGCTGGGGGAGCTAAGGAGGCTGTCCCCTCCCCCACCAGGCAGCACAGAGGAAGGCTGAACACTTGCTTCCTCCTCCCTTCCTCCTCCCCGCCTAACAGCAGCTCAGCAGTCCTGGGGCCCCACGAAAGGCCCATGAAATGGCACTTCCTTTGCCTTTGCTCATTTCACACAAGGCTGTACAGAAGTGCCATCCTCCCAATCCTGCCTCCCCCACCTGAAAATACCCACAGAGAGACCCAGGGCTGCCCAGTCCCTTCAGCCCCGCCCCAGACCTGAGGGGGTTTCCACAAGGGAAAAAAACATCAGGGAGGAAACTCCGGCATCTATTTTCCACTGTCAGTTGGGGCAGAGCTGGAGCAGGGCACCAGGTACTCCCCCATATTGCTGTCCCTTGGCAAAATCCTTGACACTCTCTGCCCTCTTCTCTTGTGCTTTGGGGAAAGGGGCCACAGTTCTTGTCCCAGACTTAAACCTGTTTAAGGTTGGGCCCAGAGCCGGGGGCGCTGCTATAAGGAGCCTCTTGAGCGAAGGAGAGTCTGAGCTACCAGTATTCTGTATGCGCTTTGGAGGTATCGATAGGCAACTTCTTAATCCTGAAGCTGAGCCACAGGAGACAAAGCTGACCAGAGTTACACAGAGGGCTGCGAGCAAATCCAAGACAAGGACCTGGGTCTCTGGACCTCCAGCCTGGGAATGGGCCCATCTCTCTGACCTCATTCAGGATGACCCCACCATGGTTTATCCCTTCAGGAAATGGGCCAAAGGGGCCAGGTTGGCATCTGATCCCATTTTGCTTCCAGGGCCTCATGCCTAGCCCATGCTGGGACATCCATGATTTAGAACAGACATTATGGACAGACAGCCACCCTGTCCCAGAGGAGGAGAACCTCCTCTAGGCTCTAGCTCCTGGGGAGATGCCCTCCCCCCATGACATGAGGACGAAAGAGGAAGCTGGACCCCGGACAGGAAAACCGATCTGTTCTGGGGAGGCGGCCTAGGCTTCGTCTTTGGTTTCCCTCCTCACAGAACCCTACAAGCCTCACCACTGATGGGTCTACATTGTGTATGGAGGAGGAGTTTTCAGTCTGGGCCCCCATCTTCCTCCCAGTTGCCGAGCTACCCTCATTCTAGTATCTTCCCAACTGTCTCACTATAGCTACAACCTCTCAAATCTTCCTGCTCATGACCCCCTAAAAACTCACACCAGCTACCTCATCTGCCTTAATACCTTGCCAGAAACAACTCTCCATATCCTAGATTCTCAACCAGGATCTGTGACAATCTCACATCAGCCACTTCTGTTCATGTCAAGACACTGACCATATTTCTTTAGCCAAGACCTCAACAGCAGCCTCCTATAGCAGGCTCACATCCCTTCCCCAACCCCCCACCCCCAAATATTTCCGCACCTAGATTCCTCCCACCCTGGTTATATTTTTCCAGCAGTGAATTTCATGCAGTTAGCTCAAACCACCAGTGGGGCCAGATCTTGCCTGGGAGAACCCCTGTCTCATCCATCTTATCTTCACCCTTAGAGTCCTATGGGTTGCTCAGTTATCTAAAATAAGTACTGGTTTGGCAGGCGGGGAGTCAGGACTCTTGGGTGGTTTTTTTTTTACTGAGCCCCGATGCTGGGAAAGTGCCTTGCATACATGTTCTTCTCTGAGCTGGGATTTTTATATAGGTCCCTGGGATTTCCTGCTGGGGCCAAACCCCCTATGCCTCCCAGAATGAGAGTAGAAGAAACAGGAGTGCGGAGGAAGGGACAATCCACGGGAGAGGGACAACTATGAGAAGGGAAGAGGGCAGAATGGGGAACAGAGATAGTCCTTAAATCTAGCTGTGCTTGGGAATTCCACAAGAGTAGCATTTGCTCCCCTCCACTTCTCTTTTCTTCTAGTGGAGAGAAATGAATAGAGTAGACTTGAGGAGACAAAGAGAAGCAGGATCTCTCAGCATGCATCTCAAAGGCTTGAGGAAGGAGCTCTAGAATGGGGACAGCAAGAGCTTGTAGAGCCAGGCTGGACTGCAGTTAGACTCGGAAGAAATTTCCGAAAGAGAGGGAATAGGGTTCTAGGTAAGGGGGGGTTGTATTTAGGATACCTAAAGGCAGAGGGGTGAGCAGAACTCCAGAGAGCTTCCTGGTCACCAAAGCCTTGACGCAGTCCAGGGCACATGGGAACCTGGCCCGGGCAGGCCCTGGAAGGCAGCAGGAAAGAGGGGGCAGACACCTTTGCCTCATACCCCTCTTTTTTTCTTGAATTGTAACTAAAACAGTTAAGACTGAAGTTAGACCAGCTATAGTCTTCCCTCCAGAATCCTGCCTTTACTCCTCCCTTTCCTTCCACCACACCTAGCTGACCTGGTCCCATTCTGCCCAACAGGTGGTGCTGGAACCAGTAAGCACTAGAGTCAGGGACCTTAGGCTGCCCCCCAGCCTCCAGGCCTGGCCTCTTGATCAAGCAACCAAGGGTCTGGGTGATTCTGATTTCCCACGGTCTCTCTCACCAGTCCTATTCCTGTGCTACTCTACCCTGATACCCTGACTGCTACAGACTGCTTCCTCCTACCTAACCACAACCTCACCCACTGCAGGTTCCCTTCATTCTGCTGGCTTCCCCTGCTCTGGGCCCTCTCAAGGCTGAGGGCAGTTATTTTGTCTCCAAAAGATAAAGCTGTGGACATGCAGACACTTGCACGCACATACACATATACAGAGTTTTCCAGCCCTTTCATCACCTCTATCAAGGGGAGGCGGTAGCCTGCCTCTCTGAACTAGGGAGGTCTGAAAAGGCTCTCCAAAGCTGGATATGAGTGGCTGAAAGGGAAGGAGACAGAGAGGGATCCAGAGGAATGAGGGGAGATAGAAGAATCGAGAGGGTGGACATGTGTGCAGGAGCCAGAAGCTGGGCAAGGAAAGGAGAGGGGAGGCCGCAGGGAAAGGACAGAGGTGGACAGAGAAGCAGCATAGGTGAGAGGTCAGGGCCCAGGCATGACTGTGTGTTTGGGGGGAAAGGGACTGAAGAGCGTGCAAGAAGAGGGTGATGGAGGGTTCGTCGTGGGTAGAGTTTGAAGAAGGAATGGAGGAAGACAGAATGAGAACATGCAGAATTCAGGGACTAATGATGGGTGGGGAGGGGGGCGACCAGGAGATGGTTCCTGATCATTTTCTAAGGCTAGAGCCTCTGCTGCCTCCCAGAAGCCCTATTCTCTCCATCTCCTGGAACCAGTTCTGCTCTCAGTGATGCCATCTCCTCAAGGACTATCAGTACCTCTGAATAAGAGTCCTTTCACCTCTAGTCACAGGGCAAGATCAGGTCCTCTCCTTCCTCAGTTTACCCCACAAAGAGCAAAGCCAGGCACCAGGCAGCTAGGCACAGTGGATGTTTGCTCACTAAAATACCTGTTGCTCCGTTCCAGGGATGGAGAGGTTGGGCCTCAGAAAAACAGACATAAAGAGCGAAGGATTGGGGTCGGTGGGGCTCCTCCCCCCTCTGCCTGAGCACAGAAGCCCCTTGGGTTGCAGGCTGCGAGCGTTGGTCTGGACCAGCCTCGATCTTCCAGGGAAGGAGCTCCTTCTCCGCAGGCTAGGGCTTCAGGGGCAACAGACAGCCTCTCTCTCTACCTCACCAGTGTCACAACTGCCAAACCAGAGGGAGCGCCTTCTCTAGCCCAGAGGCCCCCTTCCCCTCAATACACTTTGGAACAGCCCCCCGCAACTGCTGGGGGCACCCCACCTCCGAGTCCCATCTCCCAGCTCCGAGCTCTTCCACTCAGAGGCTTTTCTCTCGGAGTGGGAGCCCTTCCGACCTCAGGCGTCCCTCGAGGCTCGCGGGGGCCGGTACCGCCGCCCGGAGTTCAGGAACCCACCCTCCTCGAGCCGCCGCCGGCTCGCAGTGGCCCGTCCCCGCCCCGCCCGACCGGCCGCGCCCGCCCAACTTGAAGCGAGCCGAGCACCTCCCGCCGCGGCCTCCCGCAGCCAAACTCCTCCGGCCCGCGGCCGCGTCCAGTCCAGGGCGGGCCGGGCTCCCCTCCCCCGGACCCCCAGCCCGCCGGCCGGCGCCGGGCCTCACCTGGTGCCCTCCCCGCCGCGGGGGAGCTGGGGGCGGCGGCAGCAGCTCCGGGCTCGAGAAGGAAGTGAGAGCGGGAGGCCGGAGGAAGTGGGGGGGGCGGGCCGGCCGGCGGGGCGGGGCGCGGGGGCGGGGCGGGGCCCGACGAGGAAGTCCGTGGGCCGGTCCCCCCCACCTCTGGTCGCCCCCACCCGGTTGGGCCCCGGCTGGGCGCTGGACTCCCCCACCCCGGCCCTTTCCCTCTGAGATCCTTAAGGTCCGGCCTCCTAAGGTCAGTCCCTCCCAGTCTCCTTGCACCCCCACCCCGGCAGAGGCCGTAGCTTAGGCGCTTGGCTGTTGTCCCCCCTCCCCGTATCTCGCCCCCAGCAGCCCCCGCGGGAAGATGCTGAGAACAGGCGCCCCTAGGCCTGGTGCCTTCAGTCAGGCCCAGGGATCGAGCGATGGCCCAGGCTGGGGGTTGGCCAGAATGGGTCCGGCTGGGGCAGTCCCCACCCCTGCCCCGAGCCCCGGGGGAGTGCGGGGTGGCGGTGATTCAGTAGTGGGAAGGCCCCAGACCCCTGGGAAGGGTGCGGAGACTGGGGGAAGGAGAGCTGGCGTCAGCACCCGGGGAAAGACAAGATCAGCAGAGGCGCAGGCGGAGCCGCGGGCCCCAAAAACAGGATGTCGTGTCGTCGTTCCGCACCCGGCGGCTCCGCGCGCCTGGGCTCTGGGGAGGGGGCGGGGCGGAGCCAGGACGTGGGGCTCCCCTCGCCCCCTCTTCTCTCTGGGGTGCGCAGCTGCTTGGGACAGAAGGGCCGCACCCAGTCCTGAATCCTGCCCGGGCCCTGGGGACCCGCGGGTGAGAATACTCGTGGGCGCCCTCTGGTGCTTCTGCTCCCTGGCTTTGCGCATGGAGCTCTGACTTGAGAAAATACTCTGCGTTCAAGACAAACTTTCTGAGTGCCTACCACGTGCAGAGCTGCGTGTTAGGTGCTGTGGAGGAAAACAGAGGAGTTAACGAAAGGCTCCCCGTCTCCAAGAGGCTGTCCAGATAAAGAGGAAGAACAACTCCGAGAATAAATAGTTCAACCTTTCTGAGCCTCCATTCTGTCTTTGGCAAAATAGAATAACCTTCCCTTCGTCCTGTAGTTGTGAAGATGAGAATGGATGTGAAAGGCCTGCTGCCAATGCCTGGCTCAAAGTAGACACTCAACAAAAGCTTCTTTTCCTCTTCTTTTTAAAAATCATACTGCTATAAAGAATGAGTTCCCAAAGCACAACGTGCCTGCCCACATCTTTGGGTCTTTGTGCATTCTATTCTTTCCTCCTGACTTCTTTCCTGTATTGACTGCCAGGCGGAATCTATTCAGTCTTTCACAATCTGGCCTTAATGGACTACTGCCTCCAACAGCACTCGCCAGCGCACACACACACCACCTCTGCCATGTACTTGGTAGTCTCTCCTAGTGCTGTCTAGTGGAAATATAATGTGAGCCACATATGTAACTTAAAAAAATGTGATGACATTTTTTTTTTAAATAAAAAGAGGGAGTTCCCTGGTGGTCCAGTGGTTAGGACTCCACCCTTCCATTGCAGGGGGCACTGGGTTTGATCCCTGGTTGGGGAACTAAGATCCCATAAGCCATGCGGCCAAAAAATAAATAAATAAAAAGAAACAGGTAAAATTTAATTTTTAAAATAAATTTATTTATTGGTTGTGTTGGGTCTTCGTTGCTGCTCACAGGCTTTCTCTACTCTTCCTTGCAGTGCATGGGCTTCTCATTGCGGTGGCTTCTCTTGTTGTGGAGCACGAGCTCTAGGCACGTGGGCTCAGTAGCTGTGGCTCAAGGGATTAGTTGCTCTGTGGCATGTGGGATCTTCCCCGACCAAGACTTGAACCCATGTGCCCTGTATTGGCAGGCGGATTCTTCACCACTGTGCCACCAGGGAAGTCCCTAATTTTAATAATATATTTTACTTAGCCCAACATATACAAAATATTATCATTCAACTTCAACATGTAATTGGTATACAAATTATTGATTATAAAAATGAATAGGATATTTTACATTCTTTTTTTGTACTAAGTCTTTGAAATGTGGTATATGTTTTACATTTACAGTGCATCTGAATTTTGGCTAAACACATTTCAAATGCTTGATGGTTTATGTAGCTAGTGGGTATGCTATGGAACAGAGATGTTAAAGCCTCTATCAGATTCAGGCTGGTATATACTGAGTAGATGAATTCATTCTCCGTGATCCTTCTGCTCAAGCTTCGCCAGATCCACCAGGCAGAGTTTGGGTCTCTCTCCTCCCTGCCCACAGCACCTGGGACATACTGCTCTCTATGGAGGAGAGGAAACCAGGAAAGACAAGGGGAACATCTGATTCCCTTCCATACTCTAATGGGAGCACATGGCTGGTGCTTGGCACTTGATGGTGAAGAAAGGATTGTGAGTTTCCATTAAAAACAGGATTCAGGGGACTTCCCTGTTGGTCCAGTGGGTAAGGCTCTGCGCTCCAAATGCAGGGGGTCCGGGTTTGATCCTTAGTGGGGGAACTAGATCTCACATGCATGCAGCAACTGACAGTTTTCATGCCACAACTAAGAGATCAAGTGCTGCAACTATGAGTCCACATGCCTCAACGAAGATCCTATGTGCAGCCAAAATAAATAAATAAATATTTAAATAAACAAATAAGTATTTAAAAAATAAAGTGCACATAGAACACATATTCTTAACAACAACAACCAAAGACCGGGTTCAGTGGGGGACTGCATACTAAAATGGCTTCTATGAAACCACTAAAAGTTGTGTCCCAGAGCAAAGGTTTTTGAACTGTGTTCCTAAAGTTCCCTTCCCAGGACTTGAGGGTGGGAAAATAGTGGGGCTCTGGCCTTCTTTTCCATCAACTGGAATTGGTTCACTTCTATCTGATGTATATACTAGTGTTCTGGATAAAGGGCTTGTTAAAAAAAAAAAGTTTTCTGCAAAGATATTTGGAAATCATTTTTCGAAGGATGATGGTAAAGGTAGGTGCAGTAGACTAAAAGACTGGATTGGAAGCCTGGGGTGACTGCCTTTCCTGAGGCCTTGGTCTTAAGCATGCCTGGCTCTGGTTCAGCTTGCTTAGGTGGGAGAACCTGACTTGGCCTTGAGGATGTTTGATGGGACTGCTGCATACGAAGCTACTAGCAGAGGAGGAAAGGGCCCTGGGCTGGGTTTCAGAAGACCTGAGGTCTAGCCTTGGCTCAGGCAGACTGGCTTGTGAGACTTTAGATGAGGCCTCGCCTTTCTCTGGGCCTTAGACTTCTCTACTGGAAAACAAGGAGTTGAACCAGACGATAACTTTGAGCTGTGACCTTCTATGATACACACTTCAAAATAATCATTAAGTAATTAAAGTTTATGCATGTAGCACATTGCTAGTGGTTCTTTAATACCATTTAGGTCATCTTGCTTTGTGCTCCAGTTAATTGTACCTGTGCCTAATGTCTGCCTTCTCCACTGAGTGTAAGTTCTTTGAGGTTGTGTCTGATTCATCTCTGTGTCCACCCACTAGGCCGGGCACAGGCAGGCCTGAGCACACATTTGCCTTCAGTATATTGTGGAATAAAATTGCCTTAATATAGCACTAATATGTATGGAAGCATCAGAGGCCAGGTGACTTGGAGCTACTTTTGTGGCACAGATATAGGAAGGGCCAATAAGGCCAGAAGAGAGGAAGACAGGTAGACAGATGGGGCTGTCTGCAAAGGCTTATTGGAGGAAGAGGATGGTGAGATGAAGAGGGTAGGAAGAGGACACAACCCCAGATGGACTGTTTTTCTCACTTGCTTTCCCGGAATAGGCAAGTTCTTTGTAGGCAGTGTACATTTGTGTTCATGAGTAGCTGAGAGAAAAGGTCACTGGGCTAGGACATTTAGAAATGAGACAACATATGAAAGCACTTGGTAGGGGTAGAATAGAGAGATCAGAGACAGGTTCTGGAGCCAGATGGCCCAGGATTCAAATCCTGGTTGTACCACTTACGTTGTGGCTTTTGACAAGTCATATGACCTCTCTTATTCATTCCTTAAACACAGATTTACTGAAAACCTCTGGGGCAGGTATAGTGTCACAAGCCAATGATGCAGTGGTGAAAACGGAGACAAGCCCCTGTCCTGAAGTAGCTAGCACGGGAGATAAATCTTAAACAGGTAATTATACAAAAGTGAAGAGTGCTATAAGAGCACATAAAAGAGCCATTTAGTTTTATTTTAAAATTGGAATGACAATACTGTGTGTTTTATGGGATTGTGAGGATTCGATGAGATAAGCAATCCAAGTGTCTAGCAGATTGCCCAGGGTACAATGAATAAACATTAGTTAATTTCTGCATACACTCATGTTGTTTTCAAGTTTTCCCCCTGATAATTCCTCTCTTTCTTAAAGTCAAATTCTAAAGCTGACTCTAAAAGAGCAAGATGGAGACAGAGAGGGAAAGCGAAAAGCCCTGAACTGATCTCACCCCTGCCCTGGTGTTTTCCAAACAGGTCTTCCCAGCCTGGTCCTCCCTGAGCTCCAGCTCCTATAGCTCACCAGTGGCCCATAAGATTTGCCTCTTCAAGCTAACCCTAAATCTGAGTTCTTCTTTCTCTCTGATGTGGCTCCCGGGACTCAGCCGACCAGGGTCTCCTCTTGATTCCCTGGTCTTCCCTCTCTCAGCCTGCCTGAGTAGAAATAGGAGTCTTCCCCTTGTTACCCCCAAAGATAAGCCCGATGTCTCATTTCGTGAAATGAGAAGGTGAGGGGCAATACAGGAGACAGCAGAAAGAACAAATGGGGGAAGCCACAAATGAAACAAAGTTCTAGAGTCACATCCTCAGATCCATTTTTCCTGATTCCCTCTGAGGAAATAACTGGATGGGGGGGTGGGCGTGGGGGAGTGGGAAGCACATGCCAATCCTTCAGAAGGGTCCCTCCTTTCAGACAGGTAGAACAATGGTTGTCCTGTTGGCCTCCAGGACACCTTTGCTTTTTTGAGGTTCTCCAAACTGGGTGGTACCCAGGTCAGCTGGCATACTCCCTCTGGGAAATTCCTCCTTCTTCAGCCCTGGTACATTCCCGGAGCAGCTCAGTTTGCTCAGAGCTACACAGCAGAGCCAGGACATGAATATAGGCTCTATAATTCCAGAACCCCTCTTGCTCCCCCAATCCATGTGCACAGCCTCTCTAACTGCCTAAGGCAGTTACTTGTTTGTCCTCTGTGGTCCCTCACCTGCCCCTGTACCAGTTTCTCCTAAGACATTATCAACAAGTTTTAGTTACTCTTCACCTATATGTTTCCCCTAAAAACCAAGCTCTTTGAGTGTAGGAACTTTTACAAACAGGGGCTTGGTAGATGCTGAATAAATTAACACTGGCAATAAAATTCTAGAACTGATTCTGGAAAGGGAGATCATTGTCTTTGTGAAGCTAACCTGGAAAGAGTTGTTAGAAGTCAAGATTTCTCTCCTCATTCCCTACACAGCCAGACTCTGGGCAGCTTCTTAGTGATAGCTGTACTTGCCATTATTGGACACCAGGGAGCACCACTGATAACACAGCCTAAACTCAAAGATTACTGAACTTTTCTGAGCAAGAGATTTCGGACTCTTTAGTACACTTCTACTGAAGATTCGCTCACTTTCCAAATGAAAGCTATTGGTAATCAGAAACCTGTGGTGTAGAGAAAGGACAGTTAAGCTGCTGTACACATCATTCATTCATTTACTTTTATGGAGTACCAGCTCTGTACTGGGTACAGTCCTAGCTTGGCAGAATACAAAGATAAATGAAATGAAGTCCTAGGACTTCTCTGGCGGTCCAGCGGTTGACTCCATGCTTCCAATGCAGGCGGTATGCGTTCGATCCCTGGTCGGGGAACTGAGATTCCCACATGCCGTGTCTTGAGTCAAAAAAATTTAAAAAAAAAAAGAAAGAAAAAGAAAGAAAGAAAGAAAGGAAGGAAGGAAGAAAGAAAGAAAGAAAGAAAGGAAGGAAGGGAGGAAGCGAAGTCCTTGATGAGCTCAGAAACTGATGGGGAAGATAGACACTTATTGGATAATCATAATCCAGTTATATAAGTACTCTAAGGCAGGGGTCCCCAATCCCCGGGGCCACAGACCGGTATGAGTTGGTGGTCTGTTAGGAACCTGGCCACATAGCAGGAGGTGAGTGGCAGACAAGTGAGTGAAGCTTCATCTGCTGCTCCCCATTACTCCCCATCGCTTGCATTACTGCCTGAACCAACCCCCACCCCCACAACCACCCCACCCCTGAGCATGGAAAAATTGTCTTCCATGAAACCTGTCCCTGGTGCCAAAAAGGTTGAGGGCCACTGCTCTAAGGTATAGCAGAAGACTGGAGAGACAGGGTAAGTCAGGGATGGTGCGAAAGGAAGGAAGGTGACTTTTGAGCTGGCTCTTTTTTTTGACTAATCATAACTTTTGGTTCATGCTATGCTGTCATCACTGATCAAGGCACGAATGATTTGTATCATGTGAACTGAGAGTTGAAGGATGGGGAGGAAATCCCAAAGGAGAAAGAGAACTTGATGTGGTTGCCACTTTATCTTCTTAGGCTCAGTTTCCTCACCTGTAAAATGAGTATAGTCTCTGACTTATCTAGCAGAGGTCTTGTGAGGGAGAAATAAGATAATAGATGTGAAAGCTTTTGCAAATAGTGGAACAGAGGCATAGGAATTGTTAGTCCCGTTTGATTTAACCAACATCTGCAGAATATCTATTAGGAGCAAGGCCCTAAGAGTGATGCAAGGGAGATTTTCCTGGCACATGGTAAAGGTTTGGTGTATAGGTTTCAAAAGGACACAGAGATGAAAAAAAACAAAACAAAACAAAATAAAACCAAGCTCTCAGTGTCCTCCTGAGACTCACAATGTGGTGAGGGGTTCTTTCAGAGGCTACAGTTACATGAGGACCCAACCTAGGATCTACTGAGGTGAGAGTCTCAGCTTCTGATCCAAGAAGATTCATGAGGTCTCAGGATTTTCCTACCTTATAGAATATTAAAGCTGAACTGGATCAGTCATCTGGTACCTACCCATCCTATAGTTGGAGAGACTGAGATCCAGAGGGGAACTGGCTTTTCTGATGTCACATCATGATCTTGGAGGCAGAGATGAGACCAGAATGTTTCTCCTGTTGTCCAGGCCATGGCTTTTGCTCCCAGACACCATTTATTTTTATTTTTAACTGCGGTAAAACACACGTAACATAAAATTTACATTTTAAGTGTATTAAGGACATTCACATTGTTTTGCAACCAATTTACAGAACTCTTTTCATCTTGCAAAATGGAAACTATATCCATTAAACAATTCCCTGTCTTCCTCTCCCCCCAGCCCCTGATGACCACTACTCTACTTTCTGTCTCTATGAATTTCACTACTCTAGGAAACTTATATGAGTGGAATAATATAGTATTTGTCCTTTTGTAACAGGCTTATTTCACTTAGCTTAATGTCCTTAAGGTTCATTCATGTTGCAGCATGTGCACTTTCCTTCCTTTTATAGGCTGAATAATATTCCATTGCATATATTTGTCACAGTTTGTTTAAACAGTCATCCAACTATGGACACTTACTTGGGTTGCTCCCAGCTTTTGGCTATTGTGAATAGTGCTGCTATGAACATGGGTGTACAGATATCTCTTTGAGACCCTACCTTCAATTTTTGGGGGCATATGCCCAGAAGTGGAATTGCTGCAGCATATGGTGATTCTATTTTCAGTTCTCAGACACCATTTTAGCCTCACAGGAAATGTAAAAGGCTCTGAGAGTTTCAAGGTCTTGGTGTGAATTGGTAATAGACCCTTGCTTCCTGCCTCCAAGACCCAGGCTCTTTGTACCAAATGCATTTTGCGCCCATACCTCCAAAGAAATCACATGGTAGCTAAGAGAATGATGCGCTTGAGTTTAAAGGAGGTTGTATTAAGCCTCATTTACTTTCCTTTTTTATCTTGTGTGTTCTCTTTGACAAATGAGTGCACAGACAGGTGGGTTGGCTTAGGCAGAAATTATAAACTTGTAGTCTGAGTGATCAATTTAGGCTAAAGATGTGCTTTAATGTGGCCTATGTAGGGTTTTATACTTTTAAAGGGGTATATCTTTTTTTTCCTTTTTAATTTTTTAAATTTATTTTTTATTTTTTGTTTAATTTTTATTTTATATTGAGGTATAGCTGATTTACAATGTTACATTAGTTTTAGGTGTACAGCAAAATGGTTCAGTTATTATACATACATCCATTCTTTTTCAGATTTTTTCCCCATATAGTTTATTATAGAATATTGAGTAGAGTTCCCTGTGCTATACAGTAGGTCCACGTTGATAAAGGGGCTATATCATTTAAAAGTCTAGAATTCCATCTTCTCATAAAGATGATCCAGCAATACTGAGTCCACCTTCCTGCCAGCTCACCAGTGTGACCCAGTCCCTACCACTCCCTATTACTCCCACCTAGTTCTCTCAATAATATTAGCTATTTTCCCACTTTGCTGTTTGAGTTTAGGACTCCTGGCTCAGAGTATAGGTCTAGTAGAACCTAGATCAGGGGCTTATCTTCTGTTAGGGCCATTTCCCAGCAAGCAGTTGTTACTTGATAAATATTTGCAGGATCAAATGAATTAACTCATGTGAGCCAGCTTTTATTGAGCACTTACTATGTACAGGGCCTATGGCTGGATGGCCATTTCCCAGAGATGAGTAAGGCACAGCCCTGACCTCTGAAAAGTCACAGTTCTATGCGGTGGGGGAAGACAGATACACGTATGGTCCAATTCTGGACCTGAGATGGTGATCAGAGTAAGAATTTCCAAGGAGATCTTGAACTGTTTCTGGGAGAATGAGCGGCCCTGCCATATGAAGGGAGGCTGGGAGCGGAGGGTGCTTCAGGTAGAAGCAACAGCAGATACAAAGGCCGGGAGGTGGCTGATGTTCCATGTGTTTGAGGAACTTAAAGAAGACCAGTGTGACTGAAGTTGAATGAGAGTGGGGAGAGTGGTAGTAAATGACGTCAGATGTGTATTTTTGTATCAACAGCCCAACCCTTAAGCCAGGCAGCTGTTGGGCAAATCCGTGTTCCCGGTCTTCCGAAGGCTTGCTTAGAACAGGTAGCTGGCTTAGCACTGTCAGAGGAGGGACGGGGCCTAATCCCTTCCCCTGCCTCCGTGCCAAGGACAGGGTAGGGCACAGAGCAGGTTTCAGTAAAGATTTGCTGACAGCACACTTGAGAAGAGAACAGGAAGTGCAGGCTCTGTTGAAGGAGGCCCAGGCGCGGCCCCCTCTTCATGGGGGCACTCATTCTCAAGTCGCTAACACCCCCAAGCCACACAGAGAGCTGGGAGAGTGAGATGCAGGGAGGAAACAGCCACAGGCCGAACCCGCAAAAAGGGGGAGGGATTTGGAGGGGGGGAGTAGGAAAACGGGCTGTGAGAGTTAAGAGAGGGCATCCGACTTAGCTTGCATGAGGCGGGGAGCGGGGTCAGGAAGGCAGATGGGGCCCTTTAGCCAACACTTAAGGAATGTGTAGGGCAATTTTTACCTATAGTGGTTGGACGCTTCGTTTTGTTTTCTGGCATCATTTCCTCTGAAAATACTAGCAGGCCCTAATGGTTCTTCCCCGGGGCGGGTCCTCGCTCAGTTCCCCAACCCTCTGCAAAGGGGCAGGGCCTCCCAAGGAGCTCGGGTCTTGTTCGCAGAGCCCAGATTTGCCCGCCAGGGGCCGCTGCACGCGGGTGAGGAAGCGCGCGGGTTCCTAAGCTGCAGATAGGCGGAAGCCGATTGGCTGCGAGGCGCGGCGGGAGGGCGGAGCCTGGGATGCCTGAGCCTGGGATGCCGGCCCGGAGTTGGGGGCTGGGAACGCGCCCCCGGCCGAATCGGGCCTGGCCGTTGTCGCCTAAGGCAGCCCCGGGCGGCCGTCGTGGTGCCGAGGGGCCTCTGCCCTGCCCGGCTCTAGAGCTTAGGCCAGTGGAGCGGCACCGAGGCCCGGAGATCCAGGCAGGGCAGCTACTGTCATCGTTGCCGCTGCCGCCGCAGGCCTGGGTTACCTGAGCGACTGCGTGTCAGGGCCCCTCCCGCCCGTTCGCGGGCGGCTAGAGCGGGAGAGACGCTTGTAGGGGAGAGAGAGGCCGGGACCCGACCCTCGGCTGGGGAGAGGGGCCCTGGCGGAGACTGGCGCGGGCCGAGGGCCGGGAGAGCCCGCCGGGGTCCGGGGGTGCCGGGCGGCTGCCTCCAGCAGGTTACTCCGGGATAAGCCCGGCGCTGGGGCGGGCCCGGGCTTCGCTGGGGGCCGGGCGGCGCGGGGCGGGCCTGCGGGAGAGCACGCCCCCGCCCGCCCCGGGCCCGCCCCGCGCCGCCCGCCCGCTCGCCCGGGAGCCTCTGTCCGGGGCCTGGCCCGTGCGCGTCCGCCTGCTGAACCTGGGCACCGCCGGCCGCCTGGGCACGGGACTGGGCGGGAGCGCTGACCTCGGCCTAGGAGGCCTGGGATCCCCGAGCCGCCCGCGCCCGCGGGGGCCTCGGAGTCGCACGCCCTTCCCGAACCTGTGCCGCTCGCCAATCCTCGGCGGGGCGAGGCCAGGTGCCCCCCTCTTCCCCCCACTTCTTTCCCTCCCCCACTCCCGTGCCCGCGGGAGGTCCCTCCCGCCCGCCCCCTCCCGCAGGGGTGTAGCCGGCTGCGGAGCTGACAGCGGCTCAGCGGCCACCCTGTCCAAACTCTCCGGAAGCGGCCCGAGCCTACCGGGCACTCAGGCCGTCGCAGCTCCGGTGGACTCACTGTTGGACCGGAGGCGCCGGCCCTCCTCCCGCGCCCAAAGTTGGAGCACTTGACCTTTGGCTGTCGGAGGAGGCAGACTCGCGGGTGGCTGGACAGCTGCGGTACCTGGAGGGCATCTTGCCTGGGGTTCCAGGACCGTCAGTTGCACTCCCGGGCTCCCGGCTTTGCCTCGGGGATCCTAAGGCGTCTACATCAGGCGCATGTTGACTGAGACCTGGAGTCATGGATGTGTGCGCTCGTCTTGCCCTGTGGCTCCTCTGGGGGCTTCTCCTGCATCACGGCCAGAGCCTCAGCCAAAGCCACAGCGAGAAGCCGACAGGAACCAGCTCGGGGGCCAGTTCTGAGGAGTCCACTGCAGCAGGTAAGGCCTTGCCGCGAGCAGGAGCTGAGTTGCCCAAGGCGGGGGAGTTGAACTCCAGGTTTCTACACCTGCGATTGATGGAGGACCCACACTTGGCCCTACTGCCTGTGCTTAGTAGTCCAGGGAGTTCTTTCCGTTCAGGAGCCACTGCTAATGTCTATCTCTGTTGAACAACCTTCCTCATCCCTCCTGAAGTGTATTTTGTTGGCAGTGAAAAGAGGTTTGCTTTGGGGGCACCTTAGCCTTTCAAACCAACAAGTCAAGACCCCCTTCTCAGGACTACTTGTCTGGAATAATGGCCAGGGCAGATGATAAGTCTGGTGCTCTTGGCGGGTTTCAGCACTTGGCAGCACAGGGGAGGTTGAGGCTACTTGGGTTGGGCAGGGAAAGTCAAGACTGGGCCAACTCTGTTAGTCTGTAACTTAGTGTTGAGGTGTGCCTTTGTATTCCAATGAGCGTGGGAACCCTGTTCCCTCCCTTCCCTTAGGTAATCTGCTGTCTCCTAGCTGTGCCCATTTGAAATATCAAGGCAGTTCCTTAGATGGAATCCTCTTTACCACCAGGGAGTTGAATGGCCTTTTCTTGATGTGGGCGTGGTATAATTCCTGGGACCACTTGTTGGCTTAGTCTGTTTCTTCTGACTGATGAGGGTAGGAATTCTACAATATTTGTGATCTGTCCTAGTTTTTCCTATGCACTCATGGAACCTTGTCCAACAGTAGGAGCCCTGGTATCCTGTTGCAGAAAAAAGCACTTTTAAAATTTGGTTGTTTTACACAAGGCTTAGAAGGAATTCTCTTTTTTATCCCCATTTCTCTCACCCTGTCCCTGTGATCTGCCCAAAGCAGTGAGATGCAGAGTGAGGAGAGTTTATAGCTGGGTTCTTTCTATGGGGGGGCAAGCTCAAGTGAGGGGATGCCTCAGTGAATACCCGTTGATACAAAGAGGAAAAGGAAGCATAGGTCATGGTGGCCAGGAAGTTTCACGGATGGATCCAGAGGCTGGCTTTGGTGCTAGACTGTTTCTTAGGAAACCCCCTTTTAAATTCCTTGACTGGGCTGGGTGTGATTGCAGGTACGCCAAGAGTTGGCTTCCAAGGGGGGCCAGGGTTGCCCTGTGTAGAAGCATGGCACCTAGGCTGTTGCTTTGAAGACAGGTCCTTCTTGCCTATTAATTCTGTTTCTCCATACAGTGTCTCCTTGGGCCCTGAAACCTAGCTCAAAGCTTGGTTCTCATCGGGCTATGAAGGGGAAGAGTAGCAGGCAGATGTAGGTCAAACTGCAAAGAAGACCTAAGGAGCATCTTTGCTGTCCCAGTGACATCCCTGTTTGTAACTGATAATATATCCCTTTTCACCCGAATATATGAGTGCCTGACATAAAATAAATATTTCTTTTTTGTGGGGGAGGAAGAGTTCTTTATTTTAGACACAGTGCTAAAAAGGATGAAGTTTTGAACTTAGGCATTAGCCAACTGTCAGAAAGATTTGTGTTTGTACATGCCATAGGTAATTCCAGCACCACTTGTAACCACCCCCTGACTTGAGCTTGTGGAGACAGCCCTTCACACAACGTATTTTAGAGGCCTGGGTGTGTTGCTTATACTACTTAGGCTTCTCTTTTGGTCTTTTCTTCTCAGTTCAGAAATTAGATTCTTTCATCACAATAATATTGAATCCCAGGGAGAAAATCTCAGAGCCCCTAGGTGCTGGGAATGGCTATGGTTTGTGGTAACCTGGAGGCCCAGCACTGTTGTTCTGGTAGTTTGTCCCCTTGGGTCTGTCTGGGACTTTGACTCAGATACAAATTCATTTTTGCAAAGAGGTGGACTGGGCTCCTGGACTGGACTCTGCCAAAGGATTTGGTGAGGAGCTTTCTACACAGCCAGGAACTCTTGTAGTCTTTCCAGTCCCTCTGTATCCTCAGAACACAGGAGTTTTACTTACCCTTAAAACTGCCACTTTTCTAAATCAGATTCAACATATCTAGTCAATTTGTTCTCTAAAGTTTGTGTTTTACAATCACACAGCTGTTTTTCCCACTAAGGTCTCACAATTGCTCTATTAGAATGCGGGGCAGGTGGGTTTTTTTTTTTTTTATTGTTGATGAAACTGGGTCTTGTGCTCAGTTTTCTTTTTCTTTTTCTTTTTTTTTACTTCCTATAATGGCACTGTAGGTAATTCAGATGGTGCTCAGTTTTCTGATTCTTTTTTTTTTTTTTTTTAAGATTTTGTTGTTGTTGTTGTGGACCATTTTAAAAGTCTCTATTGAATTTGTTACAATATTGCTTCTGTTTTATGTTTTGGTTGTTTGGCGAGTGAGGCATGTGGGATCTTAGCTCTCCAACTAGGGATCGAACCTGCATCCCCTGCATTGGAAGGCCAAGGAAGTCCTCAGTTTTCTGATTCTTAAGTCCTAGACTTCTTCCGTCTTCTCAGGCCCTGCCCTGTTAAGGGAGCACTAGGCAAGGACAAGAGAAGGTTACTTTCCTCCTGGTGAGTTAATTAGGCAGACCCTGGTGACTGTAGCAGAGATAGAAGAAAAGGGCTTTCTCTCCTTTGGAAAGTCTTCTGCAGGGGCCAGGAAATTGCATTTTTTCTCTTGTTGGATGTATATGGCTACCTTAAAGGTCTGCCCCTCCAGGGAAGGCAGGTGCTCTGTTAGAAGGCCTTCTCATTGGGAGAGGCCATTCCTGTCACCTTCTGGCTCTTTGATGCCTGTAAACCCAGCTGTGCTATGTTACTTTCTCAGTAAAGATCTGTGCTTGACTGCTGCTCTGGTGCCTGCACTTCTGAAACTGGCCTGGAATTGATGCTTGGTACCTCCCTTAGACTCTGGACTTATTGCCTCCAGAAACTCAAAATATTTCCCGTAGAATGCGTGTGGGGGGTCCCATGTGATTCTGGAGTTGTGACTGCCAGTGATGGTTGAGGGCCTCTACTCAGGAACTGTGGTCTGACTCAGTATAACTAGAACTGGGCCTTGGAGGACAGGCATCTAGGCAGTTTATGGAGTACAGGTTGGCTTCTCAATCAACCACTCATGGAGTGGGAGGCTAGAGTCCTGCCTGCCCACCCAGCTACTTGCTGCTGCCTCCAAGGCTATAAATGGCCTGGCCATCTTGGTGGCTATGCTAATTTTAGCTGAGGGTGGCTCCCGGAACTGGACTGGGGCCAAGGGCAGGTGGGTGGGGCTTGGCTGAGACTAATACTGGGGGATGGGCAGAGGGTCACACTAATCCTGGGGCAGCTAGGACATCATTTGCACCTACGCCTCAGCTTTGACAATCATCCTTAACCAGGTTGATTTATTCAGCACACATTGAACAGTATCAGTACATGTGCTGTTTATTCAGCAAATGAGTGCCTGCCCTGGGCCAGGTGCTGTGTTTGTTGTTGGGAATTTAAGGATGAACAAAACAGACATATACTCTGCCCTCATGGAGTTTACAGTCTAGTGGGGAGATAGAAAATAAGTACATAAATATAGTGTCTTGTGGTAAGTGCTTTGGAAGAAAACATAAATAGAGTGCTGTGATGGAGAGTGGGAAGAGGACAGAGAACCAGCTGAAGTAGGAGCCCAGTGCCTAGTAAGACATTAATAACAGCAGTAACATCAGTGGTAACAGCAACTGACATTTTTTAGTGCTTACTGTGTGGCAGGCACTATTCCAAACATTTTATTCCTTTTAATTCTTACAATCATTCTGTGTGCCTCGTATTATCCCCATTTTATAAGTGAGGAAATCATAGACAGGTCAAGTGACTTACCCAAGATTATATAGATAGATGTGAATAGAGCCAGAATTTGAACCCAGGCAGTCTGACTCTTCTCCCCAACTCCACCTCAGTAACTAGGTTATACACTCTTTTAAAACTTTGTGATAAATGCTGTAGTAGAGGTATGATATAAACATACAAAAGGCTGTGGGAAGCCCAGAGGAGCAAGTGACTAACCCTGCCTGGGAGAGCTGGGGGAGGCTTCTCAGTTTCCTCCATAATTTTTCTCTGATCTTGGGGAGATAAGAAAGTGGTTGCCTAATTCAAAAGTTAAGAGGTGGAAACATCAGTTAGTTCAACTTACTTATTTTTACATATGAGGAAACTGACGTCTGGAGAGGCATCACATAGAAATTCCACAGTTGGTTATTAGTAGAACTAGACTAAGACATTTGAGTCAGGGACCCTGGCTTAATCAGTTATTCAACCCACAAGTCCATAATGAGAGCTTACTGCTTGTTTTGTACTATAGAAGGAACTTAGGGCTACCAAAGAAGTCTAGCTTGGGGGTGGGGGTGGGGATATATATTTAGAGAATATTAAATACAACATAATGCACAGGCTTAATGAAGCACAAAACCAAGCAGGGTAGATGGTATAGGCCAAGGATTAAAAGAGCTATGCGTGGGCTGAGCTAGGCTAGGGTGGCTGGGGAGGGCTTCCTGGAAGGAGGGGTCAGGCGGAGGCATAAGAGAACCAGGTGGAGAGTGGTCTGACTTGGGGATTGTTGGAGGAAAGGGGGCATCGTGGAGGCCTGGACCACCAGTGTGAGCACTTGGGGTCTCATTGGTGGCCGAACCATAACTGGGCAGAGTGGCTTCATAGTTGGCAAACTACCTCACATGAGGGCTGGGAGACAGGAAGATTGCAGTCACGTGTGATCTGTGGCAGGTCTGATAACTACTATAATTTTTAAGTAATGATGATTGTAAATTATATTTGGAAATACCTGCACCAATGTGATGTGACATGAAAATGTCTGTAATTTCTGTTGGTGACAAAATCATAGGTAGTACTAATAATACTATGGTTGGTTATTAAATATGATTGAAGGAAATGCTAACTTTCAGTAAGAGAATATTGAAAATAAAGATGTAATTTCTTTCGCATCCAAATTTACAGCCCTCCCTGAATTCTTCTCACGTGCCTCTTAGGTGTTGGAGCCTTCATGCTAAGAACTCCTATTCTCTGACAAGGAAGGGATGAGGTCTTGAGGGGAGGGTTTCCTAGGTCTCCACAGGACTTAGGTTTGAGCCCCAGAGGGCCCCTCATTTCCTGCCGAGTGGCTTAGAGATACGATGCTGAGTGACTTCATGGGCATGCTGTGGTATCGTGCCCTGTGTGAGAAATGATTCTCCAGGAAACCCACCAGTTCTGGCTATCAGACTTTTAGGAGAGAGAGAGAGAGAGATACCAAACTGGATCTCCAACAGAGCTTTCTTTTTTTGTTATTGCTGATTAAAAAAAAATTATGAACTATTAAGGTATACAACTAAGTATAGAGAATAATACATTGAATACCCATGTGCCCACAATACAGTGTAAGAAATCAAATAATAACAATATGGAGCTTTCTTTATTACCCCCTGGATACTTTGTATAAATTTCTAATGTAACACATAGCACATTGTACGTATATTTGTTGTCTTACAAGTGTAAGCTCTTTGTAGTAGAAGGGAGGAGGGGTTGTATTTTATTTACCTCTGTTTTTAAGGTGCCCAGCCTAAAACTTCTGTTAAAGCTTGTTGGAAAAGTTGAAATTAGGGCCCGTTTGAATGGATTGTATTTTGTTTTTTCTTTTCATACTTTCTCATTGTATCTTGGTACACATTCTGGGCTTTTCATTAACCCTTGGTGGTGTTGCTTACCCAGGGCACTTTATATTTTCATCCAAGCTCAGATCTGTTCATCCCTTTTCAATATATTATTTTATTTTATCTTCAACTTTGAAAGTAGGTAGAGCTGATTTTATTATTATGATCATTTCCCCCCCTTCAGCTCTGCCATGTGGCATGCGGGATCTTAGTTCCCTGACCACCGGTGTGCCCTGCAGTGGAAGCATGGAGTCCTAACCACTGGACCACCAAGGAATTCCCATTTTGCTCGTTTTAAAGGTGAAGAATTTGTAGCTGAGAAATTTGTGTTCTTGGTCACATAGCTAAAAAGTGGCAGGATCAGAACCATAACTCTGGGGATCTGTGTATCAAGCCCTCGTTATTTTATCAGAACACATTACCTGGCAGCGTGTCCCTCACCAACCTGCGTGCAGAGCCTTAGCCTCAATGGTCTGGCCATAGCTATGTTAACAAAGGTGTTTGAATAGTCTAGTCACCTATCACAAAGTGCTGTTCTGGAGGATGATGGAGTCTATAATCTTACCAGTCATGCTACCCTGTTGGAGTTACTTGTGTATATGCCGGCCTTCCTTGATTTAAACTCCTCAGGGGTTAGGACAGCAAGCTCCTAGCACGCAAGCCTTGGCGTGTGGTATACTCTACATACTGTAGAGTTTGTAAAATTGAGTTGAAGGCAATTTATTGTCTGATTCTATTTCTACTGTGGTTTACTAGGCACTTAGAAGTTGAAAAAATTTTCTTTGAAAGGGTTTGGTAAAGTTGAAGAAATAAGCTTCACTTATTTAGAAAGTTCACTGTTTCAGACGTTCTCATTTTGGGGGAATTCCCTGGTGGTCCAGTAGTTAGAACCCCTTCACCACTGGGTTCTGGGTTCGATCCCTGGTCAGGGAACTAAGATCCTGCAAGCCATGTGGTGAGGTCAAACAAACAAAAAAAAGAGTTTCTCACTTTTTGCTTTTGTTAAAAAAGTCATCGAGATCAGTTTGAGTCCAACAGCCTCAGTTTGCTTGGAAGAAGTTTGTCTAGGATTTTAAAGAAAGCAGACTCTTATTGTTGCAGGCCTTACCAGGAGAATGCCGTTAAGAGTAGCTGGGGGGCTTCCCTAGTGGTGCAGTGGTTAAGAATCCGCCTGCCAATGCACGGGATATGGGTTCGAGTCCCGGTCTGGGAAGATCCCACATGCCACGGAGCTGCTGAGCCTGTGCGCCACAACTACTGAACCTGTGCTCTAGAGCCCGCAAGCCACAACTGCTGAGCCCACGTGCCACAACTACTGAAGTCCACATGCCTAGAGCCCATGCTCCACAGCAAGAGAAGGCACCATAATGAGAAGCCTGCGCACTGCAACGAAGAGTAGCCTCTGCTCACTGCAGCTAGAGAAAGCCTGCGGGCAGTAATGAAGACCCAATGCAGCCAATAAATAAATAAGTAAATAAATTTACAAAAAATAAAAAGAGTAGCTGGGAAACTGTCTAATTCCACAAAGGACCTATGTGTAGTGGGGAGGAGAGAGTTAGGAAATAAGTGGGTGGGGCTGGGTAAAAGCCTGGATGAGATGATTGACCTTGATTGGCAGAAGGGTCTGAGTTGGCCGCAGCCAGCAGACATAAATACCTGGATTTAGGGGAGCTTCAGAGTTCCAGCTTTTTTCCTTGCTATCTGTGGACCTCATAGAGGGTAACTCACTTCACCTCTCTCAGCCTTAGTTTTTTTCATTTGTAGAAGGGGCATAACCTGAGTGAATAGATTTGTAGTGAGGATCAAATGAGATAACTTATGTGGTGAAAGGGCTTTATAAGCTCTAACGTACTGCAGATTTAGGGATAGCTGGGTCCTCTCAACCTCTGCCTCTATGGGCCTGAAAAGCCTTAGTCAGAATCTGAGTGTCTTCTTATGGTGGCGCCTCTTTAATGGAAGTCGCTTCTCTGAGAGCATTGTTTTACTTCAGGTGTACCCACCAGGTGGGTGTGGCCAAATTAGGCTTTTACTCAAGGCTTACTCTGGGCCCTAGGGAAGCCGTTGATAAAGTCTGGGTGCTAGTATTCAACTTTATTTCCGGCCTACACCTCCTTCCATTTGCTGGGTGTTACCACTTCCTGAGCCCCACCTGCAGACTTGAAATGGCTGACCAGATGGGCCTAGTCCCTACCTGTATTGGTGCATAACAAATTATCCCCAAACGTACAGGCTTAAAATAGTAAACATTTATCATTTTCAGTTTCTATGGGTTAGGAATCTGGGTGCTGCTTAGCTGGGTGCCTCTGGCTCAAGTTCCTCATGAGGGTGTAGTCAAGCTGTTTTGGGCTGGGGCTGAAGGCTCAACTGAGGGGAGAGTATTTGCTTTCAAGCTCATTTATGTGGTTGTTGGTAGGCCTTGGTCCTTTGCCACTCAGGCCTCTGCGCTGGGCTGCCTCATGACATGACAGCTGGCTTCCCCCAAGACAAGTGATCCAAGAGGGAGTGCCCCAGATTGGAGCTGCAGTCTTTTTATCACCTAATCTTGCAGCTGATGGGCCACGACTTCTGCTCCATTCTATTTGTTAGAAGCAAGTCAGGGTGAAGGGATTATACAGTGGCATGAATACCAGGAGGGTAGGGATCACGGGGGGCCATCATAAAGGATGCCTGTGACATCATTCTAGGGCCACGATCTTGGGAACAGTGGCTTCTGGGTGCTGAGTCCTCTTAGCTCTTAGGACTTAGGAAGTCTTAGGACTCTTAGGACTTAGGAAGTCCTCTCTAACTTCCTTTGCTTTGCCTCCTAGAGTCTTATGGAGTCTTTCTGTATTCCCTTTGGTATTATGTCCTTTTGGTTCATGCATGACTGCATTGCTTTGACATGTAGAGTTGACGTGGTTCCTCCATCTGTACTCCTCCCCTGTTTTAAACACAGTTCTAAACTAGATTCTTATCCTAGATTCTAGTCATGCCTCCCAGCTCCTTGTCTGGTACCTTTAGTTCTGGAGCCCATTGTATAGCCACTGACCTAGCCCCAACTTGGCTTCTGAGAGCTAGACTTGTAAGTGGCATTGAACTGGGACATTGACAGCTGAAAAACTTACTCTGACCTTTTGGACTATTGGTGTTGGATGCTAGGACTTCACATCCTAGTATATCAAAGTTGAAAGGGCTTTTTAAGTACCATCTCTCAATTTATATATGACAGGAACAAATTTGTCCAATGTCTCAGGTGGGGCCAGAATCTCATTTTGTCTGATTATCATTTACATGCTGTTCCCACTCTGTTGTGGAGCTTCTTTACCCCAGTGCAGCCAGTTTGGGTTGATAGGGGGTCTGAGACCTATACAGAGGAAAAGCAGAAAGCAGTTCACAATATTGTATTGTGTTCACAGAAATTGTGCTGAGCAGAACTGGGGGTATGCAAAGTCAACGCCTCTTCTGAGGAGCTTCCCCGTCCAGCTGGGAAGTTTTTATGTGATGTGCAGAAAAAGAAGCCCAGTAATATCTGTGGCAAATGGTGACTAATATCTGCATTCTGTACTTTCCTGGCAATCTCACTTCATGCAGGGAGAGATCTGTTTGTTGGGATGTACAGAGCAGACTTTTTGAAGCAGGTGGCTCAGAGTGTTGTACTGCATATGTCACCATTGTTTGGCTCAGCAGGTTGCATTATGTATAGATTTGGGGCCTCCACAGGCAGGGTCAATGTATCTAAAGCCTTGTGGGGTTACTCATGGCCACCTAGAAGGTGCCAAGGAGGAGCTTTCTGGGCACTGAGAATTTGACAAAGCCTTGCCTGCGTTGGCACAACTTGCTAAAGCAGGTGAGACTTGAATAGGGATGGCTATGGCCCTGTCATGTTGATCAGAGTGGAGCAAATTTATTTCAGTGAGAGGCCTGCAAGGAAAAACCTGAAATGAGCCAACAACACTGTACTTTCGTTTTCTGTTGGGGAGCTTGGAGTAGAGATGGTATAAGCTCTAAAATCCCTCTATGGGTGGTAGTTTCCTTCCTGACCCAGACCACTTTGCCTACTTCATCTTCCTCTGTTCCCCTCTCTACATTTTGGCCCTGCCAGGCTTTTTTCTTTGTCCTGGTTTGCAAAGCACACCTTATACTGCTTCTCTTTTGCCTTTACTTATGTCATTTTACTTCCTCCCAGACTGTCCTCCCCTCTCCTCCTTCCTCCCTACCTAACGTCTCAGTCCTCTGTGAAGAGATCCCTGAGATTTATGCTAGCCGCACGTTTCCTCTCATCTCCAAACACCAGTAGCACTTGCTATCTATAATACTCTCTGTGTACTTCACATCCTGCTTATGCCTCTTAAAGCAAGAGATAGCCTCATGTGGAATCAAGAGCACTGGGCACTGACTTGAGTCCTTACTGACAGTATGACACAAATTACTGTTTCCTCTCTTGAAAGTGGGATTAAAATTTGTATGAAATGGTTGTATAGCTTTTAAAGCCTTTTTGTTTGTTTGTTTTTTGCATAGTTTCATCTCTCTTAAGGGTGAGAGCCATGTCTATTTTTTCTGACCATAGCACCCATCCTTAGTATCTATCACAGTACGGGTCAGAGGGTGTGTGCCCAATAGATATTTACTGAATAAACGGATAAGCGATAATGAGTTGATCTTTGGATTGAGTAGTCATGAAGGGAGAGTGCCAAGTAAATTGATGTCAGTTCCTATGAAAAGCTTCGATAAGAGTGCCCTGAGATTAGGGGTAGAGTTCACATGGGGGTTTTCTGAGGAGTTCTGTGGGCACTTACTATTTTTTTGTTGCCTGGTGCTTCATCCCTGTTTATTGAGTACCTCCTGAAGGTGCACTTGGAGGCAGTTATCAGCCACCCTGGGGAATAGTTTGGCTCTTGACTCTGGCTGGCAGTTTCTGTTTGCCACAGGACTGGCTGCCCTGAGCAGGTGGCTGCAGCAGGAGTGGAGCCGGGAAGCCTGACATGAGACCGGTGGACAGGGCTTCCTTGGGTCCTCCTGCTCCCTGTCTTTGGTTCCATGGCCCACGTGGGTTTACCGCAGGGCTAACGTGAGGCAGCTAAATGAACAGAACTACTTTCCTTAGCCTGGCTCATGGGCTGGAGAAGGGAGCCTTCTTTCACGCTGGGCTTACTGTGCAGCAGGGAGGTAGGATAGTCCGGTGAAGATCACTGGTGTTTAATATCATCTCTGATTCTGAGAACTCCCTGGGCCTCAGAGAACTCCAGCCTGAGCAGACATCACACCAGCTTTCCTTCAAGACAATGGGGAGGGGCCTCTAGGGAACCTTGGTAAAGGAGGCAAAGGCATAGGAGAGTCGGCTGTGCTGCCAGCATGACCCAGCTGGGACAGACCTGTCCCTTTCCCCGTTAGCCGCATTTACAGAGCTCCTGGCTGCTTTGTATTGAGTTCTGGCCTAGGTAATGACCAGGAATATCACTGGCAGGCAGGCAGGCAGGCAGGCAGGCAGGCAGGCAGGCAGGCAGGCAGGCAGGCAGGCAGGCAGGCAGGCAGGCAGGCAGGCAAGCAAGGCAGGCTTCCAAGTCTTATACGCCTCTAATTTTCTCTAGTGCGATTCAGTAGCTCTGCTCCTGGTTGGCCTCTCTGGCTTATCTCAGGGCTCTCAGGAAGCTCTCAGAACTCTCATCACTACAGTGTGTACATTAAAACAAATATGTTCATGTTTTCCAAGTTCCTAGAGCCAGCATCTAGAATGTAGGGACCAGGGGAGCTGGGTGCCCTTCAGGTGTAACACAACGCAGGTTGGAGAGCAGCTTTTTTCTGTGTGTGTACCTGGGTATTCAGACTTGTGGAGGTCTTATTTCAAGAAACTTTTGGGGACAAGGGCAAAGTTCACTGAAACTCATATTGTATATTGCTGAAGAGATAAGTGTGTAATTGAGACAACTCAAATAACTTCAGTGATAAGAATGGTGATAGCTACTATTTATTGAGCACCTGTTACCTTCTAGGCACTGGGCTAGGTGCTTTACATCTGTACAACAACCCTTAAAGGTGAATATTTTTCTCATTTTATAGATGGGGAAACTGTAACTCTGAGAATTTAAGTAATTTTCCCAAGGTGGCTAAGCCAGCATTTGAATTGAGGTTTATCTGACCCAAAGGCCAATGCTATTCTATTTTTGTTTAATAACTGTGGAAGGCAAAGAAACAGCTATATGCATTTAAGTGGAGGTGTGTGTTTGGATTGAAATGTGTACAGCTTATCAGACTGTTAGTGGCATTAGTTTGTTCTATCAGCTAAGTGGTCTGGAATAAACTGGGATTAGAATTTGTAAGGGATGACAGAGGTAATGAGAAAGCGTATTCACTTATAAATTCTTTTTTTTTTAATTTTTTTTAAGTCTTTATTGAATTTGTTACAATTTGCTTCTGTTTTATGGTTTGGTTTTTTTGGCCACAAGGCATGTGGGATCTGAGCTCCCTGACCAGGGATCGAACCTGCATCCCCTTCATTGGAAGGCAAAGTATTAACCACTGGACCACCAGGGAAGTCCCATAAATTCTGAATGGGAGTATCACATTGGTGAAGTATACAGTGAATACAAAGAGTGCTGTGTGTTCAGTTCGTATCCTCCAAAAATAGCATCATAGTTGAGCTCTTGTAGATATAAGCTTTGGGATAGGGTCTGTATCTATGTAGTGTTCTTTACCTCTTCAGTTAACATTCAACATGTATGTTATAACCTGCCTGGTAAAAGGATTGAGTATAATAGGGAAGTTAAAATGTGTACGAACATTTTTCTTTATCATAATAGGAGCTCCTATTTATTGAGCATGTATGCTATACTAGGACTGGGTTAGATACTCTCACATACCTGATCTTGTTTAATCTTCACAATGGGTTTCCCATTTTATAGCTTATCGTGCAAGGCGATCTAGGTTCAGTGCCCTATGAATGATACCTATGGTCCTGTTGGAAAATGGGATCACCTCTGCCTGGAGAGATCAGGGAAGCTTTATGGAGGAGGTAGCAGCTTAGTAGGTCTTCAGGTACTTCATGCAGAAATATAAGGTTTTCTCTGGGTGGGAAGCATTCCAGCCAAAGGAAATGTCATGAATAAAGGCATGGAGTGGGACAAAGTGAAGAGTCTTTAGAGAACATCGGTTAGTCCAGGTTAGCTGGAGAGTGGCACCTATGAAAGAGAGTACTATAAAATAAGGCCAAAAAAAAGAAAAGATTAATTGAGGAAAGATAATGAAGGGCCTCAGTGTCTGGCTCAAGAGTTCAGGCTTTACTTTGTAGGCACTAAGTAGTCCTTGCAGGTTTTGAGCAGGGGAGAGACGTGACCTGAGTTTTGCTTCAGGAAGATTAATGTCACCGAGTATGCACAATGCATTGGTGGGATGAGGCTGGAGGCAGGGAGTCTAGTTAGGAGACTTTGCAGGTGTTCATGAGCAGAAATCAGGGTCAGCATTGTGGAGGTAGAATCAACAGGACTTAGCGTTTAAGTGTAGGGAGAGAAGGAAGGAGGCAAAGGTATAGCCATGTTTTGAGTGTGGGTAATGAGGTGCCTGGTGGTGCCAGTAACAGAAGATATATGGCGGTCTGAAGGAGGGCCAGTGCTAGGCTGTGATGACTAGGGGGTAGCTGACCTTTTTTTTGAAGGGCTAAGCAAGGGCTACACTTCACAGTACTCCAGGAACCAAAGAATTGTCATCTCTCTGCGCTTGTTCCACATCACTCCATTTTACGGATGAGTTTTCTGATGCCCAAAGAAGTGAAGGGATTTGCCTAAGGTCATACAGGAGCTGCTTGGTGGATTCCAAGTCTGAGAATCCAGGTCTCTTGTTTTTAGCTATTAAGCTTCCTAACAAAGCTGGGCCTTCACTGCAGGAAAATCAGAGACTCTTGCAGATAGGAAAACCTGGGTTCAACTCCAGGCTTTGCCATTTTCCATTTGTGACATCTTGAACAGGTTGCTTTTTTTCTCTGAGCCTTAGTTTTCAAATTTGCAGTAAAGGGAATATTAATCTCTACCTCATGGAGGCAATAGAAGATGAGGCACTTTGTAAAACCCTCAAGTGCTGTGTGAGTGTGTTATTCCAGGATTTTGGCTTGGGTTGGAGCCATATATATAGTGAGTATTTTGGCCCAATAAGAGCAGGCTTAAAGTCACAGTTTTTCTTGGAAGGTCTTCTTTCACTTTAGGCTTCCTAGGCTACTCTCTCACCTGCAGTTGGGGGTTTCAAGTATGGGAACATGCTAAGTTTTCCCTTAGAAAATTAGAACATCTCTCATTTTCTAGTGTGAAATGGAGTGGCAGAAGGAACACTAAGCAATCGTATCCTGTCAGGTGTTCTTGGCCTGAGAGATGATTACTATCCCTTTCCCCCAGGGTCTTCTACCAACCTTCCGCTGGCTCACGGTGTGGGGGCAGAGTGCTAGCTGAATTTAGGCTATGCTTAGAGGGAAACTCCTGCTAGACTACCGTAAGCCCTGGCTCGGGACAGAGGTGCCAGGGTGCAGCTGCTGGTCAAACCTAGTGCCTGGAGTCCTCTTGTGGGCATCTTTTTGGTGCAGCACACGTGTTCCTGAGTCCTCTTAAGAGGGGAGAAGGCTGCTCCGGTGTTGTCAGGGAGCAGGTCTGTGGTTGTGTCAGCTCACTGTCGCGGGAGCAGGCCTGAAACTGGCCATCTTGTCTGCGTGTCTTGTCACACACAAGTGTAATTTTTTTTTTAAACTTTGTTCTTTTTTTAAAAAATTTATTTATTTGTTTATTTATTTATTCTGGTTGCACCAGGTCTTAGTTGAGGCAGGCAGGCTCCTCTTCGTTGCAGCTCACGGGCTCCTTAGTTGTGGCATGTGGTCTCCTTAGTTGTGGCAGGTGGGCTTCTTAGTTGCTGCATGCAGGCTCCTTAGTGGCCTTTGAACTCTCAGCTGTGGCATGCATGTGGGATCTGACCAGGGATCGAACCTGGGCCTCCTGCATTGGGAGTGCGGAGTCTTAACCATTATGCCACCAGGGAAGTCCCTGAGTGTAATATATTGTCATTAACTTGAACAAGATTCTTCACCCCTCTGTGCCTCAATTTTCGTATTTGCCCCCTGGTGTACCGTGCAGCTTGATTCTTGTGAGCCTTGAAGTCATTTTCATTTTGGAGAATCCCCCTTTAAAATACAAACATTACTGGGTTGGGGGTACCCTTGAACTGAGAATCAAAACTGGCCTTTGCTAGTGTGGATTAGGTTAGGGTGTAGCCACTGGGAGAATAGGTCACAGAGGACACTGGGTGGGAAACAGAGCCTGGCAAGAGGGAAATTCTTAATTGATGCAGGAAGGGTGTCAGGGCTTCAGGGCATACTTGATGCTGCCTCTCTTGTAGCCCACACCCAGCTTCTCTTCCTGAGCTGAGCATGTGCCTGTACTCTCAGCCAGAAGTCAGAGCTTGGTGAGGCCTGATTCCCCCAGGAATTCAGTGATAAAAATTAGGGCACTTGAGCAAGATCTAATTGGCTGAACTGAGTGAAGGGCAGAGGCTTTCCCTGGGGGCTCCTTTTAATCTCCTGTGGTTATAGACTTTTCAGGTTGGACTAATTAAAATGTTGGCAGCTGGACTCAATACTTTCCTTGCACTAGGTCCTGCTCCAGACTCCTGGAGTACCAGAAGTTGGCATGGGGCTATCTTTCCTGGGGAACTGAGGAGTGGGTTTCCAGCTCCTCATCTAACTGAATGCATGATGATGTAAATATTTGTCCAGAATGGGCTGCTGCACATTTCATGGTGGAGAGAGATGTAGGCTGAGACCTGCATCCAAATATGCCTGGATTTGGTACTCTCCAGATCCCAGGGTGCCCTTTCAGGTCAGTTTTCTGTTCTGTTAGCCCCCAAAGGGCTTTGTTCTGTTAGCTGGCAAGTGATTTCCATTGCTCTGGGGTATCCTTCCCTGATGTATATTCCTGTTCTAACCAGAAAAAGGGATATTTATTAAGTCCTGCCATGTGCCATGTCGGGGCTAGTGTTTCACACAGCTATCTTTTGAGATATGGCCACATCTTTTCATAATGCTCATTTCATAGATGAGAAAATACTCATAAAAGGTAAATAATTTGCCTGATTGTCATCACAGCCTGTAAGCAACTGAACCAGAATTCAAATCCAGGTCTCTCCCAAAGCCTCTGGTTACCTTCCTAAGGCAGTACAAACAATTTTGTATCCTCTTATCTTTCTAAACTGAGCAAGTTTCCTGCCTCCGGAAAGTCTTCTCCAGTTCCTACAGCCAGAATTATTTTCTTGACCTGCCTTTCCAGAGCACTCTGCCCTTCTCTCTATTCTGGCTGATATCCAATGAAGCATGGATCTACCTCCCACATTTGACTGATCCTACTCCTGCAAGGTGTGGTACTCAGGATATGTTCACCAGAAACTCAAAGGAAGTTGTAGTGTTGAAATTTCAGGCTTCGTGACAGACTGGTAAGGAGAGAGGTTTTGGGCATAATCTTGGCCAGTTCCCTGCATAAAGCCAGGCCTGGGTCTTCTTGGTTTGCCCAAGTGTGCTGTGTTGTTCTGGAGGCAGTAGGGCCTTCCAGGCAAGATGCCTTTTGGGTTCTGGAAGGAACAGGCATCTCTTCCCTTGGCATCTGGCTTTACAGTTTTTTTCTTGTAGTCTCCGTGTGATTGAGTTAGAGCAATGCTACCTGGAGTAAAGTGGTGTGACAAAGCCCTTGGCCTGGTCTTGGTTGCTGGAGTATTCCTGCTGACTGCAGGTACTTGGGTTATTTTTGCAAAGAGCATGCTAAGTTACTAACCCTGCATTTGGGTCTTATGCTTTCTGCAGCCTCTGCCTACTGGTATGCCTCATTTCACAGGATAAAGGCTTTTCTAGAGAAGGCAAGCCTGTGAAAGCATTTTTATAAGTTGAATTATCTTTCTCACTGACTTGAAAAAAACGATAAAAGTATTTTCATGCCTTTTTCTATGCATGTAGTATATATGTTTAGTGTTTAACATCAAGTTTGTTCCTTTGGGAATAAATGGCAAATTAGAACATAACAAAATACAGTTAAAACATTTTTAATAGGAAAAGTAACAAAATACTAATGGCAAAATAAATTACAAAATAAATAAGCTGAAACACAGTGTTTTTTGTTTGTTCTGTTTGGATACAGTAGGAAATCTGGAATAGCATAATCAAGCAGAATGATCTAGATAGTGACATGACACCATTTTGATTTCTCCAGTATTAAGAATAGATTATGAGATGTCCTTAGGTGAAGGGGAGAAGAATGCATTCTGGGACTAGAATTGTGTAATTCCACTACTCATTTGTGTCTAAGGACACAAGTAACTAGCAACTACCTTTCTGGGTGTCTGTTTCCGTGTTAGATGAAAGCAATACCTACCTTGTTTCATTTTGTGAGGATTAAATAAGACAATGTACAGAAAGTGTTTTGTAAACTCTGAAGTCCTATTGTTGTCATACTCAGTGGGTGACTGGAGCCAATTGAGTGGTGACTGCCAGGAGGTTTTGGTATAAGGTATGGCTTAGGGACATCCCTGGCAGTCCAGTGGTTAAGACTCTGCCCTCCCAATGCAGGGGGCACAGGTTCGATTCCTGGTCGGGGAACTGAGATCCTGCCTGCCGCCTGCTGCAGCCAAAATAGCAACAACAACAAAAACATATGGCTTAAACCTGTGACGTAGGTGGGAAGAAGGATGCTGAATTGATGAATAAACCATTGAATGCTGTTTGGGCAGCCGCTGAGAGGAATTCCTGTGAGGTGAGGAAAAGAGCCACATTCATCCCTTCATTCCGTATCTGTTGAGTCCTGCGTGGTGGAAGAGAAAGAAATACAGATGTCTATCTATTAAATGTGTGGTATGCTAAATACAGAGGACTCTTGGTTTAGGCATGAAAGCTCCGTAAAGACAGGAATTTTTGCCTGTCTTACACACTGCTGTGTTTTCACCAAGAATAGTACTTGGCACATAGTAGGCTCCCAATAAATATTTGTGGAAAGAAAGGCTAAGCTTTGGAATCAGACAGACTGGGTTCATATTAGGGCTCTGCCCTTCACCAGCGCCTTTCCTGAGCAAGTTGCTTGATCTCTCTGATGCTCACTTTCCTCATTTATAAAATGGGACTAGTATTAGCTATTATAGAGGATTATTGGGGGGATTTTTTAAAAAAAAGTAAAGCTTCTTAAAACTTTTGTACACGTCCTAGTAAGTGTCAGTGAAAGATGGTTCCTTTCGTTTTCCCTTCCTGGTTTGCAAAGTGGGATGGAAGCACCGAGGTAGAAGCAGATGTGCTTGGGGAGCCTAGCCAGTGGCTTCACAGGTTTGGTCTGACCACGTTTTTTTAATGTGTGAGATTAGAGTTATTGGTATTATTTCCTCACAAGCGGAAGTCCCTGGGATTGAGCAGAGGTGTTGGAATGAATATGCTTTGCTTCTGTGTTTCTCATGGTCTTGGTGGGAGCGTCTGGCCCTTGTCCTTCAAGGCAGGGTGACATTTGCACTGCAGGTTTGTGCAGAGGTTGTTCCCAGAAAGAGCAGCTTCCCCTGGAGAGTCTGGACTCACCTGATTTGGATTAGGCTTTGAAAGCCAGCCATCCCCCCGCCCATATGCCAGTTATTGTTAGTTATAGCTTTGAAAGGTGTCCTCAGCGTGACTTCTGTTCCGGATCAGTTGTAAAGTCTCAGAGAACGTGGAGCAGAGCATGCTTGCATGAGTTAATCAGGTATTTATGAGTTGACCTTTGCTAGTGAAAAACCTAATTTTCCCTCATGCCTGGGTGACTCCAGCAGGCTGAGGGCCTTGTTCTGAGACATTCCTGGAACTGTTGGAAGTTGCAGCAGGTTTGCCTGCCCGTGCCATATGTGCACAAGACCAATGGGATCTATTTGCCCTTGAGCAAGGGTGCGCAGCGCCTCTCCCTTTTATCCTGTGGTCTTAAGACACTGGACATACCATCCTTCTTTCTTTATCAACATTTAGACTTCAGAGCTTTCTCTTCTGGTTTAGTTTCTTGGAGGGTGAGTAAGCAGGGAGGAATTGGCCATCAGATAATTGAATTGAAGCCATTTGGCAAGAAGCGGGTAAGAACATGTTCCTGGATGGGGGGAGTCAGGCATTGGGTAAGTTAGGGTTACTTTTGGGGTTAAGTGGACCTGGTGCCTTCTAGAAGTAGAGTCAGTAGGTGCTCTGGCTGTGTCCTCAGTGCCTCCATTTGGGAGCTGAGCATTGCCACAAGGGAGATCTCAAATATGGGCTTGAGGAAAGGAGAAAGAGGGAAGAAAAGGAACTTTGCTGAGCTGTTACTTTATGCTAGGTGCTTTAGACCAATTATTTCCTTTAATATTTACAATGACGTGAAGTTTACAGATGATATAACTGAAGCCCAGAGAAGTTAAGCAACTTTCCCAAGGTCACAGAGCTAGTGAATGATAATAATAGTTATCATTTGTTGTATGTTGAGAAGGCACATTACCAAGTTTCTTTTAAGTGCTTTGTATTTAGTACTCACCACCGTCCTATGAAAGGTTATTATTATTTCTGCATTGCAAATGAGGAAACTGGGAGCTAGAGAGCTTTGGTTACTTGATGGTCACTCATCTAGCAATGGTGGCACAGTGACTTGAATCCAGAATTCTGTGATTATAAAGCTTGTTCTTTGATGTCCATGTCACTGCAGCTAGAAGAGTAGGATTCAAACACAGAGTCACGAGGGCAAGGTTCATGTCTTATTCCATCTCTGTATCCTTATAATCTATGATAGTGCCTATCCCATTATTAGTGCTCAGTAAATGTTTGCTGTGAAATCCAGCTCTGCTCTGCTCCGTTGCCCCCTGTTGCTGACAGCATCCTGCCCCAGCTCCTTGGCCTGACTGTCTTTCTCCACAGTCTGGCCTTACCCTACCTGCCCATTGTGGCCTCCCAGACCTCCCAACACACAGCGTCTGATCCAGCTGTGTTGCTCTCTTGCTTCTTCACCCCTCTTTTCCCTGGATACGTACTTTTGCTGCCACTGTTGCTCTCCATCCCACTTCATTCCTGTCTGTTCTTTTCTCTGACTAGTCCCAGAGACTACCCCTGTCCAGACTATAATCTTCTTAGTCTGTGCCATATAATTTGGCACCTAATTAACTACTGTTTCACTTTATAATTGTTTCACGGACATTAATCTACTCTCCAGCCAGCCTGTGGTAGTCACAATGACCCCTCAGATTAATCTGTGCTTCACACTTTTCAAAGCACTCTCCTATTCAAGCCCTGTTTTACTGCATGTCATATCCATAGCAAACCTGTGGAATATGATGGGAGGGAATTGGTATTTCCATATTATAGCAGAACGAACAAATGCAAGGAAGGCAGGCGACTTCCTAAGGTCATGTAACTAATTAAGGGCAGAACGGAGGCTAGGTCTCAGGTCTACTGATTTCTGGCTTGGTGTTTTGTTTGCCGTGCCTGCCACATTTGTGCTTCTCCCTGGCATTTCTCCTCCTATCTTCAAGGGCCATCCAAGGCAGAACATCTATGTTTAGGTTTACAGGAGGCTTGGTTGGTGACCTGGGGAATGGTGGAGTGGCCCAGATGGCAATTTCGGGTACTTCTCGGTGGTGTCTGTGCTCTGGGTTGCTACTGCCTGAGAGAGGTTCTGTCCCTGAGTTACTAGGATTAATGTTAAACCGAGAAGCATTGATTTATTTTAAGCGGTCAGAGCATTTTCTCATGGACAACCGGGAAATAGTTGGGGCAGGATATGTGGTGCTGGCCAGTTTTGTGTTGTGGCAATGGCATAAACTTTGGAAGCATGCAAACCAGAGTTTAAAATCTTACTTTGCCACTGTTTATTAGCCTCATGACCCTGGGCAAATCATTAATCTGTATGAGCCTTAGGGCTGTTGCGAGAATGTATTTGAAGGCCACATAATGGCCCTTAAAAAAGGAAGTATTTGCTGGTGTGGTTTTTACTGTCCATATTACTATCAACATAAAGCATGAGGAGCCTGGGGAAGATGTGCCCGTGACCCTCGCAGGTTACTCCAGGCGTCAGTGGTGATATGCCTGCTACGCTGGAGCCTTTGGGCCGACAGGGCTGAGCTTGAATGCTGTGCCCAGTCTCCAGCCTCCAGGCCTCCCGTGCCTCCTGAGGGCAGTGAAAACAGCTTGTGGACAGCTGGGGGAAGGCTTCACGGTCAAACTTTGGGAGTAAAATCTTTGCTGCTTTTCTGAAAGACGTTGGCATTAGAATTGTTGCTTTGGAAAAGTTAAGAACCCAGTTGTTATTGAGAGATTTTTGTTATTTCTGAAACCAGATATTGCTCCAAAGTTGTTTGTTAAATACTTCTCTATTCTTCTTGAACCCCACCCCTACCCCAGAGAAAATAAAGCAAATTCATACCATTGTGTGTTGATTGTATCTTTGGTCTCTCTGGCCACCCCGCCTCTAGTTCGCTTCTCAGGGATAGCACCGCTCCAAACTGCTGCTTCAGGAGGCCGTTCAGCCCCTTTCCCCCTGCTCTCCACCCATGACCTGATCTGTGCTGTAGGAGAAACAGAACAGGTATACATGGACTCTATTTGAAAGGAAGCTTGCTTTCTCATTGGGAAATTTAGAGGGCTTTGACACAGGGAATGACTAGAAAATGAGAACAAGGCAACATAACTCATTGCTAAAATGGCAGCTTTGGATGTCTGCAGGCTGGGAGGGCAACCTTCCTGGAAGGGCAGGAAGGAGTACTTGGATATGGAAACAGTTGCTTCTGAGTTTTTCCTTTTAGAATATGATGCCATGAGCCATTCATCTTTTCCTTAAACCTGAGGTGAAATTCACACAACCTTAAGCATTCACATATGTAATTCAGTGGTATTGAGTACATTCACAGTGTTTTATAACCACTGTCTCTATCTGGTTCTGAGCCATGTTCATTATCCCAAAGGAAACCCATACCCTTTAAGCAGCTGCTCCCATCCTCCTCCCCTGCCCTTGTAGCCACCAATCTGCGTTCTGTCTCTATGGATTTACCTATTCTAGATATTTCGTATGAATGGGATTATATTTGTGACTTTTTTGTGTTTGGCTTCTTTTACTTAGCATAATATTTTGGAGGTCCATCCATGTTGTAGCGTGTAGCATGTAGAATGAACCAGTACTTCATTCCTTTTTACTGGTAGCTAATATTCCATTGTACGTATATACCACAGTTTACTTATGCACTCATCCGTTGATGGACATTTGGGCTGTTTCCACCTTTTGGCCGTTGTCAGTAGTGGTGCTACGAACATGTGTGTACATGTACTTGTTTGAGTACCTGTTTTCAATTCTTTGGGGTATACACTAGGAGTAGAATTGTTGGTATGGTAGTATGGTAATTCTATGTTTAACTTTTTGAAGAACTGCCAAACTATTTTCCATTGTGGCTTAACGACTTTATACTCCCACAAGCAATACACAAGGGGTCCAATTTCTCTGCCTTCTCACCAACATTTGTTATTTTCTGTTTTGTTAATTATAGCCATCCTAGTGGGTATGAAATGGTATCTCATGATTTTGATTTGCATTTCCCTGATGACTAATGATGTTGAGCACCTTTTCCTGTACTTGTTGTCCATTTGTATATCATCTATGGAGAAATATCTATTCAAGTCCTTTGTCCACTTTTAAAATGGATTTTGTCTTTTTGTTATTGAATTGTGTGATGGTTAATTTTATGTGTCAACTTGATTGGGCTAAAGGATGCCTAGGTAACTGATAAAACATTATTTCTGGGTGTATCTGTGAGGGTATCTTTGGAAGATATGAGCATTTGAATCAATAGACTGATTAAAGAAGATCACCCTCACCAGTGCTGCTGGGCATCATCCAGTCCACGGGGAGCCTGGATAGAGCAAAGAGGGGAGGAGGGCGAATTTGTTCTCACTGTTTGAGCTGAGACATCCATCTTCTCCGGTGCTCATATGTCAGAGCTCCTGGTTCTTGGGCTTTTGGATTCAGGCTGGGACTTGTACCATTGCTGCTCATACTCCCCCAGCCCCACCCCCGCTCTCAGGCCTTTGGACTTGGTCTGAATTACACTACCAGCTTTCCTGGTTCTCAAGATTGCAGATGGCAGATTGTGGGACTTCTTGGCCTCCATAATTGTGTGAGCCAATTCCCATAATAAATCTCCTCTTTTATATATATCTCCATATATACATACCCTATTGGTTCTGTTTCTCTGGAGAACCCTGACTAATACAAAATTTTAAGTGTTCTTTATGTATTTTGGATACTAGATCTTCTATAAAAACATAATTTTGGGGCAAACATTCCTTGACTTAAAAATCACTCACTAATCACAGACATAGAAAACAAACATATTTACCAAAGGGGAAAGGGGGGAGGAAAGATAAATTGGGAATTTAAGATTAACATACTACTATACATAAAATAGATAAATAACAAGGACCTACTGTATAGCACAGGGAACTATATTCAGTATCTTGTAATAACCCATAATGGAGAAGAATCTGAAAAAGAATATATATATATATATAATATGGAACTGAATCAATTTGCCATACACCTGAAACATTGTAAATCAACTATACTTAAGAAAAAAAACCAAAAACCAAAAATGGGACTTCCCTGGTGGTGCAGTGGTTAAGAATCTGCCTGCCAGTGCAGGGAATATGGGTTCAATCCCTGGTCCGGGAAGATCCCACATGCCATGGAGCAAATAAGCCTGTGCACCACAACTACTGAACCTGTGCTCTAGAGCCTGCGAGCCGTAACTACTGAACCCGTGTGCAACAACTACCGAAGCCCGTATGCTGCAATTACTGAAGCCCACATGCTTACAGTCCGTGCTCCGCAACAAGAGAAGCCACTGCACTGAGAAGCCCGAGCACCGCAACGAAGAGTAGCCCCACTTACCAGAACTAGAGAAAGCCCAGGTGCAGCAACGAAGACCCAACGCAGCCAAAAAAAACCCCCCAAACCATTTGGTGATCTTTCAATATTCCTAGGTCTTTCATGTCTTTTAGCCTATACTTGTGTTTTTTCCTTTTGTCTGGAATATCCCTCTTCTCCTCTGGTGGCTGAAATGATAATTGTTCTTCCAGGCTCAGGTCAAATGTCACCTCCCCTGGGACGCTCTCTCAGCTCTTTTCTCCCTCTTCTGTTAGTTGCGCCCTTCTATGAACACTGCTATAATGGTACACTTTTTCATTGTCTGCCTCAAACCACTAGGTTTTATTTCTAGAGTCAGGACTTGTATTCTGATTCCTTTCTTTCCTTCTCATCTGGCATATGGTCTGGCCTATAGTGGATGTTAATAAATGCTGAGTGAAGTGAGCATAGACTGGAATTTTGAGTGTAGACTGTAGGCTTCCTTGGCAGAAATGGTGTAGAGTGGATCAGTTGGGGCTGCATGAAATTTTTTTTTTAAGAACTTTTATTGAGATACAGTTAACAGACGATAAACTGCATGTATTTAGAGTGTATAATTTGGTATTATTTTTCTTATTAGTAATGTATATATGGGAATCCCAATCTCCCAATTCATTCCCCCCCAACCCTCCTGCTTTCCCCCTTTGGTGTCCATGTGTTTGTTCTCTACATCTGTGTCTCTATTTCTGCCTTGCAAACTGGTTGATTTGTGCCATTTTTCTATATTCCGCATATATGTGTTAATATACGATGTTTGTTTTTCTCTTTTTGACTCACTTCACTCTGTATGACAGTCTCTAGGTCCATCCATGGGGGCTGCATGAAATTTATTCATTCGCATAATAAATATTAAGGCCTTACTGTGTGCCAGGAACTCTGCTAGGCACTTGATATACAATAGATAATAAGAATAATAGCCCCTGTTGTCTTATATTCAAGTAGGAAGGTAGGCAATAAACAAGTAGACATGTAATATAATTTCAGGTAGTAATAGTTCTAGAAAACAAAATAAATCAGGACAAGGGGTTAGAGTGATGAGGGTACTATTTTAGGGTAGGCAAAGAAAGCCTCTTGTTGGATGGCTAAGTCAACTCACCAGGGTCTGGACCAAGAATCAGAAGACCTGGGTTCTTCTTCTGTCTCTGTACCTTGGTGACTTAGCAAAATTACTTAAATTCAAGGCTGGAGTTTCTTTGTGTATAAAGTGTGGGCAGGGATCCCTGCCTTGGGATTACAGGGAGTATTGTAAAGAATCAGTGAGTTAATGGACATTGAAAGTGCTTTCTTAAATGGTGATAGCATGATGCTTGGCTCTTCCTTTCATAAGTCAAGGGGATAAGTGAGCAGTGTAGGAGCCAGCCAGATGTTTTCAGCACCCTGAAGACCGAGGAACTGGTTTACACTCCACTCCACTGCCGAGCCATCATTTAGAACACTGACTGATGCAGACCTGATTCAGGGGCTGGGAATGAAACCCATGCTCCAAGTGGGGCTCTGTGTAAATCAGCAAAGGGGAACGGCCTAGGGAATTTGGAGCCTGTTTAGCTCAGCCCCAGGAGGAAGAATGTGAGTCCTGGTACTCTCTTGTACGGTGACTGTGTTCTCTCCCTGTGTCTCTCTCTCTCTCTCTCACTCTCCCTCTTGCTCTCTCTCACTTTGGCCTTATTTCCTGCTATGTCTGAATCCGACAAAAAGGAGTGGTGATAATCAGCAGTCCTCCAGAAACAGTTATATTGAACTGCTTGCTTTGAGTTCTGCTCTTTGCTGTACTGTGGGCCATAGAAGAGACTAAAACATGGTCCCAGTTCTTGTCTTTGGGGAACTTACAAATCAGATGATTTCTTAATTAGTAAGAGAGTGGCTAAATATAAAACATAGAAGGAGAGAATAGTGTGGACTGGAGTAATCCAAGACTTTCTGAAGGAGATGGTGCTTGAAGGGGCCCTGAGTATGGAAAGGATAGATTTAGATTAGTGGTTCTTTTTCATGCTTCTTTAATGGAGTCTTTTTTTTTTTTCCTCTCTTTTTTTTCTTTCTTTCTTTCTTTTTTTTAAATATCCTGATGTGACTTCTACTCTTTTGAAGTCCCTTAGCTCTTCATCTGGACTTCACTTGTGCCGTTAGCACATCGTGCCTTCTTATAATCATTTGTGTGTGATGCAGTGATTAAAAAGACAGATTTTGTAGGTTTAAATTATGGCTCTATTTACTAGCTGTGTGACTTTAGACAAGTTATTTAACTCCTAAAGCCTTGATTTTCCCATCTATAAGATGGGAATGATACTTACATGCGGTTGTTATGGTGATTAAAAGAGATAATCGCTGTATAGGTCTTGGTGCAATGTCTGACCCATTGTAAACATCCATTAAATGTTAGCTATACTTGTTCTAATTATCTTATCCTTCTAGATCAGCACTGTCCAATAGAACTTCCTGTAATGATGGGAATGTTCTATACCTGTGCTGTCCAATAGAGTAGCCACTAGCTAAGATGGTAGCCACTGGGCTTCTGTAGGTGTGTTGGAGAGTGGGGCTGACCGTGGAAGGTCTTGACAGTGAGGAGCAGAGAGGAGTGAGTTAAAGGGTTTTAAAAGATAATTTCGCCTCTAAGTTAAGCATAGAGTTATCATATGATGTGGCAGTTCCACTTGTAGTTATATACTTATGTGAATTGAAAACATGTTCATACAAAAACTTGTACACGAGTGTTCATAGTAGCATTATTCATGATAGCTAAAAAGTGGAAACAACCCAGATATTTATCAACTGATGCATAGATGAACAAAATGCGATATACCCATACACTTGAATATTTTGAGCCATAAAATGGAATGAAGTACAGATGCATGCTACAACGTGGATGAAGCTTGAAAACACTATACTAGGTGAAAAGGCTGCATATGATATGATTCCATTTGTATGAAATGCCCAGAATAGGCAAACTATAGAGAAAGAAAGCAGCAGTTGTCATGGGCTAGAGGGTGGGCATAATGGGGAGTGAATGCTAATGGGTATGGGGTTTTTTTGGGGGGCGTGATAAAAATGTTCTGAAATTAGATTGTGGTGATGGCTGCATAACTTTGTGAGTATACTGAAAACCACTGAATTATGTACTTTAAATAGGTGAATTGTATCTAAATAAAAACAAAGATAATTTGGGTTTGCTAAAAACTATTGGTTTTAACACAGCTATAGAAAGTTATAATTTTATTTTTCTTTTCTGATTGGAAGTCTTCTCCCAGGACTTCGGCCCACAAAGGTGAGGACTTAGGGGCCCATTCCCAGTTTGAGATGTGAACCTGGACGTGATCTTAGGCACGGGCTCACCGGTCGGTAGGTGGAAGGTGCAGCATTGTCCTGCTTTGGTTCAAGGGGACTTTTCCTGCCTTGGCTGGGATTGGCATGAATGAGTCACCCCCTGTAGCATGAGGGATGTGGGATGTGAAGAATGAGCTGTCATCTCTGTTCTGATGACATCTTGAGTATCACACAGTTGTAGGCCAAATATAGGTGCTGAACCATTTGGCCTGAATTCTTTATGGAGAATTCCCTGGGAACCAGCTGAGGACATGGAGAAAGAGAGATAATCTAAGCCTGTGGGAGCAACCAGGTGAAACCAGGTGAGAGATACCAGTGACAGATATTCTTTTCACCTTTTCACAGATGAGTGATTGAAAGCTCAAGGGAAGTTGATCTTTTTCTTCATTCTCTAAACAATTATTGGTGTCACTGGTCCATGGGCCTTGTGCTCAAGGAGTTCCCAAACACACCCAGGAGATGACACAGACATCTGTGATGTCAAGAACCATCCAGGGAATAGTTCAGATAGGATTGTGCACAGCCAAAGGAGGGAGAGATGAGCTTGGTGATAAGAGAGGGAGCCTGAGCCCAGGGCCAGAGGGCAGCATGTACTGGGTGGGCACTCCAGGGAGAGTAAGTCAAGATATGTTCTTGTCCTTACACTTCCTGTCCTGTTTCTGTACCTGCTCGCTTTCGCTCTACAGAAAACAGGCCTTTGTGCTCCCAATCTAAGCATGCCCCCGTGCTGGGCAAAACTGGAGACACAGACATTCTGAGACCTGGGCCCTCTCTGTAGAAGTGCTTAAGGTGTTGGGGGAGACAGACCTGGAAACAATTGACTCTAATGGCATGAATCAGGGTGTGTAATAGACAGGGATGGATTTGGTGTGTAAGACTGCAGACTGACTGACTCTGAGTTGAGATTAGGTAAGGCTACCCTTAAACAGGCATTGAGGGCTTCCCTAGTAGCACAGTGGTTAAGAATCCGCCTGCCAGTGCAGGGAACACGGGTTAGATTCCTGGGCTGGGAAGACCCCACACACCGTGGAGCAACTAAGCCCGTTTGCCACAACTGCTGAGCCTGCGCTCCGGAGCCCACAAGCTACAACTAATGAGCCCATGCTCTGCAGCTGTTGAAGCCCATGCACCTAGAGCCTGTGCTCCGCAACAAGAGAAGCTACCGCAATGAGAAGCCTGTGCATAGCAACGAAGAGTAGCCTCCAACCTCCACAACTACAGAAAGCCTGCACGCAGCAATGAAGACCCAAAGCAGCCAATAAATAAAAATAAATAAATTTATTAAAAAAAAAAGTTAAAAAATAATAGGCATTGAGATAGGACCTTGATAGAGAAACCTCTTACAGTCATTGCCAAAAAGATGAAGCAGAGTTACAGAATGCTTCTTATTTTGGGTGTGGGCTGCTTTGGGGGTCTTTCATTTTGCCCTCAGATTTGATGAAAGAATAGAGGATCTGTGTCTGGGAATAACTCTCTCTCTCCCTGCCACCCCTTCAAGCAGTGCTGGGCTGACTGCAGAAGGCCCTTGTCTGTTCTGCACTTGTTCTATTGCTGTTTTGGAAAGATGAAGCCTGAGAGGTGCCAGAGCTATGCCAGTTGCTATGGGACCGGAAACAGGTGAGGCTTCGAGGCCTGCCTGAGTTAAGGAGTAAGGGGTTTGTCCTCTTCAGCCAGCTTAAGGCCTGCCTTTGCAATGAAACTGGATAAGTAGTCCACACAGCTTGTTTTTCATTTGGGGCTATTTTCAGCCCTGGAGCCCAGCAAGGTGGAATGACTGAGATGCTTTTGTTGGGTTCAAGCTTTTGCCAGATCCTATTTGCCAGGATATGGGCCCAACCATTTCCCAGGAGATCAGCTTTTCTAAACAAGCAGTGCTAAAAGGAAGGAGCCTTTCCTTCTCAATGGGGAGTGTAGGAAATGTGACGGTGGGTGTTCAGTTTAATATTTCAACCCAGGTCCTGAATGGAGATGTAGTAGAGTTTGGAACATTGCCCTATGGTGTCTCAGGCAGTTTTGAGGAACTCATCTGGATCCTTCTTGTATTTTTCTGGTCACCTCGATGGCCAGGCTCTACTATGGGAGGGGCTCTGTACATGTGTAGACCTGCTGCTGGCTAGGGATGTGATCTCTTTTGTGTCTGCGTGTCTCTAGGGCGAGCAGAGCAGATGGCTTGGCCTTGCTGTACTGGCAAGCGACCCATCAGTGGTCTGTGTCCAGTAGCCTTCTCGGGAGTTCCCTAAGTTAGCGAGTGCTTCGTGGGTCCAGGCAGCTGTGGTGGGCACCATGCTAGATGCTGAGGTTCCATCAGAGAAGCCTCAGACAAGATCATCGTCTTACTCCTGAGGCTTAACACAGTACCTAACATATAAATAAATACTTGTGGTTTAACCAATGTTGGTATTTCTCACAGGCACTCAGACAGAGGTGGCATGAGAAGGGAGCTAGCAGTCCGAGTGCCTACTGTGTGCAGGTACTGTGTTAAGCGCTTTCACAGGCATTTACTTTTTCATGTAGTCTTCTGATTATTGTTATCAGTATCTCACAGATGAACAATTAAGAGGTTAAATTACTAGGCCAAACTACCCTCTCTTAGCCTTACCTGGCCTCTTTCTTGAGGGTCTGGCCTCTTGCCCTGGCGGATGCCTAATAGGACACATGGGCCTTGTTTTTAGTATCGTGGGGGTGAGCAGGGCTAGTCTGAGTATTTTCTAAGCCAGCAGGAGGTGCAGCTGTATGCTTAGGCTCCGTGTTGATCATATAGGTAGAGATAATAAAATGTGTATAACGTTGAGGAACTACCATCTAATGGGGGAGATAGGGAAACAGATATTACAGGGTAGTAGGCATCAAAGGAGCCATAAAAGCAAGGAGGACACTTTTGTTTTGTGAGGGATGCAGTGAGCAGGGAATTTTACTCTGTGACCTTCTGTACCTGGTTTCTTGTTCTTCCTTTAACAGTTTATGAGTCTTACCTTGTCATCAAGATTGTCAGTCCTTGAGACTAGGTGCTTTTTCTTTTTCTTTTTTTTTCTTGCTGCTTCTTAGATGTCTGACCTGGGCTATGTCACTCACCATTGCAGAACCTCAGTTGCTTATCTGTAAAATGAGGCTAATGATAGATAGGTATGTTACAATCTGAAAGCAGGGCCAATCCAGGTGGTAATCTCTGGAGACCTACCTACTTGTCCCAAGTCTACGATTTCTGTGATCTTACCCTTCTAGTCCTAATATAGGACTGGGCATCCAGCAGGCTTTGAGGGAAGCTTGTCACAGACATTGCTGAGAGTGTTTTATGGCACCTCGCAAGTCTAAGACTTTTCTCCATCACCCCTGTTCGACCCAGCAGCACTGACAGAAGCTCTTGGCTTCTCTTTTGGACTGAGTCAGCTTTTCTGGGCTGGCAATCAAGGTTCGACGTGAGTTTTAAGCTCAAGGGGATATTTAGGTGTGTTTTCTAGCATGGTTTTCTTCATTACCACCTAGGCCAACTAGAGGCAGTGGCTTCCTGCTTTTGCTTCTGGAAGTCACGGCTTGGGCAATGGAGGTTGGGACCACCCTTAGGACTTCCACCTCTCCAAGTTCTGGGCCAGAAGTCTAAAGTGCCATGAAATACTCTTGTCTGCGTACAATACCCACTTGAGCTCTAAGCTTGCAACATACTCAACTTTGGTAAGACTTGGGGAGGGTCGTGGAGGGGGTCTCAAGGGACCTAGGGAGACGTCACAGGAACTCTGAGCGATAGCTGAGTCCACCACTAATCAAATTGTTAGTAATAATAAAAATAATGCTGTTAATTGTTATGACAGAAAATGTATATTGAGTATATATATGTTAGGTACAATTCTGCATTTACCTTATTTAATCCACACAACAGCCAATGAGATAGATATTGGTATTCTCATTTTATAAATGCGGAATCTAAGGTCACATATCTAGTAATTGGTGGAAGTGGGACTCAACCTAATTAGAAATTTAATGTTCTAATTCCAAAGTCTATGTTTTTAACCATTGCACTATGCTGTCTCCCCAGTGATCTGGATATATGCTTGTATTTCTGTGGGCCAGGCTGCCTCTTTGGGGAAGGAAATGTGATCATAGGCTGTCTCTTCCTTAGCACCTGAGTCATGTATTTTTGGAATGCCTGCTGAGTGGCAGGCACTATTCAGATACCAGGGGTACTAATTTTATTAATTCATATTTTTATTCAATAAAAAGGTAATATAGCATAAAGTTAAGAGCACTGAGCTAGATCCAGACTCCTGGCTCTACTTCCTACTAACTTTGTGACCTTGGACAAGTTATTCAACCTCTTTTAAATTGATTAATATGTTTAAAGCTCTTCGAACAGTGCTGGCACAGAGTAAATGGTCAATAAATGTTAGCTATTATTAAGATGATTTCTAAATTGAGGGCTAATAAATGTATCAGGCTGTGGGAATACAGTGGTAAACAAGATAATCTCAACCCTGTCCTTAAAGAGTTTATAACCTAGCAAGGAAGATAGATTTTTAAACAAATGATTAGAAATATGCTGAGTGCTATGAAGAAGTGTAGAGTGTGGTGGGTTCCTGTGTGGAGGGACCTGACACTGACTGGGGGCTCAGGATTCTCTGAGTCATAGGTAGGGGAACAGCACAAACTCTGGGGCCCAACTGCCTGGGTTCACATACTGGCTCTGCCATTTATTAGCTGTGCTACTTTGGGCAAGTTACTTTAAAAAATTTTTTTATTTATTTATGTTTATTTATTGGCTACATTGGGTCTTTGTTGCTATGCACGGGCTTTCTGTAGTTGTGGTGAGCGGGGGCTGCTCTTCACTGCAGTGCGAGGGCTTCTCAATGCTATGGCTTCTCTTGTTGCAGAGCACAGACTCTAGGCGCATGGGCTTCAGTAGTTGCGGAGCATGGGCTCTTGAGTTGTGGCTTCTGGGCTGTAGAGCACAGGCTCAGTAGTTGTGGCACATGGGCTTAGTTGCTCTGCAGCATGTGGGATTTTCCCGGCCCAGGGATCTGACCCGTGTTCCCTCCATTGGCAGGTGGATTCTTTACCACTGTACTACCAGGCAAGCTCTGGGCAAGTTACTTAATTAGCCTGTGCCTTTTATCTGAATAATGAGGAAAGTAATAGTATCTATCTCACAAGATAGTTATGAGGATTAATAAGTAATATCTGCAAAGTGCTTAGGGCAGGGCCTGGCATATAAGTACTCTGTGTATATGTTAAATAAATAGATGCTTTTATGCATTTATGCTTTTTTTTTTTTTTTTTTTTGCTGTGCTCAGGCTTTCTTTAGTTGCGTTGAGCGGGCGGCTGCTCTTCATTGTGCTGCACAGGCTCCTCGTTGCCGTGGCTTCTCTTGTTGCAGATCATGGGCTCTAGGTGCCTGGGCTTCAGTAGTTGCAGTAGATGTGCTCAATAGTTGTGACTCACAGGCTCTAAAGCACAGGCTCAGTAGTTGTGGTGCACGGGCTTAGTTGCTCTGCGGCATGTGGGATCTTCCTGGAGCAGGGATCGAACACATGTTCCCTGCATTGGCAGGCGGATTCTTAACCACTGTGCCACCTAGGAAGCCCTGCATTTATGCTTTTTAAAGCATAAATCTTGGTATTCCTTTTTTTTTTCCCCCTATGGTTTTTTTTTTATTATTATTTTTTTGGGGGTACACCAAGTTTTGGTATTCCTTTTTAAAAAACCCTTTATTAACTTGTCTTATCTTGTAGGTCAAAGTCCAAGTTCTCTAATATGGCATATAATAGGGTGATGATATTTTCCTGGGATAGTCCTTGTTTATAACTATTTTCCTGGCTCTCTTTTACTCTCATAGTGACCCTGTTTAGACCATAAATTAGGTGGCCACCCCCTATGAGGCTTTCCATGATCTGACCTCTTCACATTGCTCCAGTCTCATCTTTTGACGTTGCTTCGCTCGTACCTTATCTAAGTGTTTCTGTAAGTAACTTGTCATTTCTGAAAGGCATGCCTTTTGTTTTTTTTTCTATTTTTCTTCAGTTCTGAGCCTTTGCATATGCTGTTCCCTCTGCCTGGAATTATGTTCTCCTTTCGCCTCCGTTTTTTTTCTCTACCACTGCCCTCCTGATATATACCTATTCATTCTTCAAGAGATACTTCATTTATCTTCCCTATGAAGAAATGGCCTTGCATTCCTAGCTAGGTTGTTCGTTTTCTCTTTTGTACCATTACTGTAATTAGTATAGATCTTCATTATGATTCTTATCACCATTGTACTGAAGTTGTTTGCTTTTATGTCCTCCTACCAGATTTTGAATTGCTAGAGGGCAGGGACCAAGTATTCTTTATTTCATTAAAAAAATTGAGTTACGGCATACATACGATAAAATGAATGAAATGCTTGATGAATTTTTACATATGTGTATACCCATGTAACTACCACCCAGATCAAGACAGAGATAACTTCAGAGTTTAGCATAGAGATTGGCAGACATTTTCCGTAAAGTAGCAGACAGTAAATATTTTAGGGCCATACGGTTTTTGTTGAAGTGGCAAGTTGTTGCGGGAAGGCAGTCATAGACAATATGCAAATGATCATGCATAGCTGTGTTCCAGTAAAATTTTATTTGCAAAAACAAATGTTGGGCTAGATTTGGCCTAAGGGCACAGTTTGCTGATCTCTTATCTAGCACAAGTACCCATGGATAAGACAGAAGCTCAGTAAATGTCTGTTGAATTATAGACAAAGACCTTGATCTCAGAAACCCTTTTCTTGATTTTCTAGTAATGGACCAGCTTGTATCTCCAGAGCAGGGCTGTGCTTTTGAGAGGTACTTTTTTTTTTAATTAAATTAATTAATTTAATTTATTTTATTTTTGGCTGTATTGGGTCTTGGTTGCTGCGCATGGGCTTTCTCTAGGTGTGACGAGTGGGGGCTACTCTTTGTTGCGGTGTGCGGGCTTCTCATTGCGGTGGCTTCTCTTGTTGCGGAGCACGGGCTCTAGGTGCACAGGTTTCAGTAGTTGTGGCTCGCGGGCTCTAGAGCGCAGGCTCAGTAGTTGTGGCGCACGGGCTTAGTTGCTCCGTGGTATGTGGGATCTTCCTGGACCATGGCTCGAACCCGTGTCCCCTGTGTTGGCAGGTGGATTCTTAACCACTGCACCACCAGGGAAGCCTGAGAGGTACTTCTTGAAGCAGGTTGCCTTTTCACAAGTTGTTCATATCCATAAGGGAATAAAAATGTCATCCCTTCCAGCACAACTTTGGTGGCCTGTGGTCTCTGGAAATTTAGAGATCCATGAAAGCAGTAAAGGAGTTTATTTGTGTGAGTCCCTCATAGTCCCTTGAGGCTGTGGACTATGTCTTATTAATTTTGTCCTTAGTGCCTAGCTAGCGTAAGGTCTTAGACAGGGATGCTTAGTAAATATTTGTTTTTGAATGAATAAATGAATTTAAGTTGCTTTCAGTATTTCAGTAAGCCTAATGAAAATTGTATACTTACGTACAATTCAAGTGTCTTTGCTTTTGGTTTTAATTATGCCAGAGCTGTGTGGTAATACTAGTTTGCCCATGCTGATTGGTGATTTGACTGGCAGTTGATGGCATCATAGGACATAAACCTGTCCAGTGAGTGAATGACCTTGGACACAAGTACAGAGCCAAAATAAGCAACTGGTAGCGGGGCGCAGTGCTTGAATGTCTACATGTTTACTTTCACTTTCTTGCTCATTTAGCATCAAAGCCAGGATGGAGGGGTGTGTAATTTCACAATATTGTTATGAACTTCTGATAATTGTGTGTGGTTGGTTAAAATCTGGACCAGCATTTTGAAAAGAAAAAGTAGTGATAATAAACACAGCTGAGAATGTTGAATTACTTCTCAATGAATGTACTTTGTTTATAGACAGAATCATTCAAAACATGAGGAACTGTGAAAGGAAAATAATCAAAGTGTTGATAAAAAGGATAGGTCCTATTAGTTCTGAGTTAGGAATAGGCAGCTAAATTCTGTCATCGACACTACACTTTCTCCCCTAATGGTTGGCCTTCATCATAGGCACCTTTTACTTGTTTTCTTCATCTGGGACTTGTAGTTTAGACACCTAGATCCTAGGTCTCTAGGATTTACCCTAGAGCTAGTCTGAGGGTAAATTTTCAGTAATCTTTAGGGCACTTTCCCATTACCTGTCCTCCCCTCACCCGCCAAACACACACGCACTAAACCTGGCCAGGCATACAGAGGTCGCCCACTGAGTGCCCCTTACCTCCTGCTTCTTCTCATGTCTTAACAGAATTTACGCGTATTTGCTGAGGATTGGAAGGGATTGGCATGAAGATTAGGGTGGGGTGGGGTTGAGTAACTTTACTGTCAGGAAAAAAAGGCAAATTCTCTCCCTAATGGTCCTAATAATAATGAACATATAGAGGTTAAGAATGTAAAGGATTTCAGTCCCTCATTTTTCTGATCTTCATTGCTACCCTGGGAGGTAGTCCTATCTGCATGAGCATAAGACTAAGGGGTCACGCTGCTATTAGGGGAGCGGAGCCGAGATTTGAAGCCAGGTTTTCTTACTCAGGTATCTGTGTCCCGTATAACGCAGGAGTGGTTTTCCAACTGTTCCTAGGTGTCCTAGGGCTTCTCAGAGGTGCCTCAGGAATCGCCGTGGGAGGGGTGAGTCATGGGAAGAACTCTAGACTTTTCTCACATGTCACAACCATAATGCCTTTCCATTCAGCTTAGGTTTTAACTTTAAAAAAAAACCTTTTTTATTATGGAAAATTTTAAACATATTTACAGCTAGAGAGGGCAGTATAATGAACCCCTATGTGCCCGTTACTCCCCGTATACAATTACATCCTCATGGCCAATTTTGTCAATTTTCTTTCATCTTTATCCCCCCACACCCTTGGTTTACTTTGAAGCAAATTCCAGACGTATTTCATTCACAAACATTTTAGTATATATTTCTAAAAGAACTGTATCTGAAAACATAACCAAAATGTCATTATCATGCTTAAAAATACAGCAGTAATCCCTTAATATCAACAGTTAGTGTTTAAATTTCTCATAATGACTTAAAATTTTTTTAAAGTTGATTTATTCATATCAGTGTCCAAAGAAGGTCTACACATTGATTGATCTAAATCTTTTTTCTTTTTTTCTTTTTTTTTTGGCTACTTTGGGTCTTCGTTGCTGTGTGTGGGCTTTCTCTAGTTGTGGTTAGTGGGGGCTACTCTTCATTTTGGTGCTCAGGCTTCTCATTGCAGTGGCTTCTCTCGTGGAGCACGGGCTCTAGGTGCACAGGCTTCAGTAGTTGTGGCTTGCAGGCTGTCGAACACAGGCTCGGTAGTTGTGGCGCATGGGTTTAGTTGCTCTGTGGCATGTGGGATCTTCCTGGACCAGGGCTCAAACCTGTGCCCCCTGCATTGGCAGGCGGATTCTTAACCACTGCACCACCAGGGAAGTCCTGATCTAAATTTTGAGTCTCATCTAATCCCTAGCTTCCCCCATCTTCCTTTTCTTTTCCTTGAAATTTTGTATTGAAGAAGCTGGGTCATTTGTCCTGAAGAGTTTCCCAATTTCTGGATTTTGCTGATTATCTTCCTATGATGGTATTTAACATGTTCCTACGTCCTCTGTATTTTCTATAAATTGGTAGTTGGATCTTAAGGCTTGATCAGATTCAGGTTCAATCATTTCCTTCCTTCCTTCCTTCCTTCCTTCCTTCCTTCCTTCCTCTCTCTTTCTTTCATTTTTTTGAAAATATGTTTAACCATGTCTGATTTTCTCTCTTTTTGTAATGTTAAGATTGAGGAATGGGTTCAGAGGTTGTCAGCTTGATTTATTCATTAAAATATTTCCCATCAGCTTTTTGTCTAATGATTTTAGGAGCCACTCATGTTTACTACCTAGATCCATTACTTCAGTAGAGACCTAATTAGATATTGAGACTCCTAATTAGGTTTAATTTGAACTGCATTTGAAAAAGAGGGTTACATTGTTTAAAAATAAAGTTTGAAAACTGTTGGATTGTAGCTGTCTCTAAGAGCACCAGTTAGGACAGGAACTAGGAACTGTGAAGCAGGACAGTGACTATAACTAACTTGTAAGACTTCTTAAACTTCTTTACTTCCTCATGTGTGTTGTTTTTGGCCTATATTCTTTCCCAACCCAACAGTTAAACTCTTACAACAATAAGGGCCCGTGTGTTTTAACTGTTGAAGGGTGAGGTGAATGGACTGACGGTTTAATCCTAGATCCAGGCTTGGGGGAGGGAGCCCTAAGGGACAGAGTGAGAGTTCTGCTTTAATGAGCAAAGGAAGTGGTTAAGTCCCTAGGGCCTATGCAGCCTGAAGAGCTTGAAAAATGGCCTCGGGAGCATCTAAGACAAAATACTCCTAGCTGAGAATGGGACAACCAGGACCTTGTCCTTACCCCTTATTCCGCAGCATGAGGGGACTCCCTAGTCTGTCCAGAGGGCCTGGCTGGTCGGGCTTCAGTTGTGTCACATCTGACATGTTCCAGACCCAGGGTCCTGGGCTGGACTCTTAGGAATCCTAAACTGATAACCTGAGGACAGCCTGAGGGCTCCTTGTTTTGGCTCTGTTCTAAGGAAGGCAGAGGACAAGAACCTCTCAGCAGAAGCTTTGGCTGATCCTTAGCCGGCAATACCTTGTCACTCTAGCCAAGAGAAGAGCTTCCGTGGAGCACTTGGTGTTCTCTAGCCTTTGCAGAGGTCACAGGCAGACAGGGCAGGGGAGTGAGGCCTTAATTAGCTAGGGACTGCTGGAGCAAAGCCATTTGGCAGTGTCTCACCTCAGCTTCTCAGTGGAACTGGCTCCTTCCCCTAATGACGGTGCAAATACGCCCTCCTTTTTTAGTTTTTGATCTCTGAGGGATCACTCTTCTTCAGTGATCTTCAAGACAGTTGTATGCAGTGTGGTTCAAAGCTGATTAAAAGCCAGATAAGTGGTATGACAAAAATTCCTTCCATCTGTGCATTGCTTTTTAACCACTGAAGCATATTTTTATTTCATTTGTTCCAAACCAACAGTTCTGTGCTTTGTGGACGAGGAAATTGAAGCCCAGAAAGGAGAAGTAACTAAGATTATAGCTAATTAGATTCTGGATTCCCAGACTAGTATTCTTTCTATCAATATATGTAGGACAAGGGGAAAGGAGGAGGATTGTAAGTGAAATTGAATGAAATTGAGCAACTTTTATGTGCCAGTCTTAGTTTTCTCAGAAAGGTACATGGTAAAAAATGTTACCACTCTGAGTCCCAAAGTGCTTAAGTGACAGCTAAGATCGTATAGCTAAGAACGGCTGTGCCTGGGTTCAGGTCTAAGTCTGTTTGACTTTGAAGTCTATGTATTTCTATCATTAAACTATATTGCTTGATAGGTGTTTACTCTAAAAAATCGTTATTGAGCAGCAAATACAGTGCTAGGTATGAGGGATACAAGGAAGTATAAGGTTTAGTAACCTCTGCCTTCGCGGAATTCATAATTTGGTGATGCTCGCTGCTGTGGTAGTGGGAATGGTGACAAAGGGGTAGATAGAGGAATGGGAAGAGGGGCAAGGGGACCCGGGGGGTCCCCTAGTGGTTGGTGGGAGAGAAGTTGTCAGGGGAGGCTTCCCTGAGAAGTTGGTACCTCAGCTAGTCTAGCGATGAAGGACATGAGCCCTAGGGTTGGTCTGCCTGGGTCCCATCACTTGTTAGTAATATTTGGGTGAGTTACTTAACCTCTGAGTCTGCTTCCTGATCTCTGACATGGAGATAACCATCTTATCCACCTCATAGGGTTGCTGTGGAGGTTGAGATGAGATAATCCATGCTGAGCATGCAGCAGATTGCCTGACACATAATAAACTCATTAATTGTCAACTTTGTAACTGTGATTGTCTACCGTGTGTTTCTCCCGTACTCAGCTCGTGGGGACAAATGAAGCCAGGCTCTCTTAGGACCTCTTATCATCAGTGAAGTGGGGCCTTATTTAAGTGATTTCAAAGTATTCCTTTCAGGCCTGAGATTCGGTCAAAGTAAAAACTGCCAGCTTGTTTCCAGGAGGGCAACTGGCAAGTAGCTTTGTGTCTGGCAGCAACCCAACCTAGTTTGTGCTCCCTAAAGCCATCTCTGGTTGGCCCCTGGAAGTGCTACATCTGATAAAGACCCCTCTTTTCTCTGCTGTCTCTTCATTGGATAGTCTGGAAGCTGGCCTCTTGTAGAAACTGGTCTTTTCCCCTAGAGCCGATGTCCTTCATCACTAGACTAGCTGAGGTACCAACTTCTCTGGGAAGCCTTCGCTAACAATTTCCCCTTCCCTGAGCTCCTATTGCCCTCCATCCCTCTCTCTATCCCTGTTTCCCTGTTCTCTGTCACAGCAGTGAGCATCACCAAGTATGAGTTCCACGAAGGCAGAGATTATTAAATCTTATGCTTCCTTGCATCCCTTGCTGCATTTCATCTGCAGCTCAATAGAGATTTTTTAGAGTGAACAACTGTCAAGGAATGTAATATAATGATGGAAAGACACAGGCTTTAAAGTCAAACAGACATCGATCTGAATCTAGGTTAACCTTCCCATAAGTTTATTGTGATGGAGAAAGTAATGTAAGTTTAGTATTCCAAGTGGTCCAGGCATTCTCTCCTACTTGAGGGTCCTGTCCATTTTGTGTAACTGTGGAGTAACATATATTTATATATTTTACAGTGCACTCTTTTAAAATAAGTGTTCTTTAGAACATCACCATCATATGAAAAGACAATAGGTATTAGTCTATAAAAGACCTTTGAGATCAAGTTTGAAAAAGCTGTGAGTCTTTAATATGGTAAGGAAAGATATGCAGGGTTTTCTACATTTAACATATTTAAAAAAATTTATTACTGTTTTTTGGCTGTGCTGTGAGACATGCTGGATTTTAGTTCCTCGACCAGGGATTGAATCTGCACCCCCTGCCTTGGAAGCTAAGACTTAACCACTGGACTGCCGGGGAAGTCCCTACATTTTTTTTTAAGTTGAAGTATAGATGATTCCACATTTTTTGATCATGGAATCCTCCCCCCGCCAAAAAAACCCCACAACAACCCATCTCTTGATATTTCATAAAATACCAGTGTTCCATGAGATACAGTTAGGTAAAATGAACATAAAGTGGCTCCCTGATTTTCTGTTAGTTGGGCTTGAAGAAGTAGAACGGCAAACTGTCCTTTGGCTGGCAGAGTTCCTCCAGGACTCTCCTTCTTTTCATAGACTGGGGGGTGGGGGGGGTGCGGGGGGTGGTTGTTATAGAAAGCTAGAGATCTTGGTTAATCCACCAGTTCCTGGTTATGTCCCAGACAGTCAATGGTAGGAGATTTAGCTAATTGAGCCTCTATCATCCGCCTTGTTTGCTACTTCTGGAGGGAGAGGTAAACACTCTGCTTTGAGCCAATAATGCTTAGTTTAATCAGAGAGCTATCTATTTGCTCTCTTGTTAGTTGCAGTTGGCCAAGAAGTAGGTGGGGTAGGGGGGATTGCATTCAATATTCCAGTCTTATGGAGTTCTGGGTTCCAGTTTCACTTTCCTTTAAGTGAGGTACTTCTACCTTCTCAAGCTTGGTTTTCTTATTTTAAAGATGTAGAAGTTGTGTTAGACAACTTACATTCAATAAATATTTATGAAACATTTACCATGATCCAGTCACTGTCCTAGGGTGACAGGAAGGTAGTGATGGAAAACCAGACGCTGCCTCAGGAACTTAATCTAGTAGAGATGATTAGGTTTTGTGTGTGTGCAAGTGTGTGTTAAAGATTAAGATTTTAGTAGCCGAGGGAAGGCAGACCTTTGTCTGAGTCACTGTAGTCTAGCAGGCTTCCTGGTGATGGTGTGACTTAGTGTCTACAACTGTAAGGTTTTTTTTTAAAATAATTTTAGTTTTTTCCTTTTTTTCTTATTTTATTTTATTTATTTGTTTTATTTATTTTTATTTTTTGGCTGCACCAGGTCTTATCTGCAGCACACAGGATCTTCATTGCGGCATGTGGGATTTTTAGTTGCGGCATGTGGACTCTTTGTTGCAGCATGTGAATTCTTAGCTGCAGCATGTGAACTCTTAGTTGTGGCATGCATATGAGATCTAGTTCCCTGACCAGGGATCGAACCGAAGCCCCCTGCGTTGGGAGAATGGAGTCTTACCCACTGGACCACCAGGGAGGTCCCTGTAAAGTTTTTTTTGTTTGTTTTTGTTTTTTTTGCTTTGCTTTGTTTTGTTTTTTTAAGCTCTTTATTGGAATGTAATCGCTTTACACTCTTGTACCAGCTTTTGAGGTACACCAAAGTGAATCAGCTGTATTTATACATATATCCCCATATCCCCTCCCTCCTGTGACTCCCTCCCGTGGCTCCCTCCCGCTCTCCCTGTCCTGGCCATCTAAGGCATCACCCATCATCGAGGTGATCTCCCTTTGTTATACAGCAACTTCCCACTAGGTATCTATTTTACAGTTGGTAGTGTATCTATGTCTATGCTACTCTCTCACTTCATCCCAGCTTCCCCTTCGCCCCTCGTGTCCTCCAGAAAGAAACATGTGCCTTATGGTACATATTTACAATAGCCAGGATATGGAAGCAACCTAAATGCCCATCAACAGATGAATGGATAAAGAAGATGTGGCATATATATACAATGGAATATTACTCAGCCATAAAAAAGAATGAAATGGAGCTATATGTAATGAGGTGGATAGACCTAGAGTCTGTCATACAGAGTGAAGTAAGCCAGAAAGAGAAAAAAAAATACTGTATGCTAACTCATATATACGGAATCTAAAAAAAAAAAATGGTACTGATGAACACAGTGACAGGGCAAGAATAAGGATGCAGATGCAGAGAATGCCCTGTAAGGTTTTCATACTGCAGAAGTTCAGGGAAGCATTTGGATTGTGCAGGTGACCTGAGTGCAGGTAGAGTGAACATCTAGTGCTCAGGAGAAGGTGGTATCCTGTACTACTCTTAGCCATGGCATCTCCTATGGGCACTGTGCTGAGGGGGCTTATTTCCGGGGCAGTTGAAGGTAGCACTGCCAGAGAGAATTTGCAGCTAAGGACAGAGGGAGGGGCTGGGCAGATGGGGATTGGTATTGTGGGTAGGGGGAAAGAATGGTAAGTAATGAAGTCAGAAGTTAAAAGGGTTGGGAACTGGTGAGCTGAAGAATGTGAAATGGGTCAGGGTAATAGTTCATGTTTCAGACTATGAATGGTAGAGGACTTGAAACCTGAATATGTTTTATGTAATTTACGAAGTTCTTTCCATGTGCCAGGCACTGTTGTTAGCATTTTTAATGCTAAGCTTATTTCTTTTTTCATTATTTACTTATTATTATTAGTGTATTTAATCTTTATACCAGCTCTAAGAGGGTGGTACTATTATTTTCTTATTTTAAAGGTGAGAAAACTGAGGCCCAGAGAACTTAAATAACGTGCTTTAACTCATATGGTTAATAAATGATGAAGTTAGGATTCATGCCTGGGTGATATTTTTCTAGAAACCTTGCTCTTAATCACCACATTATACAGTTTAGGCCATGATACATCATACAGTGAGAAGCCACCATAGATTTCTGGCTAGTGAAGGAACTTGTTGCAAGTAGTGTGGTACAGGGCAGTTTCCCAAGTGGGGGGTGGGATTGAAGGCAAGAAGACTTGCCACAGTTTGTTGTAGTAATCACCTCAGTTCCTTTTGAAGGTGTAGAAACTAATCTATGACAGAGAAGGCAAGAATATACAATGGAGGAAAGGCAGCTTCTTCAATAAGTGGTACTGGGAAAATTGGACAGCTACATGTAAAAGAATGAAATTAGAACACTCCCTAACACCATACACAAAAATAAACTCAAAATGAATTAAAAACCTAAATGTAAGACTGGGGACACTGTAAAACTCTTAGAAGAAAACATAGAAAGAACACTCTTTGACATAAATCACAGCAAGATCTTTTTTGACCCACCTCCTAGAGTAATGAAAATAAAAACAAAAATAAACAAATGGGACCTAATGAAACTTAAAAGCTTTTGCACAGCAAAGGAAACCATAAACAAGGCAAAAAGACAACCCTCAGAATGGGAAAAAATATTTGCAAATAAAGCAACAGACAAGGGATTAATCTCCAGAATATACAAACAGCTCATGCAGCTCAATACCAAAAAAACAACCCAATCAAAAAATGGGCGGAAGACCTAAACAGACATTTCTCCAAAGAAGACATACAGATGGCCAAGAGGCACAACATCACTAATTATTAGAGAAATGCAAATCAAAACTACAATGAGGTATCACCTCACGCCAGTCAGAATGAACATCATCAAAAAATCTACAAACAATAAATGCCAGAGAGGGTGTGGAGAAAAGGGAACCCTCTTACTCTGTTGGTGGGAGTGTAAATTGATACAGCCACTGTGAAGAACAGTATGGAGGTTCTTTAAAAAACTAAAAAAAGAATTACCGTATGACCCAGCAATCCCACTGCTGGGCATATACCCAGAGAACACCATAATTCAAAAAGACACATACACCCCAATGTTCATCACAGCACTGTTTACAATAGCCAGGTCATGGAAGCAACCTCAATGTCCATCAACAGATGAATGGATAAAGAAAATGTAGTACATATATATAATGGAATATTACCCATCCATAAAAAGAAACAAAATTGGGTCATTTGTAGAGACATGGATGGACCTAGAGACTGTCATACAGAATGAAGTAAGTCAGAAAGAGAAAAACAAATATCGTATATTAACGCATATATGTAGAATCTAGAAAAATGGTACAGATCAACCTGTTTGCAAGGCAGAAATAGAGACACAGATATAGAGAACAAAAGTATGGAAACCAAGGGGGGAAGAAGGGAATGGGATGACTTGGGAGATTGGGATTGACCTATATACACTAATATGTGTAAAGTAGATAACTAATGAGAACCTGCTGTATAGCACAGGGAACTCTATTCAGTGCTCTGTGGTGACCTAAATGGGAAAAAAATCCGAAAAAGAGGGAATGTATGTATACATATAGCTGATTCACTACGCAGTACAGCAGAAACTAACACACCATAGTAAAGCAACTATAGAAATCATTTTTAAAGAATTTTAATCTATAGAAAAGTCTCCTATCCCCTGCCTGTTCCAGACGGGGGGCCCCAGGAGTCAGGTCAGAAACACTTCCTCTGGGGTCAGAGCCCAAGCAGCATCTGGAAGCATTTGCAAGAGGGGAAGTTGAACCTGTTAAGACTTCCTGTTGCCATTAGAGTTTGTTCTCCCGATATGGGGGTAATACCCCCTGTCATAATTGATAATGAACCTGCTTGCTCATCTTGAGAGACTGGGCAAGCGGGCTGGGGTACAGAGATGTGACATGGTCCTTGTCTTTGAGCAATCCACAAATTACTGAGAAGATAAGCACATAAGCAAGTACACTCAATATACTGTCACAAATGCTACAATAGAGGAACATAGCAAAATATACTGAGAGAGAAAGGAAGTAGGGTCTAAATGCTTAGTAAGAGAGAGTCAGGGCGACCTAGAGGGGTGGGATAGGGACGATGGGAAAGAGGTCACGAGGGAGGGGTTATGGGGATATATGTATATATACAGCTGATTCACTTTGTTGTACAGTAGAAACTAACATAACATTGTAAAGCAATTATACTCCAATAAAGATGTATTAAAAAAAATAAAAGAGTCAGGGAAGGCTTCAGAGATGTTCAAGCTGGATTTTTAAGGATAACCAGAAGTATGCCAGGCAGAGAGGGCCCTGGGATGCATTCTGGACATTGTGAGTGTGGAAGTACATGGCATATTCAGGGAGTGGTGAGTTGCTCATCGTGCTGCACTGTTGGGCTGCTTGGGAGGGATTCTGAATAGCGAAGACTTTAAATTCTATTGGAGTTGAGCTTTACTGTAAATATTTAAGATGGAGAATGTCATAGTCAGAGTGGTGTTTTAGAAAATCTCTTTGATGCCTATGCTTAGGAGGATTAGAATGAATTGATTAAACTAGAGGCAGGGAAGCCAGTCAGAAGACTGTTGCGGTAGCAAATGATGAGGCTGGAACCAGGTCAGTGGTCATGGGTGTTGATTTAAATTGTGGGACTAAAGGAAGAGGGGAGAAGTTTTAGGTGTCTGGGTATTACTATGATGCTGTTAACACATGGAATACAGGCTGGAGAGGCTGGTTTGGGGAAGTTAATGTTGGTTTTGAGATGCCTATGGGTGACATTTGGAGAAAATATCTGGTACTTGGGGAGAAGATATTAGTTTTGGAGCTCCTGAGAGAGGTAGGATTGATCGTAGACGTAGGAATGATGACTTCTAAGTGAGAGTGGAAACCATAGGAATAGATGAAATTGCCTGAGTAAAATGGGGAATGAAAAGAGGCTGGGGATAGAGCCAGAGAAACTCTGATATGTGTGGCCAGAAAAGTTAGGGAAGGCATCTGAGGATCAGTCAGAGTGGTAGGAGAAAGTACTGCCTGGGAAGCCAGGAATGAGAAAGGTTTGTAAGAGGAGGCGAACGTTTGTTGGAGCTGAGGACAAGTAGGGTGAGCCCTGAAATGGGGCTACTGAGTCATTGGTGACCTGATGAAGGCAGTTTCAGTGGAGGGGTGGAGATAGAAGCTAGACTGCTGTGGCTTAGGGAGTGAGTGTCCGGTGAGGGCTTAGAGGCAGCAAGTACAGACTTCTCTTTTGAGAAATATGGTGGTAAGAAAAGGAAGGAAAGAGGGTAATATTTTGAAGAGGAGCCAGGGGAGGCAGGTTCAAATATTTTGTTTTTCCAAAGTTGGGGACTGGAATGGGGACCTGAGCTGGTATAGGTTGAGGGACAACAGGCAGAGAAAGGTGGTCAAGTAAAGGTGCCATGGGTCACTGAATACTCCATGTTATCATGGGAGCTCTAAACTGTGGTGCTGTGCTGAAGCCTGCAGTCACTGGAAAGAGTGTGGGGTAGACAAGAGAGATCTTGATATTCATAATAATTAATGACAGTAGCATGTATTGAGTAACCACTGTATGCCAGGAACTTTTTTTTTTAAAATACATCTTTATTGGAGTATAATTGCTTTACAATGTTGTATTAGTTTCTACTGTACAACAAAGTGAATCAGCTGTATGTATACATATATCCCCATATCACCTCCCTCTTGAGCCTCCCTCCCACCATCCCTATCCCGCCCCTCTAGGTCGTCACAAACCACTGAGCTGATCTCCCTGTGCTATGCAGCAGCTTCCTATTAGCTATCTATTTTACATTTGGTAGTGTATGTATGTCAGTGCTACTCTCTCACTCCATCACAGCCTTGCCTCCCCCCCGGGTCCTCAAGTCTGTTCTCTACATCTGCATCTTTATTCTTGCCCTGCCACTAGGTTCATCAGTACCATTTTTCTAGATTCCATAGATATGCGTTAGCATATGGTATTTGTTTTTCTTTTTCTGCCTTACTTCACTCTGCATGACAGACTCTGGGTCCATCCACCTCACTACAAATAACTCAATTTCATTCCTTTGTATGGCTGAGCAATATTCCATTGTATATATGTGCCACATCTTCTTTATCCATTCATCTGTTGATGGGCATTTAGGTTGCTTCCACATACTGGCTATTATAAATAGTGCTCAGGAGCTTTTCTAGATACAGCTAAACATTAGATGCAATTCTAATGCTTACCACAACTCCAAGAAATAAGTATTGTCACCATTATCTGGATGTGGAAACAGACAAGTTAAGAAGTATATAGCTAGTTAGTGGTGGAGCCACAGTTTCAGCCTGGGTCTGTGAAACTATAAGGTGTACTCTTTCTGCTCCACAGTGCTGTTTTTTCCATTAGGAGCTCAATGTGGAGACTCTAAAGAGGGCTGGAAGGGAGAGTAGGCATGGATGGGCCACAGGGACAACGGTAGATTTCTGAAATTGGTCCTAGCCTGGAGGGAACATGACTTAATCTCTGGGATGAAGGAGAAAGGTCTTGGTCTGGCCTTGCCCTGCCTTCTCTCTGCTTAGCCAAGGCTTTGGTGACTGCAGGATTTCATTTTATTTTTCTCCATCTTTCTGTAACTTCCTACCAGGGCCTCTGAGGTCCCAGCTGCTGCCTGTTATTGACCGTTTACAGAGAAAAAGAATCCACCTCTAAGCCCATAGGGCTTATCCTTTCTGACAAGCTACCTGCGAGGGATTGCTGAACTGTAGGATGGCCCTCTCTCTGGCACAGGGCATATGGTAGGCTTCTTCCTGAGAAATATTTCTATTTGAAATGAATAATTTTGGATCGGTAGAAAGAGCAAAACACTGAAAATTAGAAGACACGATTTCCAGCCTAAGTGATCGCCCAGGTTATTTTGGACAAGTCACTTCCCCCTTTTGTGTACTTACTTGACATGAAGTAGGGCCTGTCTTATTCATCCCTGTATCCCACATACTTGGCACGTGGCCTGACGGAAAATGTGGCCTGAGTAAGTTTATATGGAGTAAGTTAATTTGCTCATCTGTTAAACAAGGGAATTGGACCTTTCGATTTCTAAAAGTCATTCCAATTCTGTGTGTTGCTCTATGAAGATTTATATGCTTTAATTATAAAATAATTAGTATTGTCATTTATTTAGCACCTACTTTTTGCCCAGGCACTGTATGAGGCTCTTTACACATTTATTTTATTTTTTAAAAAATTAATTAATTAATTTAAAAATTTTATTTATTTTGGCTGCATTGGGTCTTTGTTGCTGTGCGCAGGCTTTATTTTGTTGCAGCAAGCAGGGTCTACTCTTCATTGTGGTGCAGAGGCTTCTCCTTGTGGTGACTTCTCTTCCTGCGGAGCATGGGCCCTAGAGCACGTGGGCTTCAGTAGTTGTGGCTCATGGGCTCTAGAGCACAGGCTCAGTAGTTGCGGCACACGGGCTTAGTTGCTCTGTGGCATGTGGGATCTTCCCAGACCAGGGATCGAACCCGTGTCCCCTGCATTGGCAGGCGAATTCTTAACCACTGCACCACCAGGGAAGTCCCATATTTACTTTACTGAGATGACTTTTTAAACTTAAAATTTTTGTCTGGTCCTTTGGAGATACTGTGGTCCCTTGGATAGTAAACTCCATGAGGACAGTATCTGCCTGTCTCTAGTGCTAAACACAGTCCTGGGCATGTGATGAATACTTGGTAAATGTTTGTTGAGCAAATGAATGAATGGATGTCTTATCATTACAACAATCCTGTAACATAGGTAGTATTAGCCCCATCTTACAGATTAGAAAATTGAGGTTTAAAGGTTATAGAACTAATAAGTGGCTAAGATGGAAGATTCAAACTCAATGCTGTCTAACTCTAAAATTGGTACCTTGGGACTTCCCTGGTGGTCCAGTGGGTAAGACTCCATACTCCCAATGCAGGGGGCCTGGGTTTAATGCCTGGTCAGGGAACTGGATCCCACATGCCGCAACTAAGAGTTCTCATGCTGCAACTAAAAGATCCTGAGTGCTGCAACTAAGACCCGATGCAGCCAAATAAATAAATAAATAATAAAAATAAAAATAAAATAAAATAAAATAGGTGTCTTTACCACTTAACACCACAATGCCTCCACTTATCTAGTGTTTTAATTGAAAATTTGAAAGGAGGGAAGGGAGTTGAGGAATTGGGGATGGGGTTAGAGATTGGGCACTGAAGTTTAAATATTCATGGTAAGTGTTGACAAGTATTTCTAGCACCTTAAGAAACAAAGCGATTATAATAGCAGTTACTGTTCACTGAGTAATTCATTTATTGAGTAATAAATGAATGGCATTTAAAAGCCACTTTAATGGTTTTAATTATCATCTGTTAATTGACAACTCTCAAATTTGTATGTCTAGCTCAGATGTCTCCTCTAAACTTTAACCTTGTGTATCCGACCCCTTCGTTGACATTTTAGATGTCTAACTGGCATTTTAATTTAACAAGTTTGCACTTAACATTCACTCTGTCAGCAGATCCTATTGGTTCGACCTTTAAAATACATCAACAGTGTGGATACTTTTCATTGCTTCTGCTGCTACCACCTTGATCTGAGCTACCATTGTTTCTTGCCTGGAGAAATAATAGCCACTTGATTAGTTTCCCTGCTTCTGCCCTTGCCTGCCTACAGTTGTTCTAAAAAGAGCAGCCAGAGCAATCCTTTCAAAATATAAATCCAGTCATAGAGATCAGAATCGTTTAGTGGCCTCCCATATTCCTCAAAGAACAAGACGAAGTCCTTAGAGTGACTTGGCTCCCAGTTACCTGGCTTGTCCTTATCTCCTGTCTGCCTGCTCACCCTGCCCCATGGGCTTCCTCACTCTCTTTTGAAGAAGGTAGATACGCTCGTGCCTCCTTTGCATTTGTTCTTCCCTCTTTCTCCACTGCGTGTCTTATTAGCTCATTTCCTTCAGCTCCTTTGTTCAAATGTCATATTCTCAGTGAGGCCTTCTTCAATCATTCTGTTTAAAAATAACAAACTCTCCCCATAGCACATCTCAACCTCTATCTCTGCTTAATTTTTCTCCATAGCATTTATCATCCTCTCACATATTTATTTGTCAGGCCCTTTACTTTGCCCCCTACTCCCTGTTAGCTCAGTAAGAGCAGTGATTTTTGTTCACTGCTAAGTCCTTAGTGCCTAGAACACTGACTGGCACATAACATATACTTAGTAAATATTTGTTGAATGAAATATTTTGGGCCAGGTATACTGGTAGATGCTTTATATATATTTGTTGACTTTTCTTTGCAGCAACCCTGTAAGATATTCTCATTTTATAAACGAGGAAAGTTATGTGCCTAGGATTGCATGGCTAGAAAGCTGTAAAGCCTAGGTTTGTTCCACTTAAAACATTGCCAGACTCAAATAAAATATTTTAGAAGGATGGAGTCTAAATATTATTTCTTTGCTTCTGAATGGAGTGTTTAAACCACAGGCCTAGAAACCAGAAGAAAAGCAAAGTGCAGATGCCCAAATTGGGCATTGTTCATTCACTCACATGGAAACGCACTGATATTTGTGGTGATGCCACAGTTAGAAGCTTAAAAAACCTGGAAAAAGGTTTTTTGTGTGAGACCTTCCTGTGCACCATTTGACACACCTTAGGCTTGTATATACAGAAAGTCAGAAGAGTTTTGTAATAATTTGGAAAACTTTTCTCCCCTACTCCCCAGGAAAGACCTTCTTTCCCTACTTTGGAATAACATTAAGGTTACTTTGGGCCAGTTGCCTCACATCACTTTTCTTTCCTGAGGTTTAATGTCACTGAAGGTCAGAGTGGAAACCATCTTCAGGGTATTCTGTAGCATGACTTTCTTTGTGGTGTGGTGATTGGGAAGGCCTAGATCAGAGCTATTCTCAGAGTAAGATGAGGCTGAAGTCAGAGATATCTCCAGGGTAAAATGTGCCTGGGTTCAAATGCCATGCTAATAGTGGTACATCATTCTTTCAGAAAAGAAGCCGAGGGAGAATAAGACCAGGAGCTAACCCCTCAGCTGGCTGGTATAGTAGATCTCTCTCCTAGGTCTCAGGTGCCTGTAACTTTTTCCCCAGATTTAAAAAAATTGTGGCAAAATAACATGAAATTTACCATCTTAATCATTTTTAAAGTATATAGTCTAGAGGTATTAAATACGTTCATAATGTGCAGTCACCATCATCATCCATCTCCATGACTCTTCTCATCTTGTAAAATGGAAACTATGTACCCATTTAAACAGTAACTCCCCATTCCTGCTTCTCCCTAGCCCCTGGCAACCACCATTCTGCTTTCTGTCTCTATGGTTTTGATTATGTACTGTAAAAACCACATACCAGTAACTTTGGGGTGAGAGACGTGGTGAAGCCCTGGGCTTATAGGAGGCCCAGATAGAGGCAGCAGAAGCAGATTACTGAGGGTAAAGCTCTTCTCAGTAACATGACAGAAGTAGAAGAGGAGAAGGTGGAAAAAAGTCATCCTGTGGTATGATATGGTCAGTGACATATCCAGAGGACAGTGAATAGTGAAGTGTGGATCAGAGTGGTCCCCAGGGTAAAATGAGACTGGGATCAGAGCCGTTCCCAGGGAGTAATGAAAATAGGATGAGAACTTTCTCCAGGGTAACATAAGTCTGGGGGAAAAGTGTATGGGGGTGACAACACCATTCCCAGGGTGAGAGAAAGAAAATAGCATGTCAGAGCAGTCTCAAGTAGCAAGGGAAACATAATGAGAGGAAAGAATTTTAGGGCAACGTGTTTAGGAGATGAGGGTAGGGAACAGGCAGATGCCAGATTGTAGAGAGTCTTGTATGTCATATTAAGGATTTGAAACTTTATTCTTTGGGCAATGCAGAGCCACTGAAAAGTTTTAAATAAGAGATAGACTTGGTCACATTTGCTTCTGGTCACTATGCCCTGTGTTCCCAGGGGAGGTGAGGTCAGGAAAGGCTAGGAGAGAGCGTGCCTAGGACTCTAGGCAGCTGTGTGCTGAAAGCAACAGGTATCTGGTGTATCAGTCTGAGCAGAGATGCCTGAGGAGTGAGTGGAGCCTGACCACAGTGAAACACAGAGGCTTTCCTGGACCTTGTCAAAAACTAAGAACTTTGGTGATTGCACAATATTGGGAATATACTAAATGCCACGGAACTGTTCATTTAAAAATGGTTAATATTATGTTATGTTGATTTCACCTCCATAAAAAAGCAAACAAAACTAAGAACCTCATCCTGCCTCAGTCTTTGAAGGACTCGGCCTGGGGTTCTGTTACTGCCTTTCTTCTGTAAGGGCTTGGCTTATCGGTGGTAGTACTGGGGAGTGAAGGATAGGACTAGGCATAGCCGCAGGGATGTGAGCCAACGCATGTTCTTTTTCTGTGCATGCTTCCTCTAGGCTGCCGCAGTCATCTTTCTAACAGGTCAATCTAACCACGGCCCTTCCCTGCTAAGAAGTTGCTTTCCCATTCCCTACATATTATAAAATCCAAGGTTTGGATTGAATCTGGTTTCATGGCATTCCGTGATCTGGCTCCTGCATATTGTCTCTTCAGTAAATATCTTGCATGTTTTTATTCATGCTTTACATATCTTTCTACCTTTTCTGTCTGGTAAACTCATTTTTCTATACTCCGCTCCAGGGTTACCACTTTTTTTGAAGTCTTCTCGGTTCTCCGTGCCCATAGGCAGACAGTCCATTCCAGTGTTATTCTTCCATTAAATTTTTTAAAATAAATTATTTTTTTATTTTATTGGCCGTGTTGGGTCTTTTTTTTGCTGTGTGCAGGCTTTCTTTAGTTGCGGTGAGTGGGGGCTACTCTTCGTTGTGGTGCATGGGCTCCTCATTGCCGTGGCTTCTCTTGTTGTGGAGCATGGGCTCTAGGCATGTGGCTTCAGTAGTTGTAGCACATGGGCTCAATAGTTGTGGCTCACGGGCTCTAAAGCACAGACTCAATAGTTGTGGCTCACGGGCTTAGTTGCTCCGCGGCATGTGGGATTTTCCTGGAGCAGGGATCGAAGCCGTGTCCCCTGCATTGGCAGGCAGATTCTTAACCACTGTGCCACCTAGGGAGCCCCTTCCATTAAATTTTATATGTCTCTCTGTTAATTATCTCATTGCATTGTGATTGCTTTGTGTGTGATTGCCACACAGATTGGGAGTTTTTCAAAGACAGGTGCCCTACAAGTTTTTTTCTGTACCCCTGTCCCGGTATTGCATGGAGATAGCTCTCAGTGTTTCTTTCTTTTTCCTTCTTTTTTAAAAAAAATATTAAAAATTTTTTTTTAAGTGAATGGTTTAAAAAAATTTTTTTTAAAAATATTATTTATTTGGTTGCACCTGGTCTTAGTAGTGGCAGGTGGGCTCCTTTGTTGTGGCATGCATGCGGGATCTAGTTCCCTGACCAGGGATCAAACCCAGGGCCCCCGCATTGGGAGTGCAGAGTCTTATCCACTGAGCCACTTGGAAAGTCTCTTTTTCTTTCTTTAAAACAAGCATTGACTTCTACACTGTAAATTTCCAGTGACAAAAGGCAAAAAATAGGCTACATTGGCATTGGTCATTACAGTGAGGCTAACAGGGGGCATCAATCCATAACTGTCTTGCATTTCTTTTCTTTTCTTTCCACCCTAGCCAGGAGGTTCCACTGAACAATAACTGCAGACCTCAGGGTAGCTGGGCTTAAGAATAAGTTCTTTGTTTAATCAGACAAATAATTAAAAAAAAAAAGTATTTGAAGAGTATGGCAGAGACTGTTAATTGTCTTTGCCAATATTGACTCTCATTTTTTTTTTTTTTTTTTTTGGCTGCTCCACGCGACATGCAGGATCTTAGTTCCCTGACCAGGGATTGAACCTGTGCCCGTGGAGTCCTAACCGCTGGACCACCAGGGAATTCCCTCTCGTTCTTTTTTTAGTGATAGAATGCCTGAGTTTTAGCAAGGCACATAGCTGCCCAGCCTCTTTTGCAGCTAAGTGTGGCCACATGTCTAAGTTCTCATCGGTGGGATCTAAAGTGGAAGTGATGCATCTACCACTTCTGGGGTAAGGTGCTTGAGCAGACTGGGTGAGTACTTCTCTTGCCCCCTTTCTCCTTCCTGCTAGCTGGGAGAAGGTGAGAGTATAGCACTATTTTTGGTCCCAGAGATAGAAGCATCATGTTGAGTGAGGATGGCAAAGTTCCACTTAGCCCCAGACTGCTCACTACCAAACTATTATACGAGAGAGAAAGAAACTTCTCTTTGGTTTAATTACTCTGGGCAGGGGTCTCTTAGTTTCACCAGCTTTACCTGTACCCTCACCAATACAGGGAGGCTTCCAGGTGCTGCCACATCTTACTGCTGTTCCTGGAGATCTCTTAGACTATTCACTGGATTCTTGACCATTTTTTGCCTTGCTTTACCGCTTAGCCCTAATTCTCGCTTCCCAGATGATCGCTTGAGTTCTCTGATGTACTTTTAAAACATTTATTGAGGTGAAAGTCACATAACATAAAATTAACCATTTTAAATCAAACAGTTCAGTGGCATTTGGTACATGTGCAATGTTGTACAACCACCACCTCTATCTGGTTCCAAAACATTTCCATTACTCCACAGTAAAACACTTTACCAATTAAGCAGTTTCTCGTCATTTCCCTCTCCCCCAGGCAGCCATCAATCTGCATTCTGCCTGTATGGATTTACCTATTCTGGATATTTTATATTGTATAAAATATATATACAATATATATTATATGGAGTCATACAATATGTGACCTTTTGTGTCTGGCTTCTTTAACTTAGCATAATATTTTGTAGCATGTGTCAGTACATCATTCTTTTTTTAAAGTGTTTTTTTAAATTGTTGTTGTAATAAAATGTATAGCGTAAAATTAGCCATTTTAACCATTTTAAGTGTGTAATTCTGTGGCAATAATTACATTCACACTGTTGTGCAACCATTACCACTATCTATTTCCAAAACTTTTTCATCATCCCAGATAGAAACTCTCTACCCATTAAGCAATAACTCCCCATTTCCCCCTCCTCCTAGATCCTGTTAAACTATAATCTACTTTCTGTCTTCATGAATTTGTCTATTCTAGGTATTTCATATAAGTAGAATCATACAATATTTGTCATTTTGTGTCTGGCTTATTTCACTAAGCATAATGTTTATAAGGTTCATCCATGTTGCAGTATGTACCAGCAAACTTCGTTCCTTTTTATGGCTGGACAATACCACAATTTGTTTATTCATTCATCTGGTGATAGACGCTTTGGCTGTTGCTACTTTTTGGCTATTGTGAATAGTGCTGCTATGGACATGCGTGTACGTGCACTTGTTTGAGTACCAGTTTTCAATTCTTTTGGCTATATACCTAGGAATGGAATTGTGGGGTTATATGGTCATTCTCTGTTTATCTTTTTGAGGGACTGCCAAACTGTTTTCCACAGCAGCGGCACCATTTTACATTCCCATCAGCAATATTTAAGGGTTCCATTTCTCTACATCTTTGCCAACACGTGTTATTTTTCGGTTTGTGTGTTTGTTTTAGTTACAGCTCTCCTGGTGGGTGGGAAGTGACATCTTATTGTGGTTTTGATTTGCGTTTCCCTAATGCTAACGATGGTGAGCATCCTTCCACATACTTGTTGGCCATGTATATTTCTTCTTTGGAGCGATGTTTGTTCCTGTTCTTTGTTTAAAATTAGGTTGTTTGTCTTTTTGTTGTTGAATTGTTAGAATTCTTTATGTATTCTGAATGCTAGACCCTCATCAGATAGATGGTGTGCAAATATTCCTTCCTATTCTGTAGGTTGATTTTTCACTTTCTTGATAATGTTCTTTGATGCACAGTAGTTTTTAGTTTTTATGGAGTCACATTTGTCCATGTTTTCTTTTGTTGCTCATTGCTTTTTGTGTCATATCTAAGAATCCACTGCCAAATCTAAGCTAGTGAAGATTATCCCTTTGTTTTCTTCTAAGAGTTTTATGGTTTTAGCGCTTGGGTTGTTGATCCATTTTGAGTTAATTTTTGTGTATAGTGTGAACCTAATGCATTTTTAAACCCTTGAATGTATGCTGTTTGGTTTTTCCCAGTCAGTAATAATTTTTGGATCTTCAGATTCCAGTAGTTACAGAAATTGTATTAGTTGCTGTTGGCTGGATTGAAGCTTCTCATCATGGGTGCGTCTTAGAAGTCATTTCTTCTTCCTCAGGTCCTATCTATTGATGTGCATTTGATAGTTCTATGGCTACTTTGAGAGTAAGGCTACTGACTTTCAGTGTTGCCAGTCAGATGAGTAACACACCTTTATGTGCAGGCAGTGGGATACTATGCTATGAGCTTGTCTATATTTCAGGCTATGGGGAAAGGGAGCAGGGCGAGGCCTGATTGTAACATGGCAAAGCTGCCAGAGGGGTCAGGGAAACAATGCTGTCAGGTAGCAAGTCTGTACTGAGCCCAGTCAGGTTCCCAGCCTTGTGCATGGCTTGCCAAGAACTGTGCAAAGCAGTAATGAGTAGTAAAGAGGTATAATTTGGAGACAGAAGCCTTGATTTCAAATTGGATGACTTTAAGTTAGTCACTTCTCTCTGAGCCTGAGTGTCTTCAAATATATAGTGTGAATGCTGACCTCACAGGGTTGTTTTGTTTTTTGGAGATCAGTTAAGATTATCAATGGAAACTGTAAAATACTATGCACTTTCGGGAATGTACTGTGGAGTCAAGGAGAAGACTAACTCTCCTGGAAGCTTTTTTTTTTTTTTTTTTGATTCTTTTTCCAACTGTGATTTACAGTAAAGGTTTGAGGTTTATTGACCAGATGGATGTTTTTCAGGGTTTTTTTGCAAATAATTTTACATTTGTCGTGACTCTTTTGCAAGTGACAGCAATACAGGTCAGACTGACTTAAGAGAGGGACTTACAACTGAAGTAACTGAAAAGCCTAGAAGTAGATTTACCTTTAGACACAGCAAGATCTAGAGACTTGAATGATGTTATTTGGACCTAATCTCTCTCTTCTTGCCTCTGCTTTTCTTTGTTTTGGTGTTAGGTAGGCTCCTCTCATGTGGTGGCAAAGATAGTTATCGGCTTTGGGTGTGTAATCTACCAGCTAAGCAAATACTATTGGAAAGATAACACCTCTTTCGATGGTGCTGGCAGTCTGGGTATGATTTTGGCTTGGGTCATGTGCCCACCCTGAAGTATCACCATGGCTGGAAGAATGCTGGACTTTCGTTGGCCAACAGTTATATTCTACTCATGGAACTCAGGGATGAGGGTCAGCTCCCCTGGAATCTTGTGGACTGAGAGCAGGGAAGGGGTGGTTCCCTTAGGGAAAATCAAGGTGCATGTACTTAAAGAGGGCTTGGAAGGTAGGGAGATAGTTAAATCATCAAAAAATTCATAGATGTCTGCTACATAATTGAGCCATTTTTTTTTTTAAGTGTGCTCCCAGTATTTAAAATTCAGCAAAGTAGAGTTGCTCTGCTTGAAGATATTGCCAAGGAACCTGAGTGGGAGCAGGGGTCTGCAGAGTATAATTTGAAAACTGCTAGTTTGTCCAATAAATATTTGTTTGAGGTGTTGTAGTCCCTGTATCCTTTCTTCCTATCTTTCTGGCTTTATGTAGAAGAGATTGTGTTTTCTTTCAAATCTGGAAGAGTGAGGTAAGTAGCAGAGCCAGTTATTGCCTTGGGTTGAAGATGTCAAGGACGTTGCTTAGCCTGGACACCAAACTGTGCTTTTTTTATTTTTTTAAGTTACCATGAGCCTTTTGAATTTAAATAGCGACTCCTAGAGAACAGGAAGAAGTGGCTTTACAGTGTATTGGTAAATGTGAGTGATGAAATATGTTTGTATCCTAAGCATTTTGCAAGGGCTCAGTATGCTGGAATGTGTAGCGCCATGAGCTAGATTCTGTATTGTAAATTGAGTGAGGGTGAAAGCGGCCCTCATACATTAGCCAACTCATCGGGCAGCCAGGAACTGTTTGATTTTTCTTTTTTTTTAATGTGATAAAATTCACATGGCATAAAAGTTGCCATCTTAAAGTGTACAATTCAGTGATTTTTAACAATTTTGTGCAACTATCTCCACTATCTAATTCCAGAACATTTTCATCATCCTCAAAAGAAATGGTGTTACCCATTAAGCAGTCACTCCCTATTCTCTAGTCCCTGGCAACCACTAATCTACTTTCCATCTCTGTGGATTTGCCTATTCTAGACATTTCATAAAAATGGCATCATGTCTGGCTTCTTTCACTTAGTGTAATGTTAACATATATTTATCTAATTACTTTCTTATGATACTTTTTAGAAGTAGAATTATCCCACAGACCTATCCTCAAATGTATAATTGGGATGGACATAACAGTTGGAGTAGCACCCACATCAGATCCTTGACCTGTCAAATAAGAGCTATCATAGTGGAGAAGGCCAAGAGGAAGCTTTTGAAACTGTTGCTTACTCCTCTGGCCAAGATAGTGAATCAAAACCAATATCACCTTCTGCGAGGGATGGTGGAGATTAGTGCTACCCTTCAGTATCTTAAGAATGCAGCAGTGGTGGTTCCTATTATGTCTACATGTAATTCATTAGTCTGCCTTCACTGAAAAAGTGGATGGGTTCTGGAGAACGTAGATTTCAGCAAGTTTAATTTAGAAGCCCCAATTATGACTACTGTGATGGATATGGTATCTTTGTTAGAGCAGATTAATATGGTATGTGGGCATTGGTTTGGTGAATGTCTTCTTTTCTGTCTCAGTCAGAAAAAAAGGCCAAAAACAGTTCGCATTCATGTGGAATAGATATCATTACACTTTCATAGTTTTGCTGAGGGCTTGTGTAAACACTTCCACTCCTCTTCCTCTTCTTCTTTCAAATATTTATTTATTTATTTAGGCTGCACCGGGACTTAGTTGAGGCACGCAGGATCTTCGTTGCAGCATTCGGGCTCTTTAGTTGTGGCACGCAGGCTCTTTAGTTGTGGCACGCAGGCTCTTTAGTTGTGTCATGCAGGCTCTTTATTTGTGGCATGAGAACTCTTAGTTGTGACATGAAGATGGGATCTTGTTCCCTGACCAGGGATTGAACCCGGGCCCCCTGCATTGAGACCGTGGAGTCTTAGCCACTGGACCACCAGGGAAGTCCCCCACTCTTCTACTCTTTGTCATAATATAGTCAGAAGAGACTTGGACCATCTGGCCATCTCCTAGAACATCACTCTGATCTGTGATACTGATGACATGCTAATCAGCATGAGCAAGAGGAGGTTAGCACATGGAGGCCTTGGTAAGATACCTGTGCTCCACAGTGGGTACTGCTATATTCTTTGCCAAAGTAAGTGTATTTGGTTTTAAAGTATGTCCACAAATGGTTTGATACTGCACCCATCAAGAGGTGGAACCTAATTCTTCTCCCCTTTGACTCAGCTAGACCCTGGTAACTCAATTCTAGTAAGTAGAATAAAGTAAAAGTGATGGTGTTTGACTTCAGTGACTAGGTCATAAAAGGTACTACTGTTTATCTGTTTTACTGTCCCTTGGATCAATCACTCTGTTGGAAGCCCACCTATATATTGTGAGGACACTCAAGCAGGCTATGGAGAAGCCCACATGGTGAAGAACTGAGGCTTCCTGACCACACCCAGCACTGACTTGCTAGGAGTGTGAGTGAGCCATTTTGGAAGCAGATCCTCCAGCCCCAGTCAAGTCTTCAGTGGCCATAGCCTTTTATGAACCTTATGCAAGATCTGAGCCAGAACCACCTAGTTAAGCCACTCTGTCCCTTACCCTCAGAAATTATAAGATGATAAATGTTTATCTTTTTAAGCAACTTAGTTTTAGGGTATTTATTATACAACAGGAGATACTAATACACAGTTCCACAAGCTGTGTGTGAATTCTAGTTTTTGACATCCCTTACAACATCTAGTATTTCCCTGTTTTTGTCATTTTAGCCATTCTGGTTGGTGTATAGTGTTCTCACATTGTGGTTTTAATTTGTGTTTCCCCAATAACTAATGAAGTAGAGCATCTTTTCATTCATATATACCTATATACATTATACCTATACATTATATAGGTATATATGAATACTGTGTGTGTATATATACATACATACATACATGTACCTACATACACAGTCTGGATTTATTATTTTGTCAAGTGTTCAAGTGTATTGCCCATTTTTCTGTTGGGTTGCTTGCTATTTTCTGATTGGTTTGTAGGAATTCTTCATGTATTCTGGATACAAGTCCTTTGTCTTATAGGTTTTGTGAATGTCTTTTCTCAGTTTATCAACTTTTCCCTTCATGTTTAGCCCTTTTGGTGTCCTGTTCAAGAAAACTTTGCCTACTCCAAGATCATGAATGTGTTCTCCTATTTTCTTATTTAAAAGCTTTATTGTTTTACCTTTTATGTTAGATCTGCAGTGCATTTGAAATTAATTTTTTTTGTGATGGTGTGAGATAGTGAGTCAAGGTATATTTTCCCCCCTGTATGGATATCCAGTTGATCTAATACTATTTGTTGAAAAGGTCATTCTTTCCCTTCTGTGCTGTAGTGTCACCTTTAAGTCAGGTGACCATTATGTGTGAAAGTGTTTCTGGACCCGATTCTATTCTGTTGGCCATTTTTTTATATCCTTGCATTGATACTACACTGTCTTAATTACTATTACAATAGGTTTGATAGTATTTGGTAGTGTAGGTTTTTGTTCAGCTTATTGTTCTTCAAGACTGCCTTGGCTATTCTTGGTCCTTTGTATTGCATGTGAATTTTAGAGTCAGTTTGTCAGTTTCTGCTAAGGAAAAAACCTGTTGTGATTTTGATTGGGTTTGCATTGAATCTGCATATTAATGTGCGAAAACTGACATTTAAGTACCTATAATCTTCCAATTCATGAACATGGTATGTCCCTCTATTTAGGTCTTTAAAATTACTTTTCTATAATAGTCTGTAGGTTTCCTTGTAGTGGTCTTATGTATCTTCCATTAATTTTTTTCCCTGTAGGTATTTGATGTGTTTTTGATGCTATAGTAATGGAACTACTAAATTTTAATGGCCTTTTAAAAAAAATAAATCATTTTAATGAAATTTCTTAGCTCTCAGCACTTATATCTTTTTTGTATCTTTGTTACAATAGCTTGCTTATATGTGATTCAGGAAAAAATTTCCTGTGTAGTGCTGTTTCTTTAATCTTACCCAGAATCCTTTAAAAATTCTAGTTAAATCAGCTGCTTTATCAGTGGTTATAAAGTCGTCTTCCAAAAAAACTTTATTTTTTATTTAGTGTTTTTAAAATAAAACTTTATTTTATTTTATTATTTTTTTTAGCTCTTTATTGGAGTATAAATTGCTTTACACTGTTATGCCAGTTTCTGCTGTACAACAAAGTGAATCAGCTGTATTTATACATATATCCCCATATCCCTTCCCTCCCGCGACTCCTTCCCACCCTCCCATCCCACCCCTCTAAGTCATTATCCATCATTGAGTTGATCTCCCTGTGTTATGCAGCAGCTTCCCACTAGCTAGCTATTTTATATTTGGTAGTGTATATATGTCTATGCTACTCTCTCACTTCATCCCAGCTTCCCCTCCCTGGCCCCCCCCAACCCGTGTCCTCAAGTCCGTTCTCTACATCTGCATCTTTATTCTTGCCCTGTCACTGGGTTCATCAGTACCATTTTTTTAGATTCCATATATATGAGTTAGCATACTGTATTTGTAAAACTTTATTTTATAAAAGAAGTCATACTGTAGGGGATCTTTCTTTCTTTTTTTTTTTTAGGTTAATTTGAGCTTTTATTTGCCAGTGTAACTTAACTAGAGTGGCCTACAAACTTTTTTGATCTAAAAAATGACTTTTACATCACAGTCCAACACACATGTATATAATATGTATACATACATAGAAGTGAAACAAAAGTTTTGACAAAAAAAGTCTACCATGAGTGCTAATGCTTTTGTTTTTAGACTTTTTTTTTTAAAGGAGTTTTAGGTTTACAACAAAATTGACAGAAACACACAGAAATTCCCCTAACCCCTCCCTTCACATGCATAGCCATTATCAACAGTGTTACTTTTTTTTTTTTTTAAATCAAGGACAAACTGCATTGACACATCATAATCACCAAAGTCTGCAGTTCACCTTAGGGTACTCTCTCTCTTTTTTTTTTAAAGCTCTGTATTGGAATATAATTGCTTTACACTCTTGTACCAGCTTTTGAGGTACACCAAAGTGAATCAGCTGTATTTATACATATATCCCCATATCCCCTCCCTCCCACAACTCCCTCCCACCCTCCCTGTCCTGGCCCTCCAAAGCATCATCCATGATCGAGTTGATCTCCCTTTGTTATACAGCAACTTCCCACTAGCTATCTATTTTACATTTGGTAGTGTATCTATGTCTATGCTACTCTCTCACTTTGTCCCAGCTTCCCCTTCACCCCCCGCCCCCCCCCCCAACCCCATGTCCTCAGGTCCATTCTCTGCATCTGCATCCTTATTCTTGCCCTGTCACTGGGTTCATCAGTACCATTTTTTAAGATTCCATATATATGAGTTAGCATACGGTATTTGTTTTTCTCTTTCTGGCTTACTTCGCTCTGTATGACAGTCTCTAGGTCTATCCACCTCATTACATATAGCTCCATTTCATTCCTTTGTATGGCTGAGTAATATTCCATTGTATATATGTGCACATCTTCTTTATCCATTCACCTGTTGATGGGCATTTAGGTGGCTTCCATGTCCTGGCTATTGTAAATAGTGCTGCAATGAACATTACGGTACATGTTTCTTTTTGAATTATGGTTTTCTCTGGGTATATGCCCAGGAGTGGGATTACTGGATCATATGGTGGTTCCATTTTTGGTTTTTTAAGGAATCTCCAAACTGTTTTCCATAATGGCTGTACCAGCTTACAGTCCCACCAACAGTGCAGGAGAGTTCCCTTTTCTCCACATCCTCTCCAGCATTTATTGTTTCTAGATTTTTTGATGATGGCCATTTTGACCGGTGTGCAGTGATACCTCATTGTGGCTTTGACTTGCATTTCTCTAATGATTAGTGATGTTGAGCATCTTTTCATGTGTTTGTTAGCCATCTGCATGTCTTCTTTGGAAAAATGTCTATTTAGGTCTTCTGTCCATTTGTGGATTGGGTTATTTGCTTTTTTGGTATTGAGCTGCATGAGCTGCTTATATATTTTGGAGATTAATCCTTTGTCCGTTGCTTCATTGGCAAGTATTTTCTCCCATTCTGAGGGTTGTCTTCTTGTCTTGTTTATGGTTTCTTTCGCTGTGCAAAAGCTTTTAAGTTTCATTAGATCCCATTTGTGTATTCTTGATTTTGTTTCTGTTATTCTAGGAGGTGGATCAAAAAAGATCTTGCTGTTATTTACGTCAAAGAGTGTTCTTCCTATGTTTTCCTCTAGGAGTTTTATAGTGTCTGGCCTTACCTTGAGGTCTTTAATCCATTTTGAGTTTATTTTTGTGTATGGTGTTAGGAAGTGTTCTAATTTCATTCTTTTACATGTTGCTGTCCAATTTTCCCAGCACCACTTATTGAAGAGGCTGTCTTTTTTCCATTGTATATTCTTGCCTCCTTTGTCAAAGATAAAGTGCCCATATGTGCTTGGATTTACCTCTGAGTTCTCTATTCTGTTCCATTGATCTTCCTTTCTATTTTGTGGCAGTACCATACTGTCTTGATCCCTGTAGGCTTGTAGTATAGTTTGAAGTCAGGAAGGCTAATTCTACCAACTCCATCTTTCCTTCTCAAGATTGATTTGGCTATTCAGGGTCTTTTGCATTTCCATACAAATTGTAAGATTTCTTGTTCTAGTTCTGTGAAAAATGCCATTGGTAATTTGATAGGGATTACGCTGAATCTGTAAATTGCTTTGGATAGCATAGTCATTTTCACAATGTCAATTCGTCTAATCCAAGAACATGGTATATCCCTCCATTTGTTTGTATGATCTTTAATTTCTTTCAACAGTGTCTTATAGTTTTCTGTGTACAGGTCTTTTGCCTCCTTAGGCAGGTTTATTCCTAAGTATTTTATTCTTTTTGCTGCAATGGTAAATGGGAGAGTTTCCTTAATTTCTCTTTCTGCTCTTTTGTTGTCAGTGTATAGGAATGCAAGAGATTTCTGTGCATTAATTTTATATCCTGCTACTTTACTAAATTCATTGATTAGTGCTAGCAGTTTTCTGGTAGAATCTTTAGGGTTTTCTATGTATAATATCATGTCATCTGCAAAGAGTGACAATTTCACTTCTTCTTTTCCAATTTAGATTCCTTTGATTTCACTTTCTTCTCTGATTGCTGTGGCTAAAACTTCCAAAACTATGTTGAATAATAATGGTGAGAGTAGACACCCTTGTCTTGTTCCTGTTCTAAGAGGGAATGCTTTCAGTTTTTCCCCATTTAGAATGATGTTGGCTTTTGGTTTCTCATATATGGCTTTTATGATGTTGAGGTAATTTCCTTCTATGCCCATTTTCTGGAGAGTTTTTATCATAAATGGATGTTGAATTTTGTCAAAAGCTTTTTCTGCCTCTGTTGAGATTATCATGTGGTTTTTATCCTTCAATTTGTTGATATGATATATCACATTGATTGATTTGTGTATATTGAAGAGTCCTTGCATCCCAGGGATAAACCCCACTTGATCATGGTGTATGATTTTTTTAATATGCTGTTGGATTCTGTTAGCTAGTATTTTGTTGAGGATTTTTGCATCTATATTCTTCAGTGATATTGGTCTGCAATTTTCTTTTTTTGTGACATCTTTGTCTGGTTTTGGTATCAGGGTGATGGTGGCCTCATAGAATGAGTTTGGGAGTGTTCTTCCTTCTGCTATATTTTGGAAGAGTTTGAGAAGGATAGGTGTTAGCTCTTCTCTAAATGTTTGATAGAATTTGCCTGTGAATCCATCTGGCCCTGGGCTTTAGTTCATTGGGAGATTTTTAATCACTGCCTCAATTTCCGTACTTGTGATTGGTCTGTTCATATTTTCTATTTCTTCCTGGTTCACTCTTGGAAGATTGTGCTTTTCTAAGAATTTATCCATTTCTTGCAGGTTATCCAATTTATTGGCATATAGTTGCTTGTAGTAGTCTCTCATGATGTTTTGTATTTCTGAGGTGTCCGTTGTTACTTCTCCTTTTTCATTTCTAATTTTGTTGATTTGTGTCTTCTCCCTTTTTTTCCTGATGATTCTGGCTAATGATTTATCAATTTTGTTTATCTTCTCAAAGACCCAGCTTTTAGTTTCATTGATCTTTGCTATTGTTTCCTTCATTTCTTTTTCCTTTATTTCTGATCTGATCTTTATGGTTTCTTTCCTTATGCTCCTTTTGGGGTTTTTTTGGTCTTCTTTCTCTAATTGTTTGAGGTGTAAGGTTAGGTTGTTTATTTGATATTTTTCTTGTTTTTTGAGGTAGGACTGTATTGCTATAAACTTCCCTCTTAGAACTGCTTTTGTTGCATCCCATAGGTTTTGGGTTGTTGTCTTTTCATTGTCATTTGTTTCTAGGTTTATTTTTGATTTCCTCAGTGATTTCTTGGTTGTTTAATAGCATATTGTTTAGCCTCCATGTGTTTGTATTTTTTTACAGTTTTTTTTCCTGTAATTGATATCTAGTCTCATGGCATTGTGGTCAGAGAAAATGCTTGATACGATTTCCATTTTCTTGAATTTACCAAGGCTTGATTTGTGACCCAAGATGTGATCTATCCTGGAGAATGTTCCATGTGCACTTGAGAAGAAAGTGTATTCTGTCATTTTTGTATGGAATGTCCTATAAATATCAATTAAGTTGAGATGGTCTAGTGTGTCATTTAAAGCTTGTGTGTCCTTATTTATTTTCTGCTTGGATGATCTATCCATTGATGTACGTGGGGTATTAAAGTCTCCTGCTATTATTGTGTTACTGTCGATTTCCCCTTTTATGGCTGTTAGCATTTGCCTTTTGTATTGAGGGGCTCCTATGTTGGGTGCATAGATATTTACAATTGTTATATGTTCTTCTTGGATGGATCCCTTGATCATTATGTAGTGTCCTTCCTTGTCTCTTGTAATAGTCTTTACTTTAAAGTCTAATTTGTCTGATATGAGTATTGCTACTCCAGCTTTCTTTTGACTTCCATTTGCATGGAATATCTTTTTCCATCCCCTTTCTTTTAGTCCATATGTGTCCCTTGGTCTGAAGTGGGTTTCTTGTAGACAGCATATGTAAGGCTCTTGTTTTTGTATCCATTCAGCCAGTCTGTGTCTTTTGGTTGGAGCATTTAATCCATTTACATTTAAGGTGATTATTGACATGTATGTTCCTATTAACATTTTCTGAATTGTTGTGGGTTTGTTTTTGTAGGTCTTTTCCTTCTCTTGTGTTTCCTACTTAGAAAAGTTCCTTAAGTAATTGTTGTAAGTCTGGTTTGGTGGTGCTGAATTCTCTTAACTTTTGCTTGTCTGTAAAGCTTTTGATTTCTCCATTGAATCTGAATAACATTCTTGCTGGGTAGAGTATTCTTGGCTGTAGGTTTTTCTCTTTCAGGTCTTTCAGTATATCCTGCTACTCCCTTCTGGCCTGCAGTGTTTCTGCAGAAAGATCAGCTGTTATCCTTATGGGCATTCCCTTATATGTTATTTGTTGCTTTTCTCTTGCTGCTTTTAATATTTTTTCTTGTGTTTAATTTTTGTTAGTTTGATTAATATGTGCCTCAGTGTATTTCTCCTTGGGTTTATTCTGTGTGGGATTCTCTGTGCTTCTTGGACTTGATTAATTACTTCCTTTCCCGTGTTGGGGAAGTTTTCCACTATAACCTCTTCAAATATTTTCTCAGACCCTTTCTTTGTTTCTTATTCTTCTGGGATGCCTATGATTTGAATGTTGGTGCACTTAATGTTGTCACCAAGGTCTCTGAGACTGTCTTCCATTCTTTTTATTCTTTTTTCTCTTTCCTGCTCTGTGGCAGTTATTTCCCCCATTCTATCTTCCAACTCACTTATTCGTTCTTCTGCCTCAGTTATTCTGCTGTTTATACCATCTAGGGTATTTTTAATTTCAGTTATTTTGTTGTCCATTACTGTTTGTTTGCTCTTTAGTTCTTCTGAGTCCTTATTAACTGTTTCTTGTATTTTCTGTATTTTGTTATCAAGATTTTGGATCATCTTTACTGATTACTCTGAATTCTTTTTCAGGCAATTTTCCTATTTCCTCTTCATTTATTTGGTCTTGTGTATTTTTACCTTGTTCCTTCATCTGTGACATATTTTTTTGTCCTCTCATTTTCCCCCCACTTTGGATGGCTGGGATTGTGTTCCTGTCCCACTGGGTGTTTGGCCTGAGGTTTCAAGCACTGGAGTTTGTAGGCTGTTGAGTATAGCTGGGTCTTGGTGTTGAGGTGAGAACCTCTGGGAGACTTCACTCTGATGAATATTCCCTGGGAACTGGGTTTCGCTGTTTGTCCAATGTTTTGAACTCAGAGCTCCCACTTCAGGAGCTCAGGCCTGACCCCGGGCTTGTGAATCAAGATCCCACAAGCCGTGTGGAGCAGAAAAATGAAAAAAATTTTAAAAAACAAAAAGGTAGGAGAATAGCAGAACAATAGCAAGATAAAAAATATGATAAGAATAGGAAACTAACAGATGTGTCAGAAAAAATTTAAAAAAAGTAGATGGAGCAACAACTAGAAGGCAGAACAACTGCAACAGCCAAAGTGAGAAGGTGGGAAGAAAAAAAAAAGCCAGAAAAGGCCTTGGCTGTGGGGGTGGGGCTTAGACAAGGGCTGGGGTGGGTGGGTTAGGCAATGGGCAGGGCCTATGCTTAGAAAAGGCCCTGGGAGTGGTGAGGAATGGGGCTTAGGCCCAATGAGGCAGAGGGGCCCAGGAATGTCTCTGGTCCTGGGGGCAAAGGACCAGGTCTGGGTATGCAGTAGGCTCCCCCGGCCCGAGTTGGTAGGAGAAATGCTAGGCACCTCCCCTAGTCCTCCAGTCTCGGAGGGTCCCTCCCCCTTGGGTTCTCTTCTTCCTCACCCCCTCTCTCTTATTCCCCTAGGACCCTCACAGCTGGAGGGAGCACTGGAAGGCAGGAGACCAGACTGTGACGCCCAACAGGCTTCCTAGGGCCAACTGGGCTAGGGTAAAGCCTGCGGCACTTCCCCAAATCTCCGAGTCTCGTAGAGTCCCTGTCTGCCTCTCTTCCTCTCCCCGGCCTCCCACTCTCCTAGGTCCCAAGCAGCTGGAGGGAGCCCTGGAGTGTGAAAGACCAGGTCCATGGGCCTAGCAGGCTTCCCAGGGCTAGTGGGCAGGGGAAATACCTTCCCTGCCTCCCTTGATCCTCCAGTTCCAGAAGGCTCCCTCCCTGCCCACCTCTCCTCTTCTCCCCTGCTTTCCTTCTATACCCCTAGGACCAGTGAGACCTAGAGGTGCCCACTGGGAGGCACCAGAGGCCTCCCAGTGCCAAGTGGGTAGGGAGATTTCCTGCAGCATCTCCCCGGATTCTCTGGTCCTGCAAGTTCCCCCCCCCCCCCCACTGTCTGCCTCTCTTCCTCTTCCCCCCTCCTCTGTCCCTCCCACACCTGTACAACCCACTCAGCCGGAGAGGGCCCCAGAGACCAAGGAACCAGACTCGGGAGCCCAGCAGGCCTGCCGGGCCCAAGTGGGTTGGGGAAAGGTCCTCCGCACCTCCCCTGGTCCTGTGATCCTGGAATGTCCCACCACCGGTCTGCCTCTCTTCCCCTTCCCCTGCCACGCTCCCATAACCCTGGGACCAACGCCCCCGGGACCAATGTGTCTGGGAGGGGACCCTGGAGAGTTGGAGACCAGGTCCTGGAGCCCAGCAGGCTTCCCAGGCCAGTGGGCAGCAGAAATGCCTTCTGCTCCTCCTCCATCCTCTGATCCCAGAGGGTCGCTGCCCCCTCCCGCCTCTCTTCTTCTCCCCGCACTGCTTCCCTCCTGTACTTCTAGGACCAATGGCTAGGAGGAGCCTCGGAAGGCGGAGGACCCCCACGGAAGAAATACCGGGGCAGCACCTCCTCTAGTCTTCTGACCTGGGAAAATCCCTTCCCACCCCCACTGTCTGCCTGTCTCCCTACCCCCTCCCCCTCCCCACCACACCCCCAGGATCCATGTGCCAGAGGAGGGCCTGGAAAGTGAGGGACCAGGCCCAGGAGCCCAGTTGGCGTCCCTGGCCAAGAGGGCAGGCGAAACGCCCCCTTGCCTCCCCGTCCCCCAATCTCAAAGCCCCCACCCCCAACAGTCCACCTCTCCACCTCCTCACCCTCCTCCCTCCCTCCCTCCCACACCCCCAGGACCCAGGCAGCCCAGAGGGGGCCTTGGAGGGTGGAGGACCCTGCTGGGGGGCCCAGCAGGCCCTCAAGCTGGGGAGCTCAGCAGGCCTCCTGGCCCCCTGGGCGGGAGAAACCCAGTTGCGATTTCCTGATCTCCCCAGCCCCCAAGGGTCCCTCCAAGCGGGAACCTCCCCCCTCACCCAGCCACCCCCCAGGGGCGCCGGTCCCATCCGGCTCCCCCTTCCCCTTCCCCTGACTTCCCCCAGGTCCTACCTGGTTGCTCTGGGGTTTCTCCCATCTTCTTGGGCCTCAGGTCCCCCTCCGGCCTCTGGCAAACGATCTATGTTTGGGGGAGACACAATCTCCGCGTTTTCCCACGGCGCCATCTTGACTCCGCCCCCCCAGGGTTCTCTTTAATGAAGTGAAGAGTGTTGCACATTCTTTGGGTTTGGACAAAAGCATGATGACATTTATCCATCATTATAATGTCATTCAAAGTATTTCACTGCTCACAAAAACTTCCGTACTCTGTGTATTCATCTCTCCTCTCCCCACAAACTCCTGGCAACCATTGATCTTTTTATTGTCTCCATAGTTTTGTCTTTTCCAGAATGGCGTATAGTTGGAATCCATTTTTCCTTTTCATTTTTTTTCCTTGAAAAGAGAGGTTCAAAGCCTTTATATCTATAACACCACTCGTGGCCCACCCATGTGTAGACCGGATGGGCTTTAGGCGGCAAACTCCCCCACTGAGTACTGTAGCTTTTCTTCCAATATTGAGCCCTGTCCCACTGGTCCTGCCCAGCAGCCACGTGGAGGTACAGGGGGACATGTGTCGAGTATTCGTTCACAGGAAGGCCACAAGTTTTGTGCCCCTTTTTGCAATGTACCCAGATTCCTGTTGGGTGTATTGTAAGCAGAGGAGCCATTTCTTCAGGCCCCCTGCTCTGAGCACACCCCATATAGGGGATATTTCTTTTCTGGTACATTTTTCTATTAGTGGCCCTTGAAAGGGCCACTATATTTTTTTGGTCCTTTTTGTATTTCAATATTTAGCAGAATATAGCAAATACATTTAACTGGCACATGTAGGAAAACTTACATTCTACTGTGTAGCAATCTCCCAAGCTCCATAGTTTGTAATTTTAATTTTTTTAATCTTAAGAATTATTTTATATATGTTGTTCAAATCACATTTGCTGACAAATGAATACAGTTTAAAAAATATTGCTCTTCATGTCCAGTTTAATCCCATTTTTCACTGCAGCAAGAAGGAAATCGTGTTTTACCAATGATATGTGTCTTTTATTTGTCACTATTAAGCAGGAAACCTGTAACGAGCCTTCTTATCTGAATTGAGTATCTTCAGACTTTAAACATCACAGAAAATTTATAGAGGTTTATCTTAGATTTAATTATTAGATGTATTTTTAATCATGATAGCTTTATTTCATCATTATTTAATACAAGGATTGGAAAACTACACTTGCTTATATGAATAAAGCCATATTTGTGTGTGTATTATCTGTGGCTACCTTTGCACTATAATGGCAGACTTATTTAGTTACAATAGGATAGAGGATGTATGGCCTGTGAGCCTGAAATATTTACTGTCTGGCCCTTTACAGAAAACGTTTGCTGACCCCTGATTTAGTGTAATATATCAAGGCACAGTATACACTAAGGATGCAGTTCATTGTTTTGTTTTGTTTTGTTTTTAATTTATTTATTTTATCTGTTTATTAGTTGTGTTGAGTCTTTGTTGCTGCACACGGGCTTTCTCTAGTTGTGGCAAGCGGAGGGCTGCTCTTCATTGTGGTGCACAGGCTCCTCATTGTGGTGGCTTCTCTTGTTGCAGAGCACGGGCTCTAGGCGTGTGAGCTTCAGTAGTTGCAGCACACAGGCTCAATAGCTGTGGCTCACAGGCTTACTTGCTCTGCAGTATATGGGATCTTCCTGGAACAGGGCTCGAACCCGTGTCCCCAGCATTGGGAGGCGGATTCTTAACCACTGCGGCACCTAGGAAGTCCCAAGTTCATTGTTAATAATAAATGTAAATCCATTTTTCCAGAAGTTTTTGAATAGTTTTGAATCTTTTTGGCCAACGTATTATTTGAACCAATTAGATTGTTTTTACCCTGCAATGTAGCTGATAGAGAGCTTATATTAGGAATAAAAAGGTCAGCTCTGTCATTTTCTTATTATTTATTTTTGTGTATAATTTTAATTATTACAATTAAATTATATTATCTTCAACCCATGGAGATTGTTTTTAATTTTTGTTTACTTATTTGCAAGAATCCTTTAAAACCCTTTATCTATGTGGTGGGGTTTGGTTTAGTTGTGAGAAAAATAGAAACCACAATTCGTAATTTTATTTAGTCAGACGTATTAATTACAGTATGTCATGGTATCCTGAAAGAACATGAGTGACTGTGGACAGACACTGTTGTTCTCCCTCAAACACTGTGGAACTCCTACTCTATTCTCAGGATACCTTATATGTAATAAATGATATGAAAACATTTGACAGACTCAGAGAGGGCATCATTGTCAGTCTGCACACTTAATACTGGTAAAGTGTATTTCTTATATTTTAAGATTATAAACAGGATAAAATAAGAGTTTTAACGTTTCTTTCTGTACTTTCTTTGGAAAGTCTTGTGAAACCCACTTTGGAGATGACTCTCTTAATATATATTGTTTGTGTACATTCTTTCTGAATGTAGGCATAATCCCTGAATGTAAATAAAAGGTTGTAGCATAATAAGAATTGAGCTCAAAGTCCAGCAAAGATTATCTTGGGTGAATAGTACTATCAGCAGCTACGGTTAGAGAATCTGGAGGCCAAACAAAGCCTCACTTAGATGCTCCATCTGTTCTTGTCCTGTGTACATAACCATCTCTCTTCCAATAAGATTTTGTACCTGCAGCTAATCAAAGCAAGAACAGATTCTTAGGATGGAGGTTACAGGACTGTGTCTTCCTGCCATTCTGTAACCCACCAGAAACACTGCCGTAAGCGAGACGCTACCTAACAGGCTTCATTAGGTGGGAATTCACTTTGGGGAGTTGACAAAAATATGGAGTCACACTATCTGGGTTCAAATTCTGGACTCCTTATTTTAATAATTGGCTGTGTATTCTTAGGCAAGTTTACTTTAAACTTTCTGTGTCACAGTTTCATCTTATGTTAAATGGGGAGCATGGTATCCAATTTATAAGGTTATTATGAAAAATTAGTTATACTGTATATAGTGCTCAGGATAGTATCTGGCATATATAAAGTGCTCAATGAATGTTTGTTAGTATTTCACTTTTTGAAGGTTCAGATTTTGTCAGGTCACTGAGAATATTTATCTCTTCAAGCAGAATCTCTTAACCAAGTTCATGAAGCTGATATATATAAAAACCTCAAGAATGCCTGTGTTGGTATGACCAGTGCATTTTTTGCCTTTGGCTGGCAACGTGGAACACCAAATCCTAATCACAAAGTTTATGGTGAACATGGAATCTGAATTAGGGGTATTAGTTAGATGAATCCAGTGTTTTTTGTATAATGTCAAAGTAGCTAAAATGCATATTTACTACCTTTTCCTGTATTTAAGAATTTCTCCATTTAAATTGCCAGACATTTACTTTCAGCCTCTTTTGCAGCTTGCCAAAGGTTCTTTTGGTCTGATCCGCTCACCACAGACTTTGACTCTGAAGAGCTGGAGATGCAGGGAAGCAGGGACTGCAGTGGTGGTGCGTGTAGCAAGATCAAGTTCCTGAAGCAGCAGTGGTTGTGGTATTGCAGTGGCTGGATCATAGTGGCTAGGGATCGTGGAGGTTGGCAGTGGAAGTAGAGATGTCCTGGCCATACTAGTCCTGCTGCCTGATTTTAGGTGTTGTTCTTGGCATCCATCCCTCGGTTTTCCACTTCTCCAGGTGGGTCTGAGCTGTTCTTAAAATAAGGTTTTTGTTTGTTTGTTTTGTTTTTTTCTGCTTAGACTATCCAGAATCAGTTTTAGTTGTTGAACTTACAAACTAAGTTGTTCTTGTGACTAAGGACTCTGGCTGATACTGATGTTACAGTAGCCTGATGCATTCATCTCACAGTAGGGATGGAAAGGTCATGGGAAAGTAACTGGAATGTTTGAACTTCATTGGCTCCCTCTCTTTTTGAGACTGTTAGGGTCACTGTATTCCCAGGGCCTAGAATTGTGCCTGGTATATAGTAGGTGTTCAGTAAACCTCTGTGGAATGAATGAGTGATGGGTTCATTCTGCCAGTGTACCAGTTGTATGTCTGCCAATATGTGTATCTGTGACTCTGCTTTTTCTCAGTTTCTGGAGCTGTCCAAAACTCCCTGGTGAAGTACAGATTTTTTCTTTAGCTGTGTTAATACATATGTAATCCTGTATAACAGTGACACTTTACTGGCTTGGGAACTGGTTCTTGTTTTGTCTTTTAAACTCATTTGGCTTATCTGTGCCCTGTGGACTTTTTAGTTTAGCCCTGGGATGTATGATTGTCTGTGATTTTGTGTGTGTGTGTGTAGAGGGGCACCTCACAGAGCCCCAAAGCGGTGACAAGGACTTAAAATCCCTTCCTGGTATCAGAGCTTTCCTGGCCTTCTGGAAGCCATCACTTCTTGAATCTTTCTCATGAGGCTTGTTGGTGGAATAAAGAAAAGGCTCTATACCCACAGATAGTTCTATACTTACACACAACACACAACACACACAACACATACATACACGTGGAGAGAACTGTATTTAAATCTAACAACATTATGACTTTACATAGTGAGTTTCCTACGGATGTCCTGCTTTTCCCCTGATGGTGGTGCTGAGATTGGGAAAGACAGAAGATACAAGCCCCTTATCTCCCCTATCTTTTCTTTTTCCTCTGTTCCAGGTCTTCCCTTTAAGAAACTGTATGGGAACTGGCAATTTGCACCCACATTCTGGTCATTTGCTTATATTCACTGAGCCCCTTCCTGGGTGCCATAGGATGATGGCCTTCTGAGGCTGGAGGTGCTGGGATTTGAGAGGCTGAGGTGGCTTGTTCCCAGTTCCTTATGTTCCTTGCCTCACTTCCTGGTGGAGTAGCTGAGGCTGGTGGCAGAGGGCAGTATACCAGAGATCCCTCTCTCTCTCTCTCTCTAGAACACAGTGTTTTAAACTTCGTGTTCTCATAAATCAGGGCTGGGACTTCGAGATGAAATTTTGTGAGCAGGATCATCTGGTAGGATCACCTGGCCTTTCCTTCTTGAGTTTCAGATGTAGAAACGAGCCTAGAGGGTAGTGACTTGTCCAAGGTGACGCAGTTGGTCAGGGCTAGAGTGAGTATCTAAATATATTTCCAAGGGCAAACTGAAATCCTATAAACGCTGAGCCCCATCTGAGGCCTCCTGTAACATAAAGCTGGTAGGGTTGGGCAGGATGAGGGATTTATTCTGCAGTTTCCTTCCCTGCATCTTGTGAAGAGTCAATACCTTACTTCCGGTTGCTCTAGTTTGCTACGGCTTCGTTGTTTAGAGTGGACCCCAGTCTGCAGTCTTTGGTCTGGAATACATCCCAGTCCTAAATTGCCTGTCTTGGGCCATGAGTTACCAAGTTTACACACAACAATCCTGTGCCTCTGTTGACACGTGACCAAGCTATTAATAGACCTGAAGTTCTGGGAGAGTCTCAGCTCTTCCCCCACCTCCCCACTCCCAACAGCCTGCCTGCTGGTGATTTCCTCAGTGCTCAGACAGCTAGACAGAGAATGGAAACAGGGCAATCTGCCCATCCCCTTTTAGGAGGTAAGGCAGGCCCAAGTCTGCATGAGAAACCTCTGGCCTCGTGGGTCTCTGTGCTGTATTAGGTCAAGTGAAAGTGCTTAGCATTTAGGAGGAAATAATAGCCCTGTGCCCTAGGTAGGATTTTTTTTTTAAATAAACCTATGTTGGACCCTCACTGTATGAAAGACACTGAATTAGGCCCTTTGAATGTGTTATCTCAACCTTCTCCACAACCTGAGATGGCTATTATTCTTATTTTATAGAGGAGATTACTAAAACTCAGAATGATTGACTAAGTAACCTACTGTTACACAGCTCAACAACACTTGGATCCAGGCCTTCTGATCTTGTTTTTCCTAAATGACAGCTTCCCTGTTTACAACTAACTAACTTCCTTCCTTCCTTCCTTTCTTTTCTTCCTTTATGTGGACCATTTTTAAAGTCTTTATTGAGTTTGTTACAATATTGCTTCTGTTTTATGTTTTGGGTTTTTGGCCTGGAGGCATGTGGGATCTCAGCTCCCTGACCAGGGATTGAACCTGCACCCCCTGTGTTAGAAGGTGAAGTCTTAACCACTGGACCACCAGGGAAGTCCCATGTTTACAACTTTCTTTAGTAAAATTGGGCTAGGGTAATTTGGACAAATTATCCTTGGGGGCACCTGTGTTATTGAAGGATCCCATATAGCTCAGAGAAATGGGAGTGAACCTGAAGGGAGAGGAAGAAGGCTATCAGCCTGTGGGCATCAAAGGGAACACAGTGGATGGCTGTGGTAGGATGGTACCCATCATAGGCCTGTGTGCCCTTAGGGAACTCAGGTCAGATAGTGGCTGTCCTGCAGGCTAATAAGCCATATTCCTTAGCATGGCATTCAAGGCACTCAGAGGTGGGGTTTCTGCTTCATAACTCGTACTGTACCTCTTCTTACTTCCTATCACACAAACTATTCTTTTTCTGTTGTTCATCAAATCTGCTGTCGTCTTCCACATATGGGCATATGTAGGCTCTATTAAGATTCGAATCAAAAAGTAACCATTGACAGCTTAGGGCTGAGCAGACAGTTTTGAATCCCCAGTGACTCCAGAGTCATTTTGGACTGGAGCTCTCTCATTCCTTCATTCATGTGTCCAATCATTCTAACATATGGGGCACTCCCTCTGTGCCACGTACTGTACTAGGCCCTGGGAATCAGTGTAATGAACTAAACAGATATGGTTCCTGCTCTCCTAAAGCTTACAGTGTAGCAAGGAAGGCAAAATGAAACAATCACAGTGAAGTCTGATGACTTATGAAGTGGAAATAAGGGATGTGATGACAGGGTACATACTGCAGGGGAACTTAATACTGTTTATGGTGTCAGGAGAAACCTCAATACTGCCTTAATAGATGACATTTAAGTTGAGACCTGAGAATTGAGAAACAATAGCTAAGTAAATGGGGTTAAGATAGATAAATTCTAGGCAGCAAGTAGAGTATATGCAGAGACCTAGAGGCCAGGTGATAGGAATAAGGCCACATCTATGTTGGTTAATTTATCAAGCAACCGATTACAGCTGGTGGGTTATGTTTTGCACTGTGCTAGGGTCTGGGGACATACAAAACAATCAGTCATGGTTCCTACCTGCCCTGTGTTCCTACCTGCCCTGGAGACACTCAGGAGCAGTGGCGTTACTCCTTGGTAAGCAGGGTGCTAAGGTCATCCTAGGTTTTGGACTCAATCTGTTGGGTCCCACGTGCATGACTTAACACCTTTAGAGACACTGCCTGCCCTTGAGTATTTGGCCTACTTGTCAAGCAGAGAGGGTGTGGACCTTGGCTGGAAACTTGTAGCATTTGCTTTCACCCCTGGCTTCACACTCGCCAGATCCTCGGTTGATGGGGTTCATCTACAGACTTGAGGCTGATGGAGGTCAAGAAATTGGCTTTCACCCCAGCAGGAACATAGAAGAGGCTTTCTGGCTAAGATGGAGTTGCCATGGCTGTCAGAGCTCTGTGTCCCTGGTGCCTTGTATTTGTTAGTTGGATTGATTGTGTGGTCTCAGACCCATTCACTGCCTTGAATACACCTATGGTGGTATTTTAGCTCTGTTTTCTGGCACTGCTTATAGACAGACATCTCAGTGGCCGGCTGCCTTGCCTTTGCATTGCCTAACTCCAGGGAGCACTGTTCACGTAGACTGTGTTGTGAATGGGGCCACCCCTCCCTAGTTGTGCAACAGTGCATCATTGTGGCTCTGGTTAAAGGGAAGGGAAGTTATTTAAACACTGACTATGTGCCTCAGGCTAGTGGTTTATATTCTTTACTTCATTTAATAATTTCAATAATGTTCTGAGGTAAATACTATTATTATTCTTATTTACAGATGAGAAGACTGAAGGCTCGATGAAGCTAGTGAGTGGTGCCTTGGGATTAGAGCTCGGGTCTGACTGAAGTTCATGCTTCTCTCCCACTCTCAGCTGTTTCCCAGTGTGGTCACAGACTTCAGGTCTTGTGTGTCATCTTGTTTCCATGACTTCCTTGGCCTTGTCTATTTTGACATATCTGCCTGGCTGCCGTGCCAGTAACCTAAGGATTCTCAGCATGGCTGAGGCCCAGAAATGTGTCCTGCTTGGGATATACTCTAGAGTCTTTTTGTTTGTTTTTTTTCCATCTAAACTTTATTTTTGTGTTTAGCAGGAGGCAACAAATATAACTGTAGCTAAAGTCCTTTTAAAGGGTAAATCAGCTCTGCATTTGTTGGGCTGCCTTTCTTACTCCAGCTCCCACGGTGTTCTCAGTAGGACAGAAGCTGGGGCTGGCTCACTGGAGATGAGTTAGGGTGACAAAAGCTTTGGATCTGGGCTTGGGTGATGGGATGAGATTCCCTCAGCCTTTCTAAGTTGCATGGCTGCTGGGGTTGGTTGGATCTTTGCAAATTAGTACTTAATGTCCCTTTTCCAGGGACCTGTGGTTCTCGTTTCTCCCTTTTAGGAGAGGACCTGCCTTTTCAGCTGGGGATTCTGGAGCTACTGACCTTAGAGTGGGGAGGGTTTTTCCTTCCTGCAGTTGTCGGGGTGTGTTTTGTGTAGGAGAGGGCTGTGTCAGGCAGAGTCTGGGGGAAAGCAGAAGGGGAGGTGGAGAGTGTATTCACTGCCTCACCTGCTTTTCAGTACTCTTTCTTCTCTTCCTTCCTCTTGGCAGCTTTGCAGTCCCATTTGAGAAGTATGATCTCAATAACGGAAGGCCTCTGCACTCACCTAGCTTGTACGCCGGCTCCCCTAGACTGCTTACAGGTCCTGAAGCATGACAGGCTATTTCTTATCTCAGGTCTTTGTACATTCTGTTCACCCTGTCTTTTCCATCCCTAGAGAAGAGGGAAGATGTCCTTTCTGTCTTCTCTGCCCCATGGATACCTCCTCATCCTTTCAAGACTCAGTTTAGATGTTACCTTTTCAGTGACACTGCCTTTGATCCCTTCTCTCTGTGGAGGTAGGCACACCCACTTTTGTGCCTCCAAGGCACTCTGTACAGGCCTCTGTTGTACCGTGTTTACTCACTTAACTTCCCTGTCCACATCTTGAGCCTCTTAAAAGCAAGAGACCGAGTCGGTTTCATCTCTCTTTAGCAGGCACAGAGTCTAAGGGAGACTAGAGTATCAAGAAACTTGAACTGAACTACACTGATGCTTGAACTAGATAGTTGTACAACTATCTTGTGTACCTCCATAAACTAAAAAAGGATTCTCTTGCATAATTCACTGTACTGTGATATTTTCTAGGTCCCAGAGTCCTTCAAACATGCAGTGCAGTAGCTGACTTCCAGAGAGGACAATGCTGTGCTCTATAGATGTTATCTTTGCCTGCTTTGCCCTTCACCTCACAGTACTCCTCTGGGCCCCTGGGCCTGATCCAGGGAATGAATAGGGAGGAAATGCCTGAAATGAGCCTCTCTTGGCACCCTGAATCCTTAATTTTCAGGTTTGGTTCTGTGGGGTAGTGCAAGGTGAGAAAATGGAAATGAGCCCATTCCCTGTAAAAGGAGCTGACTGGGTCGCCTCTGGATTGTGACTGCCATCACTGTCTGTGGCAGCCTTAGCCATGAGGCACTCCCCTCCTTCTGGGTCTAAGGCAGTCAGTTCTTCTAAATGAGCTCACTTGGCTCACCCTGAGATTTCTCACAGGACTGAGAGCCTGAAACAAGTCCTGTTACACTTGTTTTTCTACCATCGTCAGGTCACAGACTGTGAGATTGTTTATTCTTATCCCTTCAATTTATAGGGAAGGAAACTGAAGTTTACAGTGGCATGGGACTAGCTCATGGTCATGTGACTAGTAAGTGTCAGCTGAGGCTAGACACCAGCCTTCCAGCTCCCTGCAGAGTGTTCTCTTTACTGTGCCTCATTGCCTCTGATATCGGTTTCCTCGTTCTATTTGTAATTCCTGTAGGTTGTGAACTTGGTGAGGGTGAGGGAGCCAGGAAACTTGATATCTTTTCCTTCCGTCACTCCCTCCTCCTGCATAGACTGGGCAGAGAAGATGTTCCGGGAAGACTTGGTAAAGGACTGAACAGAAACCTAAGTTGGCCCAGGAAGACCTCATGAGCTAAGCCAGAGGAAGACTAAAGAAAACAGATCCCTCCCAGTTTCACTGGAATATCTTCGGTTTTGATGATGCTTCTTGTGGTTTGGCTTTCCTAGTGTTAAACGCAACCTTGGCTGGAGCGTGGAGGAGGTGTGGTTTGTAGCACTGGTGCTTAATCTGGTGAAAGCCAGATCCGTAATGAAACTTTGGGGAAAATACCACATCTTGGCCAACTGAGGAGGCCCCTCCCTTGCCCTCCAGCAGCAATCACAGAATGCAGAGACTGGGCGCAGCGTGGCTAACTGCATTACAAATAGACAACATTGCTTGAGTGCTTACTGTGATTTCTGGAACTATTTTAGGTATTTCAAAATTCTTTTAATCCTTACAATCCTCCACGAGTAGTTACTATAATTTTTTTAACCTTACAAATCGATTTTATTGAGATGTAATTTACATATAGTAAAATGCACTCATTTTAAGTGTTCAGTTTGAGTTTTGACAAATACATATACCTCTGTATTCTCTCCCCTGCAATATCTCCTCTGCAATCAAGGTGTGGAACATTTCCATCAATGGGTATTATTATCTTCATTCTACAGGGAGAAAACTGAGGTACAGAGGAGTTAAGTGATTTGTTCAAGGTCTCATGGCTAATATGTGGTAGAACCAGGATTTGAAGCCAGGCTGTCTGACTCCAGAGCCCATGTTCTTAACTACTGTGCTATTCTGCCTTCCATCTCTTCTTTTATGGTCTAGCCATTGCCTGTCTTGCCCTGGTGGACAAGTGCATTAAAGAGTAAAATGACATAGATGTAAAGTCTAAGCACTAAAGGGGTCTCTAGGAGCAAGAGGCCCAGAGGTAGGCAGTGGGGAGGGTTGAAACAGCTGTCAGTACCCCTAGAATCACAGGACCAAGGGAAGCACAACTACTTGCCTTATGCCCAGCCTTTGCCTCTCTAGGACTGTGAAGAATGGGACGGACTAAGAGGCCTGATAACAGGGTATAATGTAGTGTCTGAAAAAGGGACTGGCTCCCAGGCTCACAGGACAAGATGTAGAAATATAGATAAGACACAACAGTCTCGTATGCTCTGAGACTGCTCTTGGTGGTAGGCTGCAGCCAGTTCTGGGCTAGGCACTGTAAGGGAAACATGGACAGGCCAGAGCATATGTAAAGGAGGCAAGATGGAAAGGGGCCTTGAAATCCAGTGCTTTGGAGAGGGGTTGAAGGAGCCAGGTTTGGAAGCCCTGAAGAGAAAATGTAATCATTGCCTTCCTATCCTTGAAAGGCTGTTCTTTGGAAGGGAAAATCAGCTTGTTTTTCTGTGTGGCTTCAGAAGGCATAATTAGAGCCCTATGGGTGGGCCAGGGTAGCATATTTTGGAAAAATTAAAGCGCAGTGGATATGAAATGGCTCATCAGCTTGTCATTTGCTTGAAGTACAAATAAGGTCAGATGTCCTTCCAATATTAAGATTAATCTCTTGAATGACTATGAAATTATCAGGAAATTTAGTTTGTTTCTCCTGGGGTTTTTCCTCCTCTCTCTTTCTCTTTCTAAAGTATTCAAGAACTCTAAGGAGTCAGGATTAGTTCCAAATAGAGGACTAGAGAATCTTACTGGTCTGGTTGCAGGCCCCATGTTTTAGCTTCAGTTGTTGATAACACAGCGTGGCTTTTAAAAATGAACTTCTCACGGTATGTTGTTTTCTTATTTAGTGTAGCTGTGAGGATGTGGTCCTGCATAAGTGATGGTGGTTCTTTGAGAGAGGGTGACAGTGCTCCTTGAGTGTCACACTTGGCCTAGGCTCCGCTGTGCTTGACCTCTCCAAGTCATGTCTATATATGTTCATCCACTGGAGAAGGGAACCCCTTCAATCTCTGGTTGGCTGGGTCTAGAAGTGTTTGCATAGCCAGCCTTCTTCCATGATCATTTTGGTTATGGTATTGAGCTTGGAGCACCCATTCAGACTTTCTTTTTCCTCAACGTGCGTGCTTCCTATAGGCTGTCACTGTCCCTTCCTGTCTTTAACTTGACTTAAACTCTCAGTTAGTCTGAGAAATTCTAATAGTATTGAACCTCAAAAGAAAGGTGGTCAAGGTTTCAGTCTTTGGTCCTGGGAGGGCTTTGGACCCTGTGCATATTTCTATTCGTCTTCCCCAGTTTTACATACCAAGAGGGTATTGGGAATAGTCTTTGCCAAGAGAGAAGATCATGTTATATCTTTTCCACAGGGGTAAAGTGTACCCGCTTGCTTTATTATTTATTTATTTATTTAAGAACTTTTATTGAGATACAATGGACATACAATAAACTGCATATATTTAAAGTGTACAATTTGATATTTTTTTTCTTATTAGTAATGTATAGATGGCAATCCCAATCTCCCAATTCATCCCCCCCCATCCCCCATTTGGTGTCCATCTGATTGCTTTATATTTAATATAGTTAAAGGGGGGTAAAAGAAAAAGTCAAGAACAATGGTCTGTTCTAAGATGATCTGATGTTTCTAAGACAGAGACAGGCTGACAACTTTTAAAATGCCAGTTTTTCTCTAGCTAAAGTAGTTTGAATTGTTGTTTAATCTGGTCCCCCGCTAATGAAGAAGGAAGATTTTTTCAAACTACTGTAAATCCCTATCATTGGAGTGGGCCATGCAGAGCTAGGAGTGCTTTGACATTACAACTGTTAAACAGGGACTAGCTGTCTAGGGCCACTGTGAGGAAATGCTGGATTTCTCAATAAGACCACCATGAGTGGACTGGACCATGTCATCTGAACCCAGATCTTGAAACCCTTTCCTCCATGGAGGGACTCTTACTAAATATCTGTACTGCCACCATACTAGGTTCTGGAAGGTGCTGCTTTCCTTTTATGTTTGAGTCCAAGCAGGGTACAGGAGCTTTTTTTTTTCTATCACGCAACTGAATCCTACACAGAATGTTTAGACAAGAATTTCCTAAAGAGTCAGGTATGGGCAATAGGGCAGTAAATACAGTTATTGAAACTAGATAATCTGGCTTGTAAAATGCTGTTTGTTATCCGCGGCTCTCAGAAGATAGGCAGTGGCATCACGGTTGTCTGGTGATGAGCTGGAAGAAAGATGAGAAATGGTTGTGGGTTAGGATGAGTTTCATCCAAAAGACCCTTCTAGCTCTGAGATCCTATGAGTCTTCTAGGCCTTTCCATCCTGAAAATTCTAGAACTGTCTTTGTGCAGTGATTCCTGGAAATCATACAGGCCCAACAGGGAGTCAGGAAGGTGGGTGACTGTGACGCAGTTGAGGTTACTGCTGATCTCACTTCCGCATTTCTCCCCACTGCTGCTCCTCCCCTTAGGCCAGAAAAATACAGATATAAAGTAGAGCCTCTTACGTTATGTATGCTTTACCACAATTTAAAAAAACCCACAGCTTTATACTTTACCCATGATGTTGATCTGTCCTTTTTATCATTTGACCCTCTCAACAGCTTGTGAAATGGGCAAGAAAGTGCTTATTAAGCTCTTTTTAGAGGTGAAGAAATTGAGGTCCAGAAAAGTTAAGTAACTTGCTTGTCTGAATTACACACTAGATTGACTGGTATCCTCAGTACTTTCAGTAAGTATTGTTGAATAAATGAATGAACCAGAACTGGAGCCCACATTCTCTTGTTTCCTTGGCCAGCATTTTGCTACTATATAATTCTGAGCCCTCTGGGGGCTTTCTGTGAGCAACCCTAGGATTGGTTGGATTTTGCTGGCCTTTCCTTTGGGATTCCCTCATTCCATAGCTGAAGCTTTGTGCACTGGTTAGAAAGCACCATTCCAATTGTGCTACAGAGTGGGAAGGGAAAAAACACTCCACCCACTGTAATTCTTTTTTTGTTGCTTGTTTTCTGGGATCTTCATGTTATTGCTGACAAGAGTGACTCATAGACTTCACTATGTGATTTTCTTGGTTAAGAGAACTTTTTCCTTCGCTCTAGAAGAAATTAATTAATAGTTATGTGTGGTTAAGGCACAGGTATTCAGCAGCTTTACCCAGAACACAAGAGTTCTTTCTTCTAGCTAAGGCCAGACATGTTGTTTTGGTTTGGTAAAATTCTGTAGCCACTGTGTGATTTGCTGTGTGTTAGGTGCTGTAGGAGAAGCCCTTGGGCTGAGAGGCTCAGAGTTCAGCTGGAGAGATAAGGCACATATATAAACAGGAAAATAATGAGACAGTTTTTAATAAAATGCAACATCAAATAATATACCTGCAAGTATTTAAACGTGGGGAATAAGTCATAAGGGGCTTAGAAGGTGTAGGGGAAAGAGCGTGTGCTTTAGTATTGTGGGCCATTGACAGATTAACCCTCTGAGCTACTTTTTTTCTTTTCTGTGAAATGGGCATAGTAATAGCAGCTTTACAGTGCTGTGAAGATTGAATGAAGGTAATGTGTCTAAGGCAACCGCATAGTGTCTGAAGCATGGTAGGCATAGAACCAGTGGTAATTCCCTCCTCCCCTTTTCCGGGAGCCTTCCTAAAGGAGCTAAGCCTGAAAGCTTGATTAGGATTTGGGGAAAGGGAAGAGTGGAAGAAGGGTGATGGGAAGAGGGGGATGAGAAGGGGCAGGTCCCATGAGTACATCAGTCTGGTGGGAGTGGAGGCCACATGGAAGAAGCAGTGAGAAGTAAAGCTAACGGGGCAGAAGTTTAGGCTTTATTTAAAAGAGATGGTATCATGGGAAGTTTTTTTTTTTTGAGCTCTGTGTACTGATGTATATATATTGGGTTGGCCAAAAAGTTTGTTTGTGTTTTTCTATATTACAGAAAAACCAGAACGACCTTTTGGGCTAACCCAATATGTATATAAAAGCCGTGTTTATACTCTGCAGTGTAGTATAGTAGCTAGAGGCTTTGACTCTGGAGCCAGACTACCTGTCTCTAAATGCCACCACTTAGTTTACTTCTCTGTGCCTTAGTTTCTTGATCTGAAAAATGGAGATGATAATGATGATACCTTGTAAGGTTGTTGTGAGGATGAATGAGATAACAGATAGAATGTGCTAGGATCGTGCCTGACACATAGGACTGCATAAATGTTAGCTGCCGTAATTATTGTTACTCTTCTTGAAATGAAATAAAACTACCTTAAAACAGTGTATGCGCTTACTGATCGACTCTGATAATTAAAAAAAAGCTCATCTATTAACTGAGGGGTAATGAAGAGTCATCAACGTGGTGAGCCTGCATGAAGTGGTGGTTAACAAGATCTGATCGGGAGGTGCAGGCTGAATTAGGAGGAGGAGAATTGGCAGTGGGCTCTTGAGATAGGGTGTGTCCATGTTAAATCATCTAGTATCATAGATTTGTCACATTTGGAGGCAATTCTTGGTGGAGTCAGGCAGTAGAAGTGTAGGACTTGGGCAGCCTTGTCAAAGAACTTGAGTTCTGGTGAGGGAAATGCAGCAGTACCACAGCAAACAGTCCTGCCGCAGAAAAAGCATTGCTGCATATTTTTTGAGTGAATAAATGTTGTCCAAAAAAACCCAGGGTGATCATTGAGGATTGCAGGAGGCTGGAAGTTGTCCTCAGAGGAGGCAGTATGTGGACTGGGCTTGAAGGTAGGGTAGGATTTGATTACTGGGGACCACATGGAGGTGAGAGTGGGTATAGAATGTGATCATGTTAGTAGCCAAACTTCAAGCCAGTTTCTGTCTTCTGGAGCAGCACTCCTTAAATAGCCATGAATATCTAGGCTGCATGCAGCACTCTCATCATCTGGGCTGCAAACGTAGCCCCCATTTCCTGAGGAGTGTGGTCTGTGGTGCTCAGGTGGCACATTGCCAGCTTCTTTGCAGATTTTCAAATCCCACGAGGGCCAGGTTGAGCTGGCATTCTGTGGGATTGGGGTGGGGCATGGGAAGGGTGCGGTTCCTCTCTTCCATTCGGATAGTGCTTCAGGGAAGGGTCTGAGGACCTGCTCCCCTACCCTTCTTTCCAGTGCTGCTTCTGCTGTGTGCCTAGGCTGGGCCTAGCTGGAACATGGCTTTGGTGATGGGCAGGTGGGGTGGCAGGCACTGCCGAATTTGGAGCTTCCTCTGAATGGACTGTGGTTTGGTATGAGCTGTTTGTGCAGCATTAAAAGGAATTTTGCCTTCATCTTTGGCTCGCTCAAGGTTAAACCGCTAAAGGTTGCATTTGAACTGAACTATTTCTCGTTTTGACTGGCTTTAAATTTTAAGTCTTAAGACCATTAATGGTGGTATCCACCAGCAGAGCTCTTTGTGAGATAAGGTGTCTCTGGTTGCTGTGGGAGGCTGTGTGCAAGGCAGGAAGAAACGTGTGAGGGCAAGAGAGGGACGTCTCTTCTAGAGTCTCAAGCTTATGCTCATATCTTTGGGTCTGTTTGAGTGCAGGGTAGAGCTTGGTCTCTTACAGGGTTTGATGAGTTTTACCTGGAGCACATGTCCCAAAGGGGTAATATAATTTTTGAAGCAACCAGGGCTATAGCATATTTCTCTTATCCCAAGGTAACTGCTCTGCTAGGGACCTAGGACTCTTTGTGGCTGAGCCAAGCAGCTTTTGGGATCTTAGTTCCGCAACCAGAGATTGAACCCGGGTCCCCAGCAGTGGAAGCGCAGAGTCTTAACCATTGGACCGTCAGGGAATTCCCAACCCAGGACTCTCTAGTCTGCCCTTAGAGACCCCTCCAGCCCTGTGTGTAAGGCCAGCATTCTAGCATCCATACGTTCTGTATGCTGTAAGGCCAAGCCAGTCCTCTCCGGGAAGCCTTCTCCCAACCCTTAAAGGAGAGTTCACCATCTTGCTTCCACAGAACTTGGTATATCCCTTGCTTGTAGCTCTTTTCTTATATCCTGATTGCCTGCCTTCTCTACTAGAAGGTAAGGTTTTGGTTTTGTTTTTCTGGTAAAACTATTATTATTATTTTTTAAAATAAATAAATTTATTTACATTTTTTGGCTGCATTGGGTCTTTGTTGCTGTGAGCAGGCTTTCTCTAGTTGTGGTGAGCGGGGGCTACTCTTTATTGTGGTGCGTGGGCTTCTCATTGCGGTGGCTTCTCTTGTTGTGGAGCACGGGCTCTAGGCCCTCAGGCTTCAGTAGTTGTGGCACATGGGTTGAGTAGCTGTGGCTCTGAGGCTGTAGAATGCAGGCTCAGTAGTTGTGGCGCACGGGCTTAGTTGCTCCGCAACATGTGGAATCTTCCTGGACCAGGGACCAAACCCATGTCCCCTGCATTGACAGGCAGATTCTTAACCACTGCGCCACCAGGGAAGTCCCTATTGATTATTTTGTTTTAATAAAAAAAGATTATTTACTGCTGAACATAGCTCTTTCCAAGAAAGCCTCAGGCCGACTCATGTCTCTTAAAAGAAAAAATCTTCTGGAATAGATAAAAAAATATATCAAAGAACAAACGTACCTTTCCTTCATTCTTCCTCTGCATGTAACTCCCATAGTCATATTACTAAGACCTGAAGAACCCAAATTATTACTTGTATATATAAAACTCACATAAAGGATAGAAGCAAATGAATTAGTAAAAAAATGGCTTCATCTACAACAATGGAGCATAAACTAAAAGTTTAGCTTTTTGAGGGTAGAGGGGTGTGTGTGTGTGTGTGTGTGTGTGTGTGTATGTATGTGTGGCTCTAGCACCTAAGTTGTATACAAAGTAAACATCAATAATGAAGAATGAGTGAATGAATGATTTAATGGTGAATGTTTAGTACTTTTCCTTATTAAAAGCTCAAGACCCCAACTGAGTTGATTTCGTGGGTGGACCTCAGGCTGGGACTAAATCTGATGTCTTCTGTGCAGACTTAAGAATCGTTTGAGCTGTTCTCCCCTCATAGGCTGTTTCTCTCTGGCCTTTCCTTTTTCAGCATTCCTCTCTTTTCTTTAATTGCCATTTAAAGATCTGTGTGCTGAGGATGAGCTGGTGGAGGGGAATGTTTCCCTGAGGACTTGGTGTCTAACAGCAGCCAGGCCTTTGTGGTTGATGAACTCATTGATTGAATCACTGACTTGGAGGCATCAAGGGACGGGGGCATGGGTATACGTGAGCAGAGCTGAAGAATTCTGTATGCAGGTATGGTGAGGGGTGGAGGGGGTCGAGTGGTGGGAGTGATGGTAAGAGGAAAAGAAAATCTTCAGAGAAATCTACAGTTTTAAACTTTCCCTCAGTATTATGTTTTGGATTTTCGTTTTTGTGATCTAGAGTCAGAGTAGGTTAGTAGAAAGGGCAGAAGTCAAGAGACTTGACTTTCTTCTGCCAGCAGCTCATATCTAGGACAAATCTCTGCTGCTTTATCGGTCTCATTTTTCTCATTTGTCAAGTGGAAATTGCGAATCTCTGCCTTGCCTGATTCCCTTGACTGTCGTGAGGATTGGTGAGACGTTGGATGAAGAAGCTCTGCAGAACAAAGGTAATGGTGCCCTGATCAGAGCAGGAGAGAGAGTATAATGACTCTGGTCACCATTCCGTCTTTCCTCACCAGTCTTCCTGTATCTGAAGGAATCAACTATGGTAGCCCAGTCCTCGATGCTCAGATTCCTCTGACCTTTCTGTGCTTTCCAGCCTCTCGATAGTCATTCTTAATTACAGTTGTGCCAGCAAGGCTCTGCATTGCCTCTGGCCTTTCTCTCTCAGAGCCCTCACCAGGGTGTCTTGCCATTGCCTGTTTGGAAATGGCTGTTAAGAGTACAGGCTCTAAAGAGGGAACCCTCCTACACTGTTGGTGAGAATGTAAATTGGTACAGCCAGTATGGAAAACAGTATGGCAGTTCCTCAGAAAACTAAAAATAGAGCTACCATATGGTCCAGCAATCTCACTCCCGAGAATATATCCAGACAAAACTATAATTCAAAAAGATACATGCACCCCTATGTTTATACCAGCGCTATGCACAATAGCCAAAACATGGAAACATCCTAAATGTCCAACGAAAGATGAATGGATAAAAAAGATATGATACATATATACAATGGAATACTACTCAACCATAAAAAGAATGAAGTAATGCCATTTACAGCAACACAGATGGACCTAGAGATGATCATACTAAGTGAAGTAAGTCAGACAGAGAAAGACAAATATATGACATCACTTATATGTGCAATCTAAAATATGACACAAATGACCTTATCTACAAAACAGACTCACAAACATAGAGAACAGACTTGTGGTTGCCAAGGGGGTGGGGTGGGAGAGGGATGGCTTTTTTGGGATTAGCATATACAAGCTATTATATATAGGATGGATAAACAATAAGGTCATACTGTATAGCACAGGGAACTATATTCAATATCCTGTGATAAACCATAATTGAAAAGAACATGAAAAAGAATGTATATATAACTGAATCACTTTGCTGTACAGAAGAAATTAACAAAACATTGTAAATAAACTATACCTGAGTAAATTAAAAAAAAAAAAAAAGAGCATAGGCTTTAGAGTCAAGCTGCCTGGGTTTGAATCCTTACTTTTACAATTTACTTGCTCAGCAAGTCATTTAATCTCTCTGTGCCTTAGTTACCTATCTGTATATGAGGGGAATAATAGTAACTATCTTGGAGTTACCTGGCTGTCCAGTGGTTAGAACTCCACGTTTTCACTGGTGTGGGCCCGGTTTAATCCCTGGTCAGGGAACTAAGATCCCACAAGCCTCGCAGCGTGGCCAAAAAAAAAAAAAAAAAAAAAAAAAAAAGGAGTAACTACCTCACTAAGTTACTCTGAGAATTAAACGCAGCAGTATATGTGGAGAGCTTAGAATAGCACCTGGCAGGCACATAGTAAGCATTCATAAATGTTATGTATTATTATAATAACTATTACTTAACACTCTTATCCCTGATTGGAACTCCTGTAGACTGGGGACCATACCTATGTCCTCATTGTATCCCTAGCTCTGTTCCACAGGACTGGGACAGCAGGTATTTGCTAAGAATTTCTAGAATGAGAATTTAAGTTTGAATACTGGATTTGCCGTATACAATACTAACTTTACGACTGACCAAGAGACTTGTCATCTCTAAGCCCTAGTTTCCACATCTGTTAAATGGCAATCATGATCCTTGTCATGTAGGGCTGATGTGAGTATTGAATATACATGAACCGCCAGGAAATGTGTAAATGTAGTTAGTTCCCCTCTATACCCACCAGCTGTGTGGCATGGGGGCCCAGGAATCTGCTAATTACTCTACCCACCAGCTGTGTGGCATGGGGGCCCAGGAATCTGCTAATTACTCTACCCGCCAGCTGTGTGGCATGGGGGCCCAGGAATCTGCTAATTACTATACCCGCCAGCTGTGTGGCATGGGGGCCCAGGAATCTGCTAATTACTCTACCCGCCAGCTGTGTGGCATGGGGGCCCAGGAATCTGCTAATTACTCTACCCGCCAGCTGTGTGGCATGGGGGCCCAGGAATCTGCTAATTACTATACCCACCAGCTGTGTGGCATGGGGGCCCAGGAATCTGCTAATTACTCTACCCGCCAGCTGTGTGGCATGGGGGCCCAGGAATCTGCTAATTACTATACCCACCAGCTGTGTGGCATGGGGGCCCAGGAATCTGCGAATTACTATAATAACCCACAGTGGCCTGCTGAACCCAGGGTTGCTCCTGGGGTGATGTTTTTTGGATGTTCCGTCCTAGGACAGAAGAAAGAAGCAGTACCTTGGGATTTCCCTTAGCGTTTCCGGCCTTTTCTGTCTGCCTTCCCTGCTTGTTCTTCTTTGGGTTATAAGTTTCTAGAATAGCCAGAATATTTTTCTGCCTCTTAGTTTCCCAAAGTGCCTTAAGCAACCAGACCACTTTTGTTTTGGCTCCTCTAAGCTTACTCTGTTTGGTCCTTGTCATTCTTCATTAGCTGTTAGTATATCCTGCTTCTTTTCAGTTTCCTGACATGTTGTATTTTTTCCAAAGCCAGAACTGCACCCAAATCATCTGAAGCAAATCCCTTTATCTTGTTCGCTCTAACTAGTGGGAAGCACACCGGCCCGTGAGGTAGAAGACCCGAGTTGCAGTGCTGGCTCTGAGATAGTCTAGCTGTGTGACCTTGGGCAAGGCTCTTTCCCGTGCTGGGTGTCAGACACCTCATCACTAAAGTGAAGGATTTGAACCATGTAAGTGGTTTCTAAGCATCCTTAAATTCTATGGTGTGAGTTTGGACAGTCATTTTTCTTTTTGGCGGGGGGGATCTTAGCTTCCTCAACTGTAAAACTGAGTGGGTTGGCCTGAGTAATTTATAGTCAGTTCTAGGCCTCCGTCTTTTTCTTTTTTTCTGCCTTGTATTACTTTCTGGAGCATTTCTGTGACAGTTGACAGCTGTGGACAGGAAACTCTTGAGCACTTCTAACTTGGCGAAGGTTGCTACTCCCTCTGAACCTCATCCCAGCCCATTTCCTGTGTTTACAGCGTTTGGGTTTTTCGCTTAGTGACAGGCCTGACAGGTCATACTCCAGTTCTGTCTCCATGGCCTGGTGCAGGGTAGACCAAAATGAGCCATTATTTGGGCGTTGGGAGACGGGGGTTTCAGTCTCCACTCAGCTGTGTGACCTTAGGCAAATGACCTTGCCTCTTAGGGTTCAGTATTCTCATTTGTAAAACCAGAGAATTTAACTAGTGAGTCTTTCTGGCTCTGATATTATAGGATATGAATATTTGCCTCCCTTTTTATTCCCCCTGAGGGGCCCTTTGTTTAGCCTGTTTCTTCCACATACTCCACCCTGGAAGGGACCCAGGGGAGCTCCCTTCACATTTCCTATGTGGGACAAAATAAGAGGAAGAAAGAAAGTCAAACAGTGTTCTCAGGCCCAAATTGGCAGCAAAAGAGGACTTGAGGTGGAAGGCTGGTATGACCTAATTGCCTAACAAATCAGCTATACAGTTGGTAACCAGGCGGATACCAATACACATTTATTCTTATCAAGTCTCTAGAGAGAGATAATATCCCAGTTCCAGCCTTATGTTCACCATTTATGTGACTTGAGTAAGTCACGTAGTGTATCTGGGCCTCAGTTTCCGCATCTTATATTGGGGATAATAAAGGTATCAACTTCACAGAGTTGTGAAAGAGATACCATATGTAGAAGTCACAGCATAGTTCCTCTCATGTTCATCCTCCCTTTCTCCCTTAGGCAGTTAGAATGTCCTTAATTCTGTTCTTGCAGAGATAGCAGCAGGACACTCAAGTTCCACTCCAGAGGAGCTAACAGGCTACCTGGGGACATAATTCAGTTATGATTAGAGGAAACCTTACGAGGTGGTGCCTGAACCAGACTGGACTCAGTGCTCTGACCTCAGAAGGGGAGACTCATAGGGCCTGGAGGGGTTCAAGAAGGTTTCCTGGTAGAGATGGACTTTCCCTGGGCCTTGAAGGGCCAGCAAGTCTTAAACATGAGGAGCTGGTGGGGAGAGTAATTCCAGGTACCCATCTACACCCTTTGTCAAGATGGCACTTTGTGCAGGTCAGTTTCACATACATCTCCTCCTTCTCCCTTCAGCTAGGTAGTTATTATTCAAGGTATATATTTTTAAATTTTTAAGAGAAAAAAAAATTAAGGCAAGGGGAAAACATAACATTTATCCAGACCAGACTAGTTTTACTTTAATCAATAGGCTAGTCAGTTTGCTTACATAATCTTAAATATAGAAAATTGTGTTATTATGCCACATTTTAGAGATGAAGAAACAGTGCCTCCAAAAGTTTAAGCAACTTTTTCAGCTCAATGTTAACAAGTTACAGTGACAAATCAAAGGAGTTCTTCATAATAATTGAGTACAGCCAAAGCCAGGTTAGGAGATATGTATAATTTAGCAGTTCTCAGTTGTGTTTATTCACCCAAGTTCTCAGTAATCTATAATAGTGCTTATTTTTCTGAGATGGCTATTTTATTCCTGGCTTGCACCCTATGCTTACCTCTTGCTCTTAGTAGTAATTCCCAGTTCTCTAGATCTGCAGTTCAACCATTGAGTTAAATTCTACTTCTTTATCTCAAACTTAGAGCCCTTAGTTCTTTTCCCAAATATTGATCAAACATCTACTGTATACCTAGAGATGGACGCAAATACCTGTTGCTACTTGGATATTTTAGTGTAGCGGTTAGACAGACAATTAGAACAAAAACAACTTGGTAGTAATCGAACGCTTGCTGTGTGCCAAGCTCTGTTTGAAGTACTTTAGATGTATTAACTTATTTAATGTGCACAGCTTTATGAGGTAGGTACATATTATTTTCTACTTAAGTTAATGAAATGAGGGGACTTCCATGGTGGTCCAGTGATTAGGACTCCACGCTTCCACTGCAGGGGGCCTGGCTTTGATAGGATCCCACAAGCTGCACGGCATGGCCAAAAAAAAAAAAAAAAGAAAATGAAATGGGGCATCAAGAGGTTAAGTCATTGGTCTAAGTGTGATAGAGGAAAGCACAGGGAATATGAGAGCGCAGAAGAGGGGCTCCTCATTGAACCCTAGAAGTTTGGGTGCAGAGAAGACATCTTGGAGGAGTTTGAAAAAGCCTGAGTAGGATCTTGAAACTTGAGTAGGAGTTAGTCAGGTGTAGAAGGGGCAAGGATATTGCAGGCAGAGGGTACATCATGTACAAAGCCACAAAGTGAACCTTGCATATTTATGGAATTGAAAATGGTTTAGTGTGGTGGGAGCGGGGGGCTGTGTGAGTGAGTGACATGGGGTAAGACTAGAAAACTCAGTAGGGACCACCTCTTGAAAAGCCTTGTACACTTTGTTATTGGGTTGGCCAAAAAGTTTGTTTGGGTTTTTCCACAAGACGTTACAGAAAAACCTGAATGAGCTTTTTGGTCAACCCAATACTTTATATTCATTATATGGGCCAGGGGTTTCTGGTCTTGGGGATTTGAAGCCCTGAAAATGGGCGTCGAGGTATGTCTCATGAATCCCTATTATTTCCAGTCATTTTTCAGTTGGTGAATACTAAAAGTACAACCATTATTATACGGAGCTTTTTTGAATTACTCACTGAAAAAAGTTAGGAATCCCTGTTGTAGGAATTTGGGAGCCCTGCAAAGGATTTTTTTTTTAATTAAAAATTTTATTGAGATAATTACAGATTTACTTGTGGTTTTAAGAAATAATATAGAGAGATCACTGGGAAACTTTGCGTAGTTTCCCCCACAGTAACATTTTGAAAAACTGTAGTATAATATCACAAGCAGAATGTTGACATTAACACAATCCACTGATCTCGTTCAAATTTCTTCAGTTTTACACGTACGTGTGTGTGTGTGTGTGTGTGTGTGTGTGTACCAACTTCTGTTCCAACACCATAAGGATCATTCATGTTGTCCTTTTTTTTTTTCTTTTTTTTTGGCTGGCCTCACAGCTTGTGGGATCTTGGTTCGCCAACCAGGGATGGATCTCGGGCCCTTGGCAGTGAAAGTGTCGAGTCCTAACCACTGGACTGCCAGGGGATTCCCTCACGTTGTCCTTCTGTAATCACACCCTTCCCTCCCATCCCCTTCCGTGTCCCTAACCCCTCTATCCTCCATTTCTAAAATTCTGTCCTTTAAAAAATGTTGCATAAATAGAACTGTGGAGTTCTTAACCTTTGGAAATTGGTTTTTTTTCACTCGGCATAATTCCCTGGGACTTCACCCAAGTAGTTATGTGAATCATTACTTCATTCCTGTTTATTGCTGAGTAGTATGTAAATTCTAGAGTGTAACCATTCACGTGCTGAAGGACATATAGACTGATTCCGGTTTTTGGCTATTACACATAAAGCTTCTATGAACATTTGTGTACAGGTTTTTATGGGAACCAGTAAAGGGTTTTATTCAGGACCATGGTCTAGTCAGATTTGAATTTTAGAAAAATTATACTGACTACTTTGGTAGAGGATGAGTTTAAGAGACTAGAACAGAGACAGGGAGATCGGTGAGGAAGGTATTGTGGTAACCCAGGCAAGATACGCTGAGACCTGAACTCAGTTCTTTGTGAGCTGAAACGTGCTTTGCCAGAGACGCCTTTCCTCAGAAATCACATCAGGCTTGTGCAGATGAGGGAGCAGGGTCGGGGAGCCTGGGCTGTGAGGAGGCTTAGGCACACTTCATTCCTGATAGTCAGTCCCTGTTCAGGGGAATTGCTCTGCTACCATAGCTGAGAACTGCATCGGATAAGGAAGGGTTGCGAACCTAGTTCTTAGAATGATCATCCTGATGGCTGGGTATTTCAACAGGTGCTCTTGGCTATCTTCTCTCAAGAAAATAAGGAGGAGGGCCGGTTAGCTTCCTTGGAGGCTTATATGGGGCAGAAAGATGGTGAGAAGCTCTCTCCTAGTCCTGGTCTCTTTTGGAGCCTAGGAATATGTTCTCTGGTAAGCCAGCCAGCTATAGGCCTGGGAGGCTTGAGGATGACCTCTTGTTGCTATGGAAACTGGAATCCACATTGTTTTTACCCCATGCAGTGGTGTGCCTGGCTCCTCAATGTTTGTATCTTCAAGGCATTTATCGCTGTGCCCTTGGGGCTACTGTGATAAGCACTGATTGTTGGGAGCCAGCCCCACTTCTGAACCCAGAGGGTAAAATCCTAGAGGGTCCATTAATAGGTTGGATATCTCCCCTGGGCCCTGTGCAAAGTTCCTATCTGGGCAGGTCCTTGGGTGCCCACCCTGTTTGAAAACTCTTCCTAGCAGAAAGCTGTTTTGAGTTGTTTGTAATTATTTTTTTGGCCCTCTCAGACCCTGACAAGTACTGGCCAGGACACAGGAATGTTTAAATCAGGCGGCAGATCAGAGAATTTGGTGTGGTTTTTGAACAATGTGTTGAATTTCTTTGGGGCTGTCATACTTCTTGGCACAGACACCTTTAGAATGTAAAGAATGTAAAGATCTGTGGTGTGTGGGACCCCAGAGCTGAGAAAACAAATCTTCTAAATCTGTATGCAGCTTTCAGTTGTCACTAGACCAGGTACTGTGTTGTCCAGCCCTGAACCAGACACAAGGGACACTGGAAAAATCACACTTCTCCTGCTGTAGTTGGGAACATCAGACTCACAGGTCTGATGTTCCCAAAGAACAGAGAACTGACAAATGAACGACTGACATTTTTATGGGGGTTTACCGTTTTTAAAGAACTTTACTGATTTTTCAGATAAGAAAATTAATCCTTAGGAGTAGTCAGAGTGTAAGAAAGTTGGATTCAACGACCTACATCTCCCACTTCTGTAACTCAGTGTATATTTTAATAATTGGGAAGTAGGAATGGAGGGGACTCTGGAGGCCAGGGAAGTGTGTCTTACTTCTCTTTGTACTCCCACTGCCTTTAGCTAGTTTGGTGTTCATCAAATAGCTGTTTGAAAGTCATAAATGAGTGTTAAAATGGCAGCATGTGAACACTGAACTCGGGGTCAGACACTTCTAATGCAGTCAGAAAGGTTATAGGTTTAAAAGGGCAGGCAAATAGGCTGTTAGGCAGATGGGCAAGAGTCCAAAGCTATGCAGGAGAGCCAGGAGTAGGCACCGGGAATCAGAACAGCCAGAAGTCCCCTGCACCAGAAGCCTGAGTTATTGAGGGTATGGCCTGCTTGGTGGGCACTAATTTTAAGGATTAGCCATCTTCTTCCAGAAGGAGGCTTCTTGTGAGATCAAAATTTGAAGAAAAGAATACTGAGAGGAAGAAGACGGTAGAAATGGGACTCAAAGGGGCGACTGAATGCCCCCCTAGTGTCCTTTTAACTTTGTTTTTAAGTCCTAGTGAAGAAGGGGCCTTTGGCTAGTGCTGGACACTGAAGAAGTTAAGGCAAAACCAGGGAGTTCTGTTTTACCCTGCTTGAGGAATGGCACAAGCTCAGTTAGGGTTCGGTGTTTGCCCTTAATAGACAAAAAGAACGTACTGGAACCCATTCACTGCTACCCTGCCCCCCCCCCCCCCCCATTTGTTGGCCTTGGAGTAGTTCTAAGAAGCCCTCTTGCCTAGGCTCATCTGGATCTTCCAGCCATAGTCTTGCCGCAAGACATGGCATAAGAAGTTGATGAGGCTTCTCACCAGTCAGAATGGCCATCATTAAAAAGACTACAAATAACAAATGCTGGGGAGGGTGTGGGGAAAAGGCAACCCTCCTACACTGTTGATGGGAATGTAAGTTGGTGCAGCCACTATGGAAAACAGTATGGAGGTTCCACAAAAAAGCTAAAAATAGAGCTACCATATGATCCAGCAATCCTACTCCTGGGCATATATCTAGAAAAAAACTATAATTCGAAAAGATACATGCACCCCTATGTTCATAGCAGCACTATTCACAATAGCCAAAACATGGAAACAACCTAAATAAATGTCCATTGAGAGACAGATAAAGAAGGTGTGGTATACATATACAATGGAATACCACTCAGCCATAAAAAAAGAATGAAATAATGCCATTTGCAGCAACATGGATAGACCTAGAGGTTATCATACTAAGTGAAGTAAGTCAGAAAGAGAAAGACATACCATATGATACCACTTATATGTGGAATCTCTAAAATATGACACAAACGAACTTATCTATGAAACAGAAACAGACAGCTATAGAGAATGGACTTGTATGTGCCAAGGGAGAGGAGGGTGGGGGATAGGTGGATTGGGAGTTTGATGTTAGCAGATGCAAACTATTATATATAGAATGGATAAACAATGAGGTCCTACAGTAAAGCACAAGGAAGTATATTCGATATCTTGTGATAAACCATAATAAAAAATATGAAAAGAATATATATATATATCACTGCATTACTTTGCAGTACAGCATAAATCAACACAACATTGTAAATGAACTATACTTCAATAAAATGAATTTTTAAAAAAAGTTAGTGAGGCTTCTAATCTGGTTCTGACACTACTTTGCCAGCCCATCTAGGGTAAAACAACCCCATTTAATGGCCTCAGTTTCCTTCTCTAGTTGTAAAGTGAGCAGTGGCCCTTAATGCCCTCCAAAGCTCCTCTGACTCTGCCATTTCCAGTGTGAGTATGATGAGGGATCCCAATATCCGTTACTCCCATTCTATGCCAGGAGCTTTTGCAAGTTTGGCAAAAAGAACCCTTTGACTTTGACTCTTTTAATAAATCAAACCCTGTGAGATGCTGTGCTCCTTGCTCTTGGGTTGCTTTGCTTAGGTAGCCTTCCCTTCTGCCCCCACTGTCTTCTACCTGTTGTTCAGACTGTGCCGTCTCCTGGTGCTCTGGTCTCTTGACCCTTTACCATATTCTACTTGGTGTCTTTGTAACTCATGTACTGTGCTCATTCTAGTACTTTTTATGAGCCAGGACTGTATCTGTTCATCTCTGAATGTGCTCCTTCATGCAGCAAGTTCTTTTGGGCATTCATTTATTTATTCAACAAATGTTTACTGAAGCCCTACTTGTTGTACTAGGGACTTTGCTAGGTGCTAGATTTGGGCTAGAAGCTGAGATTCAGCCGTGAAGAAGATAGCCGTGATTCCTGCTGCTATGGAGCTTACAGTTTAGTGGAGAAGACAGATATTAAGCAGAATGTCACAAATAATTACAGTTGTGAAAAGTGTTATAAATGAAAAATATAGGGTACTTTGGAGAATATATAATGCGGGCCTGAACTAGTTTGGGAAAGAAGATGAGTCAAAGAAAATTCTTTGAAGAAAAAGTATTTAAGCTGAGATAGCAGTATGAGTCAGAGTTTACAGGTTAAGAAAGAGAAGAGCCTTTCATGTAAAAGGAATTCTAGGTGGTTCTCAGCCTTGGCTAACTTGGTGATTAGCATCACCAAGTAAAAGAGAGTATATGAAGCAACTGGACTGGTGCTTCATACTGGTTCTTACCGGTGGGAGGATAAAGTGATACAACTGCTTTGGAAAACAGTTTGTTAGTTACTTAAAAAGTTAAGCATAGCCCTGTCTTATAACCCAGCACTTCCACTCCTACTGGAACTCAAGGGAAAAAACAACAACTCATTTTCACTCAAGAAAGATGAAAACATGTGTCCACACAAAGACTTATACACTGATATTCATAGCACTTTATTTGTAACAGCTAGAAATTGGTTAATGGATAAAGAAATCATATATCCATTCAATGGAATACTACTCAGCAATAAATTGGAGCAAAGTACTGATTCATGTGACAGCATGGCTGGATCTCAAATCATGCTGAACAAAGGAAGCCAGTTGCAAAAGAATACAGAGTTATGACTGTATTTATTTGAAATTCTAGAACAGGCAAAACTAATTTCTAATGATAGAAATCAGATCAGTGGTTGTGTGGAGAGGGGATGAAGGTTGGCACTGAAGAGCCGAGTGGGAGCATTTTGTGATGATGGAGGCACTCTAGATCCTACTTGGGGTGGTGGTTACGTGAGCGTGAATGTTGTGAAACACTTTGAACTGTACACTTAAAATGGGGGCATTTTATTGTATGCAGCTGTACCCTAAAATACGCATGCTTCATTTTAATAAATGCCAGAAAAAAAGGCAAAACTTATCTATGGTGATGAAAGTCAGAGTAGTGGCTACCACTGCACGGTCATGGTAGTATTGATTGGAGAGGAGCAAGGGGAAGGAGTCCTCCTGGACTGTTAGAGATGTTTTGCATCTTTATTTTGGTAGAAGTTACATGGATATGTGTGTGTGTGTGTGTGTGTGTGTGTGTGTGTGTGTGTGTGTGAATTGTTCCTTATGTTTATTTATGCACTTTACTGTATGTGTGTTATTTCTCAGTTAAAGAAAAAACAAAAAAACGAACCCCCCAAAACCCAATCCCATACCTCGGTCTTACCCATAAAGATACTGGGGCCTGGGCATCGGCAGTTGAAGAGCTCCCCAGGTGACTCTAATATGCTGGCGGAGCTGAGAGCCACCACACTGTGTGGAAAGGAGGGAAGAAACTGGGCACATCAAAGAAAGGTCGCACGAAGCAGGAGTTGTTGCTGGACATGAGACCAGAAATGTGGCAGGTGGCAGGTCGTTCTGGGCCTGACAGGCCACAGTAGGAAGTTTGAAGTTTATCTTAAGAATAATGAGAAGCTTTTGAAGGGCTTTAGGAAGGGAGAGGACTTGGACAGATGTGCAGCTGGTATGCACTAGCACTGCCTGTAGCCAGCATTCCTGCTGATTGCTCACTGGGTATTTAGAATATCTCCGCTGAGAGTGACGTGCTGTGTGGAGAATGAGATTTGGAGTAGTTGAGGAGTCTTGAACTAGGATTGGTGATTGATTAAATGTGGGGAGTGAGGGGGAGTGAGATGTCAAGGTTTCTGTCGCAAACAACTGGTGAAGTAGGAAGTTTGGGGGAAAGTTAACGAGTTTAGATGTAGACATGAGTTGAGGAGCCTATTAGACATCCATAGGGAGATGTTTAGTAGGTAGTTGGAGTCTATGGGTTTCTGTAGGGGAAAAGTGAAACTTGAACCAGAAACATCATTTTCTTTTTTGGGAGTTGGTAATAGCTAATGATTTCTTTAAATGGTAGTTGAAGCTATGAGGAGAGGTAAGATTACTTAGGAGAGAGTGTAGTATGAGAAGAAAAGAGAGTCTAGGACTGAGCCCGAATTCTTTGAAACTCCAACATTTAAAAGTCAGGTAGAGAGGAGAAGCCTGCTTTGCATATTAAGGAAGACAATGATTTATTCATTCATTCAACCAATCTATATTGAGTATCTACTATGTGCCAGGCACCCTATGAGTCCCTGGGGATATTGCAGTGAACAAAAAAAGTCCCTGAATCTAGAAGAATGGTACTGATAAACCTAGTGGCAGGGCATGAATAAAGACGCGGATGTGCAGATCGGACTTGAGGACACAGGGATGGGGGGGGTGGGGGGGGAGGGAAGGCTGGAACGTAGTGAGAGAGTAGCATTGACATACATACACTACCAAATGTAAAATAAATAGCTAGTGGGAAGCTGCTGCATACACAGGGAGATCAGCTCGGTGGTTTGTGATGACCTAGAGGGGTGGAATAGGGAGGGTGGGAGGGAGGCCGAAAAGGGAGAGGATATGGGGATATACGTATACGTATAGCTGATTCACTTTGTTGTGCAGCAGAAACTAACACATTGTAAAGTAATTATACTCCAATAAAGATATATTAAAAAAAAAGACAGAAAGTCCCTGCTTGTGAAACTTACGTCTATTGAAGGGAAACAATAAAAAAAAAAAATCAGTGAACAGATATAGCATGTGTGAGGTGGTAGCACGTGCTATGAAAAAAAGAAAAAGACATGAGCTCTGCCCTCAGATACCGTCAAATAACTGCAGTTGTAAGCTGACTGCAGTGAACCTCCATGAGGTACAAAGTCAGAAACGCTGGTGGAACTCGGAGGCATATCTCATTATGTTGCATATCGGAGCTTTATACAGGGTTGATGCTGTGGGTTATCTTTTTTCCACTGATGACTTTCTTTATGTTTAATATAAATCAAACAACTGTGCTCTGATCACAGGTTAGAGTGAGAATATAATTATCTCACATTATAACCAACATATATAATGTTTTTAAAAGTAGGCTAATAAGAATTAAAAAAAATTTCTACCAATCATACACATATTGTAGGCTATGCTTTTTTTTTTAAAAGACTTTATTTTTTTTAGAGCAATTTTATAATTATGGCAGAATTGAGAGGCAGATACAGAGATTTCCCATATATCCCCTGCCTCCACACATGCGTAGCCAACCCCGTTACCAACATTACTCACCAGAATGGTACTTTTTTTTTTAAACCAGCGATGAACTAACATTGACACATCATAATCCCCCAAAGCCCATGGTTTATCTTAGGGTTCACTTTTGATGCTGTATGGGTTATTTTTGTTGGGTTATTCTTGGAGGAGAAGCCTTTTGGGTCGGTGCTGCTTGGGTAGCTGAAACCAGTGTCAGCTTTGTGCAGAAGGAAAGCTCGTCTCAATTCCTGCCCCTTGCTGAGAAGAGCTGGGCTTCTTCTTGGATATGAGGACATGATGTTCTGACAGGGGCAGAAACATGCCTCAGGTAGGCTGGATTTTACACAGCCCAGGAATCTGACTGCTCTTTCCTCTGTGGCTAGGCCTGCTATGTGCTGTATTCCAGGGGGCACCTTTCTCACCAGCTCTAGGTCCCAAATCAGTTTCCCTTCTCAGCCTTTATATTTTCATCTAGAGGGTCCCCTGCCCTCCCCCCAGCCCCATCCCCATTCTAGGTTCCAGGCTATTTTATCTCCGGAACCCCATGCTCTCAGTCTTACACTCTTTTGAGCCCCTTCTAAGGATAAGGGTGGATTCTGATCCCATCAGAGTTACTGCACAGCCTGCTGGTCCGGGATGGCGGGGGGGGGGGGGGGGGGGGCGTGGAGGGTGAAGGGGGAGAAATTATTTTCAGAGATGAGGCCCCTGTTGGTAAAATTTAGCCATTTCCAGATTCCCCTCAGGTTCCAGCCAAGCGCTGAGGAACAGCCTGACCAGTGTGCTTCCCTCCTCCTTCTCTCTACCTTCTTCCTTGACTGCTGTTTCTCTCACTTCTTTCCCTCTGGGCTTGTGTCTCACATCAGACAATCCACTGTCCAGCTCAACTGCAGTGGCTCTGCTTTGCATACCTTCAGATGTGTGTTCTCTGGGGATGAATTAGTGTGTAGTGTTGAGAAATGAAAGTGGCTGGGAAAGGAGAGGCATTAGGTGGGTGGTGGATATTGGTGGTGGGAACTGGTGGGTTGCACTCAAGAATTCTCTTGCCCTTTGGGGAGATATGGTTTCTTATGAATTCATTCATTCATTCATTCATTCAGCCAGCATTTACTGATTTCATACTTGACAAGGTGGATATTATTGATGGTGCCATGCTGGGCCCTGGGGGATAGAGTGAGTCAAATTTAGTCCTTGCCCTTTTCTGGATGTGGCATGTGAACAACTCAGAGCATGAGAATTAATATAACAGAGTTATGTACAAAGTGCTTTGGTGCATAGAACAGTCAATGATCAGCTCTGCTTGGAGAAAAGAGAGGAGATTTGGACACGAGGAAAAGGCCTTTGTGGTTTTGTCTGCCAGTGGTTAACAAAGTGTGGTCTGCAGACCATTGTGGTCACTAAGATCTTCTTGGGAATCCAGAAGGTCAAAGCATTTTAATGATAGTACTAAGACGCTATTTGCTTTTTCCATCGTGTGTACATTTGCACTGTTGGTGCAGAAGGAATTAGTAGCTAAACTGCTGGCACCTTAACAGGAATCAAGAGTGGCATAAAATTGTGCCATTAATTGTTGCATTTCTCACCTCCATGCGTTCTCAGTTTTTTTTTTAAGCTTTTAATAAAGTAAAAATTTATTAATTTTATTAAATTATATCCCATGAATACATGTCTCTTTAGTATTCTGTGTGATAAAACAGGAAGTATGCATAAAGCACTTCTGCTGCACGTAGAAGCCTGATGATGTTTATCTCAAGGAAGTGCATTTGTGCGATTGAGTTGCAAGCTGAACTACCTCCTTTTTTCAGGGAACACTATTTTTATCTGAAAGAATAACTGACAAATTGCAGTTACTCAGACTTATGTTTTTGGCAGACATCTTGAAAATGAATGGAGTGAGTCTGCTACTTTAAGGAAAACAACTGGTAGTATTTGTTGCCAATGATAAAATTCCAGCTTTTAACTGAAGATAAGTTTTGGAAAACTTGCATCTGCTACTGTGAGCTTGACAGCTTCCCCAGGTTTACAGCTTTTCAGATAAAATCGGTGGTGATATTAATAATTGTGATTATTTTGATATTGTATAAATGAACTGTGTCAAATTTGAAAGCTCTGCCTAACTCATCGAATCACTAATTTCCAAATGATTAGTATATCATGTTTCAAAATCACCCATGGGTAGGGACTTCCCTGGTGGTCCAGTGGTTAAGACTCCATGCTTCCACTGCAAGGGGCATGGGTTCGATCCCTGGTTAGGAAACTAAGATCTGATGCTACATGGCATGAGGCCCCCACCACCCCCCAAGAAAGTCACCTATGGATAAAAGATCCATTCAAATTGCAAGGTAGATCAATGGATTTTATTGTAATAGAGTACAGAAAGTTCATCTGTATGGTTTCAGATTTCACATTGTAACTAACCTTTAATAAACCTACTGCTTGTTGAGTTTTGGTGAAGTATCAGAGAAGAATGACCACAATTATCTGAAAGGTTATTAAAAAACTCCTGCCTTTTCCAACTGCATATCTATGTTTTGATCTTCAGTCAAAATAACACATTGAAGGCAGAAACAGATATAATAAGGCTGTAACAGCTGTCTTCTATCAAGTCAGACATTAAAGAGACTTACAAAAATGTGTAACAATCCCACTCATGAATTTTTCTGCAGAAAACAATTTTTCATAAAAACGTGTTTATATTGATGCATATGAGATTTTATTGTTTTAAAATGAATTAATTACTAAGTATTAGAATTTATGGTTTAATTTCTAATGTAGTAAATATCAAACAGTTTTGGAATTTTCAATTTTTAAGTGCAAAAAGGAGTCCCGAGGCCAAAAAAATTAAAACTTGGTCCTCTGTTAGTCTCTCTACCTAAAATGCATCTCTTTTCTGCTTACAGAAATCCCATACATAATTGTAGAGCTGGTATTTATTCATTCAGAAAACATTTACTGAGCATCTACCAAGAACCTGGCTTTTTCTTGCTGCTGGGTACAAGGGTAGAAAAGCCCTTATGAGGAAGACAAATTAAACAGACAAATACAACACAGTGTGATAAACGTTACCAGTGATAGACATATAAATGCTGTGGGAAGACAGGCTATTTTCAAAGTCACTTGCCAGCTCACCTAGAACATTCGTCTGAGCAGTCTGATTGTACGGTACCACCTGTGTTTGATTCTTTATGGTCTTTAGAGGGAAAGTGTCTGAAGTTAGCAAAAGATGGGAACTGTTCACTTGCTGCTCTGGGGGGAAAGAAGGAGACTACAAATGTATTAAATGTCAGCTTCATGCAGGTCCTATGCTAGGTGTTTTAACAAATGTGGTCTTACTTAATTCTCACAAAAACCTTATGCAGCAGAGTTAATTATCCTCATTTTGCAAATGAGATATTGAAGGCTCAGAGAAGTTAAACAACTTGTCCAATATCATATGGTTTTAACTGAAGAAGCTGGGGTTTTGACATATGTGTTCTGACTCCAAGTGCAGAACTCTTTCATTACAGTAATAATGTGTTGCTACATGGGTGCATCTTTTAAGGTAATTTCCAGATGGGTCTGGAAACTTTGCCAGATTGGAATGTATTAAGAGAAGGTAGAAAAGGTCTCAGAAGGGAAAGAGAGACAGCCTAGGAAATGCTTCATCGAAGGAATTGTTTGTGAATTTCAGCTGACATGGAGAATTATGGATTCTGTGGCCATATGGGACATCAAGATTGTGTACTCCCTTATCCTCAATCCCTTTAATCCTTCTGTGCCAGATAATGCCAGCAGCAAAAGTCACCTGTCTGTTTGATCAGGTTACAAACTAGAGCCCGATGTTTGAAGCCCAAACTTCTTGGACTTGCCGCAGGCCAATCGTGCCCAGCCTGGAGACCCCTGTCCCTAGAGCTTAGTAAACTATCCCCGTTATTTTAAAAAGCCTAATAGAAGTGCTTTACTTAGGGTAATCCTGTGTGTGGATACAGGCTAATGAAAAGATTAGATTTCTTTGTTTTGGGTCAGAAATCTGTCGATCTGATGTGCTTCAGGTGTGCTACCTATGGAGCTCTAGAAAAGGGGTCAGCAAAGTATGGTCCAGGGGCCAAATCCAGCCCACCACCTGTTTTTGTAGATAAAATTTTGTTGGAACACAGCTAAGTTCTCTCACTCATGTTTTGTCTGTGGCTTCTTTTGTGCTCAATGACAGAGTTAAGTACCTTGCAACAAAGACTATATGGCCTATAAATCCTGAATTGTTTACTGTCTGGCTTTTTATAGAAGACGTTGCTGACCCCTAGCATAATACTTTCTGTTATGGCACTTAGCACATAGTGTTTTAAGTGCCTATTTCCCCCACTTTTATAATTGAGCTCCTTGAGAGCAAAGATGAGGTCTGACTCATCTCTTTATGCCCTGTGCTGACTGTAGACCATGACATATGAAGAGTACTCAATACATGTTGTTTAAATGGGCACATCATACGCTGATCAAAAAGCTCTCATAGGCAATTATATATGCCTCTGAGTAATATAAGAACCAGAATAAGGGAAGGAAAGTGTTATGCTGGTTATGCTAATCTCAGTGTTGTGTGCTTCATCTATGAACTAATCATTACTTACTGCAATTTTTGGGGGATAGGTAGTTCATGGCTAGGAGTCCATGAATGAAGGAGTCATGCCAACAGCTCTTGTTGGTGAGGAAACTGAGAAACAATGCCTAATTTTTGGTTATTTTCACTCTTTCCCTCAGTATCCAGCACCCCACCCCCATTTCCCACTCTAGCTTGCTAGAGCAAAGGTAGAGGAACACAACCTTCCACGGAGGTACTTAACTCCTGAGTATACATGCTATTTATCTACTATTTTCTTTTATAAAGCCATTTCTTCAGTGTGCTTCGTACCAGCATTACCATCGTGGCTTCCAGAAGGTGAAACTATCCTAAAGCTATCTGGTTACCTTGGCATAAAGGCAGGCAGGTGAAGTGCTGGCCTGGGAGTCTGCAGGCCTGGGCTCTTGCTGTGCCTCTTCAGTGGCCTTTGATTTGGGGCACATCCGTTAACATCTGTGAGCTTCAATATCCAACATGTTTTTATTGAGTCACATTTGTGCCTTAAAAATTTGATATCTATGCTCCTCCTCATTTTGAAAAGGATTTGAGCAACTAGCAAGTGGTAGAGAGGTGACCTGTGTGATCCTGTTTCTGTTTCTAACCAGCAGGCAAGTAAATGATTAGATGGCTTAGAGTGTTTCAGGTCTCTGATCAGGGCCTTCTAGAAGGCTTCACAGCCACAGCTTCTCCACCCTGTCCTTGCCTTCTCTTCTGTGACTGTTTATATTATCTGGAAAGTCAGGGTCTTTCTTCTATCTTTGGGGGTGACCTGAAGAGTATTTTGCCTAGAAAATAGTTATCAAGATCAGGGTCAAAAGGAAAGAGAACTTTATACTCTATGAATTAGAAGAAGTACCAGAAACTTTAGTTAAAAGTGTCTTTTTCAAATAGTGAACTTGAAGCCTGGCGAAAGGAAGTGACCTCCTTAGAGCCACATAGCAGAGCTACGACTAGATTCCGGGTTCTTTCTGCTGTGTGCATCTATCAGGCTAGATGTTTTCCAGGTTCATAAGAGGGGATTAGATGTCATGAAAGAGACTGGGTGGGCTAGGCTTTTGTCCTGTTTTGTTGCTGTCTGACTGTATGGTGGTGGGCGGAGGAAGTTTCACTCCAGACCTCTCATGCTGTTGTGTCAGATGTTCTCAGGACCTTAGATGTCTAATAGATATTTGCTGTACGTAGCTGTCTCGGAGAAGGCATAAGATGTGAAGGGTTTCCCCAGTTAGCCCGTGGCTGGCATTATATATACGGGCAGTGACAAAGCAAACAAAAAGGAAAACTATGTAGTACTCTGGCATTGGAACAAATGGGCTGTTTTCCTATTTCTAGAAAGATTGTATTAATTTACATTTATTTATTGACTAAAAATGATGTTTCATTTGAATATGTATTTCTTTAATTACTAATGAGACCTTTTCCTGTGTTCATTGGCTGTTTGTATTTTCTCTCACTTGTATTTTTTTTCCTTGTGAGTTATTTATTCATGTTCCTTGTGTAGTCCTAGTGTATTCCTAGCCCTGTGCTTGACTTCCCTGCCAGGGAACTAACAGGATAATAAAGCATTGATCCTGAATGGGGAAGACAGTTAATATGAAATACTTTTCTCAGTGTACAAACAGTCTTTTAAGTGGCTACATGAGGAGTTAGGTGCTAGAAGCTAGGAACAGTGAGACAGGTGGGTAATAGGTGGGTGGCAGCCCCTAGTAATGTTGTCCCTTGCTTTTCCTGTACAGAGTTTTGCCGGATTGATAAGCCCCTGTGCCACAGTGAGGATGAGAAGCTCAGCTTTGATGCGGTCCGCAGCATCCACAAACTGATGGATGATGATGCCAATGGTGACGTGGATGTGGAAGAAAGTGATGAGGTGAGCTCCCTCACCCTGCGTGGCTCTCTTCTCTTCTTGTGTGAGCAGTCCTTGAAGCTGTCTAGACAGGCTGTTCCCTGAGGAGAGATGTTCTTGTTATTGGCTTGTTCTCTAGGAATGCATCTCTATTGGGAAAGGGATGCAGATACTCAGCAGAGCAGCCTCTAGGAGCCGGCCTGTCAGAGTGTAGGCCTTACATCTGTATCTGTGCCTGGACTGGCTCCTGTCTGCCTACTGGCTAGAAGCACACCACCAACCAAGCTGTGCAGTTTGAGTGGGAGAAGGAGCCCTGAGGCTGGCCTGTACAGTTTCCCTGAATCCTTACCGTAACCCTGCTGTAGACGGAGGGCATCTGTCTGTCTTTACTCTGTGCTCAGCCCTGTGCTGGCATGTGGAAGAGAAGGCAAGACAGTCAGATCTTGCCCTTTGGAAGCTTACAGTCTTTTTGTGAGGAAGAAACAAACGTTCCTAGAAAGATCATTCTGAATGTAGGCTGCAGTTGCTAGGAGCCAGTTGAGTGGTCCAGATAGTAAGAGTGAGAAGAATCTCTAGATGGAAAAAGCTCTGTTATTGTTTCACCGTTTGGCATTACTACACAGAGCCCAGAGTACAAAGTCATAATGTGTGAAAAGATTTAAAAGTTTCAGTTGTTTTCAAGCTCAACTTGAGCCAGCAGTTTGGTGAAGCTGCCAAGTTATGCCAAGTCTTTAGTATTGATATGATGTATATCATGAGGGAGGAGGTATTTCTAGTCTCTCCTTCCTTCTGGTTAGCCCATCTTTAAGTTTTTAATTCAATTTTGAATTTTATATTGTCAAAAACATTTGAAACAGTGAAAGCCTGTACAGAGGAGTGACATGAATGATGAAGGGTATGGAAACTATGAAATGGAGAGCATTCAATACAATTCAGTATTTATAAGGGTCTATTATGTATGTGCCAGGTACTGTTCTAGACATGGGGATGTGGCAGTAAATACACATAATTACATACAGGAACATCCATCCTCATGTAATTTGCAGTCTAGTGAAGAAACTTTAGCCTGGAAAAGAAAAGATTCAGATAATATAATTTCTATCTTCAAATAGAATAGAAGTAGAGGTATCAGACTTAAATGATGACAATGAAATCCTTACTCTGTGCCGGGCACAGTGCTGGGCATAGTTACTCTTTTCACTTTGTTAACAGCCTTATGAAGTTGGTATTATCATCAAGGACTGGAACTTTGGAAAGGTTAAGCGTTTTGTTCAAGGACACACTGGGTATGAGAACAGATCTGATTTCAAAGCCTATGCTGTTAAGTACTGCCGTATTGTTTCTCTTATTCTAAGGGCAGAACCAGGACCACTGTGGGGAAAGTAAAATATAGGCATATTCTTCTGGAATAAAGAATCACCTAACAGCGCTATCTCATCATAGAAGAGGCTTCCTTGGTAGGTAGGTAGTGAACTCCCTGTCACTGAAGATGGGCAAGTAGAACACAGCCCTCCACGGATTGGCCAGCAGAGGGGATCCTTATATGAGGTTGAACTAGATAATGTCTAAGGAATTTATAAGAGGACAAAAACAGACTTCCTGGAGGAAATGTAGAATTGGGATAGAGTGGGAGGGGTGGGGCAGCCTGAGCAGTGTGAGCAAAGACGTAGAGGTAGTAAAAGGTGGCGGGGGGGTGGGGGGGCAGGTCTGGCCAGACAGGGTGACTGTGGCAGAAAGCTGCAGGACGGAAACCCGGAGAGGAAGGGGGCCCAGGCAGCCAGGCTGAGCTACGTATACCTGTGGAATCTGGCGGCTGCAGGTTCTTAAGCAAGTACAACAGCCATGATGAAAGTATCCAAACTTTTGGTCACATCTAGAAGTGTCACTGGCCCTCAAAGGACCCAAATTTTATTTGTCTGTGCTCGGAATACAGCCGTGTTCCTAGTGGTGAGAGAGCCTAGAGGTCTCCTGATGTCCCTCCGAGGACCCGACCACGGGACTGGCAGATGCGTGCCACCACAGTCACGAAGGTGATATGATCCAAGATCCACAAATTCCTGGATATCTTTGTCATCCGCTCCTCCTTCTTTTTTCACTTTCTTCTGAATTACTTTGTCAATGAGGGGAGGAAGAAAATGTTCTTTTTAGAGGAATGTACCACAACAAAAAGCTCATCAGCACAAACTGTTCTAAAATAACACAAAAGCTGTCACCCTGCTCTTCCCTGTGCCAGTGGTGAGCTGTGCTTTTTCAGCATAGCTTCTGCCTCTCTTGGCTTCAGCTGCTCTCCCTGCAGTGTCAGGCCTCTGCTGGGCAGAGGGGCCTGCCAGTCTGGGGTCTCATGATCAGTCACAAGCTACTTCCTCTTTGAAAGAGAAAGTCATGGTAGCAAAGTGTGTGTGTTTAAGTCAGTCTCAACATATATGAAGTTCAGAATCTAACGAGACCATTGGATGGACAGCTCAGAGCTTGGAATAATGGATTAGGGACACTGAGACAGCAGAGGTGAAACCCTGGTTGCGCTGGCCATCAAGGACCTGAGATTTTTATGACCCGTTTAAAAGAATTGCTGATTACACGAGGACCCGAGTAGAAGGGCGCAGGGATGCTCTATTAAGGGCCTCATTTATTCAGCTTCATATCAGTGAGTTTTTCAGTGAACTCTAACCTCATTTCTAGGTATTTTAAAATTGCAGCCATTTTTGAAGTAAGTTTTCTCTCTTACAGGTTATTGTGAACAGTGTTAACTTTCTTTGGGTGCTTCAAAGCAGGTCTTCAGGGCCTCTTGCACTATTGCCCCCGTGCCTATGTTCCTATATGCATTGTAGTGATTTCTTTTTATAGTTTTCTGTCTCTTCTTTGATTCAGTCTCATTTCTAATTGTTCTATCTCTGCTGTGAGCTATGAAATTAGAATTATGGTAAACTGAGACTCAGCAGACATTTTACAGAAACTATGTAGTCATTTGTGTGGGGGGAAGTCAGTTGGGTTTCTCAAGTGTCACCTTTGCTTGCTTCTGTCCTAGGTAGCAGAGGCTGTGGATGCTGGGCCCTTCAGATGAGCAGGATGGCACTGTTGGTGCTAGTGTCCTCCTTGCAAAGCTGGCAGGGAGTTCTATCCGCCTGGCAGTGTGGGAATTCATGACCTGTGTCCTACTGAGATCTCTGGTGGGGACACCGTCTCTGGGCAAAGGATTTGCAGCAATGGGATGGCATTTCAGCCTGTCCTGACAGTGTGAGCTGGACAGACAAGAGCCTCCCTAAAACCACTGTCCCCTTGACTGGACCAGACAGTTTGAGAGTGGTTTTATTTTCTTCTATGGAGCCTACATGGAAAATAAAGGACAGCCATTGAACAAACGCTTATTGAATACCTGCTATGTGCGAGGCACTGTTGTAGGGCTATAGATTCTATGATGAACAAAACAGATAAGATCCCTGCATTAATAGAGCTTGCATACATACTAGTAGTATGTATGTCATAGGTGGTTAAGTGATAAGAAAACCTTGAAATTAGGCAGAACTGTGATCAGGTTGTAGTGGTTTAGTGACTTCCCTTTTGTTTTCTCATGGAAAATGGTGATTAGTGATTCCTACCCTTGCAGGGTTGTCATCAGGATTAAGTGGGAAAGGTGCTGTTGAAAGTTCCCAGTACAAATAAAGAACTCTCAAAACTCATCAACAGAAAACAAGCAGCTCAATAAAAAATGGGAAAAGATTTGAGCAGACACTTCATCAGAGAAGATATATGGATGGCAAATAAGCATATGAAAAAATGCTCAACATCATTAGCCTTTAGGGAAGTACAAATTAAAACCGCAGTGAGATGTCAACACACATCTATTTGAACGGCTAAAGTTAAAAAGTGGTCGAGTCCAAGTACTGTGTGAGGAGGAAGAGCCATCAGAACTCTTACAGAGTTTCTTATAAAGCCGAACATAACGTAATACATACCTCAGCACTTCTACTTCTAGGTATTTACCGCTATAGATAAATGAAAATTTATGTCCGTACTAAAACCCGTTCACAAACGTTTGTGGCAACTATGCTCATTATCACCGAAAGCTGGACGCAAATCAGATGTCCTCCAGCGTGGGAACGGACACAACAAACTACGGAAAACTACTCAGCAATGAAAGTGTGAACTGTTGATGCACACAGCATAGGTGAACCTCAAAGACATTCTGTTGAGTGAAGGAAACCATCTCAGATAGTTCCATACTGTATGATAACATCTAATGACATTCTGAGAAAGGCAGAACTGTAGGGATGGAGGCCAGATCAGCGGTTGCCAGGGGTTAGGGGTGTGGGGAGGGTTTAATTACAAAGGGGCAGCATGAGGGAGTTTCTTCTGGTAATGGAACTGTGCCATGTCTGGATTGTGGGGCAGTTGTAAGAATCTACATATTTACTAAAACTCATAGGACCATATTCCCCCCGTGCCCTCCACCACAGTTAATTTCATCATATGTTAATTAAGAAAAATGTTCCCAGCGTAGCATTGACACACAATTCAAGCTCAGTGAATGCCAATTATTGCCACCTTTCTGTTTCCTCTATATTTCCAGGAAAACTACCTACATCTGACAATTGTATTTTAATGTTCTTGTGTGTGATGACTGTGTGGAATCACTGTTGCAAGCATGGTGTCAGGCTGAGATGGGAGTTACATGTAAGGGTGTGACCACACATTTTGGGGGGTAGAGATGGGTAGGTTAGTATGAGCCTGGGAAGCTGCAAAATACTCTTAACCTCCTGTTAGTGTCTGTGGTGTCTGGTGTAGAATATAGCACAGGGTTAAGAGCTTGTGCTGTAGAGTCACACAGACCCAGTTTTAAACCTGTCTTTCCCTTTACCAGCTGTGGAAACTTTAAGTTAGTTAATCTCTTTAAGCCTCAGTTTCCTCATTAGAAGTGGAGTGAAAATAGTAGGCACCTAATGAAGTTGTTGTGAAGGTTAAATGAAATAATGCATATAAAGCACTTAGCAAATGCCCAGCATATAGAAGAGGTGCAATAGACGTTGGTTTCTGTTTTTGTTCTTGCTGCTGTCATCAGGTAGAGTATACTCTTTGATGCAGATAGGCTTTGCCACTTACTGGCTATGTGACAAAGAGGCAAATAACTTCACCTCTCTGAGCCTCAGTCATTCAACTATTTGAGAAGGGTAACTCTTTGCAGGGCTGTTGTGAGAATTTAATGTATGCAAAACCCCAAGCATGAGGGCAGGCACACGATAGATAGGTGGTAAAGGCATGTTTTTTCCTCCCTCAGCGTGATGGTGCAGATAGTGAGGGCTGGCCTGTATCGCAGGAATTCCAAGTCAGCTCTCTCATCATCCCAGGGCACCGTAGCCTTCAGCTCTGGGAGCCACCCCCAGCAGCTTGGCTGACGTGACTGGGGCCAGGACGCTGCAGGAGGTAGTTCTATCTTCACCCGAGTAGCTGATGTTAAGGGAAGTGGGGCGTGATAGAGCAGGGCCACACGTTCCTAGGGGCCACAACTTCTCTGGCAGCTCACTTAGCCTCCTGCCTATGCCTTTATTTTAAAAAAGGTCTAGGTGAGAACCAGTTTCCCCCTACCCATCTGGAAGGCTGGAGGATTTTGAACAAGGCCATGTTGTAGTAGTGTCATCAGATCTGCTTGACTTCAGCAGGGTGAAAGTTGACTTGTTTTTTACCTTTTTAACATTGTTCCACCAAGAGGCATGCTAGGTCCTGGGAGGCTGTGAGGGCTGAGGAAGGATGGACTCACCAGGTGGAATCAGGGCTGTGGGAACTAAACCCTGAGGGGAGCAGCTGGCAATTCCACCTGCAGTAGCCTGAGGGCCAGTAGGAATTGGGCTGGAGGGGCAGTTGGATGAAGAGAAGTAGATGCACTTATGCTCAGCAGTTATCATCATGACTAATAATAATTGTTATTCCTTCCTGAGGCTTGTGGCCTCATTTCTTTGTATCCAGATAGCTGTAGACACCCTTCGGTATTCCCTTGCCTCTAGTTTCTCCTCCACCAGTACCTGTACATGCTGCCAGTCATCTTCCTAAGTTACATTTTAGTTTCCTTTTCTTATTCCATCTGACTTCCTGTGCCTGGTATTCCATCCCTTCAAATCTAGCCTTAGCCTTTTTCCCCGCCTTTGGCTGCGCTGCGTGGCTTGTGGGATCTTAGTTCCCTGACCAGGGATTGAAGCTGGGTCACGGCAGTGAAAGTGCCGAATCCTAACACTGGACCACCAGGGAATTCCCCGGCCTTAGCCTGTGTCTATAGACATACCTCCTACCACTGTGACCTGACTCTTGTCTTTCTTTGGGTCCTAGTCATTCCGTGTTTATTCCAGGCGCCTTTCTTTGCTCAGGTAGTTCTCCTTTCTGCGAATTAACTTCTTATGTCCCACCCTCCAACCCCTGGCACTGTCTGTTTCAGTCTTAGGTGTCCTCTGAAATGCCCCAGCCTCATCTTTCATGAACCTTCCCTGACTTTCTCACCCCACTCATCTCTCTCATCAGTACTAACTCCCATAGCACACAGTCTGCATCACTCATTTAGCACTTAGAATGTCTTGCTTTGCACCCCAATCATTTTGACTGTATTGTTGCCTATAAGTTTGTCTTTTTGCACTAATACTGGAATTACTAAAGCACAACTCTGATCATTAGTCCTACCTGGTAAAGGGAGTGTAGTGGAAAAGGAGCATTCCTACCATGTACCAGGTCCTGTGCCAGCGGAATATATATACACTTTCACTTACTTCTCAACCACTCTATGAACTAGGTGTTATTAACCCTGTTTCAGAGATGATGAAACTGTAAGAGAGAGGCTTACCTTCACTTACGAAACTAATCTAAACTCTGACCTGCCCGTCAGTGTTCCTATAGTCTGACTTTAGCTCGCCTGACTAGTTTTTTTTTTTTTTTTTTTTTAATTTATTTATTGGCTGTGTTGGGTCTTTGTTGCTGCACAAGGGCTTTCTCTAGTTGCTGCAAGTGGGGGCTACTCTTCATTGTGGTGCGTGGGCTCCTCATTGTAGTGGCTTCTCTTTTTTTTTTTTTTTAATTTATTTATTTATTTTTTTGGGGGGGGTACACCAGGTTCAATCATCCGTTTTTATACGCATATCCCCATCTTCCCTCCCTTCCTTGACTCCCCCACCCTCAAGTCCCCCCCACCCTCCCCGCCCCAGTCCTCAAAGGCATCTTCCATCCTCGAGTTGGACTCCCTTTGTTATACAACAACTTCCCACTGACTATTTTACAGTTGGTAGTATATATATGTCTGTGTTACTCTCTCGCTTCTTCTCAGTTTCCCCTTCACCCCCCGCCCCCTCCCATACCTCGAGTTCTCCAGTCCATTCTCTGTATCTGCGTCCTTGTTCTGGTCACTGAGTCCAACAGTACCATTTTTAGATTCCGTATATGTGAGTTAGCATACAATATTTGTCCTTCTCTTTCTGACTTACTTCACTCTGTATGACAGACTGTAGTTCTATCCACCTGATTACATATAGCTCCATCTCATCCCTTTTTATAGCTGAGTAATATTCCATTGTATATATATGCCACATCTTCTGTATCCATTCATTTGTTGATGGGCATTTAGGTTGCTTCCATGTCCTGGCTATTGTAAAGAGTGCTGCAATAAACATTATGGTACAAGTTTCTTTTGGGATTATGGTTTTCTTTGGGTATATGCCCAGGAGTGGGATGACTGGATCATATGGTAGTTCTATTTGTAGTTTTTTAAGGAACCTCCAAATTGTTTTCCATAGTGGCTGTACCAATTTACAGTCCCACCAACAGTGCAGGAGAGTTCCTTTTTCTCCACACCCTCTCCAACATTTGTTGTTTCCAGACTTTGTGATGATGGCCATTCTGACTGGTGTGAGGTGATACCTCATTGTGGCTTTGACTTGCATTTCTCTGATGATGAGTGATGTGGAGCATCTTTTCATGTGTTTGTTGGCCATCTGTATGTCTTCTTTGGAGAAATGTCTATTTAGGTCTTCTGCCCATTTGTGGATTGGGTTATTTGCTTTTTTGGTATTAAGCTTCATGAGCTGCTTGTATATTTTGGAGGTTAATCCTTTGTCCGTTGTTTCATAGGCAATTATTTTTTCCCACTCTGAGGGTTGCCTTTTAGTCTTGTTTATGGTTTCTTTTGCTGTGCAAAAGCTTTTAAGTTTCATGAGGTCCCATTCATTTATTCTTGATTTTATTTCCATGATTCTAGGAGGTGGGTCAAAAAGGATGGCGCTTTGATGGATGTCATATAGTGTTCTGCCTATGTTTTCCTCTAGGAGTTTGATAGTGTCTGGCCTTACATGTAGGTCTTTAATCCATTTGGAGTTTACTTTTGTGTATGGTGTTAGGAAGTGTTCTAATTTCATTCTTTTGCATGTTGCTGCCCAGTTCTCCCAGCACCACTTATGGAAGAGGCTGTCTTTTTTCCATTGTATATTCTTGCCTCCTTTGTCAAAGATAAGGTGCCCATATGTGTTTGGGCTTACTTCTGAGTTCTCTATTCTATTCCATTGATCTTCCTTTCTATTTTTGTGCCAGTACCATACTGTCTTGATCACTATGGCCTTGTAGTATAGTTTGAAGTCAGGAAGCCTGATTCCACCAACTCCATTTTTCCTTCTCAAGATTGCTTTGGCTATTCGGGGTCTTTTGAGTTTCCATACAAATCGTAAGATTTCTTGCTCTAGTTCTGTGAAAAATGCCATTGGTAATTTGATCGGGATTGCATTGAATCTGTAAATTGCTTTGGGTAGTACAGACATTTTCACGATGTTGATTCTTCCAATCCAGGAACATGGTATGTCCCTCCATCTGTTTGTGTCGTCTTTGATTTCTTTCATCAATGTCTTAAAGTTTTCTGCATACAGATCTTTTGCCTCCTTAGGCAGGTTTATTCCTAGGTATTTTATTCTTTTGGTTGCAATGGTGAATGGGAGAGTTTCCTTCATTTCTCTTTCTGCTCTTCCGTTGTTAGTGTATAGGAATGCAAGAGATTTCTGTGCATTAATTTTGTATCCTGCTACTTTACTAAACTCATCAATGAGTGCTAGCAGTTTTCTGGTAGAGTCTTTAGGGTTTTCTATATATAATATCATGTCATCTGCAAAGAGTGACAATTTTACTTCTTCTTTTCCAATTTGGATTCCTTTGATTTCTTTTTCTTCTCTGATTGCTGTGGCTAACACTTCCAAAACTATGTTGAATAATAGTGGTGAGAGTGGCCACCCTTGTCTTGTTCCTGTTTTTAGGGGGAATTCTTCCAGTTTTTCTCCATTGAGAACAATGTTGGCTTTTGGTTTTGCATATATGGCTTTTATTATGTTGAGGTAATTTCCTTCTATGCCCATTTTCTGGAGAGCTTTTATCATAAATGGATGTTGAACTTTGTCAAAAGCTTTTTCTGCATCTATTGAAATGATCATATGGTTTTTATCCTTCAATTTGTTGATATGATGTATCACATTGATTGATTTGCGTATATTGAAGAATCCTTGCATCCCAGGGATAAACCCCACTTGATCATGGTGTATGATTTTTTTAATGCGCTGTTGCAGTCTGTTAGTATTTTGTTGAGGATTTTTGCATCTATATTCATCAGTGATATTGGTCTATAGTTTTCTTTTTTTGTGACATCTTTGCCTGGTTTTGGTATCAGGGTGATGGTAGCCTCGTAGAATGAGTTTGGGAGTGCTCCGCCTTCTGCAATATTTTGGAAGAGTTTGAGAAGGATAGGTGTTAACTCTTCTCGAAATGTTTGATAGAATTCGCCCGTGAACCCATCTGGTCCTGGGCTTTTGTGTGTTGGGAGATTTTTAATCACTGCCTCAATTTCCGTACTTGTGATTGGTCTGTTCATGGTTTCTATTTCTTCCTGGTTCAGTCTTGGAAGATTGTATTTTTCTAAGAATGTATCCATTTCTTCCAGGTTATCCAATTGATTGGCATATAGTTGCTTGTAGTAGTCTCTCATGATGTTTTGTATTTCTGAGGTGTCCGTTGTGACTTCTCCTTTTTCATTTCTAATTCTGTTGATTTGCATCTTCTTCCTTTTTTTCTTGATGAGTCTGGCTAATGGTTTATCAATTTTGTTAATCTTCTCAAAGAACCAGCTTTTAGTTTTATTTATTTTTCTTATGGTTTCTTTCCTTTCTTTTTCATTTATTTCTGCTCTGATCTTTATGATTTCTTTCCTTCTGCTCACTTTGGGGTTTCTTTGTTCTTCTTTCTCTAGTTGTTTGAGGTGTAAGGTTAGGTTGTTTATTCGATCATTTTCTTGTTTCTTAAGGTAGGACTGTATTGCTATAAACTTCCCCCTTAGAACTGCTTTTGCTGCATCCCATAGGTTTTGGGTTGTTGTGTTTTCGTTGTCATTTGTTTCTAGATATTTTTTGATTTCCTCTTTGATTTCTGTAGTGATTCCTTGGTTTTTTAAGAGTGAATTGTTTAGCCTCCATGTGTTTGTCTTTTTTGCAGTTTTTTTCCTGTAATTGATATCTAGTCTCATGGCGTTGTGGTCTGAGAAGATGCTTGATATGATTTCAATTTTCTTGAATTTGCTGAGGTTTGATTTGTGACCCAAGATGTGATCTATCCTGGAAAATGTTCCGTGTGCACTTGAGAAGAACGTGTATTCTGTCGTTTTTGGATGGAATGTCCTATAAATATCAATTAAGTCGAGATGGTCTAATGTGTCATTTAAAGCTTGTGTGTCTTTATTTATTTTCTGTTTGGATGATCTGTCCATTGATGTAAGTGGGGTGTTCAAGTCTCCCACTATTATTGTGTTCCTGTCGATGTCCCCTTTTATAGCTGTTAGCATTTGCCTTATGTATTGAGGTGCTCCTATATTGGGGGCATAGATATTTACCATTGTGATATGTTCTTCTTGGATGGATCCCTTGATCATTATGTAGTGTCCTTCCTTGTCTCTTTTAGTAGTCTTTACTTTCAAGTCTAATTTGTCTGATATGAGTATTGCTACTCCAGCTTTCTTTTGACTTCCATTTGCATGGAATATCTTTTTCCATCCCTTTACTTTCAGTCTATATGTATCCCTTGGTCTGAAGTGGGTTTCTTGTAGGCAGCATATAGAAGGGTCTTGTTTTTGTATCCATTCAGCCAGTCTGTGTCTTTTGGTTGGAGCATTTAATCCATTTACATTTAAGGTGATTATTGACATGTGTGTTCCAATTCCCATTTTCTTAATTGTTTTGGGTTTGTATTTGTAGGTGTTTTCCTTTTCTTGTGTTTCCTACTTAGAGAAGTTCCTTTAGCACTTGTTGTAAGGCTGGTTTGGTGGTGCTGAATTCTCTTAACTTTTGCTTGTGTGGAAAGCTTTTGATTTCTCCCTCAAATCTGAATGAGATTCTTGCTGGGTAGAGTATTCTTGGCTGTAGGTTTCTCTCTTTCAGGACTTTCATGATATCCCGCCCTTCCCTTCTGGCCTGCAGAATTTCTGTGGAAAGGTCAGCTGTTATCCTGATGGGTTTTCCCTTATATGTTGTTTGTTGCTTTTCTCTTGCTGCTTTTAATATTTTTTCTTTGTGTTTAGTTGTCGTTAGTTTGATTAATATGTGTCTTGGTGTATTTCTCCTTGGGTTTATTCTGTATGGGACTCTCTGTGCTTCTTGGACTTGGTGAATTATTTCCTTTCCCATGTTGGGGAAGTTTTCCACTATAACCTCTTCAAATATTTTCTCAGACCCTTTCTTGTTTTCTTCTTCTTCTGGGATGCCTATAATTCGAATGTTGGTACGCTTAATGTTATCAGTGAGGTCTCTGAGACTGTCTTCTAATCTTTTTATTATTTTTTCTTTTTCCTGCTCTGTGGCAGTTATTTCCCCCATTCTATCTTCCAACTCACTTATTCGTTCTTCTGCCTCAGTCATTCTGCTGGTTATAGCATCTAGAGTATTTTTAATTTCAGTTATTTTGTTATCCATTGCTGTTTGTTTTTCTGAGTTCTTATGAACTGTTTCTTGTACTTTCTCTATTTTGTTATCGAGATTTTGTATCATTTTTACTATCATTACTCTAAATTCCTTTTCAGGCATTTTTCCTATTTCCTCCTCATTTATTTGGTCTTGTGGGTTTTTTTCCTGCTCCTTTGCCTGCATGGTGTTTCTTTGTTTCCTCATGGTTGTCCAAACTTTTGGGGTTGCTTGTCCTTGGGTTTTTTTGCGTTATTCTGTGACCAGCAGAGGTTCCTTTATTGTTCGTCTGTAAGCGTCGGTGTGTGGGGAGGGAGAGGGTACAACAGTGGCTCCTTCTCCTGGGAGGGAGTGAGCAGTGGCGCACTGATGTCTCAGTCAGGCTTGGAGGTGCCTGTTGCAGAGGGCGCCGGTGGCTCAGGCGTAAACAGAAAGTCTTAGAGTTGGGCCTCTCTCGGGGGTTTTTTTCTTTTCTTTTTTTTTTTTTTTTTCCTCTCGGCAGCCTCCCTGCTGCTGGCGTTGCAAGGGGTTTTAATCTAGCCCCACCCGAGTGCCTGAGGGTACTTGTTATCCCTGAGCGCCTTAGGTGGCCCGCAGGGGGTCTCTCCACTGCCTGTTGCAGAGGCGCGGAAAGAGAGAGAGAGGCTATGCGCGTGGCTCCTCCCAGCCGCCAGTGAGCCTGCAGCCTCCAGCCGCCATCATGGCCGGGCAGCTCTCAGGCACGGGCACTCCTCTCCGCGGGCCTCCTCCCTCCTGTCCTCTCGGTCCGTCACCCTACCGGCAACAATGTTTCCCACACTGAACCAGCTCTCCTGCTCCCACACTCCCGCTCTTGGACCCTCCGTTCAGCCGCGGATCGATGTCTTGGTCCGGGAACGCTGAGCTGCGCTGCGGACCCTCCGAATGTTTCTCACTCCCTCCCGTCTGCCACAGCTCCGCCGCTTCACCCTCTTTGAGCCCTCGTAGATGCCTCCCTACCGGCTATGTCGGGCTCCCCGCAGTCCCATCCGGTGTCCGAGGCCGTCTGCTGGTGTTCAGCTGGTTCTCTGTGAGCTCCGGCTTCTCTTGTTGTGGAACGCAGGCTCTAGGTGCATGGGCTTCAATAGTTGTGGCACACGGGCTCTAGAGCACAGGCCTCAATAGTTGTGGCGCACGGGCTTAGTTGCTCTGTGACATGTGGAATCTTCCCAGAGCAGGGCTCAAACCCGTGTCCCCTGCATTGGCAGGCGGATTCTTAACCACTGTGCCACCTAGGACGTCCTCGCCTGACTAGTTCTTGTCACCCTGCCTTCCCTTACTCTATGCTGCAGCCATCTCAAACTTGCTCTTAGTATCCCATCACTGTGCCTTTGCTCCAGATAAATCCTCATCGTGGCATCACTCTGCCTCCCATTTTTGCCTGTGAAAATTTCACTTGTCTACCAAGGCCTAATCAGGGTTTCTTAACCTCAGCACTGTCAACATTTTGAGCCAGATTATAGGGTGTTTAGCACATCCCTAGCCTTTATACGCTGGTTGCTAATAGCAGCCACCCTCCCCGCCCCCAAGTTGTGATAAACAAAAAATTTTTTAATTGCCAATTGTTAATTGCCCTAGTGGATAGAATTGCTTCCAGTTGAAAACTACTGGCCCTAGATTAAATGTTTCCTCCAAGAAGTCTTGTTTGTACCCCTATAGTGGGAAGTAATCCTTCCGCTCCCATGCTCCAGAGTACTGTGCCAGAGTACTCATCAGGCATATTGCTCTGCTCTGTATTATAATTAGTTGGGTTCATCCTTGTCTGTTCTACCAGATTGTGAGTGCCACCTAGGAGCAGGAACCAGATCTCATCCATCACTGCTTCTCCCACAGTGCTTGTTGCAGGGCCTTACACACAAAGGTTATGAGTTACATTTTTTTGAATTTGAAAGCAAAGATCCTATCTTACCACTGTGTGCTCCTTAAATTGTTTCTCTAGGGCAGAGCAAGAGTATAGGGTTGGCTGGTCAATGGTATGGGGAACTGGGTACTTTGGACTTGTGAGTTCCTGACCAGGATAGCAGCTGAGTCAATGGTGGGCTGTTTCTAGGAGTTGCTAGGGTCTGGGCTCCAGACACGTTTGTCTATGATGTGTGTGTCTGATCTCCTCTGTGACCCCTTCCCTATCCCTGTGCCCTGTGAGTCATATATGGAATCTGGATGGAGGTAAAATCACAGTTAAAATATTAGGACAGATGTAGAGAAAAACATACATCTGTTGAAGAAAGAAAAAGACACTGAGACTGCTGAATGGCTGTGTGAGCAAAGGAATGCATAGGTGTTGAAGCAAGAAAGATGAGGGTGTTAGGTGTACTGTCACCAATTAATAGCTGTATGACCTTGGAAAGTTTCTTAAACTCTGTGAGCTTATGTTTCCTCACTGTCAAATGGGGACAGTAATCCTTACCTTGAAAGGTTATGGCAAAGATGAAACAAACGTGTGTAGAGAGTCCCCAGCCTGTGGCGTAGTTCCCAGCAGTAGTATTACTCTTCTACTCCTACCCGGCTGTAATGTGCTAGGCCTGTGCTGGGTGCTTCTGCATAAATTGCTCATGTCATCTTTACAAGAAACCTCTACTGTGGGGTAGATAATAATTTTTCCATGTAACTAATAAGGAAGCTGAGACTGAATTAGCTCACAGTTACCCATGTTTCGGGGTTATTGCAACTCAGATCTGCCTCCGGCTGATGAAAATGTTTCAGACTTGTGGTGATTGTACACCTCTGTGATTATGCTAAAAACCCTTGAGTTGTATACTAAGCTGGTATGTGAATTATATCTCAATGAAGATGTTAAAAAAGTAAAAGTGTCACTGCATTGGTTGGAGTAGTGGTCACCTTCCACTTGCCTTTCTGTAGCCCAATCCATAAGAATCCCTAGGACTCTATAGAAAACACATTGAAAACCATGTTGACTTCTATCTCCACTTCCCCCACTCCCTACTTTGACAGATATGTGAGGTGCTTCCAGGTCTGAATTACCATGGTTTCTGGAAGCAGAGACCCCTAGTTAGCTAGCTGATAGCTAGCTTGCCTCTGTTTCTGGGCAGGTGTAGATGGCTTTTGAGGACAACAGACTGAAGAGCCTTTGGGATTCCCTCCTTCCTTCCTTCTTCCCTCCCATCCATCCTTCCTTCCTTCCTTCCTTCCTTCCTTCCTTCTTTCCTTCCTTCCTTCCTTCCTTCCTTGTCTCTTTTTGTAGTTGTCGCTTCTGGGGAAGCTAAGAGAGAACCCTCTCACCCACACCAGGTGGTAATTCCCTCTCATCCACACGCCAGGGACCTGAATCAAATGTTTGCAGCTTAGCATATGGAGCTCCATGAGGGGAGATGTCAAAGGCAGCTGGCTAATTAGCCCCATTTTATTTTTCCTGGGTTTACCTTGTGCTCAGGGCCTTCCTTTGATTTCTTTTCTTTTCTTGGTGTGTGTGTGTGTGTTGCAATAAAACTTTATTTACAAAATCAGACAGCAGGCTAGATGTGACCAATAGGCTGTATTTACCCAGACCCTGTTCTGTGCCAAGGACCTGTTCCACATTACTGCATTCAGGTGTCCATCCTGGGTGATGCAGATTTTAAACTAATGGCTCACCTGCCACCAACTAGGAATTCTGTATCCCAGAGACTTCACCGAATGCATTCAACAGTGATCTATACCCTAAACCCATGTGCCACATTTTATTAACATCAATAAGTATAAAAGATATAGGAAGTTTTTTATGGACTTCATTTTACTTTATTTTTTAAATTTTATTTATTTATTTATTTATTTATTTATTTTTTGGGGGGTTACACCAGGTTCAATCATCTGTTTTTATACACATATCCCCGTTATTTTTTAAATTTTTAAAGAACTTTTATTGAGATATAATTGACATACAATAAACTGCATATATTTAAAGTGTAGAATTTGATATTATTTTTCTTATTAGTAATGTATATATGGCAATCCCCATCTCCCAATTCATCCCACCCCAACCCTCTCCCCACCCTCTACTTTCCCCACTTGGTGTCCATATGTTTGTTCTTTACATCTGTGTCTCTATTTCTGCCTTGCAAACCAGTTGATCTGTACTGTTTTTCTATATTCTGCATATATGTGTTAATATACGATATTTGTTTTTCTCTTTCTGACTTACTTTACTCTGTATGACAGTCTCTAGGTCCATCCATGTCTCTGCAGATGTCCCAATTTCATTCCTTTTTACAGCTGAGTAATAGTCCATTGTATATATATGTACCATATCTTCTTTATCCATTCATCTGTTGATGGACATTTAGGTTGCTTCCATGACCTGGCTATTGTAAATAGTGCTGCAAGGAACATTGGGGTGCATGTGTCGTTTTGGATTAAGGTTTTCTCTGGGTATATGCCCAGCAGTGGGATTGCTGGGTCATATGGTAATTCTATTTTTAGTTTTTTAAAGAACCTCCGTACTGATCTCCATAGTGGCTGTATCAGTTTACATTCCCACCAACAGTGCAAGAGGGTTCCCTTTTCTCCACACCCTCTCCAGCATTTACTGTGTGTAGATTTTCTGATGTTTCCTCTGATTTCTACTGCTGCTACCATTCTGGCCCCTTTAGAAGCAGAGTTCTCCCCTTGGTCCCTGAACATAGATTTTCCTTGCTTCCTTTTTGAACAGCTTTGACAGCCTTGAGGGGTTTTTTTTGGCTTATTTTTTTGTTTTTTTAAGTTTGCTATATGAAAAGTAAGGCAGAAAAAAATAATTGCACACAGTTATTCAAATAACCTCAGCATAGGTTTCAGTGTATACATTTCTATTGCTGCAATACCTCTTCTTTGACCTAAAGGACTGTTAGAGTTTGGAGGCACCTCGCTGGTTTTTTGCCTTCTAGCTCCCTGCCTATCTCCTGGTGCAGTCACCATCTGATCTCCTGCCTTGTGGAACATTCTGACCCCCTGCCCTTAATTCAGACAAAGCACAGATTGACGTCTGCTCAGACCCTTTGGACAGAACAGAGATGACTGATACAATGAATGATATCATCCTTCAGGTAAAACCTGCTCTGAGGCTAGGGAAATGACCTATTCCCATTTGTCCTTGTAAATTCTTAATTATGAATGGCTGTGGCATTCACTTACCAGGGGTGGCTCATGGTCAGCTTCCAGACTGCAACCCCAGTGAGTCCAAGTTCTGCGGCCTTGCTCAGGCACTCAGCCCTAACTTTTATGAGTGCTTCCTGGCATTTTGTGAGTTTCTTAGAATAAAGTATTTGGAAGTTGACTTTTTAAAAGCCTAAGCATGAGCTTTGGAGTCTGACCTGAGTTCAGATGCAAGTTTGACAGTGTACTAGGTATAAGGCCAAATAATTTGGAGGCCTACTTTTCTCATCTGTAGAATAGAATAGAGATGAAAATAAGATACTCTTTGCCATTCATAAGCCCTTAGGCTAGTGAGAGAGGCAGATATATAAACTGGCAATGACAGCAGCACATCTTCAGGGCTGTGATGGTGGCATGAACAGGAGACTGTGGGAGTTTCAAGAGGAATAGGGGTGAGGTGATCTAACATGTGCTGGTGCAGCAGAAGACACATTGTCAGCCAGCACTCAGGGAAGAGTACCGGTTGCTAGACAAGCTGAGCTACACATCAGAGGGAGTAGGCATAATTGCAATCTGTCCCAGTGCCTTCGCCAGATACAGCGTGAAGCAGCAGCTCCCGCAGATGGTTCCGCTCATGTTTCCTGGAAAACCCAGACGGTGGTTTGCTTTGACAGATAGGGAGATTCTTTCTCACTAAGCAGACTGTTGTTTTCCTTCCTCCCCTCTTTGTTGGTGAGCCTGCTTTGTCTGTTCTGGATGGCAGTCCTGTTAGTGGCAGGGATTAGCTGTAAGGCTTCTGTGTGTGTGTCTGTGTATGTGTATATGTCTACATGTGCCTTTGTGTTGGTTTCTTTGTGTGTGTATACATCATTTTGTGCCTTTCTGTATTTGTATGTGTCTTCCTGTATTTAGATGTGTCTGTGTGCATAAGAAGTAGAGGAGGGGAGGAACACTGAGCCAAGGAAGTAGGAGCTGAGAGAAGGCCCATAAGCCAGATCAAAGATCAGGGGGACGATTAAGAGTGAAAGGTTAGGGTACAGTACTGTGTGCAGAACCTGGGGGTAAAAACAGAGCCAGACATATCATCAGGAACCCAAAGATGCTGTGAGTCTAGGCAGGATCTGGGCCCTACGAAGTGGTGGCAGAATGTGGGGGTAAGCTATGGCCAGACGCGGTCAAGCCAGCAGAGAGAAAAGTTCTGCTTCAGGTAATAAGTAAGCGTCTGGATCTTTCTGCCTAAGGAGGAATCAGCTGTTGGCTCCCAAAGTCCTGCTTGTCTTCAGCACCTAACTGGTGTTTGTGTTTGTTTGTCTGTATGTATATTTATGCCCGTCTCTTTGTGCATGTCTGTATCTGCATGTGCATCACATTCCGTGTGCTTAATGGCATTAGAACGAACTGATTTCCAGTGCAGTGTCTGATTCACTTGAGGACCCATGACTGCCACCCCTCCTTATTTGTTCTCCTGTTCCCCCCACCCCCTTATTTCTGTCTTCCTTCTGTAAACATATTTAGTGTCTGCTCTGTGCTGGATGCTGGGTATGCAAAGGCTGAAAAGGAAGACACATTTTCTGCCTTCAAAAAGCTCACATATTAGTGAGGCAGAAGGACACACGTGTTTAATCCTAATAGGTACTGTGATGAGAGATGAGCACTGCATGCTCTGTAAGTACAGAAGAGGGAATTTAACCCATCCTAGGAGGCCAGGAAAGACGACTCAGAAGAGGTGATGCCTGAGATGAATAGGAGTTAACCTGGGGATGAGAAGGGTATGGCACGTGGAGGAATGAGTATGATGTCCTTAGGGATCTGTGAGTCAGTGGTTCTTTTGCTCTGAGCACAGAAGGTAATGGTGAGGCAGTGAGGAGAGGCTGGAAATGAGGGTGGAGAGGCAGGCATGAGCCAGATTCTTGCCATACTGAGGAACTTGGATTTTGTCCCAAAGATGATGAGCTAGAAGGATTTTAAACAGAGATGGCTCTAATTCTGACTGAAGGTATGTCAGGAGCAGGCCTTGCCGAGCAGGTAAAACTGGAACTTAGTTTTTAAAGCGAAGCAGGATTTACCAATGAAGGAAGAAGGAGGAGCATTCCAGGAGGCACAGAAAGGGCCAAGTTTGGGAGACATCAAGTAGGGAGGTGTCTAGAGAATAGTTTCTTCATCTGTGAAATAGCGATACCGGTAATACATCCCTTTGATGGCTGGTGTAAGGCTCAATTAAGGTAATGGATGTAAAGAAGCCTTCATAAACCATAATGCTGTGTGAACATTTCAGTAATAACAGTTGTTACCAGCTTGTCCTCTTTTCCCCGCAGTGCCCGGCAGCATCAGGCCCTCCCAGGCGTAGGTCAGGTAGGCATGTACCTCAGCGGCATGGCATGACCAGCTGAGAACCAGGCCCTCTCTCATCAAGCAGCCCTGCATCTTGAGGAGGAGGGGCTAAGATGAGAAGTTGCTGAGACTGTGGGGATTGTAAGGGAGAGAGATTTCCTTAGTACTTGAAGCCATAAGGAGGGAGGATTTGGTGCCTTTAGTCCAGGGTCAGCACATGATGATCCCCTTCCTGTTCTTTGTAGGGTCTGCAAACTAAGAACAGCGTTTACATTTTTAAACAGTTGGGGGAAAAATCCAAAGGAGAATTTTGTGACATGTGAAATCTATATGAAATTCAAATTTCGGTGTCCATAAGTAAGGATTCATTGGCACAAAGCCACTCTTACTCATTTACGTCTTGTCGGTGGCTACTTTCATGGAAGAGCAGAGTTGAGTTGAGTAGTTGTAACAGCGACAGTATGGCTCACCACGCCTAAAACATTGACTTCTGGCCCCTTACAGAAAAAGTTTGCCTTGCCTCTGGTCCAACCCACCATTTGAAAAAAAACAGCTTTTTTGCAATATAATTCGCATACCATATAATGTACACATTTAGAATGTACAATTTAATGGTTATTAGTATATTCATGATATGTGCAGCCATCACTGGAGTCCATTTTAGAACATTTTTGTCACCTCAGAGAGAAAACCAATACACATTAGCTATTGTCCCCCTGTCCTCCTATTCCCCAGCCCTAATCTACTTTCTGTCTCTGAAGATTTGCTTACTCTAGACATTTCATATTGGAATCATATAATATGTTGTCCTTTGTGACTGGCTTATTTCATTTAATATAATGTTTTCCAGGTTCATCCATGTTGTAGCATGTAACAGAACTTCATTCCTTTTATGGATGAATAATAGTATATTGTATAACACACAATAGTTTGCTTAATCACTCATCAGTTGATGGACATTTGGGTTGTTTCTACCTTTTGGCAGTTATGAATAATGCTGCTGTGGTACAGGTTTTTGTGGACAGATTTTTTTATTTTATTTTTTATTTAAAAAATTTAAAAAAATATGATTATTATTTTGGCTGCATTGTGTGGCTTGCGGAATCTTAGTTCCCTGACCAGGGGTTGAACTCAGGCCGTGGCAGTGAAAGTGTGGAGTCCTGACCACTGGACTGGCAGGGGATTCCCAGTGGGACAGATGTTTTTATTGGGTTGACCAAAAAGTTCATTCAGGTTTTTCTGTAACATCTTATGGAAAAACCCTACCGAACTTTTTGGCCAATCCAATATTTCTCTTGATTATATACTTAGGGGTGGAATTGCTGGGTCATATGGTAACTCAATGTTTACCCTTTGAGGAACTGCCAGACTGTTTTTCAAAGTGGCTGAACCATTTTACATTCATGCCAGAAGTGCATGAGGGTTCTAATTTCTCCATATCCTCACTAACAGTTGTTATTATCTGATTTTTTAAAATTATATCTATCCTAGTGGATGTGAAATAATATCTCATTATGGTTTTGATTCGCATTTCCCTGGTGATTAATTTTGCCAAACATCTTTTCATGTGCTTATTGATCATTTGTATATCTTTTTTAAAAATAATTTTTAAATTTTTTAGTTAATTTGCTGCATTGAGTCTTTGTTGCTGCACGCGCTTTCTCTAGTTGCGGCAAGTGGGGGCTACTCTTCATTGCAGTGTGTGGGCTTCTCATTGCAGTTGCTTCTCTTGTGGAGCACAGGCTCTAGGCATGCAGGCTTCAGTAGTTGTGGCAGGTGGGCTCAATAGTTGTGGCTTGCGGACTCTAGAGCACAGACTTAGTAGTTGTGGTGCACGGGGCTTAGTTTGCTCCGCAGCATGTGGGATCTTCCTAGCCCAGGGATTGAACCCGTGTCTGCTGCATTGACAGGTGGATTCTTAACCACTGCGCTACCTGGGAAGCCCTGTATATGTTGTTTTGAGAATTTTTTAAAAAAAAATTTTATATTGGAGCATAGTTGATTAACAATGTTGTGTTAGTTTCAGGTATACAGCAAAGTGATTATTATACATATACACGTATCTATTCTTTTTCAAATTCTTTTCTCATTTAGATTATTATGTAATATTAAGCAGCATTCCCTGTGCTATACAGTAGGTCCTTGATGGTTATCTATTTTAAATATAGCAGGGTGTACATGTCAATCCCAAACTCCCAATCTATCCCTCCCCCTCCCCCTTGCCCCCTAGTCACCATAAGTTTGTTCTCTAACTCTGTGAGTCTGTTTTTGTTTTGTAAATACGTTCACTTATATCATTTTTTTTATTTTTTTATTTTTTTAAATTTTATTTTATTTTTTTTGGGGGGGTACATCAGGTTCAATCATCTGTTTTTATACACATATCCCCGTATTCCCTCCCTTCCTTGACTCCCCCCCCTCGAGTCCCCCCCACCCTCCCTGCCCCAGTCCTCTAAGGCATCTTCCATCCTCGAGTTGGACTCCCTTTGTTATACAACAACTTCCCACTGACTATTTTACAGTTGGTAGTATATATATGTCTGTGCTACTCTCTCGCTTCGTCTCAGCTTCCCCTTCACCCCCTGCCCCCTCCCATACCTCGAGTTCTCCAGTCCATTCTCTGTATCTGCATCCTTATTCTTGTCACTGAGTTCATCAGTACCATTTTTAGATTCCGTATATGTGAGTTAGCATACAATATTTGTCCTTCTCTTTCTGACTTACTTCACTATGTATGACAGATTGTAGTTCTATCCACCTCATTACATATAGCTCCATCTCATCCCTTTTTATAGCTGAGTAATATTCCATTGTATACGTATGCCACATCTTCTGTATCCATTCATTTGTTGATGGGCATTTAGGTTGCTTCCATGTCCTGGCTATTGTAAAGAGTGCTGCAATAAACATTATGGTACATGTTTCTTTTGGGATTATGGTTTTCTTTGGATATATGCCCAGGATTGGGATTACTGGATCATATGGTAGTTCTATTTGTAGTTTTTGAAGGAACCTCCAAATTGTTTTCCATAGTGGCTGTACCAACTTACATTCCCACCAACAGTGCAGGAGAGTTCCCTTTTCTCCACACCCTCTGCATATAAGCAATATCATATGATACTCGTCTTTCTCTGTCTGACTTACTTCACTTAGTATGATAATCTCCGGCTCCATCCATGTTTTATTAATATCCTTTGCCCATTTTTAAATTGGGCTATTTGTCTTTTTACTATTGAGTTGTTGAAATTCTTTTACATTCTAGATATAAGTCCCTTATCAAACACATCATCTGCAAATATTTTCTCCCATTCTATAGGTTGACTGTTGACTTTCTTGATAAGTGTCTTTTGAAGCACAAAAGTTTTTAATTTTGATGAAGTCCAGTTTGTCTAATTTTTTTTGTTGTTATTGTTGCATGCCTTTGATATCATGTCTAAGAATCCATTGCCAGGTCCAAGGTCATGGTGATTTACCCTTGTCTGTTCTTCTAAGGATTTTAAAGGCACCTGAAGCTTACCATGACCCAAGCTGGGTTCTAAATGTCATCTTATCCAAAACCTGGTCTTCCCACAGCCTTTGTCATCTCATTTGAAGGCATCTCCATTGTTTCCGTTGTCTGGACTGAAAAATACTCTGAATCACCCATAATTCCTCTCATGCCCCATTTCCATTGGTAAATCCAGTGGGTTTTACCTTCAAAATATGTCCAAAATCTAATAATTTCTTACCTCTACTCCACTACAGGCACCAAGACTCAACAGCTTCCTAACAGATCACCATGTCTACAGTCTATTCTCAGCATAGCAGCCATTAAAAGAGAGCTTTAAAAAAATGTAAACCAGATCATTTCACTCCTCTGCTGAAAACCCTGTTATAGCTCCATTTCTCGTTTAGTGTGAAAGCCAAAGTTAACACAAGAGTCAGCAAGGTCCTGTGTGTCCTGGCTCCCACCTATCATAAGGATCTCCTCTTCATCTGTCTCACTTGGTCTTTCACTCCAGCCACGCTTCATGCTGTTTCTCAGACACTCCTTATTTTTCCTGTCTTAGGGCCTTGGTTCTAGCTCTTACCTCTGTCTGGAATATTCTTCCCCCAGATATCTACTTTGATAATTCCCTCATGTTTCCAAATATTTTGTCTTTGCTCATACTTCTCCTTATCAATGAGACCTTTCCCAGACTACCCCATTTAATAATGAAATCTGCAAGTCTACCCCATTTCTGGCACATAGATCCTCATTACACATCACTTCTCTCTTTCTCTCTTTTTTGTGCTTGATTTTTTGTTTTTTATTTTTAAAGGACTTAATCACCTTCTGGATTCTATCATGTAATCCATAAGGGCAAAGGATCTGTTTTGTTCACTGCTAAATCCCTGGTACCTAGAATAATGCTCAGTGTCAGTACTCAATAAATATTGTTAAGTGAATGAATGAATTTATTTAAAAAGGAACAGATTTATTTTTTTTAATGTGGATTCAAATTGCTATCTAAGATCCCTTACTAATCTTAAGAACTTCCTTTAGTGCTTTTTATCAATATAAGGTGATTCAGCTAGCAATGAATTTTTTTCAGTGTTTATTTTGCCTTCACTTTTAGAAAGATAGTTTTGCTGCATGCAAGATTCTTGGTTGACATTTTTTTCTCTCAGCACTTTGAACATGCCATCCCACTGCCTTCTGGCATCCATTGTTTGTGATGAGAAGTAGGCTGTTAATTTTATTTGGCTTCCTTTATGTGTAATGAATTCTTTTTCTTTTGTTGCTTTTAAAATTTTCTCCTTGCCTTTGGCTTTTAGCATTTTCTTTGATGTGTCTGCTTGTGGATCTCTTTGCATTTATCCTATCCTCTTTGAGGTTTGTTGAACTTTCTGGATGGGTGAATTAATGCTTTTCAATAAACTTAGGAAATTCCCAGGCATTATTTTTTTGTATATACATTTTTTCTGCTCCTTTCTCATCATCCTCTCCTTTTTATTTTATTTATTTTATTTTTATTTTTTTGCCATGCCACGCAGTTTATGGGATCTCAGTTCCCCAGCCAGGGATTGAACCTGGGACATGGCAGTGAAAACCCAGAATCCTAACCACTAGGCCACCAGGGAACTCCTCATCCTTGTGTTTTGATCCTTTCATTATGCATTTGAGCAAAATGGTGTTCCACATTTCTCTGAAACTGTGAATTTTTTCTCACTTTTTTTTCTCTGTTTTTTGGGTTGTGTAATCTCTTGCAATCTATCTTCAAGTTTGCTAATTCTGTCTTGTGCTGATTCAGAGCTGCTGCTGAGCTCCTCTCCTGAAATTTTCATTTTAGTTATTGTACTTTTCAACTCCATGACATACCTTTGGTTCTTTTTGTAATTTCTATCTATTGATGTTCTTTATTTGATGTGACATTGTCATCATACATTCCCTTACTTCTTTAATCATGGTTTCCTTTAGTCTTTGAATATATTTATAATGGCTACTTTGAAGTCTTTTTCTGTTAAATTTGAAATTTGGTTGCTCTCACAGCTTCTGTTGCCACACTCAGCTGTTATCTGTTAGTTGCCACCTAATTACTCTGTTGTTTTCAACAATGCCCTGGGGCATAAGTTTTCTCTGCAGACTGATCCAATCATATTAGGGCTTCTTTGAAAGGATAGTTCCTGAGGTCAGTGTTTGAGATTTGTTCTTACACCGGGAAGGCTCCTCCCAGCTGTCTCTTTTCCCATTTCTTATCAGCAAATTCTTTAGCCTACAGTTTAGCCTGTATCTCCAATGAATCCATCCATCTCCTCCCAATTGCCTTTCACCATAACTTTCACTGCTTTCCAGAGAGCCCTTAGTCTTGAACTTCTTCACATTCTGTTGCAAATAAAATAATTTCCTTTGGGGAGAGGTTCAAGACTCTGTTGAAAGCCTGCTTCTCCCATCAGGCAAAATCTTTGAGCTGTGGTTCTGGAGTTGGAGGTGGGGACAATGATGTGCTTCTTTTTGAGTGACACCCCCACTCTAGGAGCTGAGCACTTAGTGGAGGGGTGGCAGTAGCCTCATGTCTTCTTGCCTTGCCTCTCCCAGAGTATAATTGCTGTCTTATAAGCTAGGGAAATGGCAATCAGGGCCCCAGTATCCTCAGTGGCTCTGCATCCAAGGTGAAGTTCCTGCCCCATGAAATGGGGTTTGGGTGGAAGTAGGGAGGCCACTTATTTGCTGGAACACCTAGAACTTAGCTTTAGCAAGAGCTAACTGGAGACAGGAGGAGACATTCTGCCACCTGGCCCTCTTAGGCAGATAGCCCTCCAACTGGGAGCTTGGGGAAGAGGGAGCCGTGTGTTCCTTGCTGCACCAGTGTGGAATGGGGTTTCTGTCTTACTGATTTGGAAGTGAGGAGGGAGAGAGGGAGCAAGTGTTAATTAAAATACTACAAACTCTCACTGTTCTTACTTAGTTTTAGTAGATCTTCTTGAGCAAATGTTTCTTCTTTTGCTATATGTCCTAGGACCATTTCTAGAGACTTTACATGATTGCTTTTAAAAAATAATTTTTGCCACTTTCACTGGAGAGTGGGTCTGTAGAGCTTCTCACACTGTCAAGCCAGAAATCACCTCTAAGTAATCAGTTTTTAAAAACATTCTTATGCATAACACATTCTGTCCAGTGCTGTGTATTCATCCTATGTAAATGTAACAGTGTTGACCCCAATTAAAAAGTTAATCCTTTCTCTCTGGGGAAATATTTTTAAATTAGTGATCCATTTCTATCCACCTTTCATAAGATTCCCCAGGCAGTTGTCCTTGGCTAGCTTGGATGCTTTTGGTCCTGGTAGTTTGCAGGACTGGAGATGTCAAAATTTCTTAATCTTTGCCATTCTGGCCAGGTACCTAGCAAGTTGCAACTTCAGATGCTGCCTCTGGTGGTTGATCTGTGTCATCTGACCAGTGTCATAGCCTGAGGACATCAAGGATGATTCCATGACAAAGACTAAGCTTTACCATTGACCTCAGAGAGATTCTCTGTACCTGCATGTGTGCTGGGTACTAGATATATAGGAGTAGAAGGAAAAGTGAAGTTGCTGCCTTAGAAGTAGTTCCTCTAGTTGTGGAAATAGCCATGTAAACAGCTGAGGATACTATAGTAGGATAAGTGGATACTGTGATGGAGTTATGGAAGAGGAGTACCTAAGTTAGTTTTAACCATGTACAGAGTTGCTGATGTGTCATCTGGGTCTGAAGAGATGACAGGAGAAGGAGAGTGTTGTAGCTGAAGGAACAGTATATGCAAAGACATGAGACTGGTCAAGAGCCTGATAATTTCAGGGAACTTCAAGTATTTCATTATCATTGGGGATGGGAGGAAGTAACAGTTGATGTGGCAGAGAAGGCAGGGAGGGTCTTGCTAAGGTTGTGAAATTTCTATTTTAAATGGAGTTAAAGCTTTCAAAGTAAGAATCATAGAGTAGACTGGAAAGGGCCTTAGAAGTCAATAGATTACAGTGCCTTGTCTATTGCTAATTGCTTGTCACATAGCCTTTAAATAACAAGCACTTAGGAAATATCTGTCTTCTGTCTCCTCTATGTGTCTCCTTTACACATGAGAGATCAGCATCATTATAATAGTGGGCTCCAGGATTGCACATTCTTAGTATCTTTATATTCCCCTTATAGTGTATTAAATGTATTAATATTTAGAGAGCTCAATTCATGTATAGGAGAGCTTATTTTGTGCCAGGTACTATTCTAAGTTCTTTATGTGAATCAATCCATTTATAACACCCTCAACATAAGGGTATTATGAAGTTTTGTACTATTATTTCCATTTTACAAAGGATGTGACTAATACAATGAAAGTAAATGGTAGAACCAGGATTCAAACCCAGGCAGTCTGGCTCTAGAATCAAGCTCTAAAGCATCATGTTACACTGAACCCAAGCCAGTGTAACCATCTGGCCCCTAACTGAATATCTTTGTTTTAGATTGCCTGGCAATTTGGGGACCTTTTTCTTTCTTCTGTACAATAGACACAATATGCACTGACTACCTGTTGTACGCTAAGCATTCTTCTGGGTGTTCTAGGGCAAGCTCAAGTGAGAGACATTCAGTTATTTAATAGCACATGCCCTGCTCTGTGCCAGGCTCTGTGCTTGGAGGTTGGCTTACAGAGCTAAATTAATTATTTATTTAGGTGTTCCAGAGAATTTGCAAGACGCTGGATAAAGAGATAAGTGACAAATAAAACACAGTTTCTATATTTGAGTTGCTTAGGGGGAGTAAAAGGGGGATAATTAAATAGTAATTATGGTATAATGGGATAAGTACTGTCATAGATGTATAACCTGAGAACTAAGAGAACAAATAGGATAGGGCAATTAATTTGCTTGGGAGAGGTCTGGAAAACTTCACAGAGGCAGTGACTTTTTCTTCAGCAGATAAAAAGAAGGAGAAATATTTTAAATGGAGCATCTTGTGTAAAGCCATAGAAGTATAAAAGAGCATGGTTTGTTCAAGGAGCCTGAAGTGGCTTGGTGTATCTAGAGCAAATGTTGGCAAACTTTTTGCATACAGGTCCAGATAGTCAATATTTTAGGCTTTGCTGGCCATACAGTCTCTGTCACAACAACTCAACTCTGCCTTAGAAGCATGAAAGCACCTATAGACAGTGAATAAATGAATGAATGTGGCTGTGTTCAAATAAAACTTTATTTATGAAAACAAGCAGTAAGCTAGATTTGACCCTTGACTGTAGTTTCCTGACCCCTGGCCTGGAGTGTAGATGTCTGGTAGGGAGGGAGAATGGTGAGGAAGCTGACTGTAAAGTTAGTCTATGGGCCAGATTGTAAAAGGCCTTGAATGTAAGGCCAAGAAGCTAGGGCTTTATCCTGTAGGTAATGGGGAGTCATGAGATTTTAAGTAGGTACGTTGATATACTTAGATTTATACTTTACAAAGGTCATTCTGGTGACTAGTGTGGTAGATGGACTGGTAGAAGTGAGACTAGATGTACAAAGGTGAGTGAGAAGTGACTGTCCTCTCCCTGACCTTCAGCAATAGCTTCTGGTCTCACTGAGGACAGAGACTTCACCCCTGAGACATCCACGTCCCAGCATTCTGTACCAATGGCATTCAGAGCTGTCATAGCTAAAATGTGGGTCCTTTGTAGATGTTCACGTGGTGAACAAGAGTTGGGAAGCTTCTCAGATCTGGGGCATGTGTGTTGTGGGTTCTAAACATTGTATGTGTGGGAAAGTGGGAGTGGAGGTGGTGTGGTTTGGGAGACGTGGAGGGTGAGCAGTGGGGAACAAGGCTGGAAAGGGGAAAGAGGAGTAATTGCTTCCAGGGAAGAACCCAGGAGACCTGCTTGATTCCTGCACCCAAAGATGTGCTGCTCTTCTTCCAGCTTTACCTCAGTGAGTTCTGTTCCCCAGTGAAGCTGGCTAGGGCTGTTTTGTTGGGAATTCTAGAGAGATGTCTCCCCTCCTATCTGCTCTCACCCACACCCCTTCACTACTGCTTCACTTGGGATGGGGCTGCGTGCTTTGCACTGCTGCCAGGGAGATCACTTTTCTGAGCTCATAGAACTAAGTATACCTAGTGACAACTGGTCCCTTGGCTCCTCAGAGAGCTGTTAAGCTGTAGCTCTAGCCAATGCCGCATTCCCCCCTGGTAAGGCAGGACTTTCAGGGAGCCTCCTTAGACCTTCCTGAGAGAAGAGCTGCTTGTTCTGAGCCTGAAATAGTAAATCCTTACTGTGGGAGCCAAAAGTTGCCTCTTTGGTTTTGTTTTGTTTTTGCTTTTTGTTGCTTTTAAAGTTTGTCTTAAATCAGACTTTAGCCATTAGCTGGATGTGGGACAGTGTTCAGAGCAATATGTGATAATGCCTACCTCAGGTATATTGGACATCAGAGTTCTAGTTGTGTACAACATTCTTGTGTGCTACATTCATGGCTGGGTAACTGGGACAGTCTGTCAGAGGGTATATGGTTTGGTAGGGGAGATAGACATGTAACAAGACTGATGAGGGTATATACAGGGGTTGTGGGAGCACAGAAGAATCATCTTTGATCAAGAAACCCTCATTATCCTCCTCAGCACCAACTCCCCTACCTCTAAGCTGCCCCAAACTGTGACATATGTATAATATTGTTTGATATGGACAATTAATTTTTTTCTCAATTTTAAGTAAAATAACAAAAACATCTTCATCAAATGTTGCATTATAAAATTAATTTATAATGAACAGTTTACATAAAAACAATGTGCTTGCTATGCAAACACAACCTCATGACAAGTCCCTTAGCCACCACCCTCCCTTCAGGTCAAATTATAGCCCTTAACCCTCTTCTAAATAAAATTCTAGAGTTGTCACTGGGGCTCAGTGTCGCGAGATCTTTAGATTGTTTTTTTAAAGAGAGTTGGACTTTTTGGGTGAAATTTGATTTTTAAATATAGTTTCAATTTATAAAATGCTCTGTGGACCATTAAAAGACATGTGCAAAGGCAATTTATGACTTCTGCAAGCATAACTCAATTAATCTTTATCACACTCAAATGAGAGGGATAATTAGCCCTCATTTTGAGGGGGAAAACAGGTTCAGAGATGCTAAGTAGCTTGCCCAAAAGTCACACGAGAAGCGGTCTGTTTCTATAAGTTCTGAACTCTATATTTACAGCACACTGCCTTTCCCATCCTTAAGGCCTGACTGTTGCAGCCTACTTCTTGGTTCTCTAAAGAGATTCCACTCAGCATCTGGTCCTTCCTTCAGGTATAGTTTCTGTCGACCCCCATTCCTCGTTTGGCACCCACCTTCTTGCTGGCCTTGTTTTCTGACCCCACTCTTTCTTTGCATGCTTTGTGGTACCAGTAGAGCCTGATGTGAGCCCCTGTGCAGATCTTCCTTGCACCTTCTTTCTATGAGCTTCTCTGCTCTCCAATACCTCAGTGAGCAGACTTGGCTATAAAAAGCAGTCTATTTCTTGTTGGCTCCCTAAAAGTAGCTGTTATGTCTCATCACGTGGTCTCCTGGAGTTAGTTGGTAATGGTAGAAAATCCCCTTCCTTGGCGATTTTGGCATTTCTGCCCCTAAGACCTGCATATGACACATGTTCCTCTAGTCTTCTATTAAGAGGATCTGAGTTAGAGCCTAGGAGGACTAAAGTAGGGTATACCTTAAAGGACCCCTTATGAATCAAAACTAAAAAATTATGAAGATTAGAAATTTGATCTCTGTAATGTTTATGCAAAACCTGACAACTTATTACATCCACATTACTACTTTGTTTCAAGCTCACATCTTGATTATGGCAGTTGCCACCTGGCTGCCCTGCATCTGCCCTTGTCTGCTTCTCAACATAGCATTCAGAGAAATGCTTTATAAAATGTAAATGTGGTCGTGTCGCGTATCTCTTCAAATTCCTCCAAGAGTGTCCATCTCAGAGTAGAAGTCAAAGTCCCTTTGATGGCCTACAAGGGCCTTTGTGACCTGGACCCCTGTTGCTTCCCCAAGTTCATCTCCTGCTAGTTACCAGCTCGCTTGTCTCTCTTTGGCCGCGCCGGCCTCCTTGCTAGTCCTTGTCCTTGCCCTTTGCATTTGCCATTCCCTATTCTCGGGATACTCGTCTTCCAGTTGTTCTGCTTGCCCTTCTCCAACACGTCCTTCAGATATTTGCTTAAAAGTCAGTTTTTTAATGAGACCTTCCTTGACGCCTCTAATTAAGGTGAGGAATCACTAATACCACTCCTCTTGGCCTTTCCTCTTGAGCTTCCCAGTTTTATACAAATTATAGTCTCTCTCATCCAAACTAGATGTTAGCTCAATGAGAACAAAGATTTTTGTCTGTTTTGTTTACTACCTACTGCATTTCTAGTGCCTGGAACTATGCCTGGTACATAGAAATCTTATATTCATTGAATAAATGAATGAATTTTTGCCCCCAGACTGGCTGCCTCAGACTGCTTGTAACGGTCTTCCCTGAGATGTCCTAGGGTCTGGTGTTTAAGGTCCAGTAATCCCATCACTTAGATTCACAGTGAGAGCAATCAGACTCTCAATAAAATTAACAAAATTGTTTTAAGATTCATTTTGAAAAATAAGTAACTGAGATTGACAAGAAATGTTCTTAAATAAAAAAGCCATGGAAAGAGGGGGTCAAGACATTAGAAAAATTGTAAAAGCATAAAATAAAATAAAATAAAAATTAAAAGTATAATAAAATAGTCAAGTGCTAGCACAAAAATATGGTTTAGTACAAAAGAATGGAGAGCCTCGAAATATTCCCAACTGTATGTAAAGTTGTTATTGCTATATAATTACTTCTTTTTTTAAACGTTTTAAACTTTAAAATTTATTTATTTATTTATTTATTATTTATTGGCTGCATTGGGTCTTGGTTGCTGCACGCAGGCTTTCTGTAGTTGCAGAGAGCAAGGGCTACTCTTCATTAGAGTGCATGGGCTTCTCATTGCAGTGGCTTCTCTTGTTGCGGAGCATGGGCGCTAGGCATGTGGGCTTCAGTAGTTACGGCACATGGGCTCAATAGTTGTGGCTCGTGGGCTCTAGAGCGCAGGCTCAGTAGTTGTGGCTCACGGGCATAGTTGCTTCGTGGCATGTGGGATCTTCCCAGACCAGGGCTCGAACCCATGTCCCCTGCATTGGCAGGCAGATTCTTAACCACTGCACAGCCAGGGAAGTCCCAATTACTTCTTATTAAATAGCATTTTTTCAAAAAATAATAAACGACAGATAATTTTTTAAGGTCTATTATTTATTTATTTTTAATTGAAGTATAGTTGATTTACAATGTTGTGCTAGTTTCTGGTATACAGCAAAGTGATTCAGTTATATATATGTGTGTATATATGTCTGTGTCTGTGTGTATATGTGTATATATATATATTCTTTTTCATATTCATTTCCGTTATCGGTTATTACAATATTTTGAATATAGTGCCCTGTGCTGTGCAGTTGGACCTTGTTGTTTATCTGTTTTATATACAGTAGTTTGTATCTGCTAATTCCAAACTCCCAATTTATCCCTCCCCGCCCTGTTTCTCCTTTAGTAACCGTAAATTTGTTTTCTATGTCTGTGAGTCTGTTTCTGTTTTGTAAATAAGTTCATTTGTATCAGTTTTTTAGATTCCACATATAGGTCATATCATATGGTATTTGTCTTTCTCTGTCTGACTTAATTCACTTATTATAAACTCGAGGTCCATCCATTGCTACAAATGGCATTATTTCATTTTTTTTATGGCTGAGTGATATTCCATTATGTATATATACCACGTCTTCTTTATCCATTTAACTGTCAATAGACATTTAGGTTGGTTCTGTGAAAGACAGATAATTTAATAAATGGAGTTGGGATACTGAGTAGCAATTTGGGAAAAAAATGTTAAGATTCATAACTTACAGCATACAATACATTGGATGTTAGATGATCTAAAGGGCTGATTATTAAAAAATCCAAAATCTCCCTGCTCTGGGCCCTTTACCATGACACTCACCTAATTCTTATTAAAAAGTAGATTCTGGGACTTCCCTGGCAGTCCAGTGGTTAAGACTCCGTGCTTCCAGTGCAAGGGATGGGGGTTCTATCCCTGGTTGGGGAACTAAATAAAGTCCCACATGCCACGTGGTACAGCCAAAAAAAAAAAGTAGTTTCTCTCACCTATTTCAAATGAGACATTGGGGAGCTGGAGAACCTAACCCAGAAGTGTCAAGGGACCTGAATTTAATTGTGGGTGAAAGACACAGAGAACTGTTAAACTCAGGCATGTGAGCACTGCTGTCACTCCTCATCTCGCCGGAGGTCTTGGCTTCCCTTCAGCAGTCTAGCCTCCATGGGAGTGTAGCTAGGCTGTACCTATACCCCAGGTAGTAGACTGCACTAGACCTGTACTCCAGTATGTAGCTATTGGCAATATGTGGCCATTTAAACTTAAATGTAAATTAATTTTTTAATAATTTCAGTTCTTTAGTCATGCTAGCTACATTATATGTGCTCAACAGCTGCTTGTGCCTAGTGGCAGTTGTTTGGACAAGACACATATTGAACCTTTCCATTATTGCAGAAAGTTGTGTTGGACAGTGCTACGTTATAGTTGTGGACGTTGTCAAGTTCCTTGTGCTCAGCAGCCTATACCCTGAATAGGTTGAGAGTGCTCCAGTGTGGACTCTCTTCACACTTCTCTCCTGAGTCATTAAGCCCAGATGTCTTAATGTCTGAAAAACCCAGGGGAGAAAAGTCATCCCTTGATTATGGGTCTAGGGAATCTGGGACCATTCTGTCAATCATATATTCATTTAGTTAACAATGTTTACTGACATTACTGGGATCAGACCCTGGGGTTAACGAAAGGTGGTTAAAAGACATTTCCTGACGTTCTACTAAATGTGTTCTTGTGAGGGTAGTGATCAGAGTTGCATATTTCTTTGATGTTTGAGGCTCTCTGGAAAGCAGTGATCAGTGTTCAGTCTTGTACATACTAATGTGGTTAAGGATTGGGCTGAATGAGTATCTGTGAAATTAATTACCAGTTACATTTCTAAAAGCTTTGACTTCTTTTGCTTTTCTTTTTTTCCTGGTAAAAGTATAGTATGAAAAAAAATCCACAGAACTAAAGGACAGCATATGCAGTGCAGGGGAAAAGTTTATACTATAAAGTCAGATATCTTGGGTTGGAATACTAACTCTACCTCTTGTCAGCTGTAACCTTGGGCAGATGTTTCAGTTATCTAATGCTGCATAACAAACTCCCCCCAATCTTATTGGCTCCAAACAACAGCATTTATTTTGTCATGTGTCTGCAATCTTGGCTTGGCTCATCAGGGACAGCTCCTCTGTGTCCACGTGGCATTGGGTGAAGTAATTCAAAAGCTGGGGGTGGAATCACCTGAAGTCTCAGTCACTCACATGTCTGACTCCTGGAAAGACTCAGACAGCTGGGGCTGCTCAGACATCGCTAGCTCTATATAGTCTTTATATATGATCTCTCCAGAATGATAGCTTCAGGGTAGCCAGGCTTCTTACATGTTGGCTCAGAGCTTCCAAGGCTTGTGTCCCAAAAGGGAGTGAGCCAGGTGGAATCTATATTGCCTTTTCTAACCTAGCCTGGGAAGTCATTCAGCATCATTGCTGCCACATTCTGTTAGACGATTGAGTCACTAATGTCAGCCTGTATTCAAGGGGAGAGGAATTCAACTTTTGTGGGAGGATTGTCAAAGAATCGTGGACATATTTTAAAAGTGTCACAGCAAGTAATTTAATCTCTTTAAACTTAATGTCTTGAGAATTGGGGACAAATTATATTCTTTAAGAGTATTACTGGGCTTCCCTGGTGGTGCAGTGGTTAAGAATCCACCTGCCAATGCAGGGGACATGGGTTCGAGCCCTGGTCTGGGAAGATCCCACATGCCACAGAGCAACTAAGCCCGTGCTCTAGAGCCTGCAAGCCACAACTATTGAGCCTACCTGCAACAGCTACTGAAGCCTGCCCACCTAGAGCCTGTGCTGTGCAACAAGAGAAGCCACTGCAATGAGAAGCCCGTGCACCACAATGAAGAGTAGCACCTGCTCACTGCAACTAGAGAAAGCCCATGCACAGCAACAAAGACCCAATGCAGCTAATAAATAAATAAATAAATATTAAAAAAAGAGAGTATTACTGTTCTCATTTGTAAAATAGGTGTGATAATTTTTTAGTTGTGAAGATTAGGTGAGAAAATAGAATGAAATGTTGGAATGTTGCTTAGTGTATAAATAAGTGCTCAAAAGTTGTTAATTCTTCCTCCCTTTTCCAATAATTGAAAAAATATGAGGAAGGAATTTCTTATTCACGTTTATTTTTCTTTCTCAAGCAAAACATGTAACAAAGAAGAAAAGGCAGTCTAGTTGGCAAGTAGGACACATTCACATGGAAGGATACATGGATGATGTGACACACGTGTACATCCAGCAGATGGGATGTGCTGTGGGTAGCTAGGTGACCTGAGAGAAGATCTTATTGGGCTGGCTCCCAGGTATCTCTTGTGACTTGTGTGATTTCCCTTGCAGTTCCTGAGGGAAGACCTCAATTACCACGACCCAACGGTGAAACACAGCACCTTCCATGGTGAGGATAAGCTCATCAGCGTGGAGGACTTGTGGAAGGCATGGAAGTCTTCAGAAGGTAATTGGCAGCCTGGTTGTCAATCCTAGTTGCTGGAAGTTTTAGAGAAGAGAGGAGAAGATAGGTAGCAATTTGGCCTTAAAAGGACATGAGTATAAAATGATTAATAAAGAGCAAACTACTGAAATGGTTCTACATACAGTTACTGACTAGAAGCTGTATAGAGACTGAATAAAACTAAATAGAGTCACAGTGCTGAGAATGGGGGAAGATGCTCCAGAGTTGGAGTTGTTCTTCATTAGAATTCTTATTGAATTCCATCCTGTTCCTACCCCTCTCCTCACCAGCTCCTCCCATCCCTCAGAGGAATCTCCTAGCTTTGGCTGCTTCATCTCCAGAGACAGGGAGCTTGCTGGCCATTTGAAGCAGCCCCTTTCTTCTGAAGCCTCCCACTTGGTCCTAGCTCTGCTGAGTCCTAGATGATTCACAGGTTGGGTTGAAGTACAGTTGGACTCTCTCCTGAGTCTTCTCTTGCAGGTTAAATAGCCCTAGTTCTTTGAAGAAAACATTTTGTTTCCAGCTTCCTCTTCATCTTGGTCTCCTGTGTGTGGACACTTTTGTTAATGTCCTTCTTAGGTCATGGCTCCTAGAGTGGGATGCAGACCCCCCCAGGTGTGGTTTGATCAGCACAGAGCTGAGCAGGACTGTCTGCTTATCAGTGCTGGACCCTGTGCGTCTGTTAGTGCCGTCTGATTATATACTGGTACCTTCAGCAGTCACATCGCTCTGCTGACTTGTTGAACTTATTAAATTAAAACTTTAGCTCTTTAGCTCTTTTTCATGTGTAAGACCACTAAACCATGATTAACCCCCCGCCCCTTTTTTTTCCTAGAGCATTTGCTTCAGAATTCTGAGTGAAAGAAGATGTCTAATGGTATGCAACTTGACAGGGAAGGAAAAAACAGTGCTTTAGCCTCCTTTCCATTTGTGTCTGTGGCTAGAGCTTCCTTTGATACTAACAAGAATGGAAGCAGTTTCTCCCCTGGGTCTCTTAGGGTAGGTCTTGATGTTAAGAAGAGTTAAACATAAGTGACTACCAGGGTCCCTGGTTTTTCAGATGAGGAACCTTAGGCCTAAATTTATTTTTAGTAAATAATGGAGCCAGGACTTAGACCTGGGCCTTCTGCTCTCTAGGCCAATGCTTTTCCATACCACCTTGGTTGAAAGCACTGGTCTGGTTGTAGAGAAGACCAGTTTTGGTGCGAATGAGGCAGTTTCTATTTTTGTTCAAATTCTTACCTAGGATGATGGAATTTCAGTTCTGGAAGGAATCATCTATAATATAGATGGAGAACATTAAATTTTAACAGGAAGACCTGGATTCTAATCTTGGTTGTAGGGTGGACAGACTGATACTTCTTGTTAACTCTGTTTTTATCAATTTAGAAGAAGCATAATTTAGCTATGTAGACAGCTTTCTGGAAATTGTTAGAAGCTGAGTTCCTTGTGGGGGCTTTTGTTTAATAACTCCTGAGCAGCTCAGGCTGTCTGCTGATGAGAGATCAAGCACAGAAACGATCTTTGGAATGATACCAGTCCTGCCAGGAAAAATCTTCTAACAGTACCATTTAATTTTAGTTTTCTTCTTTTTCTGTAATAACTTGAGGCCATGGCGCCTGGGTTTTAAGAGTGGGTGTCATAAGTAGGAACTTAGAATGAAACATGGCAGGGAGAGCATTCCTGGCCTTCTCTGAAAGCCAAAACTAAGTAGCTGGGAAGGGGAAGTGACCAAGAGAGGGCAGAAACAAGAGGGACTAAATCATAGTATTAGAAAACAACTCAAGACAATCTTTTGGTAAGAACTTTATTTCTGGACTTAGCAACTGATTGGAACACTTCCAAGCATGTTCTAAATGACAGGAAGATGGAAGACAATGGAGTGAGTTTTGAAGAGTTGGTACCCAGTACTGATGAGCAGAGAAAAACATTTCAATGCACAGAAGTGTAACTGATAGCTAAGCTAGAAGTGATATATATGTACCATTTTAGGATTTGCTCACCATGTGTCATGCCTGATGGTTTGACGAACTAAAAGTGAGAATCTTCTTGTGTACTGTTTCTCCCAACAATTTGTTTCATTATTCCAAGTAATCTCTCCCTAATCTCTCTGGGGTTATGATTTCCAGAGCTACAAAAAGCATGTACTATTCTGGCACGGGCTCAAACTGGGTGGCCTAAGTTTTGCTAAATGATGCAGATGTCAGCAGTGGTCATTTGTATTCAGAACATTAGATGACTAATGTGAGTACCATCTATGTGATTAGTATTGTTAACATTTTCTGACTAATGTTGGAGCCAGTCTTTTCTCTGTGTTATTAAGATTTAAGCAGAAAAGCCGCATAATCTCTACATCAGCCAGCTCTGGACTTTAATAACAACAACAACAACAACAACAACAACTAAAAATCTACTCTAATACTTGTATTTAGTATGTGCTATGCAGTGTTCTATGTGCTTTATACATATTAACTCATTTATTTCTTACAAAAACTTATGAAGTATAAATATTACTATTGTCTCCACTAACAGATGAGAGAGTGATTGAGAGAAGCAGAGAGAGAGTGATTATGTGACATAATGTAATGCAGCTTTGTCATTAAGTATCCAGGGTTAGTGTAGACTTCATCAGAAAAGGGCACAGTACCTAACAAGACTACTCTCACTTCAGACACCAAACTGGCCATAAGCTCTGGGTGTTCCCAGACCACCTGTGCTCTGACCAACTGGCTACAAAAGCAGGGGTTCCCACAATCCCCTCAGGTTTAATAATTTTCTAAACGACTCTCAGGATTCAGGGAAGTTCTGTGCTTATGATTACAATTTTATTATAAAGGATAAAAATTAGGACCGGCAAAAAGAAGACACCATATGGCAAGGTCTTGTAGGGTCCTGAATGGGAGCTTCTGTGTCCTCTTCCCGTAGAATCGGGACATTATCACCCTCCTGGCACATCAGTCATTAATGCAACCACAAAGCTCAACTGAGCTTCATTGTCCAGAGTTTTTATTGGGGTTTCTTATAACTTAGGCATGGCTGATTGACCACATGATTGAACTCAATGGCCAGCCTCTATTCCTCCACAAAGGTTGGGCTGATATCAGCTGGCTCAAAGCCCCAGTCCTCTAGTCACATGGTTGATCTTTCCTGTGACCAGCTCCCATCCAGTCATCTCATTAGTGTGAACTCAAGTATGATCCAAGGGCTCACCACGAATAGCAAAGATACTCCTATCATCAGGGAAATTGACCTGAAGACAAAAACCAGCCAAATTCTTTATTATACAAAATTAAGTCCTTAAGTAAGGAAGAGCTGAACTAGTAGGGCTGAGGAAGAGGTGAGAAGAAGGGCTCCCACTCCAGGGATCCCAGCGGCAGAGACTAGGGGATTGGCCTCTTCTAATTAGTAACTCTCATATGTCTCAGCTACATTCATTTTTCATCTCTATATGTGTCTTTGCTCAAGAGTCAGATACAGTGGAGGGAGAATCAGATTGGCGTCGTTTGGATCACAGACTTATGTAGGGTGGTCATGCGAGAGAGTATGTATGTGTGGGAAGGGTTGGAGGGTGCTGCAAATTCCCATCCCTCTGAGGTCCTTGAGGTAGGGGGAGTGGCAATCCTTTAACAGAAGAAATGCCAGGTGAATTTTGTAGAATCTTTGAGAAATAGAATTGTTATTTGTATATTTGAGCCAAGGGAAAACAGTAACTATGCCCTTTGTAGTGAGGGGTATTGGGAGGCATTGACCTAAGAGGATTCCCTTCGAAGGAATGACTTCTATTCTTCTAAACAAAGTACAATATTACTGTTTCTTTTCCCCTTTTCTGGATGTGAGATTTAAAAAGATGTTGTCTGCCAAACAAAGCAGATTTCTTAATAATTTCTTTACCCATTTTTGTGGATCAAAGGCACCTTCACTATCAATTTTGATTCTAACTAAAGAATATGTTTCCAGCTAAAAGCAAAAGAACCTGGTATTCTAGTGTCACTCTGAATTTTATCTTGAGAAGATGTTTGTTTTCTACTAGGCTTTTGGAAATAAGAAAATAAGAGCGATATCTCAAAGGAGACTATTTTGAAAATTTTTGTATCAAAATAAACATGTTGCCATCCAAAGGGGGGGGGGGGGGAGAAAATAAGCTGACACATCTCCTATTCTGTCTGTTTGTTGTAGTACAGGATTTTTCATCAGAGCAGTAGAACAATATTGGAGAACCAGGAGCGTTTTAGGGAGAAAACTCAGCAGAACTGGCCCCTCTGTTGACATAACAGAGGGGGCCAGGTGGCATTGGACTTTTGCATAAACCATTTCAAAAGTCAGATCAATATAAAAGAGCTGGCATCCCCTTTTTGCTTTTACATAAACCTGACGAGAGATCTGTTTATTCTCTTCTTTTAGCTATTTAAAATTTACTTAGTGCTAAGTGAATCTTCAAGTCATTTAGTTAAATTTCTCAACCATTAGTTGTTTGTTGCTACATTTTGGGGAAAAAAGATACAACTGGCTTTTTCTTTCTTTTACATTCTTTCAGGTATAAATATAAAATGACTGTGATAAGTGTTAAATCACATCAATGCTGGTTATTTTTTTATTATCTGAAAAAATGAACTTATAGTCATTTTCTGTTTATATTACGTAGCTACTTAAAGGTAAAATGTCTTACTTGTAGCCCCATTTAATAAAGGAAACTCCCCTTTCTTACCTATTTCTGTTCCCAAGTCCTGAGGATTCTACTTCTTTAATATATTTTATATGCGTCTCCTATGATACTGTTTTAGCTCAACTTCCTCTTTTGAAAGAGATTTATTGAGTTATAATTGACAATAAAATTAGGTATAAATTTAAAAAATATTTATTTATTTATTTATTTATTGGCTGCATTGGGTCTTCAGTGCTGCACATGGGCTTTCTCTAGTTGCGGCGAGCAGTGGCTACTCCTCATTGCAGTGGCTTCTCTTGTCTGCGGAGCACAGGCTCTAGGCACGCAGGCTTCAGTAGAAGTGGCACACAGCCTCAATAGTTGTGGCTCACAGGCTCTGGAGCACAGGCTCAGTAGTTGTGGCACACGGGCTTAGTGGCTCCAAGGCATGTGGGATCCTCCTGGAGCAGGGATCGAACCTGTGTCCTCTGCATTGGCAGGCGGGTTCTCAATCACTGTGCCGCCTAGGAAGTCCAAGGTATAAATATTTAAAGTGTACAATTTTCAAAGTTTTGACACGTGTATGCAACTATGAAACCATCTTCACAATCAAGATAGTGAATGTATTCATCACCGCTACAATTTTTCTCACAGCCCCTTGTAATCTCTCCCCTCCTACATCTCAGACAACTACTGATCTTCTTTCAGCTGCTATAGGCTTGTTTGCATTTTATAGAATTTTATAAATACATGGAATCATATAATATACACTTAAAATTTGGCTTCTTTCATTTAGCATAGTTATTTTGAGATTCATTTGTATTGTTGCATATATAAATATTTTATTCATTTTTATAGCTGAGTAGTGGTCCATTGCCTAAATATACCACAATTTATTTATCCATTCACCTGCTGATAGACATTTGAGTTATTTCCAGTTTTTGGTTATTACAAAGAAAGTGTCTATGAACATTCACATACAAGTCTTTCCATGGACATGTATTTTCTTTCCTCTTAGGTAGATAGCTAGGAGTGGAATGGCTAGATCATATGGTAGGTATGTATTTTTTTAAAAACCATCAGACTGTCTTCAAAGTAGTTGTATCATTTTACATTCCCAGCAGCAGTGTATGACTTTCAGTTCTTCCATATCCTTGCCAGCACTTGGTATGGTCAGTGTTTTTAAATTTTAGCTATTCTAATAGTGTAGTGTTATCACATAGTGGTTTTATTTTGCAATTACCTCATGACTAATGATGTTGGGCATCTTTTCATGTGCTTAAATTGCCATTCATATATTTTCTTTGGTGGATTATCTGTCCAAATCTTCTATTTTTGAATTGGGTTGTTTGTTTTCTTATTGTTGAGTTTTGAGAGTCCTTTATATATTCTGGATATAAGTCCTTTATGAGATGTATGCTTTGCAAAGATTTTCTCTCAGTCTGTGGCTTGTCTTATCCTCCTTACAGTGTCTTTTAAAGAACAGAGAGTTTTAATTTTTCTGAAGTCCAGTTTATCAATTTGTTCTTTTATGGATCATGCTTTTGTGTTATATATAAGAAATCTTTGCCTAACCCAAGCTTACACAAACATCTTCTATGTTTCCTTCTAGAAGTTTTATACTTTTAGGTTTTACATTTAGGCCTGTGATCTGTTTTGTATTAATTTCTGTATATGGTATTAAGTATAGATTTTAGTTCTATTTTGTGCTTATGGATGTCCCAGTTGTTCTAGAACCACTTGTTGAAAATTTTGTCCTTTCTCCACTGCATTGTCTTGCACCTTTTGTCAAAAATCAGTTCTCCGGGCTTCCTAGGTGGCGCAGTGGTTAAGAATCCGCCTGCCAATGCAGAGGTCACGGGTTCAATCCCAGCTCCAGGAAGATCCCACATGCCGCAGAGCAACTAAGCCCGTGTGCCAAAAAAAAAAAAAAATCAGTTCTCCATACAAGCATGGGTTTATTTATGGACTCTCTATTCTCATCTACTGAACTATTTGTCTGTCTTTATGTCAATACCATGCTATTTTGATTATAATAGTCTTATAATAATTCTTCCAGTTGGATAGTATTAGCCCTCCAACTTTGCTTTTTCTTTTCCTTCTTTTTTTTTTTTTAATCTGTATTAGAGTACAGTTGTTTTACAGCATTGTGTCAGTTTCTGCTGTACTACAAAGTGAAAGAGCCACATGTATACATATATCCCCATATCCCCTCCCTCTTGAGCCTCCCTCCCAACCTCCCTATCCCACCCCTTTAAGTCTTCACAAAGCATTGTTTTTTCTTTTTCAAAGTTATTTTGGCTGTTTGTCCTTGAATCAGCTTGTCAGTTTCTACAAAACACCCTACTGGAATTTTAACTGAGATTGCATCAAATCTATAGATCAGTTTGAAAGAGCTGACATCTTAACAATATTTAGTTTTCTGACCTATGGACAAGGTATATCTCTCCATTTATTTACGATATACACTTTCTCTTAGTTTTCATAGTTTTCAGGATACAGGTCTTTCATATCTTTTGTCAGATTTATTTCTAAATATTTCATCGGTTTTGATCCTATCCTAAGTAGTATTTTTTAAATTGTGGTAGAATATACATAACATAAATTTTACTATTAAGTGGTATTAAATTTTTTAATTCCTGATTGTTACTTTATATAGAAATATAGTTGATTTTATATATTGATCTTGTATTCTGCAACTTTGCCAAATTCATTTATTAGTAGGATACCATCAGATCTTCAAATTAGACAGTCATGTCTGCTGGTAAAGAAAGTTTAACTTTTTCTTTTCCAACCTGGATGCCTTTAAAAAACTTTTTTCTTATCTGATTCCCCGGTTAGTATCTCCAGTACAGGGCTGAAGAGAAGTGGTAAGAGCAGACATCTTCGTCTTGTTTCTAATATTAAAGGGAAAGCATTCAGTTTTTCACCATTAAATGTGTTAGCTGTGGATTTTTGTTTGTTTGTTTTGTTTTTTGTAAAAGTCCTTTGTCAGATCAAAGAGGCTACCTTCTATTCCTAGTTTGCTAAGAGCTTTGATCAGGAATGGATATTGGATTTTATCAAATGAGTTTTCTGTGTCTATTGAGATGATTTCCTGGTTTTCCTATTTTTATTTGCTAATATGATAAATTATATTGACTGATTTTTCCATGTTAAACTAACTGCATTCTTGGGATAAACCTCAGTTGGTCTTACTATATGGTTGGATTTTACTTGTTAAAATTTTTATTTTTTATTTTTCTATTAAAATGTTTAAATGGAAGTATAGTTGATTTATAGTATTATATTAGTTTCAGGTGACAGCATAGTGATTTAATATTTTTTACAGATTGTACTCCATTAAAAGTTATTACAGGGTAATGGCTATGATTTCCTGTGCTATACAATATATCCTTGTTGCTTATGTATTTTATACATAGTAGTTTGTATCTCTTAATAACCATGTCCCTAACTTTCCCCTTCCTCATTCCCTCTCCCCTTTGGTAACCAGTAGTTTGTTTTCTATATTTCCTATTTACTCAAACTTTGTTTCAAACTTGTGCACCTTTGTTATTGAGGGATATTGGTTTGTCATTTTCTTTTCTTGTAATATCTTTGTTTTTGATATCAGGAAAATGCTGACCTCATAAAATGAGTTAGGAAGTATTCTCTTCAGTTTTTCAGAAGACTTCTTACAGAATTGGTATATTTTCCCTTGGATATTGGGTAGAATTCACATAAAGCCATCTGAGCTTGGTCTTTTCCTTGTGGGAAGATTTTTGTTTGCTTGGTTTTTTTGTTTGTTTGTTTGTTTTTAACTACAGTATTAGTTTTTTAAATAGGTATAGGTTATTTACTTCTTCTCTAGAGAGCTTTTGTAGTTTGTGTCTTCAAGGAATTTGTCCATTACATTAAGTTGTCAAATTTACTGGCAATACATTTGCTCATAACATTCGCTTATTTTTCTTTTAAAATATCTTAAATCTGTAATGATGTAGGTAATGTGCATCTTCTCTCTTTTTTTTTTTTACTGATAAATCTTGTTAGATTTTATTAATTTTATTGATCTCAAAGAATCAGTATTTAGGTTTCAAGGATTTTCTCTATTGTCTATTTCATTGACTTTTACTTTGAACTTTATTTCTTCTACTTACTTAGGGTTTAATTTGCTCTTTGTTTCTAGTTTAAGGTGCAAGCTGAGGTCATCGATTTGAGACCTTTCTTTTTTTTTCTAATATAGTCATTTAGTGCTATAAATTTCCTCTAAGCCCTGCTTTAGCAGCATTTCACAAATCCTAATGTGTTGGGTTTTTTTTGCCTTTTTCCAACTGATTTATTCATAGCATAGACAGAGTGAAAATATCTAAAATGAAAACACAACTGATGGTAAATGCTTATTTTCACCTTTTTTAGGGGTTTAATATGGTCTTTAATAACTTAGCATCCCTTACTGTGTTCCAACTTGAGAGATTATTTTTGCCCTAGAAATGCATACCTCTGAAATCTGTCTTATATTTTAGTATTGGTTCTTCACTATGTTAGATGATATGTTTTGTTTTTATTTTCATTCAGCTTAAAATACGTTCGTTTCCTTTTTGATATCTTCTTTGATTCATGAATTATTGAGAAGCAAGTTACTTAGTTTCCAAATGTTGGGGGATTCTTTTTAGAGATCTTCCTGTTATCAGTTTGCATTTTATATCTATTGTGGTCTGAGGACATACTTTACATTTAATATTTTTAAAATATTTTAAGACTTTTAAAAAAAATGTACCTGAACATGATCTATCTTGGTTTATGTTCCATGTGCCCTTGGCATTTGTTGGGTAGAGTGTTCTGTAAATGTCAGTGTTGGCCATGTTGGTTGATGGTTGTTCAAGTCTACTATATCTTTGCTGATTTTCTGCCTACTTGTTCTATCAATTAATGAGAGAGGAGTATTTAAATTTCCAGCTATAATTGTGGATTTCCCTATTTCTCTTTTTAATTAATTCTGTGAGTTTTTGCTTCATGTCTTTTGAAGATTTCTAACTAGGTGCATACAGATTTAGGATTATTATGCCGTCTTGATTAACTGACCTCTTTGTTATTATGAAATGACCTTCTTTATCCCTGGTGATATTCTTTGCCTTGAAATCTACTTTGATATTAATATAGCTTTATTTTGAGAATTATTAGTTTGGTGTATCTTTTCCCATGTATTTATTTTTAACCTATTTGTGTTTTTCTATTTAAAGTGCATTTCTTATAGACAGCATATGGTTGGGCCTGATTTTTTTTTTTTTGGCAGTACAATGTTTAGACCATTTACATTTAATATGTTTATTAATATGGTTAGATTTGAGTCTATTATCTTGCTATTTGTTTTATGTTTTTCCCATCTGTTTTTTGTTTGCTCTTCCTTATTTTCTACCCTCTTTTGCATTGAGTATTTTTTATGATTCCAGTTTATCTTCTTTGTTGGCTTAACTTTTTGCTTTGTTATTTTAGTGGTTGTTTTAGGAGAAAATATACATCTTTAACTTATCACAGTCTATTTTCAAGAGATATTATTATACCTTGCCACATATAGTATAAGAACCTCCCAACAGTATATTTGCATTTCTGTCCTCTCAACCTTAGTTTCACTCTCTGCACAGTGGCCTGGAAATTTTCTCACAGCCATAAGCTGGGGCAATTGTATGATTTGTCTCATTTGTTTACCATCCCTCAAAGATCACCATCCATCATAGGCTGATGTCCAGTGTTTTGAAAACCATTGTTTCATATGTTTTGTCTTTGTCTATTTTTTTTTCTTTTTTGTTTCAGGAGGCAGGGTAAATTCCACCCTTGTTACTGCATCTTGGCCTGAAGCAGAAATCTTAGTTTAATCATCTTTTGCTTAGCTTGAATTTTTTCTTACTGTTCTTCTTGGCCGGTCTAATTCTACTGCAGTTTGTCCTTTAGATGTTTCCAGAGAGTTCTTTCTAAAATAAATATCTGACCAGGTCTCTGCTTTTTCAGTGACTCCTCATTTCTTTTTTAAATAATGGAACAAACATGCTAAGACACTAAACTTCTGTGTGGAATAAATATTACTAAATGGAACCTGGAGAAATAAAGGTATTGCTAAAATTTTTACAAGTAAATTGCTGTGTAATCATATATAGTAACCATATATTATTTCAAAAGATAAATATTGATTTTTCTATTGGTCAGGTAACAATTCATGTAGAATTAGCATTTAATTTAAATCGCAACTCTTGTCTCATTTGGAACTCAATAAAATATTGAAAACTCAGTAGTTGACAAAATTAATTATTACAGAAAACACCATTGTTTTTTTCATGTTTATCTGTGAGATGTTAGTCAGATGCATTGAAATTAAATATCCATTTGTAATCTCAAAATAAATTATCTCAATTAGGAATAAAAGATAAGTATGTACATATAAATAAAAATCTGGCTGTCTTCTTTTATATTCTGAGAGTTTCTTTATATTTTAATTCTGTCATTCCTTACTCACCTCTGTAGTATTGGCCCCAGTAGGTACTGTTTCTCTCCTCCAATTTATGCAAACATGCCTGCAAAAAAAAAAAAAATTAACTGAGTACCTTCTACATAGCAGGCATTCTGCCAGATTACTTTAGCACACCAAGCACATGCTCATTACTGTGCTCCCCTTATTTTTGTATTTTCTACCACCATTTATCACACCTCCTTCTTTGTAGCTGCATTGATTTATCTGCAGTTATTAGGATATGCCATTCTCTTACGCCCCTTGATGCTTTCACATATACTCTTCCCTCTGTCCTTCTACCTTTGTTGATCTGGTTAAATCCTACTTGGTAATTAAGACTCAATTTAAGTATACCCTTCTTTAGGAAATCTTCCCTGAAAGCCGCAGGCTAGGTTAGGCGCCTTCTGTGTTCCCACAGCCTCTTTACGTTTATCTCATCACAGCACTTAGTATACTAATTGCAACTATCTGTTCCCTTGCCTTTTCATTTCCTAACTAGACTGACTGCTTGAGGGCATTACCTTATATGATTCCATATCTTAACACGTAGCACAGGACCTGGCCCAGAGCAGGGATGCAGAAGACAGGAGTTTGCCCTTGGGTCTGCCATTGTGTGATCTTATACAAGTTGTTTGTCTCATTCAACATTCCAAACTCTAAGTTCCCTTACCACTCTGCAGCCATGCTGCTAGTCTTTCTCTAATCTGGTCTCTGCTAGCCATGTAGCTTCTTTATAGGTGGTGTTCACTAGTATGTCCTTTTGGGCTCTGGCAGACCTGGTTTTTGCTGGGTAGCCTAGTGGGCGTATCACATGAGGCCGAGGTAAAAGGGCCGGATTCTTTTTGCAATAATAATTTAGGGCTTGGTATTGATACCATGTCAGAAAACTAACATGGTATCTGTCTCAGTCTAGGCTCAGATGACAAACTGCTAGTGAGAGCCAGAAGGAAGCCACTCAGAGAAAACCACAGGTCTAGGCTACAGACTGTCTTAGGGAGGGCCACTTTCGTAAGATTCTGTAGGTGTCTTGGAATGCCCTCTCTCTGGGGTAGCCAGATAAGAAGCTAGGCTTTGTGATGCCTTTTCTGATGCACTCTGGCAATCAGTCACTCCTTTCTCTGTGCCCCCACATCACCTGATACATCCCTCTTACCTAGCACTTACCACACTGTACTATACTCATTTAATTTTCTATATGTCTCCTTCTCTAGAAAACGGCCCTTGATTATGGAGATCATCCAGATTGATCTCTGTATCTCCTAACGAACCAAGGATCTGCTAAAGTAGAAGCCAGTGAAATCTTAGTGAATGAATGAATGATGATAATAATAGCTAATACTTTTTTAGCACTTTTTAGCACTGTATGCTAGGAACTTCTCATATCTTCACTACACTCTTATAATATGAGAACTCTGATTCTCACCATTAGGTGACAGAATCAGGCACAGAAAGGTTAAGTAACTTTGCCATGATCTTACATTAGTAAGAAGCAGATCTCGAATTCAATCTAAGTCACTTGGTTCCAAATTCTTTCCTTTTTTAAAATTAATTAATTAATTAATTGGCTGCATTGGGTATTCGTTGCTGCACACGGGCTTTCTCTAGTTGCGGCGAGCAGGGGCTACTCTTCATTGTGGTGCGTGGGCTCCTCATTGCGGTGGCTTCTCTTGTTATGAAGCACGAGCTCTAGGTGTACAGACTTCAGTAGTTGCGGCACACAGGCTCAACAGTTGTGGTGCACGGGCTTAGTTGCTTCTTGGCATGCAGGATCTTCCTGGGGCATGGGTTGAACCCGTGTCCCCTGCATTAGCAGGGGAATTCTTAACCACTGAGCTACCAAGGAAGTCCCCAGAGTCCAAATTCTTAACCACCATGCTATATCTGACTGGCTGACCAGAAATCTGACTAAAGGCTGACCAAAGGCTGACTGAGTGACCAACTAACCGACTTACAGCTGTGTGAAAGAGAGGCAAAGAAGGTACTGGTATCCTCTCTGCCAGACATAGTTCTTTTGGGATGTGAGTTTGAAACTACAAAAGTGAGGGCTTTATCTGCAAGCACCACTGGTCCATTAGGGAAAAGACACTGATTCAGGAGCCCATTTCCTACTGCTTTTTCTTTCTCTGACAAGAAAAAGGATTGGCCAAGGCCAAGGGTCTGTTCTGGCATATCCCTGGAGGTACTGCTATAGCTCATGTGCTAGGAGTAATACTGTTCCATCTACCTGGAATGCCCATCCCCCAAGTATCCACATGGCTCATGACTTCATTTTCTCCTCAAATGTCACCTCGTCGAAGAGGCCTTCCTTGATCTGATTCTTATATAGCACTACTCTTTATCCTCTTACCCTGCTTTATTTTTCTTTTTGTATTTATCACTACCTAACATAATTATTTTTATAGTGTTTTAGTTTGTCTCTCTCGACCAGAATATAAGCACTAAGAATCTGTGACTCTTTTGTGCACTGTTACATTCCTAACATCTAGAGTGGTGCCTGGCAAGTAGTAGGTACTCAAGAAAATGTTCCCTCCAATGAATAAGTGAATTTTGGTGTTTCAGATCACCTGCTCTCAACGACTTTTATCACTTGGCCTTAGCACTGGCTTACTCCCCTTGTCTCTGTGTATAACCCTTGGACTCCAGGCAAACTGGAGTCAGAGTTCTCTGAACAGGCCCCACACTTTCTAGTTCTGTGTCTTTGCTTATGATTTTGAAATGGGCTCCAAAGAATTTCAACAGGTGAAGAGGTAGACATGGGTTTGAAGGGTTAGTTGATGTTTAGCAGGCCAGGAATAGGGAAAAGAGCTTTTCCAGAAACAGTAAAGACCTAGAAGTCTGAAAGCAATGTTCAAGGATAAAGAAGTAAATAGTGCAAAATACTGAGCATGCCAATGGTCTATGCTCAGATATTGATTCTAGAAGAAGACTGAGAAGTTAAAAGCTACAACAGAGGCAGCATGTAGGGTAAAGCTTGAAGTTTGGGTCATAGTCCACTGGTTTCCAACTGCACAAGACAGTCAACTGGTGTGTCACAGAGAATATAATAGCTATATTTATATTTTTGCATTTATTTTTATCTCATTAATTTTTATGTATGTTTTACAATATACCTAATGTTAGTACATATATCTAATTTATAAACATATTTATATATTGGCAATGTGTGCTCAAATTTTTTTTACATATAGATTATGTCATTAAAAAGGTTAGAGGCGGGACTTCCCTGGTGGCACAGTGGTTAAGAATCCGCCTGCCAATGCAGGGGACATGGGTCCAATCCTGGTCTGGGAAGATCCCACATGCTGAGGAGCAATTAAGCCCATGTGCCGCAACTACTGAGCCTGCATTCTAGAGCCTGTGAGCCACAACTACTGAGCCAGAGTGCCACAACTACTGAAGCCCATGAACATAGAGCCGGTGCTCTGCAACAAGAGAAGCCACCACAATGAGAAGCCCATGTATTACAATGAAAAGTAGTCCCCGCTCGCCACAACTAGAGAAAGCCCTTGCACAGCAACAAAGACCCAACACAGCCAAAAATAAACAAACAAACAAATAAATAAATAAAATGCTAAAAAAAAGAGAAAGAATATGTTAAAAAAAAAAAAGGTTGGAGGCTACAAAGTTAGTCACTTTGTGCATTTCTTTTATGAAGGAATATTTGTTGCAGAAAACTCCAGGGGTTGGCCTTCTCTGATTCTGTGTAGTACTGTTTGTCATTTGCCCAGAGATGTAGTCTTTGATGTCTCTAGGGGCCAAATGGACAGGCTTAGGGAGATGAGGGAGTCATGACTTTAGAAGGCTGTCTCTTGCTTGCATATCCTCATGGGATTTGGGCACGTGAGTCATTTGCAGTCTCTATCTGTACTAAGCTCTCCTGGCCAAGTTCTGTATCCTTTTACTGACAGCCACAGCTCTCTGTACTTGCTGTCACCTTCTTCCTCACTTTGGCTCAGGGGTTCTTCTCGTTTTCTCTTTTAGAATGAAAAAGAAGAACGAGATTTTTAACTTTGAGGTACTCGAACCTTAGGAACAAGGGGCCCTAATATATCACCTTGACTGCTGAGTGAGATCTTCACGCTGGGACACAGGGTTGCTGTCTGACAAGGATGCAGCCCATCCTGGCTTACTTTGCTCAGACTGCAGTGACTCTGAGTGGGCAACACCAAACTGGCAAGCCTTACCTAGGTAGGGCATCTGCCAGGTAACAGAATGGTATGTGGAGCACAAAACCCCAAAAACAACTGCCTCGAGGCTTGCCCTGACATGCCGAAGTCATCATCCTGTTTCCCATAGCTTAGTTCTGTAGACTGTGTTCAGAGTCCATCCTCACTGGAGTGTAGTGGTCCCCTGTAGACCCTCTGCCTCACTAATGCAGTGTTGAGAGCAGTAGTTCTCAGCTGGGAACTACTTTGTCCCCAGGGAACATTTGGCAGTATCTGGAGACATTTTTGATTGTCATGACTGGCAGCATGCTACTGGCATCTGGTGGGTAGATGCCAGGGCTATTGTTAAACATCCTACAATGCATAAGAAAGCCCCCTACAACAAAGAATTAACCTGGCCAAAAGGTCAGTGCTGCAGAGACAGAAACCCTGGTCTAGACTGACTCCTGCCTGTCTCCACTGCAGTGTAGGGCGCAAGTGGAGGAGTTCCTGCATGCCAAGGGTCTATGCTCAGGCTTGTATCAGGGCGTCTTCCCTGTAGACAAAAGACCCTTGTGGCACTGCTGGCCTCAAGCCTTGCAAGCAACAAGGCGTGACGTGGCCTTTCTACTCCACATGCCATAGTGGGTGAGGCCGAGCTCCCTTGACAGTAGGGGCAGAAGTGTGTTCTCTGCACTTTGCAGGCTAGCACTTGTCTGTCTGCCTCACATCTTGTGCCACTCTGCCAGGCCTTCATTACCTAACACTCTGGACCACAGCAAGTGATCATGTTTGTAATGTATGTGGAGATATATTCATTTTCAGGAATAAAAGGCCAGTCCGTTCTACTTTTCTCAACACTTCTTTAACCCCAGTTCTGTCATCCCTCCTTTCCTAAGCCCTAGGCGTTGAGCGTATCTCTTGGAAATTAATCTCTCTCTTCCCTCCAATGTATTCTAGTCTGGAAATTAGAAATTCATCCAGGCAGTGACTAAGCACTCTCCGCCTAAGCCTTTGGGATCTTGTCTTCCAAGATGCAATCAGAGTGCACTAGACCTGCCTCATTTCCTCTCCCAGAACCTTTCCTGTGCCTCTGCAAATGGTCAAATCTACGTCCAGTCTCTTGGCTTCAGCACTTTCCTCCTGAGCTCCAGCAGCTTCTTGTGGACATGGAGAGATTAGCGTATTTTTGTCTTCTGTTGTTTTATTCAGACTGTCTTTCTGAGTGTCTGCTTTGTACCATGTGCTGGGCTCCTCTACAGGAGGTAGAAGGATGAAGGGACAGGGCCCTGCCTTCCAATGTCTCTAGTTTATATGAGAGTGACAGAAACAACCTAAGGTCCGAGGTGTGCCTACCAGAGGAATGCTGATTTTTGACAAGCATTTCAGAAGTTAACCTCCACTTGAGCTGTGTATTTGTCTAGGAAGATTGTTGTTGCTGTTTGGAAGCCCACATTCAGAACACTTTTGGAACTCCCTATTTAGGACAGTTATTCTTTGAGTAAATTCCTATTGATGTCACTGTATAAGAAGCACTATTTTAGTGACTGAGGGGTGAGCAAAAATGAATAGGATGTGGTCCCTGCCTTCAATGTCTCCTGACTATTAAGGGGAAATTAGAGAGCATTCTGATGAAGGACAGTTTTGGGGAAAGACATGGATCTTAAGAGAGGAGGGTAATAAATCTCACCATTTCATTCTGCTTCAAAATTTTTCTGGCTTCTTCCTGCTCGCAGCAATAGTTTTCAAACTTGAGGAATGTACAAATTCCTTTTAAGGGAAATCATTTGTCTTAGGCCTGCAAAGCTGGTTTTATTTAATGGTATTTAAATATGTACAAACATAAAATGAGGTTTAAGTTGCTATATAACATTTGTGTACAAATACAAACAAAAACACAGACACATTTAATAAAAACAAATTTCAAATCCAATCAAATGACACGTTTTTGCTGAAACCCAGTTGCTCCTACCCAAGGCTCTTTAAGTTCAGCATAGCTGTATTACTGGGTGCTGTATAGTGACTCAGCCCTCCCACCATTTTTCTCTATTCAAGCTCCTATGAAACTTTGGTTTGTATAGTACATCATGATGTCATTTGACTTTTACTTGGCTTGAACATATTCCTTGTGTATTAAGTCCTCTTCTTTTCCTTTATTGATGACTCTTGACAATGTATGGAGATAAATTCATTATCTATGTGGCTAAATACCACATAAATATTAAAATTATTTTACAAGGATTATTTTTATGGTTGTCTTTAAAAAAAATCACAGTCTTATAGTATTGAGGAAATGATTAGGTACAGTGGTCCACGTATAGTAGTGATGTGATTTGCCCTGTTGTGAATGATCACTCAGTAATTTTTTCAGTTAGAATTGCCTCCTGTTATGACAGAAAATCTTTGCAATCTGATATAAGCAAAAGGAGAAATTTACTTTTTTCACAAAACTGAAAAATGTATGAATAGGGCTATCTACAGGTATGATCTTATTCAATGCTTAAGTGATGTCATCTGGATCCATCTCTTGGCTCAGATTTGCATCTGTATGGAGCTTTCCAGCAGTGTCAGGGAGGGGGTGTGTGTGTGTGTGTGTGTGTGTGTGTATCCTTTATATATATATTATTTATATAAATTTAAAATGTTACATATGTATGATATTTATGACATAATGACTAGGGCAAGGGCCATGGAGCCAGACTGCTTGAGTCCAAATATTGGTTTTACTAATTCCTGGCTAGTAACTTTGGGAAAGTTATATAACCTTTCTGTGCCTCAGTTTCTTCATCTGTAAAATAGGGATAAAGTGGAATATATCCTTCACATGGTAGTTGCAAAGATTAGTGAGCTAATATATGTGAAGTGCTTAGCACAATACCTGTTATACAATAAGTGCTATGTAAACGATGGTTTCTATCAGTATCATTTTGTTATTATTATATTACAATAATATATAATGTAATAATATATAAAATATAGTATATTATGTAATAATTCAGGATTATTTCATCCCAGATACCTGAATAGTGGAAGAACAAGTCTACCCCCTCAAGGTCAAACAAAAAGTACTGTGTGTATTCCTTTCATACTTAGGATTTTATGGGAGAGAGCTCTGTTAAACATGTAGACATGTGGTGAACGTTAAGGTCATTGTGACTGTGACAGCAAGTGCAAGCAGGGCTTGCATTCTGGAGTCATGGCTTTGCTTATCTCCTTCCGCAGTATACAACTGGACCGTGGATGAGGTGGTGCAGTGGCTGATCACATACGTGGAGCTGCCTCAATATGAGGAGACCTTCCGGAAGCTGCAGCTCAGTGGCCACGCCATGCCGAGGTCAGGAGGGGACTGGGTTCTCTCACTGGGGGTGTGGGGAATGGGCTGGGGTTGGCTTGCCTTCAGGTTGCTCTCACCTGTTAAATGAAGTTTCACCCCCTTCAGGGCAGAATCTGTAGACTTCTCCTCTCACTTTTACTGTGTACTTGCTGTAAAGCATAATGGACACTTCACATCTATCCTCTTATTTAGTATTTTTCTATCAACCCTGAGAATACTACTGATAGCTGCCATTTATTGAGTGCTTAGTACATGCCAGGAGCTCTGCTGAACACTTTCTATACAGCATCTCATTGAATTCTTACATCAATCCTGTAAGGTAGGTGTTAGTGTATCTAGATGATGAACCTGGCTAAGTAACTTTTCCAAGGTCACATGGCTAGTTAGAGGCAAAACTGTGCTTTGACTCTAGATCTGGGTAGACTTCAAAGCCTACGTTATTTCTCTTTTCTTTTGCTGTCCCCCCAGCAACTGCCTCTTTCATTGCCCTGGAGACTCAGGGCTCTTTTAACCTCCCCTGAATTATCTATATACAGTTTATCTACTCTAAAGAAATGGGGCAGAGGTGGGGGCTGACAGCCATTGGCCCCAGACTCCTCTCTGGAATGACTCTTCCAACAGCTGTTGTGTCCTAGCTCTGCCTCCATCACAGGCACAATATGCTAGGACTCGAGGTGGGTGTGGGTAGGGGATGGAATACCGCTTGGACTTCTTGTCATGTCAAACTAGTGCCATGTGTCATTCAGTCATTAATCCATTTACTTATTCATTCAACCAATATTTACTGGGCACCTGCTCTGTGCCAAGCACTTGTGCTGGGAGCTGGGGGTAAAGATGACAACAACCTGCCCTTGCCCTCAAAGGGCTTACAGTCTGGTAAGTGCTGATTATGTATAATCTGTCATCTTACTATGTAGGTGCATCTGGTTCTGAGCTTCAGCAAAGGGGAAAGGGGAAGGTGAAGCTGTTGGAATGCCCACGCATTGCAGCCTCCAGCCACACAGCTGCAGGGCACTGCTGTCCAGGCCTAGCTGAGCTGGCTGGTCCCTTCTCTGCTGCCTGCAACCTCTTCGTCACAGCTTCTCCCTACTCTGGAGAGAGTAGTAATCTTAATGTTTGTATATCCCTTTATAGAGTACTTTCCTACCTATTATTTCAGTTGATTCTCACAATTCTGGGAAGACGGAATCATTACCCCAACTTTTGGGCAAGCAAACTGAATTTCAAATATTTTATGATTTAGCAAAGCTGGTAAGTGGCAGAGCTGGGATTTGAACTCAGGTCTGCCTGGTTCTAAGTGCCCTGCCTTTTTTCACTGCATCTTCCTCTTGCCCCGTGTAGTGGAAAATAGGCTTCCTGGAAATACTCAGGTTAGTTCGATTTAACAAAACTTTACTGAGCACTTGCCAAGTGCCGTGCTCGCTCCTGGGCCCTGAGGACAAAGAAATGCATTAGACCTCACATTTGCCTTGAGGAGCTCCACGTTTAGTGGGAGAGACAGACAATTTAACAGATAATTGACCATGGAGCTCCAGGATTTCGGTTTCTTTCTCATGGAAATAGCAGTATTGCCTTGTAGATCCCTGGCCTAATCCATCTTGAAGAACGGCTATGGCTTGGATTAAAACCGTAAAACATAGGATAAGAAGTCAGTTCTCACGTAGTGCGCTCACTTGGCCATTCTGTGACTAGGATTAGATCCAAGACCAGACTCAGCCAGGCTGGGCATAGGGGTAGAGGTAAAATAAGCTGTGGTACCTTAGTGACAGTAGGAAGCATGGAGCCTTCAGAGCGTGGGGTGTGGGGTGGAGTGAGGGTGCTTCTAGGCCCATCACCAGGCAGCATGGTATCATGGGACGAATCTAGCAGATTTGCATTGTATCCTGTCTTTGCCACTTACTTGCTGTGTGACTTTGGGCAAGTCGCTTATCTCTAAGTCTCAGTTTTCTTATCTGTAAAGTGGAGCTAATAATAGAACTGGGTTCTTAAAGTGTGAGGGCTAAATGAGGTATTGAATGTAAAGTGTCAGAACAGTGTGAGATATACACAGCTGCTTATTAAATGCTAGCTCCTTTCTCATTTCCCATTGCTTAGAAGTTCATAGGTGTCTTTGACAAATTGAATGTAGAAAAGATAACACTTATCTTGACCAATTAGAGGAAGGCCAGTACACCTAGTAGAAGTGCTCTAAAGAGGAGCTCCAAGAACTCCCAGCTTTGTAGGAAGCGTCTGATTTATATGTTTACACAGAAGGAAACTGAGACCCCAGAGGAGAGACCAAGCTGCTTATGGTCAGACACTGAATCACTGATGGAGCTGGGACCAGAAGCTTGTTCTCCGGAGCACCCCCATCCCACCCCCATCACAGTATCTCACTGCCTCTCTTGTTAGGTGGGCATCATTGCTTCCCAGGGCTAGAGAAAGAAGTAGCTACGCCTGCATGCCCAGGCAAGCATATAAATGACATACTGATGTCAGAAGCTTCTTTCTACCTAGGGAAACAAAGCTATGAATCAGAAGAGACCACTAACCTTAGTATAGCAGGTAATGCTCACTTGTGGTTTTTCAACCTTTCATATCCTATACCCCTCTCCTCCTATATCGACTACGTTCCAGCAGAAGAGAAACATTTTTCCTGTATCATTTCCTTGTTTATAGGTCCTCTGTTATGAAGTTATTATTAACAGTACGATTGAAGAACATAAGAAATTATAGTCATCTGATTAGGAGTAAACTACTCTTACTCAAATACAAGATGACAAGAGTAATGCAACGCTTGTTGTCAGCAGATTTATATTTAATGACAGCGTGTTAGGATTAGGATAATTCAGAGGTCCCCAGAAGCACTGGGTCATGTGGCATGATATTTTGACCTGGGCTGGACAGGCGAATGCATTTGCAGATGGTGGGAGTGTGGGGACAGGTATACAGTAGATAATGCCTGGAAGGAGGAGCACAACAGAAAATCTACAGTTGGGTGTGGGAATGGTCACAGATGGATAATCCTCAGAGAGCACGATATTCAGGAGACGGTGGACATGGGGAGAAGGGTGAACAGATTCTTGGTGAATGTTGTGTGTCCCGGTTACCGCTTGCTGAGATCCACTGGTACAGACGCTGTGTAGTAGAGTGCAGAGGGGAGCCATCACCAGGAGCTAGAAGTCATGGAAGTGTTCCTGAAGGAGGTGGGTAGTCCTACCAGGACCCTTCCTGCTCTGCTGGCAGGGAACTGAGCCCCTACTCTTTGCCCCAACAGGCTCGCAGTAACCAACACCACCATGACGGGGACCGTGCTGAAGATGACAGACCGGAGCCATCGGCAGAAGCTGCAGCTGAAGGCCCTGGACACAGTGCTCTTCGGGCCTCCTCTCTGTGAGTCCTGTGGAGAGAAGGGCTGCTGATGTGTCATGGACCCCAGGGCTGTTGGCGTGGCTGGGTTGAGGTCCTGGGTCTGCCCTAAAGGGGCAAAATGAATGTTCTAGGGAAGAACACAATGCTGCTGAGGTCCAGGGGAAGGATAAAGTGGCATCCTATAGAAGAGTGGCATGTGACTTCTGCCTTTGAAGATGGATAGGGCTTTATTCCATGGAGGTGGCAGGAGGTAGAGGAAACAACCTGAGCAAGAATACAGACACTAAAATACGAACAGTATGCTCAGGGGTGACAGGTAACCCAAAGGGGCTGAGTGCCATTTAGTTGTCCCTGCTCCCACTGTGGATATGCAGAGGGTGTGAACTGATTGCTGAACATTCTTTGTCCTTGGACAACCAAACAGGACAAAGCAGGCTTTCACTGAAGCAATAGAGACACGCTCAGACTAAAGAAGGTTGGTCTCTTCAGCTCAGGGTTAGTTGGGGAAATTAGGTGCTTCAACTCCTGAAGATCTGCAAGGTGGGCATGGCCAACGTTGCCATCCTTTTTTATTCTAAGTGAACTCAGCACAGAAATAGTAAGATTTCTTAGAAATTAACCTTGACCAAACAGGCTCTTAGGGCCTACTTCCTGCCCTTTGGGAGCTGTTGGCATCAGTTGAGGATGCCAGGAGCAGAATGCTATAGAGCCAAGAGCCAGTCCAGAGAAGCAGCTGGCAGGCAGGGTCAGAGGCAGTATAACATTTCCCTGTCCGTACATTTGGCTTGACAAGTGCCAAGCTGATGTCTCAATAGAAGTGGATGGGTCTGTACTTTTTCTGGTTTAAAAAAATTTTAATAGACTTTATTTTTATTTTATTATTTATTTATTTAGCCATGCGGCTTGTGGGATCTTAGTTCCCTAACTAGGGATTGAATCCAGGCCCACAGCAGTAAAAGCCGGAGTCCTACCCACTGGACAACCAGGGAGTTCCCTATTTTTATTTTTTTTAATTCGAAAAAAATTTTTATTTTTTTTATTTTTTATTTTTAGCCATGCTGCATGGCATGCGGGATCCTAGTTCCCTGGCCAGGGATTGAATCCGTGTCCTCTGCAGTGGAAGCACAGAGTCTTAACCACTAGACCACCACAGAAGTCCCTAGACTTTATTTTTTAGAGTAGCTTTAGGTTACATCAAAATTGAGTGGAAAGTGCAGAGATTTTCCATATACCTCCTGCCCCCACACATGCATTGCCTCCCCTGTTATCAGCATCCTCACCACAGTGGTACATTTGTAACAATTGCTGAACCTACACTGACACAGCTTTACCACCCAGAGTCCCTAGGTTACATTAAGGTTCATTCTTGGTGTTGTGCAGTCTGTGGGTTTGGACACATGTATAATGACGTGTATCCACCTGTATGGTGTCATGCAGAATGGTTTCACTGCCCTAAAATCCTCTGTGCTCCATCTATATATCCCTCTCTCCTCCTCAACCCCTGGCAGTCACTGATTTTTTTTACTTCTCCATAGTTTTGCCTTTTCCAGAAGGTCTATATCTTTTGAAAGTGTGGAACATGGCAACATGGGAAAAGACCACTTCCATCTCTCCTTTGTTGCCTTTTTTTTGGTCCTAGGACATATTTTTTCTTATCATTTATTTATAAGTTTTGGATAAATGACACAACGAAGGATCTACTCTTTATGTGAGGCCCACCCTCTGTACTGAGCAATGGCCTTTTATCCACCAATATTTACTGAGCATCTACTGTGTACCACTATAAATGACAGGGTCCCTGCTCTCAAGAAATTCCATCTAAAAAGAGATTGTCATGTCAACAAGTTGAGTAAACGGTCAGCAAATACAGTGGTATAACTCTCGTGTAACTCATTCCATAGTTCAGGTGGGAGCACAGAGTAGGGAGGAGTTTTCATCTGGAGGCCAAGAAACTTTATGGAGAGGATCACGCTTGAGCTGACTCTTGAAAAATGGGAAATGGCCTTGTTAAACTCTCTCTGTTAACAGCCTACTCCTCTCTCTTCATATACACCAGCAAGAACACTCATACCAGAAGAATCAAACCCAGCAGTGAAAGCTAGGCTATTTTTGCGAGGCTCTCCTCTGTCACCCCTCAGTTAGGGGAGGACTTTGGCAGCCTGAAAGTCTTCCTTAGTCTTCTGAGATATATTAACAGACTGTTACATGTTCTGTATCAAAATAGGATTTACCATATCGAAAGGGTGCAGTAGAAACTGCAGGTTCAAGTAGGCAAGGATTCTATATGGAAAAATCAGCTAGGGCTGTGGAGAGCATAGGAACCAGAATCCTGGGTATATGGTACTGGGTCCTGGAGGTCAGAGCCAGCAAGAGGAGCCCGAGTGAAGCAGGTTAGACTGATACCAGGACGGGAGTATTTTCTAGACTGATTTCATGTAGCCTGTAATTTGCCTATGACCTAATCTAAGGGAGGTCAGAGGTCAGCAGAAAACTGTTTCTGAGATAGGGCAGAGGTACTAGAGCTAAGAAGATACTTCACTAGGATAGCTACAATAAAAGTGAAAACAAAGAAATGAAAACCAGAAAGTGTTGACAGGGGTGTGGAGAAATTAGAACACTTGTACATTTCTAGGATAATGTAAAAAGGTTCAGCTACTGTAGAAAATAGTCTTGTTGTTCCTCAAAAAGTTAAACATAGTTATCAGATAACTCAGCAATTCCACGCCTAGGAATGTACCTAAAGGATTGAAAACAGGGACTGAAACAAGTACGTGTACCTAGCAGCATTATTCACAAGTGCTGAAAGGTGGAAGCCACCTATATATCCATCAGTGGATGAATGGATACATAGTTATGGTGTATAGATACAGTGACTATTACTCAGTCATGAAGAGGAAAGAAGTTGTGATACATCCATGATACAACATGGATGAACCTGGAAAAAATGACATAAAAAAGTGAAAGAAGAGAAAGTACTGAGGGAGTGAAAGGAGCCAGCCATAAAAAAGGACACATATTATATGATTCCATTTATATGAAATATTCAGAACAGATAAATTCATAGGGATCAAATGCAGATTGGGGGCTGGCAGGGGCTGGAGGGAGTGGGAAATGGGAAGCGACAAGTAGTGGATATGGGATTTCTTTTTAGGGTAATGATAAAGTTCTAAAATTAATTGTGCTGATGGTTGCACAACCTTGTGAATATGTTAAGAGCACTGAATTGTACAATTTAAAAAGTATGTGGATTATATCTCCATCAGCATCATCATCATCATTATATACAACTTGATGTTTTGTAACTCCCGGACTTCCATTTAGAGAACTTCTTTTATAAAGTATAGGGAAGCAGCTTGGTCTCTTTTCAGAATTTCCACTCACTGTGTGACCTAGTGTGGGTCACTTTTCTCAGTGTGTGTTTGCTGATTTGTATCATGAAACAACTGAATTAAAGGATCCTTAGGATTCCTTTCAGCTGTGACATTCCATGATTTTGGGGAGAAACCCTTTGGTTGATAAGGGTTCTATGTAAAAGGCAGGAGGTCTGTTCTTTCCTCCTGCTGCCTGTATCCTGTACTTTTAGGATTTCTGTGTTTGGCTCTTGCCTTATCATGTGACCTTTGGGAATCCAGTTCTCCTGAGTAGATTTTGCTTCCCTCATCTGTAAAATGGGCTTGGTCATTAAGGCTCTTACTAGCTTTCTCATTCAAGGACTCAGATAGAGTTGGTGTACTCCTGGGAGCTAAGATTTTGGAATCCAGTAGCTGTCCTGATGGCAGAGATTGTTTTTTATACTTTCCTGCTGATGCTCCTTAAAGAAAAATTTTGAAAATTGCCGGCTGAAACGTGGGGAAGATACTAGGAAGCTCTTTGCCAGGAGACTTCTGCAAGGGCGGGGCCATGCCTGTGGGTGCCTGCAAAGAATCCCTGGATCTGTGTCCCTCTAGGCTCTGTTTTCCCATTTGTGCATGGGCTGAAGTCCCTAGGTCAGTGCTTTTCCCTGTCCAGCACCCACGCGGGACTTAGAGTGATGGCCTGTGCTGTCTCTGACCTGGGTTCTGCAGGGTGAGCTCTTCAGGGTGTGGTTCTCAGGCCTCACCACAGGCTTGTAATAAACACCCCCAGAGCACCTGGGTCGGCTTCAGTTGCCAGTCATGGCTACCTTGCCCAGTCTTAATGAAAATCCTACCATCAGTCTGAGGCTTGAGAAATCGCAAATCAAAATTTTGTTTACAGTAGCCAGGGTTATCTGCTGAGTGAATGGGATCCATCTGCCCACAGCGGCCTTAGAGCATGGGAAGGGGGAAGAAGGATCAGACTGGCTCAGCCCAGAGTCCTGGCAGTGGAAGATAGCTCAGTCTTTCCTACATGGCCACAGAGCAGCACAGGTGCTTTCCCGCCTTTTCCACCTGCAGAGCTGGCTCTAGGCTGGCCCATCGGGGGCTCTCCAGACAGTGCCAGTAGTCAGGTGTTAGGTGTGCTCTGAGACACAGAGGTCCAAAGGCAGTGTTCAGTTTGGGGCCTAAGCTGATGTCTCATGGCAGCAAGTGATTCACTGAGGGAGAAACTGAGGTTCAAATGAGGTGAGTTTTTAGAGGTCATTCAGCTTTTAAATAACAGAGCCATGACTCAAACCTAGGTCTTTAACTTACATTTCAGTGCTCTTTTCTACTATGTTATCCCACCCTCTACTTCTGTTAGAGGAAACAAGATATAAGAGTTTCAGCTTTGACATCAAGCAAACTGGCTCTATCGCTCTGTTGCTTTGTGACCTTGGGCACCTTCCTAAGGTTCTAAGTAAATAGTTGCTACTGTTTTTAGTGTATGCCTACTGGGGTTGGTCTCCGGCTAGGGGCTGGTGTGCCCTTTGTGCTCTTAGCAGGAGTATGGAGAAGGGTGCGGAGAGAGGCCTGCATAGGAGTTGTGAGGATTGGGAGGAGTTGTGAAGAGGAAAAGACAAGACTACACCTTGTCTTCCTTCCTCAGTGGCTCAGGAAGTAGGGAAAAGCCCTCAGTAAGCAGGAGTGGCTGCCTCTCTGGCACAGCTCACTCTGGTCTCTGTCAGCTCTGTTCTTACCTTTTCTCCTTTTTGTTATGTTCCAACTCACCCTTCAAGCCTTTTCTAGGATGCCTTTCCAGTCTCTTCCCAGGTGTGCTCAACCCTTCCCTCCTATTTTCCTCTGGAGATCCACAGCCCTTTGTATCTGCTTTTTTATTTGTTTATTTCAGATTTCCCCCTCTTTTTTTTTTGTTTTTTTGGAAGTATAGTCGATTTACAATATTGTGTTAGTTTCAGGTGAACAGCAAAGTGATCGTACCTGCTTTCTGTACAACAGTGTTTCCCTGTCTTTTACTCTCTTTATTAAATTTATTTTAATAAATTTAATATTTTATTAATTAAAATAAATTAAAATCAATATTTTATTAATTAAAATACATTTAATATTTTATTAAATGTATTTTAATAAATTTATAAAATTTTATTTAAAAATTTTATTAATTACTTTTTATTGGAGTATAGTTGCTTTACAGTGTTCTACTGCACAGCAAAATGAATCAGCCTTACATATACAGATATCCCCTCCCTTTTGGATTTCTCTTGCATTTAGGACATCACGGTGCATTAAGTAGAGTTCCTTGTGCTGTAAGGTATGTTCCCATCAGTTGTCTGTTTTATACATAGTATCAATAGAGTATATGTGTCATCCCAGTCTCCCAGTTCCTCTGTCTGTTACTCTCTAAACTGGAAACTCCTTGAGGGTAGACACAGCTTTGTTCATGTCATCAGCACTCAGCATAAGGCCCAGCAAGGAAGAGGTGACAGGAGAGGAAAGCTAGACGTTACACAGAAGAAAGCTGGGCCTCTCCAGAGCTACAGCCCTGGGGGAGATGGGGGAAGAGTCTGGCTCAGCTTAGTTGTGGGGAGAACTGCTCCCTGTATAGTGTCTGCGCATAGGTCAGGCAGCTAAGGAATTTTTTTTGCGGAGGGCGGGGGGGCCACAACCAGAAGGGAGGAGGGCCCAGAAATAGTTCTTACAGGTTAAACAGACACCTCAGCAACAAAAGGCTGTGTAAATGACAAAAGAAATTCCTAGCACATACTTTGGCAGTAAGGGGTGAGTATCTGTATTTGCCAGGCACCAGGTACTGGGGGCAGTAGAGAGGTGGATAGAATAGATTGGAGGGGATTCCAGAAAGTGATGATGGTTGGAGGCTCACGTGCTCAGTGCTAACTGGCACTCTGAAAATTCTCACCATCACCTCTGCCTGTTCACATGTCAGCATCTCATTTGTTTACACCCTGCTCCCTTGCCTCAGGCCTGATTGTGTTGACAGTTGACCTCATTTTGCTAAAATCTATTTGCAGCACTCAGGCTGGGAATTCTGCCACCCTCTGGCTCCCCGGGTCCTAACCAGCTTCCCTGGGTTAGTTCTGTTCACCTAGCCAGCCACGTCTGCTCTCATGAAACCTCTGTGGGTTTCTCCGTGGCTGTGTTCCCTGGTACGAGGTGAATTCTGAGAACTGAGCTCCTGTAGGGGCTATGGGGCCAGCTTGCCATACTCTTCTTGATCGCAGAAGCTGGTATTCGCCTTCTGCGTGCACTTTATATTGTAACTCCCCTTTCCTGCTAAAACCTCCCTTTCTTCTTCCCCTTATCTCTCCTTTCCACCTTTGCTGAGTACCTGCTCTGGTTAGGCTCTATGCTAAGTATGAGGCTACAGAGATAAGTAGGCCTTGTGCTGTGGCTCTGAGGAACTCACAGACTACCAGAAGGTGACTGATATGAGAGCTGAAAAACACACAGCGCAGTCCTTGAGATAATACATGTTTTTAGCTGTCCAAAGAGTGTGTTGATCAGGGAATCCTAGCTCAGAGGAGAAGGAATGGGCAGGTCTCTGTGAACGGTGGTAGGCTGGGAAGCTGGTAGGAGTCGAAGAATGGGACTGGGTTTATGATAGGAAGAGGTACGTCATTAATAAGGCATAGACTAGACTCTTGATTTCCCTATTTCCCCCTCTTTTTTTCCTGACACAATAGTTTATAGATTCTGTATTAGTCAGGGATCTCCAGAGAAACAGAACCAATAGGATATGTATATAGACATATATATGAGGAGATTTACCATGAGAATTGATCCATGCTATTACGGAGGCCAAAAAGTCCCACAACCTTCCATCTGCAAGCTGGAACCCCAGGAAAGCTGGTGGTGTAATTCAGTCTGAGTCCGAAGGCTAAGAACCAGGGGAGCTGATGGTGGGACTCTCTGTCCAAGTCTGAAGACTGAGAGTCAGGAGTGCTGATATAAGAGGGCAGGAGAAGATGGATGTCCCAACTCAAGCTGCCTTTTGGTTCTGTTCAGGCCCTTAGTGGCATGAGGACGATTGGGTAATATCCAATCGCATTAGTGAAGGTGACCTTCTTTACTCAGTCTACTGATTCAAATACTAATCTCTTATGAAGACAACTCCACAGAAACACCCAGAAATAATGCTTTACCAGCTATCCAGACATCCCTTAGCCCAGTCAAGGTGACACATAAAGTTAACCATCACAGATTCCCTTAGGACCATGGGGTTCAGCCTGGGGCCTCACTGAAGGGAACTGACAATTCTCACATCTACTTCTCCAACTCCTACCTCTTCCTCAAATTCCACAGCCACATTCTTCATTACCTACTGGGTATGCCCATCTAAATATTTCCAAACATCTCAAAGCACTTTCATTTACAACTACGCATTGAGCTTTTAGTAATTCTGTGATAATGCATTTTATAACTGAGGAAGCTGAGACCCAGGTGAGGGAAGTGAATTTCATAACAGACTGGGACAGAGGCAAGCATAGAACCCAGACTTCCTAGTGCTTGGTGCAAGATGCTTCCTTTGATAAAACCAGAATTTCTCTACGTGAGGCCTTATGTTTGAACTTGAAGCCCCAGCCATTCAGCCTTTGGACCTTCACTGTCCTGATGGTAATGCCACAGTCAGCTCCCAGCATGTTGTTTGCAGTGAGGGGGAACTCAGGCCTTGGAATTCTTAGAGTCGCAGTCAGGCTAGATCAGGGGCTATAGGCATCTCCATGGTGAGAGATCTTTGCAAGTAATAAAGCAGAAACAATACCTGCTGCATGAGTATGAGAAAGTGGGGTGTGGCAGAAAGACCATGCAGTCAGGCAAATCTGGATTTGAATCCCAGCTCTGCCACTTTGTATGGACTCTGGCAAGTCAGTGCCTCTACGGAGCTGCAGTTTTCTGGTCTACAGAATGGGAATACTCTATCTTATAGAATGGTTGTGAGAATTTGAAATGTGCATATAAATGCCTGACACATTTTATATCTTCTCTATTTCCCTTCTTTTCTTATGCGGATTAAGGAGAAGGAGATATCACATTGAGGCTTATTAGTGAAGTCTCAGTCCCACAGATATTTATTGAATGCCTTCTGTGTGCTGGTCAGGGCTGTGCTGGGCACTGGCCTGTAGACAAGTGATCGTCGGTGGGGACCACACAGTAAATCAGCCATATTAGGCTCACTCTCTTCCCACCAAGCTGGGTAGCCCCTGGGATATGACAGGCAGTATATCTGAGCTTCAGCTATGCATTTGACAAGGCAGAGGGATATATGGGATGGATGCTCGTATATTTAAGTGGAATCAAAACTGGCTGAAGAGATCCAGAGGGTACGGATAGGTGGGACAGGATTGCTTAGAAGAGGGCGTGACTGACTGTTGGATCCTATCCTTGTCTCTGGTCATTCAGTATTTTTATTCATGATTTGGGTGAAAATATGAAGCTGGAAAAAATGGGACCTTGTTTCAAATCGATCTAGACAAGGTAGAATGAGGGACTGAATAGAAGAGATCGGCACCCGATCTGTATGCCCACAAGAACTTTGAAGTGTTGGAGATAATAGGGGGAGGGTGCTGGCCGCATGGAGTCTTCTTTGAACAGAGTACCTTTGACTTTTGGTAGGAAGGTAAAGGGGATTTTGAAGGTGAGAAACCCTGGAAAGCTGAGATGAAAAGTCCTTAATAAACAGGGGAGACAAAGAGTACCCCAGCCTCTGGTAGAGGCTGAATAGGGGGCAGGTGTGTTCCAGCAAGGAAGGCAGCTCTCTGTGCTGCAGAGATCTCTTCTTGGGACCTGAGGGACAGAAGAGTGGGGACTTGAGTGTGGCTGGAAGTGTAGACCTGCCAGGAGCTAGAGGATGGCTGCTAGAGGACCCTCAGTTTTTTCCCTTAGAGTCTGGCATAAGCACGTAAAGGACGTGGCTACTGGACCCAGTAACTCCCCTCTTTTGGATGGAAATAGAATGTGCTAATCTGTCCTTGATCTCACACCATTCCCATGCCCTATTGCTTAGCCTTTTAATGAGGAGCTACGAATATAACCCTTTTTGTCAAACTGCATCTCAGCTTCATGTGGTAGAATTTTAGCTACATGTGTCTTTTCCTGCTGTCTAGACCCTGCCTCAACTTGGTGGCTCCACTGGGTCCTTTTGGATTCCCCTCAGCCCCTTGTCCTTACTGGGCACTGAGATCCTGTCAGTCCTGCCTCCCCCTCCCCAACACCAGGTGACGCCCTGTGCACAGGAGGTCATTACCTCCTTTCCCTCGTCTGGGGCCCCTCTGAGCCATAGCTGCTCTATTTCAAGTGAAGTACAATGCAGGCAGGATCTACAGTAGCAGCCTCTTTCCCTCCTGGTTGTCTCCTTCAGTCTCCTGTGCTGTGGCCCAGAGCCCAGGTCTGGCACACCAGGACCAATCTCAGGCTCCAGGACTGCCCCTCTTCTAGTTGGCTCAGTTCTTGGGACGTGGCTTTTGCGCTTATCTTCTGATGTTATTCCTTGTTTAGCTTTTCAGTTTTGCTCTGGAGACCCAGCATTGCTTAGAACCCCACTGGTGGCCAGGGCCCTGACACTTCACCAAATTGCTGCCAGGCGTTCTCTGGAGGTAGATCTGTCTCTCTGTTCCTGGCACATGTAATGTCTTATGTGTACCAATCTCTTGATGCTACTCCTGTTCTACCTGGTCTCTGCGTTGAGCCACAGCCTAGAAATGCTCTCTGTAGATGAGATTTGCAGACCTTTACCTGCTCTGGGCTTTGTACCTTGTACCTAGAATAGCCTCGTAGTCCAGGAGACTCAGCTCCTGCAGTAACCTCAGTCCTCCAGCCAGTCCTCAGGCTCTAGTGACACTGCTTTGTACCCTTACCAGCCACTCCCTTCTTGCTACTGTAGCACTGTAGCATTGCTTACCTTGTAGGGCAGAAGCCGCTCCATCTGGGCACGTGGGCTCATCACAGCCCAGAATGGCTGGGGTGTATTGAGAAAGCACTAGTTCTCTTCACTGAATATTAGGGAAGTATGATCCAGTAAGCTTCCTGTATTGCTCTAAGGCCTCTCATCCTTTTCAGAGTAGGCCTTGACTTAGCAGAGAAATAGGCACCGAGTGTGGCAAGTGTGTGCCTAAGATGAGAAACGAATTCCTCCTGAGTGGGAAGGCTCCGTGGAGGAGGGCATGCAGCGGAGTCTGCAAGGCTAAGCGTGCAGTGGGCACCCTGACTCACTGTGCCTTCCTCTCCGGCAGTGACCCGCCATAATCACCTCAAGGACTTCATGCTGGTGGTGTCTATTGTTATTGGTGTGGGCGGCTGCTGGTTTGCCTATATCCAGAACCGTTACTCCAAGGAGCACATGAAGAAGATGATGAAGGATCTGGAGGGCTTACACCGAGCTGAGCAGAGTCTTCATGACCTTCAGGAAAGGTAAGCCCTGTCCCTTCCCCACGGCCCTGGTGTTGCCAGCCCTTGGGAGCGTCCAGTGTCCATCTGAGCTGTGGGCTGTCTGGCTCATGAGACCCTGCTGACATGGGTCTCATGTCATCCTTCCGAACCTGCGTCAGAGCCTAGGTTCCTGCCATTCCAGTCGCACAGGCAAGTATTCCTCCCCAGGGCAGAAGCTTATTTCTATCTTTTCTCCCTCAGAGCTTCAGAGGGAGAAGTATGGAGCTGTCAGAGATCCTGAGCTTTCCTGGTTGGACGGCTTGTTAGGGGTCATTCTGTCCTCCGTCCCCCCTCTGTCTGAACTTCTTCCCTTCCCAAAGAAGTAGACATAATTAGCTGTTCTCCTCTGTTTCCCAAAGAAACCTCACAAATCTGTCTTCCTGATGCCTTTTGTGCTTTCATCTAAATCTCATGAGTACTCACTTGTTATATGACTTTGGGTAAATCCCTTTCCTTTCTAGGACTTATTTCCTCATCGGTAATATAAAGGGGTTGAACTAGGAGAGTACCAGGGCCTTCTAGCTCTCATAGTCTGGGATTCTGTTTAAATAAAACCTGGCTTGGAAACTACTGTAGAAGATATAGCTGCGAAGAGAAGGTGCCAGTCAGTCAGCCTACCTAAGTACTTCCTGATGTCTAGGAACCAGGTCTGTGCGGGGAATTGTAGGGAAGTCACTGGTCCTGGGGCCACAAAGCTCACATTTAAGAAGGAGCAGTGACTCAGTACCAGCTTATGGGACGAGAGCTCCAAGGACTGGAAGGCACAGAGGCAGGAGATGTGGAATCTGAGGAGGTGGCCTTGAAAGATGGGTAGGAAAGATGTAACCTGGTAGCTCTGGTTGAATGTATAGAGTGAGTCCGGACTCACCTTCAGACTCACATGGAAAAGTTTAGCAGGATGCAAAAGGCAATAGAGAGTCAGTGTAGGTATTTGGCTTTTTTGCTTTGTTTTGGTTTTGAGAAAAGGAGAGGCCTACTTCAGGACTGTCTTTTAGAAAATTATTCCAACAGCCTAGGGACTCCAGTTGGGAGGTCTTTGCAGGAATCCATGTAAAAGGAAATGAAGTCTGGCTCTTTTCTGTTATTTGTAAATGATAGATACTATTTTCTTTGGCGGGGTGGGGAAAGGGTTTCTTAAGAGCTAGGTATTGTTAAGTACTTAAATGCTTGATTGTTTTTAATCACCACAACCCTGTTAGGTAGGTATTGTTATCCCAATTTTAGAGTTGAAGGAATGAAGCCTCAGAGAGGGTGAGTGTCAGTAAGTAGTAAGCTAGGGATTTGATACGCACTGGGTGCTGCCCCAGTAAAGGCAGCCCTAGCGGGTTCATTTCCATGGGCGGGGCTTTTAGGAGGCAAGAGGAGTTTTATCTTTGACCCAATTCCTGACTACTTTGCCGGGCCCCTTGTTCCTGGGCCCCTTTCCAGCTGGGGGCTAAATGCTGCTATGTGGGCAGTCCCCATTCTTCATTTGTCTGAAAAACATGTGCTGTTTTCATTCCAAAGGCAAAGAATCTAGGCAGGAGACATTCCAAGTTTGGGGATAAAATTAAGCTCCCAGTCCTCCCTGCTCCCCAAGGCCTCCAGAGCTAAATGACCACTGTGGCACTTGGAGAAACAAATGCACACCCCCCCAAAGACAGGCTTGCACCTGTGCACATGCATATCCTCCTCTGACAGTGTCCAGAGCCCACGTGCCTCCTTGTTCCTCCTTACTTTGGCAGGCCTACACTGCCAGCCACCCAAGAGCTTTTTTACAGAGTTCCCGATATTTTAGGTGAATATGTGTAAGTCTACGTGTGCATTCCAGTTAGGATTTCATTGGGTTTCAAGATAATTCTTTGAGGCAGGCAGGGATTTTGATTCCCACTTAAAAAGGAAGAAACAGGCCTGGTCCAGGGAACAGAGTTGTCCGTAGTCACACAGCTGCTTAGAGCCAGGGCACGCAGTCAGGCTGCCTAATTGTCTTACTTGTAATGGTAATTGGTTACTGCCTTCAAGATGCTGAGTCTTCTGTGGAGAAGACGGAGTAGGACAAGTCTTGACTGTGCCGTTTTTATTTGCGTATTCCTGCACCTGGTAGTGTTACTGACTTCATCTCTATGAGACCCTGTTAGGACTATGAAAGTGCGTCTGTTTTGATTCTACTTTAAAGGAGCTCCCTATTGTATGGAGAAGACAGGCATATCATAGGCTTTTCAGAAGAGGCTGCTTTCAGAGAGGATGATATTTCAGTAAAGCATCAAATCCCTAGTGGTGTAATTTCAAGCGTTGGGTCACGGAAGAATACAGTAAAGGAGGATGTTCAGCACAAGGAGATGGGGCTGGAAATGGCGCCTTTGATTTGTGTTTAGCTGTGCATGTAGCGCCACCTGTTGTGTACCTTGAGGAGGTTCAACTCCCTTTCTCTCCAGGGACAAAGTGGTCAGAAGGCTGCAGTTTGTCAGCAGGAAGATTGCAGCCTAGGCATTTTTCTTCTTCCCTCCTTACTTGTCATCACATCTTTTGAGACTTCAGTCACTGACAGATTTGGACCTGGGGTTTTTTTTAGAGGTTGAATTTTGTTTCTGCCTCTTCTGTTTCACCTACTTAATTAACTCAGTGGTCAGTGCTCTTCTCTGTGGGCCCTTTTTGTTCGGTAGCCTATCCTTCCTCTTCTGTACCTCAGGTCTAAGCCATATATCCCTTGTCTTCTTCCTCATCCCTTTCCCCTGCTATCCTGGTCCCCCAGTAACTTGGTGGTTCCTACTAAGGTAGGAAGACCTGACAGTGGCTAAGTCCTTTCCCTCTTCCCGAGAGACTAGCCAACTCTTACTCTTTCTTCTGGATCTAGCCCAGGCCTCACCTTCCTTGACTCCTTTCAGGCAGAGCTGATCACCTCATCCTTTGGGCCTATCCAACACCTTGTATATCTCTCTATTATAGAACTTATCACACTGTGTGCACCTATCTGTTTACTTGTCTATATTGGACTAGATCATGAGTACCTCAGGGGCAGGAACAGTTTTCTCACTCATCTCCATGTATCTAGGGCTCAGCATAGGACTTGGCGTTTAGTAGACACCTTAAAGTACTTGGTGAATGAATGGATGAATGAATGAATGAATGAGCATAGATATGTGGCAGAAAGAAGGGAGGAAGGGAGGAAGCCTGGTTGAGTGGATGGAGGGTTTTGTGTGGGGGTTACAGGGCATATTTTCATAATAACTGGTGCCCTTGAGATCTTACCCACCATGTTAGATACTGAGGAAGGGAACTCAGGGCCGGGGGCAGCAGGGGGCTCTCCCAAACCCTGTCCAGGCCCTTTGGCATGAAATTCATTTTTCTGTGCTTCTGGGAACAGGTACTCAGGAGTCCAAGAGGTACAGCTCAGTAGTTCCTTTCTCAAATTCCTGAAGTCTCCCCAGTGCCACCACCCCAGTCATACGTCAGCCGTCAGGTTTCTCTGGGTCTTTGGTCCAGCTTGCAGGGTATTCCACATTTATTGCACCTTCCAGATACCTTGGTATAAGGGTAGTTACTGTGGGATTTGAAGACATACAGATTGGAATTCTGGTCTCAGTTCTACCTGCAGTTAATTCCCCTCTCTAAGCCTTCATGTCCATACGCTGTCCCAGGCTGATCATGTTACAATATATCATTATCTGCAGGGAGGACAAATGTGAAATACCTTGTAAACTAGTAGCTGTTGTGATCTGAGTATGTGAGACACCTTAGGAGGAAGGATTCAGATACCCGGGAACCTAGCTTCCTAGCCTTTATTACTGGCAGCAAAAACGTGGCCCACATAAGAATTACAGTAATGACTGTGGTTTCTGTTGGCCCTGAGCTGCCTCAGAGGCAGGCAGGCAGCAGAGTAGGGAGAATACGTTCTGAGAGCTGGAGCCTTCATCTTCCTCTTGGATGCCATGCCTCATGGTGTGTTGGCTGGCACCCCCTTGCCTGGCCTTCTCCAGCTCCCTGCATCGCCCCCCAGGCTGCACAAAGCCCAGGAGGAGCACCGCACAGTGGAGGTGGAGAAGGTCCACCTGGAGAAGAAGCTGCGTGATGAGATCAACCTTGCCAAGCAGGAAGCCCAGCGGCTGAAGGAGCTGCGGGAGGGTACTGAGAATGAGCGGAGCCGCCAGAAATATGCTGAGGAGGAGCTGGAGCAGGTAGGAGAGTCTACAAATCCCTGGACACCCCCGGGGTGGGGGGGGGGGGCGGTGAAAGGGCAGGGGCCAAAGGTCCGGCTCAGAGCAGTGGAAGAGTTGCAAAAAATGGTCATGGTTGTCAAAGGACAGTGAAGAACAAGTGATAAGTTATTTCGTTCCTTTTCAATTGAGGTATTTACATAAAATATACAAATCATAAGTATACAGCTGACAAGCTTTTACATATGCACGTACCTGTGTAACCACCATCCAGATCAAGATACAGAACCTCTTAAGCACCCAGGGGGCTCACACTGCCTCCCTTTCTCCCTGTCAGTATTCCACCCGAAAGGCAACCACAGCCATAATCTCTCAGCCAGGTTAGTTTCACTTGATTTTGAACATCATATAGATAGCAGTATACAGTATGTATTCTTTTGTGTTTGGTTTCTTTCGCTCAACATTATGTCTGTGAGACTCACCCATGTTATTGCATGCAGTGATAATTGGTTTATTTCCATTGCGGCGTATTAATCCACGTATGAGTACACTATAAATTATTTATCCATTCTCATGTTAATAGACATTTGGGTGGTTTGCAGGGTTGTTTTATTTTTTCCTTTTATCAATAACATTGTTTATGAACCTTCTTGGTGGACATCGCTTATTTCTGTTGGATATGTAATAGAGCATTTATATATTTAGCTTTATCAGAAACTGACAGCTTTCCAAAATTGTTGTATCAATCTGTACTGCCACCAGCAATAGCATGAGAGTTCTGGTTGAGCTACAACCTTGGTATTTTTAGGCCTGTTCATTTTATACATTCTAGTATGGATATAGTGATACCTCATTGTGATTTTAATTTTCATTTTCCTGTTGACCAATAATATTGAATACTTTTTCATTAATTTATTGACTACTTTATTTGGGAATCTCTTCTCATTTTACAAAGTGGGCTGTCTTTTTTCTTAATTGATTTGTGAGAGTTTTAAAATGTATTCTGGATGTAAGTGTTTTTGTCTATATATATATATATATATATATATACACACGTATATATTGCAGATATTTTCTCCCAGACTGTGGTTTGCTTTTTTGCTCTCTCTTTTTTTTTTTTGGCGCATGGGCTTAGTTGCTCCGCGGCATGTGGGATCTTCCTAGAGCTGGGATCGAACCCGTGACGCCTGCACTGGCAGGCGGACTCTTAACCACTGCGCCACCTAGGAAGCCCACTTTTTTGCTCTCTTCATACTGTCTTTTAATGAACAGAAGTTCTTGATTTTAATGAAGACCAATTACTCAATCTTTTTGTTTTTTTAATGGTTGGTACTTTTTGTGACCTAAGAAATCTTTCCCTAACTCCAAGATATTTTCCTAAATTTTCCTCTAGAAGCTGTATTGTTTTACATTTCACATTTAGGGATATGGCTTATTTCAGATAAATTTTTGTGTATAAGATGAGATAGGATATCAAGGCTTTTTCCCAGGTAGATACTCTGTTCTGTTTTGTGGTCTATTTGTCTATCCTTATCCCACATTTTCCTACAAGGCAGTGTTAGGTTCTCCAGCTTTATCCTTCTGCAAGATGGCCTCGGCTATTCTAGGTTCTTTGCGATTCCATGTTGGCTTGTCATTCCTTTACACTATGTTCTGCTGGGATTGTTATTGTTTTTGCATTGAATCTGTACATTAACGTTGGGGGAAAAACTGACATTTTAACTATATAATTCTTCTGATTCATGAGCATTGTTTATCCTGTCACCTACTTAGGTCTTTAAAATTTTCTCTCAATAGTGTTTTGTAAGTTTTCAGGGTAGGAGTCTTGTGCTTAAAAAAATTTTTTTTAACTTGCTTTTATTTTTCTAGCTGCTTGAGAAGGAAGATTAGGTTATAGATTTTAAACCTTTAATCTTTTCTAATGCATGCATTTAGAGCTATAAATTCCCATCTCAGCACTGCTTTAGCTGCATTTACCAAGTTTTAATATTTCATATTTTCATTATCATTCACTTCAAAATATTTTCTGATTTCCATTGTGATTTCTTTTTTGGCCCATGGTTATTTAGAAGTGTGTTGCCTAATTTTCAAACACTTGAGGACTTTTCTATGTATCTTTCTCATTGATTTCCAGTTTAATTTTGCTGTGGTCAAAGAACATGGGGTGTATGGTTTCAGTCCTTTCAGAATGTGTTGAGACTTGGTTGATGTATGTAAACAGACTACACAAAACAACTGAAAGGCAAAGAGTGTCAGACTGGATAAAAATCAAAACCCAACTATATGCTGTTTACAAGAGACATGCCTTTAAATATAAGGATACAAAATGGTTAAAAATGCCTAAAAGGATGAGAACGCTAGGATAGACACTAAGCAAAATAAAGCAGGGGTAGCTATATTAATATCAGACAAAGTAGACTTTAGAGAAAGAAGTATTACTAAAGACAAAAATGGACATTTCACTTATGATGAATGTGTGAATTAAAGAGTAATATATAACAACTCTTAATTTGGATACACCTAATAATATAATTTAAAAATATATAGAAAGCAAAAGTTAAAAAAACTGAAAGGATAAATTCATAATCAAAGTTAGAGATTTTAGTCTCTCTCTCTCTCTCTCTCAGTAATAAGCAGCCAAAAATATCAGTAAGGATATGAAAAATGTAAACATGATTAATCAATTTGACCTCATTGATGCATATAGAGCATCTTACCCAACAACTGCGGAATAGACATTCTCTGTAGTGTTCACACACGTTGCTTCTGCTTCCTTCTGGGAATCCCATATTTATATGAGACATTTTAACTCTATTTCACGTCTCGTATGCTTCGTCCTGTTCTATTTTTCTCTCTGTGCTTTGGTTTGGTTATTTCATATTGATCTTCGAGCTCCCTAATCCTGTGTTCTGCCGAGAACATTGTGCTATTTAGCCCATCCAGTGGAATCCTGTTGTCAGATGTATTTTTCTAGAATGCCCACTTTACTCTTTCATCGATTCTCATTCCCTATCCAGAATCTCCATGTTTTCATGTTTTGTGTCCATCTTTTCCCGTATTTTCTTTAACATTTCAATCACAGTTGTTTTAAAGTCCTTGACTGGTAACACTTAACATCTGGATCACTTATGGGACTGCTTATTTTTCCTCTTGATTATTGCTTATATTTTCCTGCCTCTCTTCATGTCTAGTAATCTATTGTTATTAAGTGCTGGACCATGTGCATAAAAAATAATAGAGGCTGTCAGAACCTCTCACTTTCCAAGTTCATACATGTAACCTTCCACATTCTAGAAGAATAAAAGAAGTACCCCCCCCCAAATAATAGGGGCTGCAGGTGATTTTTATATCTTTCATCAGCTATAGGGTTCTGTTAGGTATGTCAGGTGAGGATCTGATCACCTCAAGCCAATGAGAGACTGAAATATGTTGGAACTGGGTGGTAGTTTAGTAAGACTTGGTCTAAGCTTCATTTGTCACAGTTTTGCAGGCATGCCCCTTCCTGACTTTTTATTGAGATCTGGTGGATTTCTTTCTCCTCAGCCCTGAAAGACGATGAGAGATTCATTTCTGCCACTAGGAGGTTTTTAAGTTAGCTCTTTGGGCTCCTGCTCCTCATAGCTTCAAAGTTTTGCAGCTCTCTTGAGGGGAGGACTGATGGTATGTATGAGGCAGGTCCCCTTCTTCTTGCAATGCTTTGTCTCCTAAGCATTGTAACATTATGGGAGGTTTTATTCCACTCTTTGGCCTAGCTGCCTATTCTCCTGCACAGCCCCAGAGCGTAGTAAAATGCTCAATAAAGAAAACGGATGTGTCTGTCTCTGTCTCTTTGCCTCCCATCCCCCTATTCCCTGTTTTGTAATTGTTACTCATTACACAAACAGTTTTTGAACCTGTCTGGCCATCCCATTCGTTCGTGTGCCTCCCTGACTGTCACACTTCCCTCTACTTGCTCTCTCTTCTCTCTTTTCTCTCTCCATTCCCCCCTTAGCTGATCCCATTCCTTCAACTGCTTTTAATGTAGAACTTGATCCTACATTTCCAGACTTGGTGTATCAGTCTCTAAGATATCTGTTCCTCTTTTTAAATCTATAAAGCCAGGAGTGGGCCATTTTCTAGTTTCCTTTTCAAGGAACAAAAACCAAATGAAGCTTGGTCCTCTCGTTGGCTCTCAGAGGAATGAAGTGTTCTGTCCTTAGCTAAGGCCCTCCCAGTCTATGTTAGGCTCAGGGGAGGACCTCAGGCCTCTATGGGATCCTTCCCCACTGGCTAAAGTTGGGCATGAGACTGCCCTCAATCCCTTTTCTCTGGGATTCTGACCAACTAAAAGTCAGCGTTCACATGGGGGAGTTGGGGATCATTTATACTGGTAGCCTGGGTGAGATGGAAGGAATTCAGTGAATATAATGGATTCTGTATATGCTTTCAGACCTTTCATGCTTAAGTGCTTTGTGACCATCTGCTTCATTTTATGCTCCTTGCTGAGAAGTAAGTCAGGAAATACCTGCTTATGCAGTGGTCCTTCCATATTTTGGCCTCTGTTGGCAATGCCCATGTTAGGTATAAGCTTGCATATTGTTTTCTTGCCTTGTAGAGAGTACCTGTCACACCAGCTCAATGCGAGAATCACAGACAAAGTCTCTGGGCTAGAGGAGACTTTGGAGAGTATTCAGGCCAAACCCCCTCTGGAGTAGCAATCATTTTGAAGGTCTTTCTGACATGATCTTTTTACATACTTCTCATGATGGGGAGCTCACTCTCTCCTGAGATCACCCCTTCACTTACAGTTTGTATTTGCATGGGAGAAAGCCTTACACTGATTGAGATCTGCTTTAGGAAGCACATGGTCACACAGCCAGTTGAGTCATAGACCCAGGGACCAGATCAGATTTCTAGACTCCCAACGAAGTGCTTTTACTGCCACATTGTGATGTCTTGAGTCCAAGAACAGACCCAGCTCTCAGAAAGAAGACGATTCATGAGATTGGCTGTATGACCAGGAGAGGCAGCTAATATGTGAGAAAAGAATGCTATAGTCTGGCGGCAAAACAAAAAACAAACAAACAAACAAAATCTCCATTTGAATTTTGGTTGATTGACATTATTGACTGTGTGACCTTGAGTAGGTTACTTTCCTTCTCCAAACTTGGTTTCTTGTATATAAAATAAAGAGGATAATCCTTGCCCTTTCTCCCTCTTGGGAGAGTTGTGAAGCTTAGATGAGATAGAAGAAAAGCGCTCTGAAGCATCATAGAGAGGCTCTGGAGAGGGTCTTGGTGATAGTAAGGACTCACATCCTCTTGGCTGCACAGGTCCGGGAGGCCTTGAGGAAAGCAGAGAAGGAGCTGGAATCACATAGCTCATGGTATGCTCCAGAAGCCCTTCAGAAGTGGCTGCAGCTGACACACGAGGTGGAGGTACAGTACTACAACATCAAGAAGCAAAATGCCGAGAAGCAGCTGCTGGTGGCCAAGGAGGGGGTGAGACCTGCCCTCCTGCTGCCCTCTTCTTTCCACCTCCCCCCCGCCCCCTTCACCTGCCCCTCTTCCTCCTCTCTGCCTCTCTATATCCCTCCTATTGGACAAAAAGACATCCTGGTGTTGGGTTTTGTTTCTTTTCCTGATAAACTGTTTCTGACAACGCCTTCAAGCTTCTGGAGGAGGGAATGAGGGTGTGGGGCTACTCCCACCTGCCTTCTGGGAAAGATGAAGCAAGTGGAGGCAGGTAGAGGGAAGACTCTGCTGGCCCCAGACTAACATGGCCCTCCTGGGGCCAGGATCCCTTTGCTCGTCTCATTGCCTCTATTTTCTTTCTTCCCCTACTCTTCTCTTTCCCCTTGCCTTCCGTTTCCCTTTCCCTTCTTCTCCTCCTTTTTCTTGTGCAGCCTAAGCTGTGCTAGGAGGAAGGGGAACCAGCCACAGAATAGCATTTCTCATTTCTCCAGCCTCTAATCCCCGATCTCTTTAAGCTGAGGGCCTCATCTTTGCAGGCTGAGAAGATAAAAAAGAAGAGAAACACACTCTTTGGCACCTTCCACGTGGCCCACAGCTCTTCCCTGGATGATGTGGATCACAAAATCTTAACAGCTAAGTGAGTAGCACCTGCTGCCCAGCTCTGGCGATGTGCATCCCATCCTCAGAGTTTAAGGGTATCCAGGGCCTCCAGCCCCAGTTCTGCTTCTTCACTGGTAGAGATTACAACTCTGGTCTCCTGCCCCAGTCCTTACCTATCTCCAGCCTTGCTCTTAAGTTTATGATTTAATTGTGTTTCTTATTTACACATATCCCCTCAACTTGTTCCTCTGAGAAGAAGCCTCATTTCAACTGGGGCTCACGCCCAGCCCATGCCTGCCATTTTCTTTCATCTGTCTGCAGGCAAGCTCTGAGCGAGGTAACAGCAGCTCTGCGAGAACGCCTGCACCGTTGGCAACAGATTGAGATCCTCTGTGGCTTCCAGATTGTCAATAATCCCGGCATCCACTCACTGGTGGCTGCCCTCAACATAGACCCCAGCTGGATGGGTAGTACGCGCCCCAACCCTGCCCACTTCATCATGACCGACGACGTGGATGACTTGGATGAGGAGATTGTGTCACCCTTGTCCATGCAGTGTAGGTGACCTCTTGGGTGGGGATGAGGGAAGGAGCCTTTGATGTGCAGATTGAGAAGTTGGCCTCTGCCATGCTTAAGCAACATATGGGGCAGAAACCAAGATAATTTAACCCATGACCTTGGTTAATATAGCACAGTCTGCATCAAGATGTTCCTTTATAGTTGTCCTTTTGGTGGTTTTCCCTTGCTATATGCTCTGTCTGCCCCATGGGTCTATTGTGTTAAGTGTGTCTCCCTTCACTCTTTGTGTTTTTTTAATCCCTTTATTCTCCTTCCCCCCCCCCCCCTACTTACCTTTATAAAAATAATCTCCTTTGGTGGTTCATAATATAAAAATGGCATTCATTTTGACTACTTACAGCTTTAGTTTGTTTTAATTTTATATTCCTTATTTTTAATTGCTAAAATAGATGTATGGCGTGAGGTCCCTTTCTGTTTTTTCATGTGACACCCCAGGAAGCAATAGTCCCTTACAGTGATACAGCTCTAAATCCTCCAAGCCAGAAAGACATTCTTGTCCAGGAGGGATCTCCTGCACAAGCGTGTCCGGCTTTCCACCTGAACTCTGGGCCATCCCCGCTCTCTGTCTGGGTCTTCCCTCTCCCTTTTCTCCCCTGTGAGTGGTGAGAGCTGATTAGAGCAGAGGCGAAGGAGACAACACTGTGGGAATTTTTCAGTGAAAGAAGGGACATATCCCTTACTGACCCTGTTTAATTTTTCTCTGGATCAGAGGCTATTTTAGATAAATAGAATAGACTTTTATGGAAAAACTTTTGTCCTGGGCCCACATCCCATGAGTGCAGAGGGTATGGCAGAAAGCTGGGCTGGGTTAGGGGCTCACTTTCAGAAAGTCAGATTCTTTAATCAGGCTCGATTCTAGCTCCAGACAGGATGTATCTGTAAATTTCTTCAACGATAGTTTGCCTCTGGCCAAGCCTCTTCTTTCCCTGGACTGATATCTTGCAGAGCTTTAGTCAAAGGCCCAACAAGTTTAGGATCACTAGCAGGTAGAGCTTGATATTGATGAATTGATCTAAAGGCTCCTATGTTCTCCGGGTTGGGAGGGACCTTCATTAGCTCTGAGTCACCCACCCCTTGCTCCCTGGCCCTTCCCTTATCCCATTGAGGGGCAGGATGAAGCCTTCTATAAATCAGATTCTCTTCTCCTTTTGGCCTGGCTGTTGGACCCTAGACGCTGCCTGGCTGATGGGGCGTAGGTTCAGTGACCGCTCTCTCTGCTCAGCATCCGCCGGCTCGGATGATCAGTCCCTCTGGAAATACCCGGGTTTGCAGAGCCCCTTTGGGGCTTTTGTTTTTCCAACTTTTGGGACTAAACCAGCACTCCTACCCCATGGGGCCCTTCTCCTGCCTGAGTCACTCCCCTGCCTGCTCCTGCTATTCCCTCACCACAGTCCCTACTAACTTCAGGGAAGGGTCCGGGGGTGAGAAGAATCAGCCTGCTCAGCTGAGGGCTGGAGAGAGAACAGCCATGGTGATGGAAGGCTAGGGCTTCTCCTTTCAGCCCAGCTAGACAGATGTCCCGGTGGCCCTTCATCTAGCTGGGCTGAGATGGAAAGAGGGAAGGAAAGATCCTCTTCCTCTTTTCTCTTTCTCTGTTTTCCCCTTCTGTCTCTCTTTCCCCGTCCCTATTCCATGCTTTCTCCTCCCCTTAAGCCTCCCTATCATGTCTTGAAAGCCACCAGCCATAGAAGCCCTGCCTCCTTAGCTGTCCATCACCATGGAACTGAGCTCTCTTCCTGATGGCCCTTCCAAGGCTTCTGCCATCCATGTAACTTGGTCCTTTCTCCCATCTTTAGGGAGAAGGCAGGAAGGCCCATCTATCAGGGTAAAGGAGAAAAAAGCAGAGGTGTGAATTCTGTTTTCAACTGCAGCTGGGAGTGAGCCCAAGAGGGATGCTCTAGCACATCTCTAAGTTACCTGGTACCCACATATCCCTTCTCTGGGCATGGTGGCCATCATCTTCCAAGAGCCTGATTTACAGCATTGATCCAAGGGCTGGTTCTTTTTTGTGTACATGATTATTAGAAGAAATTCGGAAAGTAAAAAGAGTAAATATGGGCACGTGCAATCCCACCATGTTTGAGCACCTTCTCTTTCAGTCTTTTGTTTGTGAATTTTTAAATAACTTTTTGATGTGGTCAGGATAATAACCACTACCATTTGTTGAGTGCCAGGAACTGTGTCAGGCACTTTAAAAATGTTATCTTGAAGCCTCATGACAATGCTGAAGGATCTTATAAATTAGGAGTTCAAATAGGGAAGTAAGTTATTCAAGGTCACAGCTAGAAATAGAAAGGCCTGGTTTCAAATTCCCATCTTTTGTATTCTGTAGCTCAAGGTATTCCTTTTACGTGAAAATTTGTATCCTTTTGTTTTCCCTGAGCATTTTAATAGGCATTTTTCTATGTTTTAAAAATCTTCTCAAGAGCTTTTTTTCTGGCCATGCCGCATGGCTTGCAGGATGTTAGTTCCTCGACCAGGAATCGAACCTGGGCCCCAGCAGTGAAGGTGCCGAGTCCTAACCACTGGACGACCAGGGAATTCCCATAAGCAGCATTTTTAATAGCTGTATAACCTTCCAGCAACTGGATATATTATAATTTTCCTATTGTTCCATCTTTATTTTCACTTTCATACAGTTAATAATGATGCAGTGAACATGTTTGTGTATAAATCCTTGTCTGAGTTGTGAATTATTTCTTGAGTTTGGCTTTCTAAAAAGGCTGCTTCTTAGTGCCCTCCCGGATCTTGTCCCAAACCCTTATCCTACACTGTCCTGCCTGCGTCCTCCCACTAACTGCCTCACCATCTCCCTTTATAGTAATGTTGGCCCTAGGTCTCCCTCCATTGGAATTGCCATAAAAACTGACCTGGGCACCTCATCTTCAACTTCCCCATCCTTTTAGGACCCCCAGTGGGAGGCGTTGGGGAGGAGGCACCCCATTCTCCAGATTGGGCACCGAAGGCCCAGAGTGGTCTCCAGCAAGCATTTCTCCATGGGCAAACCTGCTTCCTGCCAGCCCAAAGTAGACTGGCCCTCCCTCACACTTTCTTCATTCTCCTTGCAGCCCCCAGTCTGCAGAGCAGCGTCCGGCAGCGCCTGACGGAGCCACAGCATGGCCTGGGATCTCAGAGGTTGGTAGAGGGCGAGGCTGGCCACTTCTTGACAAGCCGGGTCTCTCTGCGGCGAATGCGCAGCCTTTCATCTGGACAGTCTTTCAGTTCTGAAGGCCTCGGGACCAGTGCTCCATCTGCCTCTGCTTCTTCTTCCTGCTCCTCTACCACTACCACCACTGCCACCACCACCACCACCACCACCACCTCCACCTCCATCACCACCGTCCATGTCCACCCTGTTTATTACCACCAAAGCACTTCCTATTTCCTCCAGATGGAGCCCTACCCTGACCCACTCCCTTCTGACAGCACCGCTGTGATGCCTTGGCATTCAGAGAGCTTGGGGTATCAGCTGTCTCTCTTCTCTTTCCTTCTTCCCTTCCTTGCCTCTCTGCTGCCTTTCCCTTGGCCTTTGCCTGCTGGCTGCTGCTTGGTCAGCTGTGGGGGGTGTGCAGTGGGGCACCTTCTCCTTGTCCTATCCTCTCCCAGCCTGGGACTCCTCCTTAAGGTCAGCCTAACTCCCTACACCTTTCTTCCCTTCCCTGTCTGGGGTTTGCTGACTCTAAAAATGAGTAACAACCCCACTCCCTCACGGTCCTATAGCACTTTGGCCTAAACTTTCACGTCTGTTATCTCAATGGAGTCCTCACTTCCTTTACTCCCTCTGCCAGGCTCTGCTGGGCATGGGGATTCGTAGATGATAAGAAAGAAACCCAGCCATCAAGAATTACAGTCTGGTCTGGGAGAGGTACATAAATAATTCTGGAACAGTTTGATAAGTGCTATGGGGGTGTTGAAGAGGGAATGACTAACAGTGTGAACCTGGGTGGAACGCTTCACAAAAGAGATGACATTTGTGCTGACACCCTGTGTGCAGGAAAAGGAGAAAGTGTATTCTAGGCAGAGGAAACACATGCAGAGGCACGGAGTTTCAAGAGAGTCTGATCTACGTATGGTTAGAACATTGGCTGTGTGTTGGTGGGAAGGGGTAGTAGATGAGACTAGAATGACGAGGGGCTCTGAAAGGCTAGGGGCTTTGGCCATTACCCTTTAGGAGATGGAGAACTGCAAAGGGGTCTTCAGAAGAAAGTGAATTGGTCATATTTGCATTTTAGAAAGAACATTTTAGTGGCCTGTATAAAGGAAAGAATGGGAGACTACAGGAATTTGGGAGTCATTGCAGTAGGCCACCAGGGGAGGTAACAAGGTCTTGGGATAGAAATGAGAGGATTAATTTGGTAACTGGTTTGAGGAGTGGAGGAAAGGGAGGAGTCTAGGATGATGCCCGGGTTTCTAGCTTGGGTGACTGAATGGACGTGGTAGCCTTCATGGAATTACTGTTCAGGAGGGGGGAAACAGACTTAGGGGTTTTGAACAAGCAAGGTTTATAGGTCAGGCAGGCATTAAAACACTCATGTTCAGAGAAGGAAGTTAAGGTTCTGAAAGGTTAGGTAATTTTCCCCAGGTCCCAAAGCTAATTAGGAGCAGAACACAGACTAGAACTTGGCTTTTCATTCCAGGACATCCTGTTGGATATTTCTGTCCTTCCACAAGGTCTCAGTAAGTGAACTGTATAAGAACTGATGAAAGGCCTTCTCCCACAGCCTGGTCTGGCAGCTGGAGGGCTTCTCCCTGCTAATACCTCAAGATGATAGGCTAGGGTCAGAGACAGTAGCCTTGACCTTGTCTGAGCAAGCATAGAGGACCCTCAGGAAGTCCCTCTCCTCTGGAAGGACCTCTCATCTCTGAAGCTGTGACCACGGCTCCGTCCTGGCCTCTGGGCTGCAGCCTGCTTACCCTGTTGCTTCCTTTTGATCCTGCCTCACTCTGGATACCAGTCTCTCTAGCTCTGCCCCTCGAAGCTCTGGAGAGTTATCCTTGAAGGCTGTTCCTTTCTCTTTCACAAAAGGACAGCCTTTATTAGAAGCAGAGCTGCTCATCTTCATCCTCATCCTCATTTTCATCCAAAAGCGTAGGTAGGGAGACTGCCCTTCCCAAAACAGATGGCGAGGACTGAAGTGGGTTGGGGGCACTAGAGGACGCTGTGACTCTCACACTGCAAGGCCCAGGCTGAGGGCAGTGGGAGGGAAGGTGGGGGAGTACCTGCATCTGCCTGGCCTGTTCACCACTGAATTTTCTTTTGCACCACGCATCAGAGGATCGTCTCTAAAGGCAAACAGGCTCTCTAGTAAGGTTAGTAGCTTGGGGTGGGAGCCCAAGGCAGCCCAGCCTTTGGGGAGGGACACCCCTGACCTGAATTGTCTCAGAGATTCAGGGAGGGAAGGTGAGTTTGCCTCAATGGGCCTTTCCCCTCCTGTATCCACCCAGGCTTCCTCCCAGTTCTTTTCTTGCTTTAAGAAGTCTCAGCTTTTGTTGATGACGGAGGAATAGAGGGATGGGACTCACGATCAAGTGAGGTAGTGGGCCAGGAGGAGTGAGTCTGGGTGGACACCAACCTCTTGACCTCTTTTCCTTCCGTGGCGTTAGAAAGGTAGGCTCCGAGGATCCTCACCTCCTTAGCCTAGAGGGCCCCACATCCCAGTGTGGCTGCTCCCCAGAATTTCCTTGGCACCTTGCTTAGTGGTTCATATCTGTGTGGAAAAGGCAGGATACGGACAGGATCATCTTGGGATTTAGAGAAACAAGGACACATTTAGATAGAAGCAAGGACATCATCAGAAATATGAAAGCCAATATGAGACAAGTGGTAAACACCAGAGTAGGTGACTGAAACAGTATTTGGAATGAGAGCTGGAGCTGGGATTGTTCTCTGCTGTCCCGTCTCCAGGAAGGTACTGGCCCACAGAGTGGCTGCTTAGTTAATTGTTTCCTACTGAGAATTAAACCTATAATAACTATTAGCCAACCTCCTGCTTTTGCCTGTTTTTGGAGCCTGGTGCCCTCCCTAATTTTTCACCCACAGCCTCCTTCTTTCCAGGTCCTGCTGTGCTCTCCTCTCCCACTCATGACCCTTTCCCTTTGGTTTTCTGACTTGGATGTTTAAACATTTCCCTTAGCCCTCTCCTCTGCCTCTGCCATGGGATCTCAGGCCTCTGGGAAAGCAGGAGGAAGATTAAGGGATTGGCAGGGGACTCCCATATTTACCCTTTTGTCTGTAGAGGCAGAGGGGTGGTGTCCAGAATTAGTTCATGGTCTTCTTAGGAATAGCCAGCCCCTTAAGGGGTGTCAACGATCCTGGACTGCCTCTGTGTGTGCATGTCCAGCGTGCAGTGCTGTGTCCCTGCAGTTCAGCCTTGCAAAGAAGCCTCTTGTGACTGGCCCATGGAAGGGTCTTCCTGCTTGACTGGCCTCATCATCTTCATTCCCACAATACTTTCTACATTTTCAAGTGCTTTGCCAACATATTTGGGCCTCCAGTCTTGCAAGATAATTGAATTGTGTTATCTTCATTTGGCCAAAATCGAGGACCAGCAAGGTCAGATGACTTGTCCATGGTCACACAACAGCAAGCCTCAGGCAGAGATGGAAGTTGAAATAGACCTTAGGACTTCCAGTGCGCAGCCGTTCTGAACCACTGCTCCTTAAAGGCCAATGTCCTGTCTTTCTATACCTCCCTACATTCCCCATCAGCAGAGCTCTGAAAAAGATCCCAGCCTTCCTGCTGCCAGCCGACTTTGGTTTGAACTCTGAAACACTTCTCTGTGACCTCCTTTGAATCCTGAGAGAGGGTTGGAAGAGGCAGAATCTTGGCCTTTTGGGGTGGGTAAGGGATTGTTTGCAAGGCTGTTCTAACCTTTTTCTCCCCAGGCTGGGTCAGGCCCATTCACTGCATGTGCCCTGTTCCTTGGGGCCTGGCCCAGGCTGGATGTGTCCCAGAGTGTGGCAGGAGTAAGTGGGGGAGGAAGGCATGGAAAACAGTGACTCAGAGAAATATGTGGGTTCTGTGTTAGCTTAGGGTTGAGTCCTAAGAAATCTAGCCAGCTATGGAAGCAGAGATTTCATTGAGGAGGATGCCTGTGGCATTGAAGCCTACGGTTGCAGCAGTTTAGGGCCCAGCCATTCATCAGGGGTGGGGCCCAAGCCTTAGAAAGCCCTTTGCCAGAAAGGTAACAGTATAATGACATTTGTTTTTGCTTCTTGTCTGCTTCTTCTCTCCATCACTTTTCCCTCATTTTCCCCCCCTCCCCTTGGTCCTCCTTATTTCTACCTGCTTCTCCTTTTGCTTTTCTTCCTCCTCAATTTTACCCTTTTCTCCTTATCTCTTCTCCCATCTGTGTTCCCTATTCCTGCCTCCTCTCTTATCCCGTGCTTATGGCCTGCTCAACTTCCCTCTGTTTCTCATTCTTCCCTCCTTCCTACCTGCTGTTCACCCTATTTTATCTCTCTGGCCCCTCTCCCCATCCTCATCTTCCTACCCTGCCCTTGCCTTCTCACGTGGTCCCTCGCTCCTCTTCAAATTCCCCCCTGCCCCCCATCCTCTGTGTGTCCCTTTCTTCCTCTCTGACCTGTCTTACAGGGATTTGACCCATTCCGATTCGGAGTCCTCCCTCCACATGAGTGACCGCCAGCGTCTGGCCCCCAAGCCTCCTCAGATGGTCCGTGCAGCAGACGAGGCTCTCAGTGCCATGACTTCCAACGGCAGCCACCGGCTGATTGAGGGGGTCCACCCCGGCTCTCTGGGGGAGAAACTGCCTGACAGCCCTGCCCTGGCCAAGAAGGCACTGCTGGCGCTGAACCACGGGCTGGACAAGGCCCACAGCCTGATGGAGCTGAGCTCCCCAGTCCCACCTAGCGGTTCTCCACATTTGGATTCTTCCCGTTCTCACAGCCCCAGTCCCCCAGACCCAGACACGCCATCTCCAGCTGGGGACAGCCGAGCCCTGCAGGCTAGCCGAAATACACGTATTCCCCACCTGGCTGGCAAGAAGGGCGCGGCTGAGGAGGATAATGGCTCCATTGGTGAGGAGACAGACTCCAGCCCAGGCCGGAAGAAGTTTCCCCTCAAAATCTTTAAGAAGCCTCTTAAGAAGTAGGCAGGATGAGGGTGGTGGCAGGGGCGGGACAGCTGTCCTTCCCTGGTCTTCTGCCTCCCCTTCCCTCCCTTCCAAGATACCTGGCCCCCAGCATGGGGCACGGGAGGGGCAGGCCCTGGGGCATGGGCACTGTACATACCTGCCCCTCCCCGCATCCTCGGGTCCTTCGACATTATTTATTAACTGACCACCATGGCCTGCCCGCCCTCCCTCCCTCCCAACCATAGGCGGCTGCTGTCACCCCCTCTCCACTTCAGCGCATGTCTTAGTTGCTGTCCCCTCAGCTCCCAGCTCCACCTCTGGGCTCCAGCTTCTGTCTCTGCTGTCCCAGTTTTGAGGTTTGGTTTCTGGTTTCTGTCTCCTGTTTTTCAGGCTCCCCCCCTCCCCCCACTCCCCAACTTCCCCTAGCAGCTAGCAGGGCAGAGAGGGGGAGTAACTTCTGACACCTGTGCCTCAGATCTCTTCCACCCCACCGACGATGGTTCTTTTTGCCCCAGACTGGGGCCTAGGACTTAATATCTGAGGTTTGTTCTCTGGGAGTGTGGTGGGCCAGAGGGAACCTCAGCCTGGAGCTCACTGAGGCCTCCAGGGGTCCATGGGGGAGCGAAACCAATTCCCAGAGAACAAGCCACTAGAGTTCTGAAGAGAGGCTAGGCTAGGATCAGGAGAGACTTCTCCTAGTTGGAGGATTAGTGGAAGCCAGAGATGTGGGCTACAAGGCAGTCACCTTTTCTGTCTTCTCTCACCCACACCTGCTTCTCTCTTATCCACTCCCCACCGCGCCCCCCCCCCCCCCCCCCACAGGAGGGTTTGTCTATGAGAGGTGCTGCCCAAATGCTCCCCAAGCATCATTACTCCTGAGGCTCAGGACAATGGGCTCCCCTGGCCATGGGAGCCTCAGCTATGATACAGGGCTCTAATGGGGCTCTGGAGCTGTTGGGGGGGAAGATGTCACATTTGAACCAAAAGACAGTTTAAAATTGAAAAATGAAATCTCCTGAATTTCCCAAGTGCCTGCACCCCATAATCCCCGTCAGACCCCATTTTCATGTTACTGCATAGCCTGGGCCAGGGGCTCAAGGACACAGCCAGTTCAGGGAAGGGGGTGGCTAAGGAAGATGGTGTAGGTCAAGGTGGCTGTGTGACCACTTCCCCACCCCGCCTCTTCCTACCCTCTAGACAACTCTCTCCCTTACCTGTTTTTGCTATGGCTGTAAAGGTATTTTCCCTCTGCCCCACTCCCTGCCATGTCTTTAGTCTGGGATCCTGTTTTGGGCCTGGGGTAGGGGCACCTGGGGCTGGTCTTGGGAGGGTGCTAGGCTGCAGACTGCCTTGTACCCCCTGGACACCCTCACATGGGTTTTTCTGTGTTATTTCATAAGACTCTTTGAAGTCCATTAAAGCATGTAGGAGATTTTAACCTCTGCTGGCTTCGACTCTCATTGTGTTCTCTGTGCTTTTTGTGATATAGCAGGTAGGATGAAGAGACATTTCTCCTCTGCCAAGGGAAAGTGAAAGTCTACTACACATACCCCAAAGCTCTCTGGGTGGGATTACCAGATGAAATACAGGATACCCAGTTAAATTTGAATCTCAGACAAATACATTTTTAGCATAATTATGTCCCATGAAATATTTGGGATACATTTTTTTTAGCTAAATCTGGCAACCCTACCTCTAGGCCATTTAACCCTATCTATCCTATAGCTTCGCTTATCACCTATGAGTTTTAGAATTACAGGCATACCTCATTTTACTGCACTTTGCAAGTATTCTGTTTTTTACACACTGAAGATTTGTGGCAAGCAAGTATTATCAGCACGATTTTTCCAATAGCATTTGCTCACTTCATGTCTCTATGTCACATTTGGTAATTCTTGCAATATTTCACACCCTCCGCCAGCAAAAAGATTGCCACTTGCTGAAGGCTCAGAAGGTGGTTAACATTTTTTAGCAATAAAGTATTTTTTATTAAGGTATATACATTCTTAATAGACATAATGCTATTGCACACTTAACAGACTACAGTATACCGTAAATATAACTTTTATATGCACCCAGAAACCAAAAACCTCGTGTGACTTGCGTTACTGTGATATTCGCTATATTGCAGTGGTCTGGAACCAAGCCACCACATTATCTTTGAAGCGTTGCTGTACTTCCCAGGAACCCTGGAACCACCTTGAGGGCAGTAAGAAACCAATGAAAAGTTTCAGGGAGGGGATGCCACATGACATACTATAAAAAAGAGTTTGCCAGCCCAAATCAGAAGCTTCTACACCAGCCTTGTGCGTCCTGTCTCACCTATTCTTACTCCCCACATTCGGTAAGCAAGTCCTGTCTAGTCCACCTCCACGAACCACATCCATTGGATAATTCTAAAAGCAAATGGACCACAGCCCTGACCTGCTCAAAACTCTGCCAGGGCTCGCTCCCATTTCCGTCGGATACAGTCCAAAGGCCCTCGGCCTAGCAATGCGCTCTTCCAAGCTGACTGAGTGCTAGAGTTCAGGCCGACTTAAAGGCGCTGGGCCTCCCAGCCCCCGGTTATGGATCTCAGGCTAGAGCTCAGCTCGGAGAGCAGTCTCGGGTTATAACATAGTCGTCAAGACAAGAAAAAGCGGAAGGCTGGGTGGGGTTTCGCAATTTCAAAAACACCTGAACCCTCTCGCCCTCGGCGGGGCCTGCCAGCGAGAGGGCCGGGGCGGGCTCTGCGACATGTCCGGCCGCAGGGCCCCGGATGCGGCTTTACCCACACTCAACATGGCGGCGGGAGAGCGACGTTCCCTCCGGGCGCTCCCACACCCAACACGGTCTGGGGAGAGGCGTCGGCTGCGGGGCCCTGCCCACACTCAACATGGCGAGTGCGGAGCGAGGCCCACTCTCTGCTACACTAGCCCAGCCCACCGGCTGCGGCGCCGGCAGCGTCTCATAACGTCATTTTTGCTTGGTCGCACAGCTTTTGCGTCGCGGCTGGCGGGAGCGGGAAGGGGATTCGGATTCCCTTGCTCTGCTCTGTGCAGGGAAAGTGCTCTCCGGCCCCGACTCCAGGCCCTGCACCCGAGCCACCCCTCAAGCGTGACCCTCCGCGCTCTGCCACCTTCTCGATCCCGCCGGCGCCGCAGAGCTGCAGCCGCGTCTCGCGTCGCTCAGCGCCTCAGCCACTAGCTGCGATGCATGTTATCAAGCGAGGTGAGAGGCCGGGGAGGGGACGGCGGGTGAGGTACGCGGGCCGCCGCCGCCCTAACCGTTAGCCGCGCCCGGCCGCCCGCCTCCGCCGCTTCCCGCGCTGCTGGCGGCGACTTCCCGCCCTGTCAGCTGCCCGGCCCCCGGCCCTTTGGTCAGCCTGTCCCCACCCCCACCCCTGGCCTCTAGGCTGCCATCCGGCCGCAAGTCCAAAGAACACCACCTTCTCTTTTGCGCACGGTAGCTGTGTGCGCCCAGCGCTTTGCAGGCTGTAGTTTACTCCTCACCGGGAGCCCCTCAGGCAGGGCTTATTGGCTCTGCTTCGCAGGTGAAGTTGCTGAAGCGCAGAGAGAGGTTCGGGGGCTGCACGGTCAGCCGGGTACGCTTTATTTATTTATTTATTTTTTGGCACACGGGCTTAGTTGCTCCGTGGCATGTGGGATCTTCCTGGAGCAGGGATCGAACCTGTGTCCCCTGCATTGGCAGGCGGATTCTTAACCACTGCACCACCTAGGAAGCCCCTGGTCAGCCGGGTAGATGCTAGTGAGGCCAGGCTTCGAACCCATAGCTAACAACAGAGTTTTATTTGAAAGGCTTGGTCGCCTGTCCTGGGCACGGGGAGGCTAGTAAAGCAGGGGCTCTGCACCCTACATGGGCACCTACCAGCTTCTTGATCTCTTCTATGGGTTGAAAAATGGTAGGCTCAGACACAGACATCTCCACGGAGTTTGCCCTTCGTAAGGGATGTGTTGCCATTTCCCCCAGGAGTTGGGATCGGGACTAGCTGGCCCTATCCTTGATGGGAAGAGATATGGAATCAGAGTAGAGGGGCCAAGGCATCTTCTGACAGGGTGGGGACAGGAAAGAGCCGGGGACTTCTGTTCTTCCTCAACACTTAATTCCCGGTAGATTTGCTGAGTAATTCCTTTGTATCAGTCCTTTGCTTGATTCTGTGAGATTGAGTTTAAGAGGAGACAGACTTGCCTGGGGAAAAGGATTAATCAGGTTGGGAAAAGGTTTAATCAGGTTGGAAAAACGAAAGCAAAACATACTGTTAACAGAGAACCACATGGGACAGGTACGAATATGTTTTGAGTTGACTCTGCTTGCCTCTGTTAAAGCATTAGAGTTATTTCAAAATTGTAGGCACTTGGTAAATACTGGTTGAGTGATTGTTTTATCCACCAGGCTGTGAGTGTTTCAAAGATGGGACTTTATGCCCAAACTTAGCACAGGACCTGCCATGAATGGATGCTCAAAGAGTGGATGAGAATAATTATTTTAAAATATAGGATATGATGAGTGTTGTGAGTTGGCAGGTAGTTGATTTGGTTGTAACTAGGTGGTTTACAGTTAAGAGGTGGAGAGGAGGACAGTGGTGGCCCTTCCTGTCATTAGTATCTTTAGAACATCAGTCTCTGAATTTCCCTAATCTGTCTTTTTAGCTGATGAGACCAAAGACCAAAATACATAGTGCACTTTTATTGGTCTATTCCTGTGAGTGAGAGAGGAGCATTCAGCTTTTTAGACCTTTAGAAAAAGGTATGGAAAGATGAGGAGCTCTTATGATAAATCTGTAACAAGATGAATTGAAAACTTATGGACATAGATCTCTGGAGTGGGTAACACCTCTGTGTTTCATTTTAAACCTTTTGGGTCCACTTTCGAATACTGTGGTTTAAAAAGCACTACCTACAACAAGCTGTAAAAGGCAGGCCTTATTTTGCTTCTCATTCCTTCGGAGACCATAATATGATCCAGATGGTTCGCTGCTAGACTCTGCCAGTAGCAGTCAGCAAGGCTTGTTAATATACATATGTACTTAGATTTGTTTCTTTATTTTATTTTTGATCTTTAATTCGTTTAGGGTATTCTCCACCCCGCCACCCCCCCTCCCCCGTTTTTGGCATGATAGTCTGGTAGCAAACTAACTAGTTTTTGTTAATGTAATTATTCAGGAGGGCAACTAGCAGTCAACGTAGAGTATTACTTATTGAACATGCTAATATCTTGCCAAGCACCATGAGGGAAATAATAGAGGGAGAAGGTATCTCCATCTACCGTGATCTTAGGGCTGTTGGGGATGTAGGAAGAATCCATGTGAAAATTGTTAAACAGAAGGGAATAGTAGATGAGTTTTTCTCATCTGCTATCTTGAGCTGTTTTTCTTGGTGGAACAGTATTGCTCAAGGAGATTAAAGCTGAAAAAAAAAAGTTGAGAACCATTGGAATAAATGCAATGTAGCTGAGTTGTAGTGTGCTTCGGAATTTAGTATAGTGTTTTCAAAACTTTGGATTGTAACCCACAGTAAAAATTACATTTTACGTCATGACTGAGTATACACACATGTATATGTAAGTATTTACATAAAACTGAAACAACAGTTTGCAAAATAATACCTTCTAAAGCATCTGTTTGCACTCTGATATCTTTGATTTCAGATCCTTTCTCTATCCTTCCCCCTCCTCTCCCTTCCTCCCTCCCATCCTTTCTAATTCCCTTTACAGCCCACTGTATTATTTTACAGATCTGTGTGGGTACTGTGCTGGGCACTGAGGTTACAGTGGTGAGTAGGCATAATTTCTTGTTTTCAAAGATTTTACAATCAATTGAGAAAGATAGACAAAAACATTAATAAAATATGATCAATATTCTAATAGCTAAAGTAGAGGCTGTGGAAGCTCATTCATTCAATTATTCAGAAAGTGTTTACAGTTGTACCTCAGTATCCACAGGGCATTTGGTTCCAGGACCTGCTGCAGAAACCAAAGTCTGTGTATGCTCAAGTCCCATAGTTGTCCCTCAGTCTCTGTGGGTTCTGCATCTGCAAGTTCTAGTTCCGCATCCAGGGCTTCAACCAACTGCGGATCATAAATAGTACATGATCCATGGTTGGTTGAATCTGCACGTGTGGAACCTGTGGATACAGAGGGCTGACTATACTCAGCATCTCTTTATGCCAGGAACTGTTTTAGGTACTGGGGATTCAGCAGTGAACAAAACAAGCTAAATCCCTTTCCTCATTGGAGTTTACATTCTGGTGTGAGTGACAGTAAAGTGCATACAAGAAACAAGTAAACGTGTAAGAATCTGTTAATTCTAGATAGTGATTAGTGAAATGATGCTAGTAAAACAGGGTAATGTGATCAAGATGAATGAGCAGGTAATCTTAGGTTGGATCCTCAGGGAGGGAGCTGACATTTGAACTGAGCCCTGAATAATACTGAGTCAGCAATGTGAAGATCTGTGGGCTAAATTTTGCAGGTAGAGGGATGAGAAAGTTCGTATCTTATAGAAGAGGCACATCGTTGGTCTTACAGTACTAGCAAAGTCTTCCTGAAGAGTGAGAAATTAAAAAAGACAGCTTGTACTCAGAGGAAAATCAGACAATTAGTGTTCTAGAGGATTTCACAGGAGGAAGAGGTCAATGTGAGTTACAGTGGTTGGGGCAGGTTTCATGGATGTGGTGAGAGTTGAGGAGTGAGTAGGAGTTAGTGTATGGAAGGGTGGAAGAGGGACTTTTAGGCAGAGTAAGGTATAAGCAGTGATATGGATGTGGGGATGGAAGGCTCTGTTGGCACTGAGGATATTTCACAGGGAACAGTAGAAGAGGCGTGGGACCAAATTAAGGAAGGCCTTTGAGAGAAGAGGATAATAATGTAAGCAGGGGTTAGTGATATAGTAAAATCAACATGTGGGTTGAAAAAAAATGACTGAGTGGAATGATAGGCTAGAGAACAGTGGATCATTGGTCCTTTGGTCCTTAGTGTGCCTCCACTTTCCAGTGTGAGTTAAGATAATTGTTACTGTACTTTTTGTCAGTTTCCTGATTAATTTGGCAGCTGCAGATTCTCAGTTTGCTAATATTGCTTTGTGGTCACCTGTCTGCCTAACCAGTTAGTGGAGCATTGAGGGCTCAGTCCCGCTGTGGGCCAGCTAATTTACTTAATTCTAGAGTTAAACACTGCATATATGAGTCTGGTTAGAAAAGGAGATCATAATGGTGATCAGAAAGAGAAGGGCTATCTTAGTTAATATATTAATGTTTAAGAAAAACTAACTTGTTCTGTTGATGATGAGTTACTGGTGGTATCTTACTGTTCATTTATTCTTTTTTTTTTTTTATACTTTTTTTTTTTTTTTAATTTTTTGGGGGTCATTTATTCTTTATCAAACATTTGAGAAAGTACTCAGGCCAGCCAGGACTTTTTGTTAGGAAGAACAAAGAGTAACAGGATCTAAGTTCAAAATCATAAAAGGATTAACTAGATAAGGTCCATATGTATATGCTTCCATATCTCCAAAATAAAAACTAAGAGGTTGCTTCTGAAAGATTGTTTTGAGTTACAAATAGAAAGATGTACTTATTTACATGGTGTGAAGTAAGTTCAAAATTATTAATTACTCTAGGAGAGTATGTAAGCCAAGTTTATGTTGAAGGTGTTAGAATGGAGACAGGTTTATAAATCATTTAGCATTCAGTACATATTTGAGTACCTACTATGTGGTAGGCCTTGGCCTTTGGTCATATGTCGGTAAATAAACCATGACACAGTCTTTTTCCTTTCAGAAATTATATTCTCGTGGATGGGTGGGGAGAGTCACACAATAAACAGATGCATAAGTAAAATATAGAGTATATCAGATGATCCTAAGTGCTATGGAGAAAAATAAAGCATAGGAGTAGGATAAAGAGGAGCAAGGCTGTGTTTGGGGCATTGCAATTTAAAATAGAGTGATCAGGGAAAGCCTTATTGAGAAGGTGACTTTGAGCAGAGACCTAAAAGAGGTATAGATAGCAAGGAGCCAGGGTTGCCAAGGTAGAATGAATGAGGAAGGTGGGAGAGTAGGAGGTGAAGTTGTGGGGGAAGGGGGCACACAGGGCAAGTTGTGTAGGATTCTATGGATCGTTGTAATGATTTTGACATTGATTCTGAAGGAAATGATAAACCACTATTGGGATGGGGGTAGTGACATGATTTTGACTTGTTTTGAAGAATAATTCTGCCTGTCATTTGGGACAAGGAGGGAAACAGATCATTTGGGAAGTTTATTGTAAGAATCCATCTGAAGTACAATGTAAGGGAAGACTCGGTATACAATCCCTACTTTTTGAAGATGAAAAAATAGTCTCTTGGAGGTCTGAATCATTTATCTACAAAATAGTGTTTTGTTTTGGACAATTTAAAAAGTTTACATGCCGATTACATTTGATTCTTTGACGTTGCTATCTTAATATGTGCTAACATACACTGTATGGTTTGATTCTTCAGATGGCCGCCAAGAGCGAGTTATGTTCGACAAAATTACATCTCGAATCCAAAAGCTTTGCTATGGACTCAATATGGACTTTGTTGATCCTGTAAGTAAATAGGCTTTATATCTTGGGTTCCTTGCTTCATGTGATTCTTTTTACTTGTCTTTTATCTTTGGCCCTTTACTTACTTGCTGTATATTTTGGTTTGGTATTCTGCTTATGGCCTTGGATATAACATGTGAATTTATTGCTTAAAACTTTTTTTCCCTGGGAATACCCTGGTGGTCTAGTGGTTAGGACTTGGTGCTTTCACTGCTGTGGCCTAGATTCCATCCCGGGTCAGGGAACTAAGTTTCTGCAAGCTGCGTGGCATGGCAAAAAAACAAAACAAACAAACAGACAAAACAAAACTTTTTTTTTCTAAATTTTGGTCTGTGCTGTGAGTTCTGCCTTTTCAGAGAACTATAAAAGTGAGCAGAGACGAAAACTTGACATTAACATTTCATATTGGAGACTTCTTTGAGTAAATTATTTTATTCATAAGTAGAAAAACCTTTAGTAAGACTTGTTTTGAAATTGTGGTCATTTGAGTAGAAACTGGTTGGAAATTTGCCTTTTTTTATCTATGTAGAGAGAATACATTAAAGTAATATAAAATAGATTTCATGGCCAACATTTAAATTAAGGAGAGCCAACTATTCATAAGCAGTTTGCTCTGCTTTTCTTCTTTAACTCCTCTACTCTAGATGCTAAGCATCCCTTATCTAGACTGCTGTCTATAGTGGTCTCTAAAGTGTCCTCCAGGTCTTCCTCTCACCTTGCTGTCTTCAAATACATCTTCCACACAGCTTTCAAAATGATCTTACTAAATGGAGTCTCTAAGAACATTTTTTTTTTAAAACCTATATTGCCCCAACCTTATTTAGGTATTTTATCTGTACTACTATAGCAATTGTGCTGGCCTCATAGCATTAAACACCTAGTATAGAAATTAATTATATATCTCTGTCCTCCCCTGAAATTGTTGGGGAGGCCTGTATCTTGTTCTTGTGATATCCACAGTGCTTAACACATATGTAATTAGATGCTCGATAAATTTGAATTGACCAAAATGGTCAAAAGAACATAATTTTATACAGGTTTAAAATATGCTTAGTATAAATTCCCTTTTACTTTTGGAAATGTAGACAATAATTAGAATAGTAGAATATTAGAGTTGGCATGAACCTGAGGGATCATCTTATTTCATCTTCCTTGTTTTATAGATAAGGAAGGTCCAAAGAGAAGGGGAGTGGCTTGTACAAGTGAGTAGGAGTGTAGGAAGGAGTACGTAGGTATCTTGACTCCTAAGTGTTCTCTTCCCTCATGCACACATTTCAGAGTGCAAGGGTGCTGGAGCTGACTCAAGTTTTCTAGGGTAGATTTAGTTGAAAAAGCCTACATGCTTTCAGATCTGGCATGGTTTTTAGCACATGGATGTTATTATATTCTGAGTTCTGATTACTTGCTGTGTAGCACCAGAAATTATTTAGAAGACTTCACTACTTTTTTACTGAATGTGACTTACCTGCTGAATCTGAGAAGAAAGTGATCAGGAGCAATTTGAGCTAAGGTCTGAGATGTAATTGGAATAGATTTTAAACTAGTAATTACACACTTTTTTTTTTTTTTGAGGGGAGCATGCTTTGGTCAGCTGGGAAATGGGATTCATTTTCATTTTCTGTTGGATTAATCTTTTGTTTGTCTGTTTGTTTGTTTTTGTGGCCACATAGCTTGTGGGATCTTAGTTCCCCAACCAGGGATTGAACTTGTGCTCCCTGCAATGGAAGCTTGGAGTCCTAACCATTGGACTGCCAGAGAATTCCCTGATTTGTTGTTGTTGTTTTTTTTTAAAGATTCAGTAAACACATACGTATATACAACTGAGAATTTGTCTTTCTTGGCTTGTGCATTGTGTGTTTTAAAAAAGGAGTACCTCTTACAGTATGGTCTTGAAAACAGTGAAATATATTGAGGTTGAATGGGATATGGAGCCAGAAGACTTACACAGTAAACCTTGGGCAAGTCCCAGTAACCTGGGTTCCTCGTGTAAAGTGGTGAGAGTTATAATACCCATCTCACAGGTAATTGTGAAATGGCAGAGAAGGTTACGGAAGTTGAGAAATGTTGTAATTTGTGAAGTGTTAAAGAAAGAGTAACCATTAACACAAAAACAGAAATATAGATCAATGGAACAGGATAGAAAGCCCAGAGATAAACTATGGTCAACTAATCTATGACAAAGGAGCCAAGGATATACAATGGAGAAAAGGCAGCCTCTTCAATAAGTGGTGCTGGAAAAACTGGACAGCTACGTGTAAAAGAATGAAATTAGAACACTCCCTAACATCATACACAAAAATAAACTCTAAATGGATTAAAGACCTAAATGTAAGGCTAGACACTATAAAACTAGAGGAAAACATAGGAAGAACACTCTTCGATGTAAATAACAGCAAAATCTTTTTTGATTCACCCCCTAGAGTAATGGAAATAAAAACAAAAATAAATAAGTGGGACGTAATGAAACTTCAAAGCTTCTTCACAGCAAAGGAAACTATAAGCAAGACGAAAAGACAGCCCTCAGAATGGGAGAAAATATTTGCAAATGAATCAACAAAGGATTAATCTCCAAAATATATAAACAGTTCATGCAGCTCAATATCAAAAAAACAAACAACCCAGTCAAAAACTGGACAGAAGACCTAAATAGGCATTTCTCCAAAGAAGACATACGAATGGCCAAGAGGCACGTGAAAAGCTGCTCAACATCACTAATTATTAGAGAAATGCAAATCAAAACTACAATGAGGTATCACCTCACACTGGTTAGAATGGGCATCATCAGAAAATCTACAAACAGTAAATGCTGGAGAGGGTGTGGAGAAAAGGGAACACACTTGCACTGTTGGTGGGCATGTAAATTGATACAGCCACTATGGAGAATAGTATGGAGGTTCCTTGCGAAACTAAAAAATAGAGTTACCGTATGACCCAGCAATCCCACTGCTGGGCATATACCCAGAGAACACCATAATTCAAAAAGACACATGTACTCCACTGTTCATTGCAGCACTATTTACAATAGCCAAGACATGTAAGCAACCTAAATGTCCATCAAAAGATGAATGGATAAAAAAGATGTGGTACATATATACAATGGAATATTACTCAGCTGTAAAAAGCAATGAAACTGGGACATTTGTAGAGACATGGATGGACCTAGAGACTGTCATACAGAGTGAAGTGAGTCAGAAAGAGGAGAACAAATATATTAACACATATATGCGGACTATAGAAAAATGGTACAAATCAACTGGTTTGTAAGGCAGAAATAGAGACACAGATGTAGAGAACAAACATGGACACCAAGTGGGGAAAGCGGGAGGGCTGGGGGGGAATGAAGTGGGAGACTGGGATACCAAAGTGTACACTCTAAATATATGCAATTTATTGTCTGTTAACTGTATCTCAATAAAAGTTCTTAGAAAGAAAGAAAGAGAGAGAAAGAAAGAAAGAAAGAGTAGCCATTAAATTATTTGATGACTCAGCCCCAACTCTAACTTATATCTTCATCTCCTTTCATTGGAGTGATTAAAGTTTGATTCATTTGCTTTCCTGTACTTGTCCCTAGGTAGAATTGGGAGAAAATGGGTAAATATGTACCTTGAACCCTGATTACATACAGAGAATTTGAATGAAAGATGGGGATACTTATAGAATCATTGGTTTTCAGCTATTTTCCTATGTGACTATTAATCTTTGTAAAAGCTCTACTTAGATTTTAAAACCAAACCCATCCCTCCCTCTTTCTTTCCTCCCTCCCTTCAACACTTCTTCAGGATATATGTAGTATGCGTTTCTAGCAGCTCTATCGGCTTATGGATTCTCATTACTGAATTTTCCATAGCCCACCATTCTGAAAGGTAATTTTTCATTAAAGGAAGTTGTCATTTATTGTGATATAAATTTGATTGTTTTCTTCATTGCTCTTTTAAGGAAGCTCTTGGTTCTTGGGAAAGCACGAGTAATTCTTGGCTTTGCTTTTATAGGCTCAGATCACCATGAAAGTAATCCAAGGCTTGTACAGTGGAGTCACTACTGTGGAGCTAGATACTTTGGCTGCTGAAACAGCTGCAACCTTGACTACGAAGCACCCTGACTATGCCATCCTGGCAGCAAGGATTGCCGTCTCTAACTTGCACAAAGAAACAAAGAAAGTATTCAGTGGTAAGTCTAGAGAAAAAAAGTTAGAAAGAATTTAGTATTCTCAGAAAATTTATAAGGGTACTAGAATGAAACCTTGAGTATCAAAAAGAGAAGTTCCATCTTGTTTAAAAAAGCAAAGTGCAAATTAGTGGCAGAGGGAGACTAGAACTTCCCATTTCTCCATGCTGCTGACCTGCTGCATGGAAGGGTCAATGGATACTTTTCTTTATCTTTTTGTTTTCTCTCTCTTTTCTTTTCTTTCTTTCTTTTTTTGGAGCCTATCTTTAGATGCTTGGTGGTAGTGTGGTTGGAAAAAAGAGTAATACTTATTGATAATTTCTGGGTTAAACAAAATGTAACAGTCTTTTGTCACCATTAGTCATCACATCCATTTTACAACTCGGAATGTGGGCAAAGGAAGGTTAAATAATTCATTGGGTATATAAAAAGTGGTGTAAAAGAAGTCAGTTGGTACACTGAGAATAGAAATCTTTTGACTTTCAATTCCAGATCTCTTATGTGGGGCCTTAAACATTATATCTCCCTCTTCTGTAGATTTATTGTAAAGATATCAGTTCTACCAAAATTGATCTATGGATTCAAGTCAAATTCAATCAGAGTGCCAGCTTTGCGTGTGTCTGTACTATATGTATAAATGCAGAGGACTAAATACTGCTATGATGTCTGGAATTATTTGTCTGAATTTAAAATTACTAAATGTGCATTTATAGAAGTAAAATGCTTGGGTTGATAGATTTTGAATTTTAAGTTGAGTTACTGTTTTGTTAGGATAAAAAAAACCTTAAGCTTATAATTTCTGTTTTTCTTTATTTTCAACCAGTAATTCTCTGGGGTTATATGTCAGAATCATCTGGCAGTCTTTTTCAAAGTGCAAGAGCCTATGCTCCCTCTAAATCTGGAAGATTGTTTCCTTAAGGGTTCCTTTATTTAACTTATAAATATATTTTTCCATATATATTTATTTAACATGTGTGTATTCATTGAGCACTTTCTGTGCTAGATACTAAGGTGGGTTGGGGATGAAAAACAGTTGAGAACCACTGTTTTAAACTGTTACCTAAAGATTGAATTAACTGTTAAGTGATTTTGATATTTTAATTTTCTGTTGTTTTGTTTTTAGATGTAATGGAAGACCTCTTCACCTACATAAACCCACACAACGGCAGACACTCTCCCATGGTGGCCAAGTCAACATTGGATATTGTTTTGGCCAATAAAGATGTATGTATAATGCTTTTCTGGTGAAAAATTTTTTATGGATTTTTTTTTAAGGCAATAAGCATGTTTTTAAAAATTTAAACACTACAAGAGATAGAGGTAAAAAGTAGTTCTCTCTCCTTCTCTGAATCCTAGTTTTCCTGTCTAGAAACAACATTTTGTCATTTTAAAATGTATTTTTCCAGAGCCGTTCTATAATACCTGTGTATGTACATTTATTTTTCTTTTTAGTGGCAGTGTACTATGCATACTATTCCTTCTGATACTTTTTCACTTACAAGTATATCTTAGAGATAGTTCTTTATGAATTTACCTGCATAACACTCCATTCTATAGCTGTATCGTCATTATACATACATGTAAGAATTGCTCTAGTGATAAATATTTGCTTTCCATTTTTTCACTGCAGTGGATATCCTTGTATGGTAGTGCTTTGCTTGTAGATGAGTGTATCAGTAAGGTAAATCCCTTAAGTGGAATTGCTGAGCCAAAGAATATGCGCATTTAAAATTTTAGTAGATGTTGCCAAACTGACTTCCAAAAAAGTTGCTGGAGTAAAATTTTGAAAGATCGTCGTCTTGCTCAGCAACTTAAAAATTATCCATTTATGTTTCAACCCCTTTCTTAATTACATCCCAGAGGACAGAAGGGAAAAGATGGGAAGGTCCAGCCAGCTGTTTTGCACACAGGACTTATTTACCATGGATATCTGCACAGATTAGTAACCAATATTTTTTTAATTGGAGTATAATTGCTTTACAATGTTGTGTTAGTTTCTGGTGTACAATAAAGTGAATCAGCTATATGTATACATGTGTCCCCTCCCTCTTGGACCTCCCCCACCCCAATCCCACCCACCTAGGTCATCACATAGCACTGAGCTGAGCTTCCTGTGCTTTATAGCAGGTTCCCACTAGCTATCTGTCTTACACATGGTAGTGTATATATGTCAATCCTAAGTTCCCAGTTCATCCCATCCTCCCCTTTCCCCACTGTGTCCACGTCTGTTCTCTATGTCTGCATCTCTATTCCTGCCCTGGAAATAGGCTCATCCGTACCATTTTTCTAGATTCCACATATATGCGTTAATATATGATATTTGTTTTTCTCTTTCTGACTTACTTTAGTCTGTATGACAGACTCTAAGTCCATCCATAACTCAGCAAATGACCCAGTTTCATTCCTTTTTATGGCTGAGCAATATTCCATTGTATATATGTACCACACCCTCTTTATCCATTCATCTGTCATTGCACGTTTAGGTTGCTTCCATGTCCTGGCTTCTAACTGTATGTAATAGAATGATTAGTTGCCTGTCTCTAAATATGTATCTGGTGTTAAAGAGACTGAGAGAAAGCTGAGTTGTGTGTTGTTCATATGTATGATCTTGAAGACAGGTGAAAAACAAAAATAATGATAACAAAAACCTGTACCCAAAAAATAACTATTGATAATCAAGTATTTCAGTTCTGCATTATTCATGCAAGACCACTACCTGCCTTTGGCAACAAAGGTGCCCTTTAAAATTTAAGAGAAAGGGAAGGGTTTCATACATATTTTTCAAGTCCTTGGACGTGGATCCTTATATGGAAACAGTGATAGTATTTTGAAAGACTGGCTCCATGTTTCTCTATCCAAAATGATTATTTGTACCTAATTGCTTTTGTTTTCTTTAAATGGCTTTATAGCCTGCAAAAACTCTGTAACAATGGCCAGTTCTGCTTTAAAATATTACTGTCACAGCAATAGTTTGTTTAAAACCTGTTAAAGGACCTGGATTTGATGAACCTTAGAATTAATGTAATTGTTTATCTTATATATTGTTATGTGCAGTTTAAAATGGAAAATAAAAATATGTATTAGTAATTATAATAGAGAAAGTTTGGAAAGTCACATTTATATTTTTACTTATTTGCAACTTAGAGTTACATGTTTTTGTCTAGTCTGTTAATGTACAGGTTTTTAAACCTAATTAGGATACTCAATTTACATAATTTTTTTTTCTTAACATTAGGTATGGATTTCTATTCTACAACAATAATACTTAGTGTTATCTCTTTTATATCCTATGTCAATTTTAGTTCTGGAGTCAGGGCTGAAAGATATCAGATTTTGTGAAAATAAGTCTAATTATCTTAATTATGTTTTTTTTCTCTCTTTTCTTACCTTCACCAGCGCCTGAATTCTGCCATTATCTATGACCGAGATTTTTCTTATAATTACTTTGGCTTTAAGGTAAATAATGGGTTTCTTTTTTAAAGAGTTTTTATCATTATTATTTTTTTTATGACTATTTATTTATGGGCTGCATTGGGTCTTTGTTGCTGCATTGGGTCTTTGTGGCTGCACTGAGTGGAGGCTACTTTTCATTGCGGTGCACAGGCTTCTCATTGCAGTGGCTTCTCTTTGTGGAGCACAGGCTCTAGGCACATGAGCTTCAGTAGCTGTGGCACGTGAGCTCAGTAGTTGTGGCTCGTGGGCTGTAGAGCACAGGCTCAGTAGTGCATGGGCTTAGTTGCTCAGCGGCATGTGGGATCTTCCCGGACCAGGACTCGAACCCATGTCCCCTGCACTGGCAGGCAGATTCTAAACCACTGCACCACCAGGGCAGCCCCAATAATGGATTTCAAATAAGTGGGAATTCCTCCTTGAATCAGGAAATTCAAATTTTTGTTTATGTTTTAGTGATACAATTATAGAGGTAGTAATTTGTTGGGAGTTGGGATGGACCTGTGGGATTAGTGGGGATTAGGGTGATGGTGGTTGTTTGACTTAAGGAAAGATAGCTTATTCATTTGCAGTTTTCAAATTTTCCAAATACTACTTCTAGATACCTGTGGAGTTATGCAGGTAATTTGCCAGAATGATTCCATATTATTCTACTGTTTATGCAACAACTGTTGAATTCCTACTATGTGCCAAATGCTTTTCTAGATACTTTTGTGTTGATAAACAGTGTTATGTAGTGATTGAGAACGTGAGTGTTAATGTCAGACCACCTGGGTTCAAATCTCTGCTCCATTTCTTATTAGCAAGATACTTAATCTCTCTGTCCTCAGTTTCGTCATCTTTAGAATGGGGGTAATAATAAAATTCAACAACAAATTCTCTTGAGGATTAAGTAAGTGTGTGTGTTGTTTTGATCAGTGCCTAGCCTGTTATAAATACTTGATAAATGTTAACCATTATGATATGGTGATGAGTAAGTACCACAACTTCTGCTGTTAACATTATATGTATTACTATAGAGCTGGCTTTTTCCAGAAATTTTCAGGCAGTCTTTTCCAAAACAAATAGCTAATTGATAATGTTCCAAGCTAAAGCTAGTAAAACAAAATATACTATTCTTGCCATTTACGATTATATTAAAACCTTAGAAGATTTAAATAGATTGCCTTATTGTGAATGATATATCTACTGTGTCTTTAAAAACTATGCTCTGGAAGATTTTTGGTTGTTTTGCTTTTTCTAGACGCTGGAGCGATCCTATTTGTTGAAGATCAATGGAAAAGGTGAGACATGAACATGTTTATGTGTTATATTTTCTATTCATTATATTGAAAATAGAACTTTGCCCTATTAGCCTTAACATTTCTATTTAAACTCTAAATAATATTTTAAACTTTAGGTTTAGTTTATGAATAATGTTGCTGCTTATTGGTATAAAATTTTTAAAATTGTCTTTGGTGTTGCTTTTTTTGACTCAAGTACATATCTCAGCCTAGTTTTTCTGACATGTCCTATCATGTGAAAATTCCTCTTTTGTTTTTAGTGGCTGAAAGACCACAACATATGTTGATGAGGGTATCTGTGGGGATTCACAAGGAAGATATCGATGCTGCTATTGAAACATACAACCTTCTTTCTGAGAAGTGGTTTACCCATGCCTCTCCCACTCTTTTCAATGCTGGCACCAACCGTCCACAACTTTCCAGGTACGTGTCATCTGTAGTCGCTTTTGATATTCTGAAATGCTTTTGACTAGGGAAATAAACTTTGAGCTGAAGAAACTAGGCAGTTCATCACATAAAAATTAATTTGATATATATTTAATCACTCTTGCTCTTATTAAATGAGATTTACTTTCTGGAAATCTCTCTTATGCAGTGTGGTAAATGAATTGAAGAGAGACAAATGCTGATAATGAAATTTTAAACTTGATAATGGTGATGGTTGTACAACTCTGTGAATGTACTAAAAACCATTAACTGTACACTTTAAGTGGGGAATTGTATGGTATGTGAATTATATCTCAATAAAGTTTTTTTTTAATTTTATTTATTTATTTTACTTTTGGCTGCTTTGGGTCTTCGTTGCTGTGCGTGGGCTTTTTCTAGTTGCAGAGAGTGGGGGCTACTCTTCGTTGCTTTGCGCAGGTTTCTCATTGCAGTGGCTTCTGTTGTTGTGGAGCATGGGCTCTGGGTGCACAGGCTTCAGTAGTTGTGGCACATGGGCTCAGTAGTTGTGACTCGTGGGCTCTAGAGCACAGGCTAGGTAGTTGTGGCACATGGGCTTAGTTGCTCCGTGGCATGTGGGATCCTCCTGGACCAGGGCTTGAACCCGTGTCCCCTGCATTGGCAGGTGGATTCCCAACCATTGCGCCACCAGGGAAGCCCCTCAGTAAATTTTTTTTAAAAAATAAATTCTGACAGTAATTAGAGGACTCTAATCGTAGTCTGTATGAGAGATTATGGTATTTTGGATTAGGGAAGTGAAAGTGGAGATTGAGAGAAGTAGACAGGTTGAAGAGATTCAGGAGGTAAAATTGATAGAATTTGATGATTTGGATATGAGTCAAGAGTGGGTCCTGAGTTTATGGGTAGAATAACAGGATTTATTGTGTCATTTTCTGAGAAAGGAAACACTGGAACAGTGTCCAGTAAAAAGACTAATATACCCTAAACAAGTTGGTTTATCCCAGGAACTCAAGGATATGCTAACATCCAAAAGTGTATTAATGTAATTCATTGCACTAACATTTTATATCATTTAATACTTTCATAATAAAAAGTTAGCAAAATAGATATAGAAAATAACTTCCTTCATTTGGTAGAAAGATATCCACTAAAAACTTAGATTGGGACTTCCCTGGCTTTGCAGTGGTTAAGAAGCCACCTGCCAATGCAGGGGACACAGGTTTGAGCCCTGGTCTGGGAAGATCCCAAATGCTGTGGAGCAACTAAGCCCATGTGCCACAACTACTGAGCCCACATGCCACAACTACTGTAGCCTGTGGGCCTAGAGCCCATGCTCCGCAACAAGAGAAGCCTCATCACTGAGAAGCCTGCACACCGCAACAAAGAGTAGCCTCCGCTCGCCACAACCAGAGAAAGCATGCATGCAGCAATGAAGACCCAATGCAGCCAATAAATAAATAAATAAATAAATAAATAAATAAATAAATTTATTTTAAAAAAAAAGCCAACCTAGATTTGTTGGACCTCTGTTTTCAGCATTGTAGTGGAGGCCTGAGCCAACATTGTAAGATAAGAAAAAAAAAAGTTTGGAAATGAGGGAATGAAACTGTAATGATTCCTCAAGAGTATCTACAGATAAATTATTATAATTAAAAATATTTCAGCAGAATATCTGGATGTAAATTCAACATAAATGAATCAGTTGGGTTTCTGTACTTTAGCTGTTAGAAGATTTAAATTTTAAAACGTATCAAAATACTGGAAGGTATCCAAGAATAAATCTAATGAAAGGTATGTAAGGCTTTTAAGGAAAAAATTCCAAAATATAATTGAAGGATGTTAAAAAAAACAAATAAATGGAGAGTGATCTTATATTCATAAATGGATTTAATATTGTAGTGATGTCAGTTTTTCTCAACTTAATCTATAGATTCAGTGTAATTCCAGTCAGAATTTCAACATGCTAATTCTAAAATTTATATGGAAGAGCAAAAAGCAAAAAATAATCTAGTGCTGCTCAGAGGTATCAGGTCCTGGGTCTTCCCTGGTGGTGCAGTGGTTAAGAATCGGCCTGCCAATGCAGGGGACGTGGGTTCGAGCCCTGGTCTGGGAAGATCCCACATGCTGCAATGAGAAGCCCATACAAAGAGTAGCCCCCCCTTCATTGCGACTAGAGAAAGCATGCTCAGGAATGAAGATACAACACAGCTCCCCCCCCTCCTCCCCAAAAGATATCAGGTCATAATCCCTGGAACCTGTCAATGTTACTTTACAAGCAAAAACAGTCTTTGCAGGTATGACTAGGAAAGATCTTGACATAGGGAGGTTATCCTGAATTATTCAGGTGGGCCCTGAATCCAATAAAAAATATCCTTATAAGAGAGAGAGGCTGTGGGAGATATGATGCATACAGAAGAAAAGAAGGCAATGTGTAGACAGAGGCAGAAATTGGAGTGATGTGGCTACAAGCAAAGGAGCCACCAGAAGCTGGAAGAGGCAAGGAATATATTCTCCCCTAGAGCCTCTGGAGGAATGTTTTTGATTTTGGCCCAGTGAAACTGATGTTGAACTTCTGGCCTCCTGAACTGAGAGAATAAATTTCTATTTTAAGCCACCAAATTAGTGGTGTTTGTTAGGATAGCCACAGGAAGCTAATATAAATAGCAAGATAGTTTTGAAGAAAAAGTCCTACCAGATTTCAAGACTACTATAAATCTATGGTTTGTCTATCTCAGAGTAAATACCATACTTTGTGATATTTACTCTGGGATAGTGTAGTATTTGTTCTGGCCACTGGAACATAACAGCTTAGAAAGACATTCAGGCTTATATGGGAACTTGATGAGTAACAGGTGTCATTGCATTTCATTGGGAAAACAGTGCTAGGGAAAGTGGTTATTCTGTGAGGAGAAGTAGAATTAGATTTCCCATCTTCATGCCATATATAGAAATAAAGTCAAGAGAAAAATCTAACTGTGAAAGTAAAATCTTTTAGAAGAACATATAGGGAAAATAAATATTTTCCTCCCCAACTTTTTAATATGAATTTCAAACAATCAGAAAATTTAAAGGACAGTGAATGCCACCCATACACCCACTTCTGCTTAGAGGAAAAAAATTACTAACATTTTACCATATATATGTATTTTTTAGTTTTTTTTTTTTTTTTTTTTTTTATTTATTTTTTGGGGGGGTACACCAGGTTCAATCATCCGTTTTTATACACATATCCCCATCTTCCCTCCCTTTCTTGACGCCCCCCCCCAAGCCCCCCCCCCCCCCCCGCCCGAGTCCTCAAAGGCATCTTCCATCCTCGAGTTGGACTCCCTTTGTTATACAACAAGTTCCCACTGACTATTTTACAGTTGGTAGTATATATATGTCTGTGTTACTCTCTCGCTTCGTCTCAGTTTCCCCTTCACCCCCTGCCCCCTCCCATACCTCGAGTTCTCCAGTCCATTCTCTGTATCTGCATCCTTGTTCTGGTCACTGAGTCCAACAGTACCATTTTCAGATTCCGTATATGTGAGTTAGCATACAATATTTGTCCTTCTCTTTCTGACTTACTTCACTCTGTATGACAGACTGTAGTTCTATCCACCTCATTACATATAGCTCCATCTCATCCCTTTTTATAGCTGAGTAATATTCCATTGTATATATATGCCACATCTTCTTTATCCATTCATTTGTTGATGGGCATTTAGGTTGCTTCCATGTCCTGGCTATTGTAAAGAGTGCTGCAATAAACATTATGGTACAAGTTTCTTTGGGGATTATGGTTTTCTTTGGGTATATGCCCAGGAGTGGGATTACTGGATCATATGGTAGTTCTATTTGTAGTTTTTTAAGGAACCTCCAAATTGTTTTCCATAGTGGCTGTACCAATTTACAGTCCCACCAACAGTGCAGGAGAGTTCCTTTTTCTCCACACCCTCTCCAACATTTGTTGTTTCCAGACTTTGTGATGATGGCCATTCTGACTGGTGTGAGGTGATACCTCATTGTGGCTTTGACTTGCATTTCTCTGATGATTAGTGATGTTGAGCATCTTTTCATGTGTTTGTTGGCCATCTGTATGTCTTCTTTGGAGAAATGTCTATTTAGGTCTTCTGCCCATTTGTGGATTGGGTTATTTGCTTTTTTGGTATTAAGCTTCATGAGCTGCTTGTATATTTTGGAGGTTAATCCTTTGTCCGTTGTTTCATAGGCAATTATTTTTTCCCACTCTGAGGGTTGCCTTTTAGTCTTGTTTATGGTTTCTTTTGCTGTGCAAAAGCTTTTAAGTTTCATGAGGTCCCATTCATTTATTCTTGATTTTATTTCCATGATTCTAGGAGGTGGGTCAAAAAGGATGGTGCTTTGATGGATGTCATATAGTGTTCTGCCTATGTTTTCCTCTAGGAGTTTGATAGTGTCTGGCCTTACATGTAGGTCTTTAATCCATTTTGAGTTTGCTTTTGTGTATGGTGTTAGGAAGTGTTCTAATTTCATTCTTTTCCATGTTGCTGCCCAGTTCTCCCAGCACCACTTATGGAAGAGGCTGTCTTTTTTCCATTGTATATTCTTGCCTCCTTTGTCAAAGATAAGGTGCCCATATGTGTTTGGGCTTACTTCTGAGTTCTCTATTCTATTCCATTGATCTTCCTTTCTATTTTTGTGCCAGTACCATACTGTCTTGATCACTATGGCCTTGTAGTATAGTTTGAAGTCAGGAAGCCTGATTCCACCAACTCCATTTTTCCTTCTCAAGATTGCTTTGGCTATTCGGGGTCTTTTGCGTTTCCATACAAATCGTAAGATTTCTTGCTCTAGTTCTGTGAAAAATGCCATTGGTAATCTGATCGGGATTGCATTGAATCTGTAAATTGCTTTGGGTAGTACAGACATTTTCACGATGTTGATTCTTCCAATCCAGGAACATGGTATGTCCCTCCATCTGTTTGTGTCGTCTTTGATTTCTTTCATCAATGTCTTAAAGTTTTCTGCATACAGATCTTTTGCCTCCTTAGGCAGGTTTATTCCTAGGTATTTTATTCTTTTTGTTGCAATGGTGAATGGGAGAGTTTCCTTAATTTCTCTTTCTGCTCTTCCGTTGTTAGTGTATAGGAATGCAAGAGATTTCTGTGCATTAATTTTGTATCCTGCTACTTTACTAAACTCATCAATTAGTGCTAGCAGTTTTCTGGTAGAGTCTTTAGGGTTTTCTATGTATAATATCATGTCATCTGCAAAGAGTGACAATTTTACTTCTTCTTTTCCAATTTGGATTCCTTTTATATCTTTTTCTTCTCTGATTGCTGTGGCTAAAACTTCCAAAACTATGTTGAATAATAGTGGTGAGAGTGGACACCCTTGTCTTGTTCCTGTTTTTAGGGGGAATTCTTCCAGTTTTTCTCCATTGAGAACAATGTTGGCTTTTGGTTTTGCATATATGGCTTTTATTATGTTGAGGTAATTTCCTTCTATGCCCATTTTCTGGAGAGCTTTTATCATAAATGGATGTTGCACTTTGTCAAAAGCTTTTTCTGCATCTATTGAAATGATCATATGGTTTTTATCCTTCAATTTGTTGATATGATGTATCACATTGATTGATTTGCGTATATTGAAGAATCCTTGCATCCCAGGGATAAACCCCACTTGATCATGGTGTGTGATTTTTTTAATGTGCTGTTGCAGTCTGTTAGCTAGTATTTTGTTGAGGATTTTTGCATCTATATTCATCAGTGATATTGGTCTGTAGTTTTCTTTTTTTGTGACATCTTTGCCTGGTTTTGGTATCAGGGTGATGGTAGCCTCATAGAATGAGTTTGGGAGTGCTCCGCCTTCTGCAATATTTTGGAAGAGTTTGAGAAGGATAGGTGTTAACTCTTCTCGAAATGTTTGATAGAATTCGCCTGTGAACCCAGCTGGTCCTGGGCTTTTGTGTGTTGGGAGATTTTTAATCACTGCCTCAATTTCCGTACTTGTGATTGGTCTGTTCATGGTTTCTATTTCTTCCTGGTTCAGTCTTGGAAGATTGTATTTTTCTAAGAATGCATCCATTTCTTCCAGGTTATCCAATTGATTGGCATATAGTTGCTTGTAGTAGTCTCTCATGATCTTTTGTATTTCTGAGGTGTCCGTTGTTACTTCTCCTTTTTCATTTCTAATTCTGTTGATTTGCATCTTCTCCCTTTTTTTCTTGATGAGTCTGGCTAATGGTTTATCAATTTTGTTAATCTTCTCAAAGAACCAGCTTTTAGTTTCATTTATTTTTGCTATGGTTTCTTTCCTTTCTTTTTCATTTATTTCTGCTCTGATCTTTATGATTTCTTTCCTTCTGCTCACTTTGGGATTTCTTTGTTCTTCTTTCTCTAGTTGTTTGAGGTGTAAGGTTAGGTTGTTTACTCGATCCTTTTCTTGTTTCTTAAGGTAGGACTGTATTGCTATAAACTTCCCCCTTAGAACTGCTTTTGCTGCATCCCATAGGTTTTGGGTTGTTGTGTTTTCGTTGTCATTTGTTTCTAGATATTTTTTGATTTCCTCTTTGATTTCTTTAGTGATTCCTTGGTTGTTTAAGAGTGAATTGTTTAGCCTCCATGTGTTTGTCTTTTTTGCAGTTTTTTTCCTGTAATTGATATCTAGTCTCATGGCGTTGTGGTCTGAGAAGATGCTTGATATGATTTCAATTTTCTTGAATTTGCTGAGGTTTGATTTGTGACCCAAGATGTGATCTATCCTGGAAAATGTTCCGTGTGCACTTGAGAAGAACGTGTATTCTGTCGTTTTTGGATGGAATGTCCTATAAATATCAATTAAGTCGAGATGGTCTAATGTGTCATTTAAAGCTTGTGTGTCTTTATTTATTTTCTGTTTGGATGATCTGTCCATTGATGTAAGTGGGGTGTTCAAGTCTCCCACTATTATTGTGTTCCTGTCGATGTCCCCTTTTATAGCTGTTAGCATTTGCCTTATGTATTGAGGTGCTCCTATATTGGGGGCATAGATATTTACCATTGTGATATGTTTTTCTTGGATGGATCCTTTGATCATTATGTAGTGCCCTTCCTTGTCTCTTTTAATAGTCTTTACTTTCAAGTCTAATTTGTCTGATATGAGTATTGCTACTCCAGCTTTCTTTTGACTTCCATTTGCATGGAATATCTTTTTCCATCCCTTCACTTTCAGTCTATATGTATCCCTTGGTCTGAAGTGGGTTTCTTGTAGGCAGCATATAGAAGGGTCTTGTTTTTGGATCCATTCAGCCAGTCTGTGTCTTTTGGTTGGAGCATTTAATCCATTTACATTTAAGGTGATTATTGACATGTGTGTTCCAATTACCATTTTCTGAATTGTTTTGGGTTTGTATTTGTAGGTGTTTTCCTTTTCTTGTGTTTCCTACTTAGAGAAGTTCCTTTAGCACTTGTTGTAAGGCTGGTTTGGTGGTGCTGAATTCTCTTAACTTTTGCTTGTCTGGAAAGCTTTTGATTTCTCCCTCAAATCTGAATGAGATTCTTGCTGGGTAGAGTATTCTTGGCTGTAGGTTTCTCTCTTTCAGGACTTTCAGGATATCCTGCCATTCCCTTCTGGCCTGCAGAGTTTCTGTAGAAAGGTCAGCTGTTATCCTGATGGGTTTTCCCTTATATGTTGTTTGTTGCTTTTCTCTTGCTGCTTTTAATATTTTTTCTTTGTGTTTAGTTGTCGTTAGTTTGATTAATATGTGTCTTGGTGTATTTCTCCTTGGGTTTATTCTGTATGGGACTCTCTGTGCTTCTTGGACTTGGTGAATTATTTCCTTTCCCATGTTGGGGAAGTTTTCCACTATAACCTCTTCAAATATTTTCTCAGACCCTTTCTTGTTTTCTTCTTCTTCTGGGATGCCTATAATTCGAATGTTGGTACGCTTAATGTTGTCAGTGAGGTCTCTGAGACTGTCTTCTAATCTTTTTATTATTTTTTCTTTTTCCTGCTCTGTGGCAGTTATTTCCCCCATTCTATCTTCCAACTCACTTATTCGTTCTTCTGCCTCAGTCATTCTGCTGGTTATAGCATCTAGAGTATTTTTAATTTCAGTTATTTTGTTATCCATTGCTGTTTGTTTTTCTGAGTTCTTATGAACTGTTTCTTGTACTTTCTCTATTTTGTTATCGAGATTTTGTATCATTTTTACTATCATTACTCTAAATTCCTTTTCAGGCATTTTTCCTATTTCCTCCTCATTTATTTGGTCTTGTGGGTTTTTTTCTTGCTCCTTTGCCTGCATGGTGTTTCTTTGTTTCCTCATGGTTGTCCAAACTTTTGGGGTTGCTTGTCCTTGGGTTTCTTTGCGTTATTCTGTGACCAGCAGAGGTTCCTTTATTGTTCGTCTGTAAGCGTCGGTGTGTGGGGAGGGAGAGGGTAAAACAGTGGCTCCTTCTCCTGGGAGGGAGTGAGCAGTGGGGCACTGATGTCTCAGTCAGGCTTGGAGGTGCCTGTTGCAGAGGGCGCCGGTGGCTCAGGCGTAAACAGAAAGTCTTAGAGTTGGGCCTCTCTCGGGGGTTTTTTTCTTTTCTTTTTTTTTTTTTTTTTTTCCTCTCGGCAGCCTCCCTGCTGCTGGCGTTGCAAGGGGTTTTAATCTAGCCCCACCCGAGTGCCTGAGGGTACTTGTTATCCCTGAGCGCCTTAGGTGGCCCGCAGGGCGTCTCTCCACTGCCTGTTGCAGAGGCGCGGAAAGAGAGAGAGAGAGGCTATGCGTGTGGCTCCTCCCAGCCGCGAGTGAGCCTGCAGCCTCCAGCCGCGATCATGGCCGGGCAGCTCTCAGGAACGGGCACTCCTCTCCGCGGGCCTCCTCCCTCCTGTCCTCTTGGTCCGTCACCCTACCGGCAACAATGTTTCCCACACTGAACCAGCTCTCCTGCTCCCACACGCCCGCTCCTGGACCCTCCGTTCAGCCGCGGATCGATGTCTCGGTCCGGGAACGCTGAGCTGCGCTGCGGACCCTCCGAATGTTTCTCACTCCCTCCCGTCTGCCACAGCTCCGCCGCTTCACCCTCTTTGAGCCCTCGTAGATGCCTCCCTACCGGCTATGTCGGGCTCCCCGCAGTCCCATCCGGTGTCCGAGGCCGTCTGCTGGTGTTCAGCTGGTTCTCTGTGAGAATTACTGCGTCCTTCCGTGCATTCCCAATGCATCTCTATTTTTTAGTTTTATCTTTAAAATTTAAAAAAGATTTTTTTTGGCTGAGTCACTTGAAAGTGAGTTGTAGACATGATGGCTATCAACCTACATCTTGGTAGAATATATATATGACCTCAGAGTAGTGAAAGATTTCTTAAAATAGATACAGTAAGCAAACAATATAAAGGAAAAATTGACTACACTAAACTTTAAAACTTCTGTGAACCAAATACAGTGAAAAAAAGTTTCAGACTGGGAGAAGATATTTGCAGTGTATGTTAACTGTTGAAGGGTTATAAGGAAAAGACTCAAAACCAGATAGAAACATGGGCTAATTCACAGAAGAAACTGATTGGCTAATAAACATGTGAGATGATGATAAACTTTGCTGGTAATTAAGAAAATGAAAGTTAGCATCATAATGAGATATTTCATACCCAACAGATTGATACAAATTAAAAAGCTGATAATATGAAGTATTGGTAAGAATGTGGAACACAGGGAACTCTTCATGCATTGCTAGATGGAGTATACTTAGCCATTCACTTTCTTTAGTAAAATGAAACACGTGCATATCTTTTGACCCAAAAATTCCTCTCCTAGGTTTATAGGAGATCCTTAGACATAAGCATGAGAAGGTATGTTTAAGAACTTTCACAGCAGCATTGTTTAGAATATCAAACAGATTGGAGGTAATCCAAATGTCCACCAGCAGGCAAATGGACAAATATATTGGTATACTCATAAAGGAAATATCTTACAGCAGTGGAAATAAACTAGTCCTATATATGTCAGTAGGAATGAATCTCTAACACAATATTGAGTTAAATAAAAGTGGATTGCAGAAAGGTAAATATGGAACCAGAAATTTTAAAAATGTGGAACATATGTAAATGCTAAAAGAACGTAGAAAGGCATAGAAATGGCATATGATTGTAATTAGGTTATATTTGTAGTATCTTATTTCTTGAGGTAGGTGGTAAGTACAAAGTATATGTTATATTATTCTCTATACCTTTCTGAATGTCTGAATATTTAATAGAAAAAGTCAATAGAATCCATTTGATTGGGATCATTGTAAGTTACTGAAGGGATCATTTTAAGACTAAGGTTCCTGGGGTAGGAGGACAAGATCCAAAGCATAGGTAGAAGGTTTGTCTTCAGAAAGACTGTAAGGGAACTAGATTTTGATGGACATATCAAATTTGGTTCACTATTGGATAGGTGGGTTTTTTTTCATAAATGTTTAATTTTTCTTGGCTTACTAATAGGTTGAAAAGATGTTATGTACGCTTAGGAATTTACATGAGAAAATGTTATAATGGTACATTTCCGATCTGGTGAACATGTAAGCTAATATTTTTAGACTTCTAAGACTTCCTTCTAGGCTTAGCATCTAGGGCAGGTAGCAAGGTGATTTTAAAACAATATATGTTGATATATCTTATTATGTCATATCCAGTAAAAGGTTTTTTTTCCTTCTAAAAACAGCTAGGAATTTTGTAAGCTTCAAATTGTTTATTTGCCTAACTTACTGTCTTTGAATTATATAGTCATTTTTTGACTCTGCTTTGCTTCAGTTTCTTGCTGAGTTACGACTTTTTTCCCCCTGTAGCTGTTTCCTCCTGAGTATGAAAGATGATAGCATTGAAGGCATTTATGACACTCTAAAGCAGTGTGCATTGATATCCAAGTCGGCTGGGGGAATTGGTGTTGCTGTGAGTTGTATTCGAGCTACTGGCAGCTATATTGCTGGGGTAAGCTTCTGTTGTGTGACTAAAAATGTCTGGGCTAGAAGGATTCAAGTCCATAAGCAACCAGGCTTGTGGCTGAGAGGGCATTTGCTGGGGCTTGGGAGACCTCGATCTCTGTTCATTACTAGCTGGCTGTGTGACTTACAGTGAGTAATTTCAGTACTTCTGGCCTCATTTTCATCTGTCTTATTAGAGGTTGATTAGATGGTCTCTAGTGTCCTTTTTAGCTCAGATTTTAGAATTCTGATTTATTTTAGCAATAATAATTATTAATTATAATAAATAAATTCTGATTTATTTTAACAATGTTACTATTCATTGCTCACTGCGTGCTAAATCTGTTATAAAAGTTTTATGTGAATTACGCATTTAACCCTCATACAACCTTATGAGTAGATATCATTACAGACACAGTAAACTTTACTCTTTATGGTAACTTTGTGAGTTTAGCCGCTATTGTCTTCATTTTACAAGTGAGGAAGCTGAAGCTTAGTTAAATTACATTCAGAGATTAGTCACTTAATATATGATAGAGCCAGAATTCAAGCTTTAAACATTGGCACTTAATGAGGTAAATTTCATCTTTTCTAATTCACTGTTCACTGGGAGTCAAGATCATGGTTTTGGGTAGAATCTAAAAAATAATACAAATGGATGTATATGCAAAACAGAAACAGACTCATAGATAAAGAAAACAAACTCGTGGTTACCAAAGGGGAAAGGGAAGGGAGGAGGGACAAATTAGGGCTATGGGTTAACAGATACAAACTACTATGTATTAAAATAGATAAGTAATAAGGATATACTGTATAGCACAGGGAATTATACCAATTATATTGTAATAACCTATAATGGAGTATAATATGCAAAAATACTGAATCACTATGCTGTTCACCTGAAACTAAGTATTGTAAATCAACCATACTTCAAGTTAAAAACAAAACAAAACAAAAAAGGTAATGATTTTGGGTAAGACCTGGATTTAAATCCTATCTCCACTAATTACTAGTAGTGTGGCCTAGTGCAAGTTATTTTACATCTCTGCATTTGTTTCCTCCAGTAAGGTGTAGAAAATATCTACCCTTATAGAATAAAGTTAGAGAGTCCAGAAGAAAAGCATTCCATTATGTGGTGTTCATTACACAGTAGCAAGGTGAGCCATTGCTCACTTATCTTTATAGGCTGTTTAAAAGCTTGCCTTGGGATTAAAAGGATTATTTTAAAAATTTGATGAGGTGTCTTGTAGTCTTAGGGGTTTCTGTATTTTTTTCATCTTCATTCTAGAATCCATTTATTGCTGAGACTCTCCATTTACCTTATTGTCTTGATTTATCCATTGCGTATAATTCTTGTAAATTGCCTTGAATTCTTTTGGGAAAAAGATATTGTAATGGTGTTTTTACTCTGCCCAAAGTATTTCTTTGTATAATCACCTTTCGAAGGTGTGGAGTTTAAATTTAGCTATCCTAATTTTGAATTCTTTTGACTTATAGTTGTTATTTCTCATTGTAAATTAGAGATGCCATGAAATAACTTTGTACATAATTGTAATGTATTCAGCAAAATTTTATTTTATGTTGGGCATTATGTTTTCAAAGCAGAGGTAGAGATGGGAGGCAAGTGAAACTATAGACTGAAAGAGAGTAATTTGTCTGTTTTTGAGCCATTTTGTTCTTTTACTTGCTGAGCCCCCTATTTCTCCTCCAGATGCCTTTATCTTCAGTTTCTCTTTCAGACTAATGGCAATTCCAATGGTCTTGTACCCATGCTGAGAGTATATAACAACACAGCACGGTATGTGGATCAAGGTGGAAACAAGGTATGCTCTGTTATTGAAAGTCCTGGAAATCAGAACTGAAAATCTTTTCTCATATATGCTTAGAATAAAATGGCTCATTGTGTATGTTTCTAACAACTTTGCTTTTTTTCTACTTTTTGATCAATTTAATGAGTATAATTTTTATTTGCTTTAAAGTGTACATACTTGAAGTATACAATTTGATGATTTTGACAGATGTATGTACTTGTATAATTACACCAGTCAAGACATAGAACATTTCCATAACCCCAACATGTTTCCTCGTGCACCTTTGTATTAATCACCCATCACTCCCACCCATACATATTTTATCCCTGACTCCAGGCAGCCAGTGATCGAATCACTTTCTTACATGACAGTTTATTTGCAAGGAATTTCTAAAGTTGTGGTTCATATTGATATCTAACCTTGAAAAGGGGTTGTGATATGTTTTCTAAGTTTTTCTTTAAAAAAATGACAGAAAACAAAACAGAAAGCAATACTCTGCCTATTTTATAGAGGGAAAAGTAAAGTTGAGAGTATTGGGTCATTTATCCAGTGTTATCAGTAGGTTAGTTTGCAACTGTCTAGCCTGTCTCTTATGGATATATAGGCATAGTAATCACATATTAGTTTATGAATTTCTCTCTGATGTACTTTAAAAAAATCTATGGGGACCTCAATAAGACATATCACCTTTTTGACCTTTTGAGCACAACTTATTGTCAAAGTTAAAGTGATCTTCTTTGGGCTTTACATATATGTCACATAGTGTAAAGTGAGCTGGACAACAGCTGGAGTGGAAGCTCCATCTCTAGTTCATTGTGTCACTTTGGATAAATTATTTAGTCTTTCTTGTTCCACATTTTCTTTATGTTAAATATTCTTTTTTACTCCTAGAATTGTAAGCAAAATACTACTACTTTATATTTTTATAGTACTTTTATTTGTATTTCTCATTTAACTCATTAATTGTAGTAAAGATCCAAGGAGATATTATTGAAGTGCTTTGGAAAATATGAAGTTTGTTTCATTCGGATTCTGAAAAGAATGTTGATTTGTTTACCATTAGCGACCTGGGGCATTTGCTATTTACCTGGAGCCTTGGCATTTAGACATCTTTGAGTTCCTTGATTTAAAGAAGAACACAGGAAAGGAGGAGCAGCGTGCCAGGGACCTTTTCTTTGCGCTTTGGATTCCGGATCTCTTCATGAAACGAGTGGAGACTAATCAGGTGAGAGATAGGTACTTGTTAGTAATAACAGCTTGATTCATATAAGTGTTCTCCTCAGTCATCTTTAATCATGCTTAGGAAGAGTCCACCTATGTGTTATGTAACAGAAAGGCATGCTGAGCAAGTTAAGAGATGCCATTTTCACCTTCTTGGATTTTTATTCTCTAAAGTAGATGCTATCTGACCTAAATCCTTGAAAGGTCATGAACAAACAGGAAGAAGTAGATGTTTGGGCCCGAGCTAAAATTATTATTTCTAAAGCAAATTTTTAAGACAGTCTATGGAAGCCACCCTATGCCTTGCAGTGTTCCTAATGGACTATGTGTGATTGGTTATTTGAAGTTTCTTATGGTTGGTACTCTTCTTCCCTTTGCAGGACTGGTCTTTGATGTGTCCAAATGAGTGTCCTGGTCTGGATGAGGTCTGGGGAGAAGAATTTGAGAAGCTATATGAACGGTACGGGAAAAATATGAAAGTAATAATGTTTTAACCATGTGTTTCTTTTATTTACAGGTTCTAAATTTTAGAACTGCATCAGTCATTAGCCAGTTTCTAGAAATCTTCAGAAGCATCTAGAAGAGAATGTGACTAGTAATTTTAGTTTGATCATTTTCTTCCTGAATCTTCACCAAAATTTTGGTTTGTCTTCTTTCTTAAAGCTTTGGGATATGTAAATAGGTGCTTGGATTTTTTTAATTGATCCTGTAAAAAATTAATGCAAAGAGTTATTTAGCAGGGTAATTAATTTGCTTTGTCATAAAGTTCTTTTGATAAAATAAGATATGCTTTGTATTTTACATAGGAATCAAGAGCAACTGGGACACACATGTCAGTAGTTCATTAAATAATAGCACAAGAGTACTGTTTTAGCACTGCAGCACAATTTGACTGCTTCAGGATTTATTCCTTTTTATTATGGAAGGTATTGTTGATTTAGTGGGATTGGCTTTAGCCATAGTAAAATGAATATCATATTCCTAATTTTTTTTTCCTTAGCAAAACTTAGTAAGAAATTTAAGAATTTTTAATGTTTTGTATTTTTGTGTTTCTCTTCATGTTGTCTTCAATTAAGATTCTTCTTAGGGAATATTAAAATAATACTAGCTTTGCCTTTCAGTTATGAGAAAGAGAGTCGAGTCCGCAAAGTTGTAAAAGCTCAGCAGCTTTGGTATGCCATCATTGAGTCTCAGACAGAGACAGGTACCCCGTACATGCTCTACAAAGATTCCTGTAATCGGAAGAGCAACCAGCAGAACCTAGGAACGATCAAATGCAGCAACCTGTGCACAGAAATAGTAGAGTATACCAGCAAAGATGAGGTAGGTAGAAAAACTTCTTCCTCGAGGACGGAGAGAATAATCTTAGGAGTTGGTGAATTGTTTGTGAATCGTTCACATGATTTCCCTTGAGTTGGGTGAAGGGAGTTTTCATAGCTTGCTATAAGCAGAAGGACACTAAAATAGACAGATACTATAAAGGAAGGAGGAGGTGTGATGTGTGCCCTTGAATATCTTTCAGTCTGAGCCATGTAGAAAAGACTGTCAACTCTTTCTTACACACACATTGCTGTAATGATCTTTACTTGAGAAAAATAGTAATATATAGTTATTTAGGTTAGGGTTAGGACAAACACAGTAATGTGTTAGGGTGCTCATTCAGTTTAAAGTATGTAAGCATGAATGGTGAGACAAAATTGTCATCTCAAATCTTTAAGGCGATTCACAGAAGAGGCAAGGCTAGAAATGGGACATAGATTTGTATATTTTAAAAAGTTTATGCAAAAGCTTTCCATTTGGGAAGAACCACTTGTATCACAGATCAGAGACCGGGATAGGTTTTGCAGTGAGTGTAAAGTAAATTTGTCTTGGTGGAGCCAATACATTAAGGTTTGGTGTATGGAGAGATGGCTGTAACTGGGGGACGGGAGATAGTACATAAAAGCTGGCATGTCTCAGATGTAGGAAAGCCCTTGTGGATTTCTGAAAGGAAAATAGCATCCTTTGGATGGGAAGGATAGCTCTTGCTTCTGGTTATAGAATGGCTTAGTGTGAGAAGAGGTTGGAGGTTAGCTTAAGGAGATTGTTGTGTTAGTCAGATAACAGGCTGCTTGGATATTGGATGTAAACCATGAAAACGAGGAGAAAGGAGCAGATCCCAAATTCTAGGACCTAAAGAAAACATGACAAGTGAAAAGTCAGAAAGAGAATGTTGAGTTGAACATACTGTTAAGGGTGCATTTTAATTTAACAAAGCTTATTGAGCACCAGCCATGTGTAAGGCACTATACTAAGTGCTCTCAGATACAAATGAATGTGGCTCAGCCCCTGCCCTCTGGAAACATAATTTAGCTGGAGGAAATTGACATATACTCATGACTATTACACAAGATAAATTATATTGCGGAGAATAAAATGACCCTTTTTAAAACAAAAATCAGATCATATCATTCCTCTCCACAATACTCCATCTTTGACTTTCTAACTCATCCAGAGTTCATTCATTCTTTTTTTAAAAATTGAGATATAATGCACATATCATAAATCTCACTCTTCTAAAATATTCAGTATTTTTTCGTATATTCACAAGCTTGTGCAACCATCACTGATAACCAATTCTAGAATATTTTCATCACCCCAATAAGAAACCCTGTACCCATTAGCAGTCACTCCCTGTTCTCCTCTTCACCCAGCCCCTGGCAATGCTAATCTGTTTTGTGTCTCTGGATTTGTCTATTGTGTGCATTCCATATAAGTGGAATCGTAATATTTGGTCTCTTGTGTCAGCCGTCCGTGCTGTAGCATGTGTCAGTACCTCATTTCTGCCTTATAATGCCCTGTGAGGTCCTACACAACTGCGTATCCCACCTCATCTGCTCTTACTTTCCCCCTTGCTCACTGTGCTCCAGCCCTACTAATTTTATTGCTATTTTTCAAACATATCAAGCATACTCCTGCCTCAGGATTTTTGAATGTTAAAATGCTCTTTTCCCCAGATAGCCATGAGGCTTGCTTTCTAACTTCTTCAGTTCTTCATATGTCACATTGTCAGTGAGGTCTTCCTTAACAACGCTGTTTAAAAATGGCACTCCTTCCATCCTTAGCCCCAAGACTGTTTTCTTTTCCTGTCTTATTTTTCTCCCTAGCATTTATCAGGCTTATGTGATTCAAGCTATGTTTTAAAAATGGCTACTTTGGCAACATGTAGAATTGAGTAGGTGTGAAGGGCATGAGGGAGTCTAGGTGAGAGGAATTGATTTGAGAGCTTGGATTGGGATAGTCATAATCAAAATCGCAAAGGAAGTATATTCATTCAATATTATTAAGCGTTTACTATATGCCAGGTGTGGTGGTGCTAGTCCTAAAAATATAAGGATAAATAAGATATGTTCCCTACCTGAAAAAGCTCACCACCTAGTATAGTGTAGTTAGTAAGAATCACCTGAAGAGCTTTTTTAAAATTCAGAAACTTGAATCCTTTATTAAGGGCTGTCGGAGTCTCAGTGTGGGTGAGGTGGACGTGTAATTTGGAAGAGCTTTCTGCAGTGATAGAAGTGTTCTGTATTAGGTGGCTACTGAGCATTTGACATATGACTAGTGCAATTGAGAAAGTGAATTTTAAATTTCATTTAGTTTTAATCTAGTGGCTACTGTATTGGACACTGCACATCTACTGACAGATACATAGATATAGATATGTATAAAATTAGAGCATAGTGTGACATATGTCTGGTAATAGAGCCATGTGCTGTGGAGCATATGGTTCTTTCCCCATCTCACCTATTTCACTGGTGCATGTTACAGTTCACATATGTGAATAGGTATTGGGATTTAGAAATGAACTGGTGAATGAGGAGGAGGGAGAAGTCAAAGAAAGAAATTTAAAATTTTAATGTCAGTGAGTGTTAGAGGCTTACAGGGTAGTGTCATTGACACAGTGGAAGAAATAAAAATCGTGTGACTCTTGACCCTTTTTCTTCAAATTACAGGTTGCAGTCTGTAACTTGGCTTCGCTGGCCCTGAATATGTATGTCACATCAGAACACACATATGACTTTATGAAGTTGGCCGAAGTCACCAAAGTCATTGTCCGAAACTTGAATAAAATTATTGATATCAACTACTACCCTGTCCCAGAGGTATGAATAGATTTCTCTGCTTATTGGTAATTATTGAAATCCAAGGTGGAAGGAGTTTGTCACAGCCTTCTAGTCATCATGTAAATGGTTATCGTTGGAATGGTGTGAGAAAACTGAGATAGAGTATGTCATTTGGTACACAGTGTTGCTTTTATTGTTCATTAATGTTGTCTCTTCTCTGAATCTTTTGGCATGAAGGCAAACTTATCAAATAAACGCCATCGCCCCATTGGAATTGGGGTACAAGGTCTGGCAGATGCTTTTATTCTGATGAGGTACCCTTTTGAGAGTCCAGAGGCCCAGTTATTGAATAAGCAGATCTTTGAAACCATTTATTATGGAGCCTTGGAAGCCAGCTGTGACCTGGCCAAGGAGTATGGCCCATATGAAACCTATGATGGCTCTCCAGTCAGCAAAGGAGTAAGTATGTGGATGAAAGTTCTTTTTGCCTGTGAGTTCCTATAGTAGGCTGAATGGTAGCCTTCAAAAAGATATGTTCACATCCTAATGTCTGGAACCTATGACTGTTACCTTATTTGGTTTAAAAAGGATCTTTGCAGATGTAGTTATGGGTTTAGAGATGATGAGATTATCCTGGATTATCCAGGTGGGCCCTAAATCCAGTGACCGTTGTCCTTACAAGAGACATAGAGAAGAGGAGGCCACACGACCATGGAGGCAGAGATTGGAGTGATGCAGTCATAATCCAGGTGTACTGATAGCCACTAGAAGCTGGAAGAGGCAAAGAACAGAATCTCCTCTAGAGCCTGTGGAAGGAGTGAGGCCTTCCCAACATATTGAGTTTGGGCTTCTGGCCTCCAGAACTATGAGAGAATAAATTTTTGTTATTTTAAGCCACAAAATTTGTGGTAATTTGTTACATCAGACATAGGAAACTCATATGGTCCTTTTGTCCTGTGGAGTAAAAAGGATACTCTATTTTAATGTCTTTTATTTAAAACTAATCATTGTTAAAATGACTTAAGAAGAATACTAACTGTATTAGTTTTCTTTTCTTTCTTTTTTTCGCTGTGCCATGTGTGGCTTACAGGGTCTTAGTTCCCCAACCAGGGATCGAACCAGGTCCCATAGCAGTGAAAGTGCCGAATCCTAACCACTAGACCACCAGGGAACTCCAAAGTATTAGTTTTCTATTACTAAACTTAGCAGATTAAAACAACATGCATTCATGGACTTCCCTGGTGGCACAGTGGTTAGGAATCTGCCTGCTAGCTCAGGGGACACAGGTTCGATCCCTTGTCCGGGAAGATCCCACATGCCACAGTGCAACTAAACCTGTGCACCACAACTACTGAACCCATGTGCCACAACTACTGAAGCTTGAGTACTCCAGGGCCTGTGTGCCGCAGCTACTGAGCCTGTATGCTGCAACTGCTGAAGCCTGCACACCTAGAGCCCATGCTGCTCAACAGAAGCCACCACAATGAGAAGCCTGCGCACCACAATGAAGAATAGTCCCCACTTGTCACAACTAAAGAACGCTTACATGCAGCTTTCGAAAACCCAGCACAGCCAAAAATAAATAAATAAATAACATACATTCAGTATCAGTTTCCCTGGGTCATGAAGTGCAGCCTTGGGTTAGCTCAGTCTTAATTTCTGGGTCTCTCTCAAAGCTACAGTCAAGACGTTGATAGAAGCTGTGGTCTCATCTGAGGCTCAAGGGCCTCCTCCAGGCTCACCTGGTTGTTCATTTCCTTATAATTCTAGAACTCATGACATCTTGCTTATTCAAAGCCAGTAGGAGGGAGAGTCCCTCATTTCAAGAAGAGCCCAGTCCAGTCACCCTTCTGAGGGTTTCATTTGTCAGGTCAGGGCCACCCAGGATAATCTCCCTTTTAAGTAAAAAATTAACTGATTTTCAACCTTAATTGCATCCGCAGAAACCCTTCACATTTGTCATAATTATGTGAGTGGGTCCTGTATACACTGAAGAGGAGGAGAGTATAATGGCCTGTACCCCAGGGGGTGGGACTCTGGGAGCTGTCCTCAAATTCTGCCATCTGAACTGCCTTTATCATCAGTAGCATGATTCTTCTCCCTGTAAAATAAGATGTTGTTTTTAGTTCTCACAGTTCCTGCTGATGTTTAGGAACTCTACATTGTTTGAAAATAGATGTTTATTAGCTAAGTAGGTAGATTGAGAGGCAGATCAAGGCAGTTAAGAAAGGTGAGGGTAGGGTAATTCTTTTACTGTACAAATAAATAGAGAATACATCTCAGCAACATGCTTTCACGAATGTTAGGATTTCCTGGTTTGTAGGTATGATATGGGTCCTCTGAGAGGACTCAGCAGGGACATGGGGAAGAGGTAAGCCTTAATCAGTTTTCTTAGCCTGCTTCTAATCAACATGGCTACATAGAAATTTGTCCAGGAAAATCTCTGGTTCTTGTATTCCTTACACAGCTTTACCAAAAGACAGCATTTGTTGGGATATGGAGGCATGGCAATTAGTCATTTGCTTGGTTTTTGTCATAGTTTTAAATTGTCATAGAATGATTTATCATAAATTTGGGTTGTTTATTCCTTAGATACTGCAGTATGACATGTGGAATGTTACTCCTACAGACCTGTGGGACTGGAAACTTCTCAAGGAGAAGATTGCAAAGTAAGTAGAGATGTAAAGTAGCTTTGAAGTGAGGAAGGTTTGGGTTTTTTATCCTGGCTCTTTTGAACTTAGGTATGTTATTTTAGCTTCTGAAATTCATTTTTTCTCTTTCAAATGGAACTAAAATGACCTATCCTTAGAAATGTTTTCTTAAAAATGCTTCCTAGGACAATGTATTTTATATGTATAGTAAACTGCAAATTGCTTGGCCCAATGAAAGCACTTTAATATCTGGTAGGTATTGTTATTATTAGTTGATCTTGTTTTAGAGGCTTAAATACCAAGAATAGGTAATTCTTTTTCTCATCAGACCTTCAGTTTCCAAGTCTGTTTGATTTTTAAATGTTTTTCACTTTTATTTATTGCTTAACCACATTGGGCACATAAATGTCTTTCATTGAATTGATTGTCATAGTACTTAATTAGGGATTTTGGAAGAGCTTTTGGAGGGTTTAATGTGTTAAACTGTGTGAAAGAAAAATGTAAAAATTGAAAAATGTAGGCCTTTCCAACTAATAGACGTAAGAGATTTGAGTGCAGGCAGAATGTTTTGCTGACTCAATAATGAAACAAGTTGTTTTTGTTTTCTATCATAATGTGTCTGTCATTTCTGGGTTAATGCATATACAAAGTGTTTAATGTTTGCAGAAGGAAGCAGTAGCTTTAAAATGCTCTTTTAAAATATCTGTTTACCTTCAAATTGTTTTATTACTCAAATAATACGTTAGATAATTTAGAAAAACATATGTGGAAAGGGAGTAAAATGAAAATTATCCCAATACCACCTCCCCCCCAAAAAACCTGTTTGTATCTTCTTGTCTGTTATGCTCAGACTTTCTTCTGAGTGTGTATAAATGTGTGTATTTACAGTTTTTACAAAAATGGACCTGTACTCTATTTTTTATTTTGTTTTTTCTCAAAATACTGTACTTTATTTTTTATGTATAACTTTTTAAAATTTCAAAATTGATACATGAATACACATTTATTAATAAAGTTCAAATACAGAAATAAAATAGAAGGTAAAAGCTCTTCTTTTTACCTCTTCTGCCAACCACTTGTCCCACAAAACAAAAAAACCAGCTTATTCCTTTTCTCAGAGATAACCATTGTGAATGGTATATGTTTTTCTAGACATTTTTTTAGTACGTTTGCAGATATGCACACAGTTTTGTTATATAAATGTGATCAAACTGATATTCTGAGACTTTTTATTTAGTGATTTATTTTGGAGATCTTTCTCTTTTAGTACATGCAGATCTACCTAATGTTTTTAGTGATTACAGACAATTCCATAGTTTGGATGTGTCATATACATATGACTTTTCAAAACGTTTTCCTGTTTGTGGACAGAAAACTGCTGTCCACTTTACTGAGAGAGTAAAGACATGGAGATAGTTGGTTTGCTTGATGCCTCACAACTAGAAAGTAACATAGAGAGGTTGAAAGTTCAATTGTAGAGACTCGATTAGGATATGAGCCTCTGTGCTAAGTACTGTATGAATCAAGAGGTTTGGAATGTAGGAAAGACAAGCTCTTTGTGCTTGAGAAGCTTAAAACTAAGTAAGGTAAGACATGTAACACAAATAAAATGTACGTAAAGGTGCAGGTCATAAAAAATATTTGCAATGCAAGTATTTGTATTTGACAGTTGTGTTTAGTATTGTCTGCCTGGTCAGGAAAGATACTTTAGAGTAGGTATCTCTTAGGCTGAGCTTTGAAGGATGTGCTTAGGACAGTTTGAAGATTTCTCAGAGTTCAGATACTAAGTTTTTAAGCACTCTCTTTGGCACTGAATAGAGTGAAAAGATGTTAACATTCTTCTAGGAAATTTAATTAATTAAAGAGGTGATAGAGGAAGTCAGAAATATACTTTAAGCATAATTTTTTCTATTCATTATCCTAGTCAAGATAATGGAGAATTGTGGTAACAGATGTCTGGATCTGACCACTTTCACATCATTGTGTTTTCTCAGAGGGTCTAGCACAGTGATCACATAGGCACTTAGGAAAGAGTAAGGTTTGAATGAGTGTACCCTGATACAGATGGGGACTCTCCAACAGCCATTTGAGTGTTTCCGTGGGCAAGATAGTGTATCAAGTGCTGTGATTCCTAAGTGGCATAAGTCATGGCCTGGTAAGGATTACCAGCAGTAAAAATTGTGCTAATTCTGTTTAGGAATCAGGCATTTAGGAGAGGGGCAAGCTATACCACCCATACTGTGGAGTTGCATCCCTGTAGGGGTTGAATACAGAAGTCAACTTGTGAGTCTAATGCATGCATGGTATTATTCACAGCAGCTGCATTTACTCCAGTGACTTAAAGTAGCTGTCTTCCTGACAGATTGTAGCTTCAGGACCAGCACCTAATAATCTCCTTTTCTTTAGGTATGGTATAAGAAACAGTTTACTCGTTGCCCCGATGCCTACTGCTTCAACTGCTCAGATATTGGGAAATAATGAGTCAATTGAACCTTATACCAGTAACATCTACACTCGCAGAGTCTTGTCAGGAGAATTTCAGGTGAGAAGATCACAACCAGAGCTACAGGAAAAGCTTTTAAAAGCCTGATGTTGGGAGTAAATCCTACTCTATTTAGTATGCCCCTTTATTCTAGTGTGGGGGCAAAGTTTTGATAAAGTGAGTTATCATCATCTCTAGTATTGTTTATGTTATTTCAGCATGTAATAGACATTTAATAAATATCTGTCTAAAGAGTGAAGGATTGAGGGTTGAGTTTGAAAGCAACTTGTTGATATTAGAGTTCACATGGTGTTTAACTATTCTGTAATCATAATGACATATGCTATAGCCTCAGATACTTAACTTGATGATACTCAAGATATGTAGAAGTATCCTGTAAGGTAGTGATTCTCAGCCTTGGTTACAAATTAGAATTTCTGATGGGCAGGACCAGTGTTTTTTTTTTTAAGTTTCCCAGGTAATTCTCATGTGCAGGTTGAGAACCACTAATTTAAAAGATATTTATTTGTGAATTTGCAGGTATTCTGAAATAAATTTCTGTAAGGTTTGGGATGGGTACATTTCTGATTTTCTTAAGTATTTATTGTGTCCTTACTTAAAGAGAAAAAAGAATCATTCTGCATGCCCAGCTTAGGGAGTGTTAGCTCTTTTCACTTTTAAAAATACCATATGTTATGTTTTGAATAACAGCTACCAAGATTTTAGAGGAATATAGCTTTCATGTGGTGGGATAGGTCTCTTAGTTTCATAAAAAATAGAATTTACCAAGCAATCTAATGTTAAATAATTCTTCAGTGATCTTATTTACTTTACGCTCCAAGTCTGTGATCCTGTTTAGGCCCTGTCATTGTTTATTCCTTCACATCTTTTCTCCTTTTCCTTTCAGATTGTAAATCCTCACTTACTGAAAGATCTTACTGAGCGGGGCTTGTGGAATGAAGAGATGAAAAATCAGATTATTGCATGCAATGGCTCTATCCAGGTGCATAATGGAAAAAAAAAAAGCGTGCTCTTCAGGAGCTAAGTTGAACATTGGTTCCTTCTCACTTAATCCAGGCAATGTAGAGAAAGAGTGGCTATTCACTGGGGTCATATCGGCTTATGTAGCTCTGTTCAACTCTGCATCGTTGTGCTGGGGTTAAATACATCTTCACATACTAGGCCTTACCCTCTTGTCTGTGCAGCAGTATAAAGTAGTGATTCCCAGCTTCTCTGCACATTAGAATGCAGTGAAGAGCTTTTAAAATCCTGAAGCTTAGGTTGTACCCTATACCAATTAAATGTCTGGGAATGAGAGCCAGGCGTCAGTGTCTTTTTAAAGACTCCCTAGATAATTCCCAAGTGCTTCAAAGTTTGGGGACCAGTGATATAAAGCCTGAAATTAGAGTCAAACAATTAAAAAGTGTGACGGAGAATTGAAGACTGATAGTCCAAAAGACAGAGCCACAAATAGTGTTTAACAATAAAGTATTTGCAACTGAGAATCAAGAAGCATTTATTTATTTGTAGATAGAGGCCTCTGGCTAAATATTGGTGTGCTCGGCAACACAGATAAAGATTCCTGTAACTTTTCTATATTTGCTCATGGACACTGTAGCATTAGCCAGTCTGTGTTTTGATACAGGCTAACCCTAGACCTAAGAAATAGGAAAGCCATATTTCTGTTCATTCCAAGTGGAGTTTGTGGAGTCCTAGCTTATTTAAAGGTTTTGTCTTATTGCTTCCTTGGGTCATGTCCCTGTGAGTTACAGCTCTGATTGTTTGTATTTTCTGCAAAACTCAAGGGTCATTTATTGTTGCTTAGCTCTGACTTTTTCTTCCTTTATTAAGTGCCTCTAAAGTAGTGAATGTTTTGGCCATTAATCAGTTAAAGATGAATCTTAAATAACTACCACCAGATTGATATTTTATTGGTTAGACAGGGTTTTGTTGGACTTTGTAAGCCAGAAGTGAATAGTCTTGGGAAACTTGATAAGGATCATACTGTATTAAATGGAGTGGGTCAGATCTGGCTGGAAGTAGAACCAAGCCCAGACCCTGGGGCCATCATTCTATTAATCATACTGCTTTCTTCAACCAGAGTACAATAAACATTTGATTTTCCCTTCTTCAGGGTATACCAGAAATTCCTGATGACCTGAAGCAACTTTATAAGACTGTGTGGGAAATCTCTCAGAAAACCGTACTCAAGATGGCAGCCGAGAGAGGCGCTTTCATTGATCAAAGCCAGTCTTTGAACATACACATTGCTGAGCCTAACTATGGCAAACTCACTAGTATGCACTTCTATGGCTGGAAACAGGTTGGTGGAGGAAATCAACCAACTTGAGATATTTTAGAATTGGAAGAGAGTTTTATATTCTACATATTAAATATTGCCACCTGGAAGTTCTTTCACTTTAAATCCAATGTGTTAAAACCAACCCATGGGTTTTATACCAGATTAAGCTCTCACTTTGGATTTTCTTATTTCTTTTAGGATTATTTTATTCTAAGCTTGAAACCTTGGAGTTACCTTCCTTTACACTCCATGCAGTCATTTGCCATGTGGTATTGGTTGTTCCTTTGTACTATTTCTTGAATGTCTTTCTTTCTATTCCACCATCATTATTCTTAACTTCTTAACTGATCTCTTTTCTTCTGGTACCTCTACTCTAGGACATCTTGTGTACTGCTGCCATTCCTAAAGTAAAACTTTACACTTGTCAGCCCACTATTCAAAAACATCCATTGCTTTCCCACTTTATCTACCTGCAGGATAAAAGCCAGTCACTTAGCTAGTCATTGCCAAGACTGTAAGACCTGTGATTCTGTAATGTATTCTTTTTCCTTGTAATATTTTAGGTGTTTATACAGAATTATGAATTTATTTATTTTTGTATTTTTATTTAACAAACTTTTTATTGAACTTATGTTCCAGGACAGGGGATGCTGAGTAGAGGATGATGATTCTTATCCTTGAAGTAGTCATAATCAGTTCTTATACAGAGATACAGTCTGGACCTCTAAATAGTTATAATCTAAGGCAGACATGTTTTCTTAGGTACACTTGGAAGTCATACACATAAAAACACACAAAAAAAGACTAGAGAACAAAAAAATTTGATATTTTCAAAGAGATAAGCTTGTTTTAGGGGTGAAAAGGACAGAGTATACTGTCTGACCATCTCTTCCTCTCTTTAAGCATTTTTGAGAGGGCTTCCTAGAGGAGATATAATTCCCCAAGTTTAGAAAGCAATTTGACCTGGTTTATGGAAATGTATTTTAAACATTGGTTTTGAATGTCTAGTGTTCTCACAGCTTCTTCTGATTAGTTGTATTTACTTCCCTTTTAGGGTTTGAAGACTGGAATGTATTATTTAAGGACAAGACCAGCAGCGAATCCAATCCAGTTCACTCTAAATAAAGAAAAGCTGAAAGATAAGGAAAAGGTATCAAAAGAAGAAGAGAAGGAGAGAAACACAGCAGCCATGGTGTGCTCTTTGGAGAACAGAGATGAATGTCTTATGTGTGGATCCTGAGGAAAGGCTTAGAAGAGACCAGCACTTCTTTACTAGCCAAACTACTTCTTGAGCATAGATAGGTGTAGTAGGCTTGCTTAAAGTGGTAAGGCTTTGCTGGATCTTATTGCAGCAAAAGGATCAATTGATTTAAAGTACTGTTTCTGTGTGTGTGTGAAAGTAATGATTTTTTCAAATTGATATATTCGGAATCAAAGTAGGTGCTTTAGGAATGCAAAAGAAGTCATCTTGCAAATAGGGAGTGATTAAGTAGGGTTTCATCACCCATCTGGCACCTCTTTTCTGATGACTTCAGTTTTGGTAAGGAGACTTTGGTATGTCCATAGAAGCGAAACTGAGTCATAACACATAAGAAGTGCTGACAGGACCTTTATCTGGATAAGGTCCTAATAGGTCATTATGCAATAAAGATAAACATTTCTAAATGATTGTGTGCGACTACTTTTGTCATTTATTTTTATACAAAGGTCAAATTAAAAAAGCATTTTTTGTTCTTTGAGAGTTCAGGGAAGAAATTTTAAGACAAATTACTTAGACACCATAAGAATTCTGATTTTAATATATACCTTTTTCCTCTTTTTAAAAAAAATTGTGGAAAAAAATATTGTGGTAAAATATACATAACATAAATGTTACCATTTTACCCTTTTTAAAAGTATACAATTTAGTGGCATTAAGTACATATACAATATACAACCATCACCACTATTTCCAGAACTGTTTCATCATCGTAAACAAAAAGTCTATATATAAAACAATAATTCCCCATCCCCTTCTCCCATTATTCCCTAGTAACCTCTATTCTACTTTCTGTCTCTGAATTTGCTTATTCTAGGTATCTCAAATAAAAGGGATCATACAATATGTGTCCTTTTCTGTCAGGCTTATTTCACTTAGCATAATGTTTTCAAGGTTTATTTATGTAGCATGCATCCGAATTTCATTCCTTTTTTTAAGGCTGAGTAATATCCCACTGTGTGTGTGTGTGTGTGTGTGTGTGTGTGTGTGTGTGTGTGTATCACGTTTTGTTTATCCATTCATCTGTTAACAGACATTTGGGTTATTCCCATCTTTTGGCTGTTGTGAATAATGCTGCTGTGAACATTGATGCACAAGTATCTGTTTGAATTCCTGCTTTTGATTCTTATGGTATGTACTCAGAGTTATTGGAATATATGGTAATCTTGTGTTAACTTTTTGAGGAACTGCTGAACTGTTTTCTACAGTAGCTGCACCATTTTACATTTCTACCAACAGTACACGAGAGTTCCAGTTATTCTACATCTTTGCCAATACTTGTTAATTTTTTGTATTTTTCATAATAACCATCCTAATGGCTTTTGACAGTTTGATTTTAATGTGTCTTGGTGTGGGTCTCTGAATTCATCCTGATTGGGGTTTCTTGAGCAGCTTGGATTGATAGATTCACATCTTTTATTAAATTTGGGAAGTTTTCAGCCTTTATTTCTTCAGATGATCTTTTTTGCCCCTTTCCCTCTTTTCCTTCTGGAGCTCCCATGTTGCATCTAGTGGTCCACTTATCAGTGTCCCAGCAGGTCCCTTAGGCTTCGTTCACTTTTCTTCATCCTGTTTCTGCTCCTTAGATTCAGTAGTTTCAGTTGTCTTATCTTCAGGTTCATTTATTCTTCCTTCTTGTTCAGCTTTGCTGTTGAGCCTCTCTAGTGAACTTTTCGTTTCCGTTATTGCTTTTTCTAGCCCTAGAATTTCTTTTTGGTTGCTTTTAATTATTTCTACATCTTTGTTGATAGTCTGATTTTGTTAATACATTGTTTTCCTGATATCCTTGTTTTCCTTTAGCTCTTCAGTCATATTTAAGACAATTGTTTTAACGTTTGTCTAGAAAGTTTGATGGCTGGGCTTCCTCAGGGGTGGTTTCTGTCAGTATATCTTGTTCCTTTGAATGATTTGTGTTTTCCTGTTTCTTTATAATGCCTGTGATTTTTTTGTTGTTGAAATATTCTGAGACTTTTCCAAACTTTTTGCAGTGAAATCTGTCCTTCAGAGTATGTTCAGTTACTGTTTTGACAGCTTTCCTCGGTCTTTGCAGATTGGCTCTGTGCTAGGACACTCTCATACTTGGCTAGACTTGCTCTGAGCCTAGGCAATGTGATGGTTAATTTTATGTGTCAGCTGGCTCAGCCATGGTATCCAGATATTTGATCAAACACTAGATAGAGCTATGAAGGTATTTTTTTTTACCATTTAAATTTGTAGAGTCTGAGTAAATGAGATTATCCTCCATAATGTGGGTGACTTCATCCAATCAGTTGAAGTCCTTAAGAGGAAAAAGGCTGAGGTCCCCTGAGAGAGGACTTCTGCCTCCAGGCTGCCATTGGACTTGAGCTGTAATATCAGCTGTTCTCTGGGTCTCCATCCTGGAGGCCTACTCTGCCAGTTTTGAATTTGCCAGTTCCACAATTGTGTGAGCCTATTACTTTATATATGTAGACAGAGATGGGGCGGGAGGAGAGAGAGTTGTATATGGTTGACCCTTGGACAACATGAGTTTGAACTGCACAGGTTCACTTACACATGGATTTTTTCAATAAATACTACAGTACTACACAATCTGTGGTTGGTTGAATCTGTGGATGTAGAACTGCAAATAGAGAGACTCTATGGGACTTGAGCATCTGTGGATTTTCGTATCCTTAGTGTGTGCTGGAATCAGTCCCTGCATTGTTCAAGGGTCAACGGAATATATAGATAAGAGAGAGAGAGTGTGTGTGTGTGTGTGTACACACCTTATTGGTTCTGTTTCTCTGGAGAACGAGAACCCTGACTAATAGAGGTTTTGGTACTGAAAATGGTTCTAGAAGAATGGAATCCTAATGATGAATTTTTGAGTTGGCTCTCTAATTTGATGAGATGTAAGCATGCCATTTCAATAGTAAAGAGAGCTCTGATAGTCCATGGGATGATGTGGCCATAGGGACACGCAGAAGACCATCACTGGATGTTCCTAATCAAGTACAAGAGGCAAGGGTCTGGGTGACCATGCGTGTGTTCTGCCTCAGGGGTATATCAGCTCTCCAGCCCAGTGTCATAACTTAGTTCATCTTGATCAGTTTTCCCTTCCACAGCACATCACATTGCTCCATTACATTGAGGTGCACACTGGACCTAGTGAGCGAGAAGTAGCAGCTGCTGTAGACTTACTGGGAAGACATTTGTGTGTCAGAGAGGAAGAAGTAAATCTGATAAAAATTCAGGGACATTATACCCTAGAAATTTCTAGGGGTCCAACGGTATGAGGCATGAGATATTCCTTCTATGATGAGGGATAAATTGTTCTGTCTGGCTCCTCTTACAACCAAAAGAGAGGCATAAGGCCTAGTGGGCCTCTTTGGATTTTGGAGGTGACATGGCAACACATTCCTCATTTGGGTGTGCTACTCCAGTCCATTTACCATGTGACCCTAAAAGCTGCTAGTTTTGAGTGGGGCCCAGAACAAAGAAGGCTCTGCAACAGGTCTAGCCTGCCATGCAGGCTGCTCAAGTATCAGTGGCAGATAGGGATGCTGTTTGAAGCCTTTGGCAGGCCCTTAGGGTTTTGGAGCAAAGCCCTGCCATCCTCTTGATAAATACCTTGTGAGACAGCTTTTGCCTGCAACTGGGCCTTAGAGGCTGCTTAACCAAAGACCATGTTACCATGCAACCTGAGCTGCCTGTTAAACTGGTGTTGTCTGACCCACTAAGCCTAAAGTTGGGCATGCACAGTAGCATTCCATCATTAGATGGGAGTGGTATATACAAGATTGGGCTCAAGTGGGTCCTGAAAGCACAAGTAATCTGAAGAAATGGCCCACATGCCCATGGTTTTCACTCCTGCTATATCTTCTCTTTCCCAGCCTGCATGCATGGCTTCATGGGACGTTCCCTGTGATCAAGTCACAGAAGGAAAAACGGGTGATTTACAGATGGTTCTGCACAGTATGCAGACACCACAGCCTCTTTCTTGGACATCGCTGAAGAACACTCCATTCTATGGAGGTCTTTTCAGTAGGGGTGACTAAGATAGATCACACTGGCTACCATGGAAGAGTGGCCTGACTTATGGGTTTGGGATTGGGTCAAGTGCAGATAAGGGCCTAGTCTGGTCTTTTGATGAGATTGGGTCCCAGGAGAAGACCTGGCTTGGGTGTCTGTCAGACTGGCAGGCCCCCTGGCTGGACTTGACGTGTTTGGGCTAGACTGGACACCTGGGGTAGGCCTGACCTGTGTGCCTCATCTGTGTCTGGAACTGATTGGACTCTAGAACCCAACCTATGTGCTTGCATTAGACTAACCTGTATATCCGGTCAGACTGGGCTTCATGTCAAGTCTTATGCCGTATTTGGGAGAGACTGGGCACAAGGGAAGAGCCTGGCCTGTTTATTTATTTTAGACTGGGTGTTCAGGGCAAGTCCTGGTCTGTGTGACTTGCTCTAGACAACTTCCAGTGGAGCTCCATATATCCAGATATTAACTGGGGGCTTTCTCAGGAGTCAGGGAGAAGAAGACAGAGAAACTAAACTAACAAGCATAGATAGGGAAAAGCAATTTTATTATTGGAGTGAAAACAGAGCATTCTAAGAATTCAAAAAGGAATAGTTTACCAACAATGAACCTGCTGTTGAACCTGTTCCATAATCTCAGGAAATTCCAGCCTGTCCCTCAGTGCTGCCTGCTTATCTCTTGTTCCCAGAGGTCACAGCCCCAATTCCCCAAGCTGATGAAGTTCTCTCAGCCTGGCAGTTTCCCCTTCACTCTCATATTCTGCAGCCTCTTTGGCTTCTCCCTAACCTCCTGGGATAATTCCTTTCCACAGAGCATCTTTTCTACATGTTGCCGGATCTCTCTGGTCCTCACTCCATAAATGACAGGATTCAAGGCTCCTGGGAGCAGCAAATAGATGGCGCTGAGCAGGTTCTGGACATCCTGAGACACGGTCTTGGCTACTCGGAAAACAATGGAAGTGGAGAGGCCAGAGAGGTAGATGGTGAGGATGACCAGTAAGTGGGAGCCACATGTGTGCAAGGCCTTGGCTCTGGCACCTCCGGAAGATATCCGGAAGGCAGCATAGATGATGCGGGTGTAGGAGGTCCCCAGCAGGGCTAGATCAAAGGTCACAGTGACCAACCGCATGGCCAGCCCCAACTGGTTGTTGAAGGTCAAGTCTCCACAAGCTATACTCAGCAGTGCAATGTACTCACAGGTGAAGTGTCGGATCACTGCTGTCTGGCAGAATCGAGCTCGTGCAGTTAGCATCACCAAAGGCACTGCCACTCCCAGACTCCGTGTCAGGGCAAAAAAGGCCAGCACGCCCAGCAGACGGGAGGTCATCAGGTCACTGTAGTGGAGTGGGTGGCAGATGGCCATGTAGCGGTCTAGGGCCATGACCAGCAGGAGGTTGTAGTCCAGAAGGAGAGTGAAGTAGATAAAGAACATCTGGGCCAGGCAGCCATGCAGTGGTATGGGGTTAGCATAATGCACAAAGCCCTCCAGCATTTTGGGCATCACTGCTGTAGCAGCACAAATGTTGACAGCCAGGAGCAGGGCGATGAGCACGTACATGGGCTGGTGCAGGCTCCGCTGGACCGCCACCGTGTGGATGACAAGGGCATTGGCAGAGACGATGGTCACGTAGAGGAAAGTAAGAGGCAGGACCAGGAGGGGCCTCCACTCTCGCAATCCAGGGAAGCCCACCAGGAAGAAGTTGGTGTAGGAGATGTTGAAGGTGCTGGTATTTCCATCCTCACGCATTGGCTTTGGCCCTGGGCTGGCCCCAGGAGTGGGGATCAGAGACTGTTGGAACAAAATGGTCAGTGGAAGAAAGCCTATTTCTATTTTAGGGCCTGAGGGGTTTGAGATGAAGATCCACCTCTTCATGTATGTTTGTCTACTCTTTAGGGGCACAGACAGATACTACGCCAGGTGTAATGGGAGCTACAAAGATGAACAAGACATTCCTTGTCCTCAGGGAGCTCTTGGCTTCTGTGTGTGAAATGTAAACTTACAAGATGCTGTTTATCTGTGATGTTCCAGGTATTTGATCACCGGATAAAAAGATTAGGAGGAAAGTAGGTGTGGTATAGGAGAGAAAAAAAGAGTGATGGGTCAGAGGCAATACAAGGGATGAAGAAGATCCTTTGATTAGGAGGAAAAAAAAGTATATGAAGAATCTTTGGTCCAAGAAGCCTGGGAAGGACCAAGTGGGGCTTATTGGGAGTGAGGAACCAGTCAGGAATGATGGCCTCACTTTTGTGCCTGGGGTAGATTCTGTGGCAAGGACAGAGGAAAGTTGCTGAGGAGGCCCTCTGGTCTTCTTGGACACAAACAACAGGCCACAGAGGCCTTCCTAAGACCCTCTAGACTGGATATGGGGCCTCCTGCCTGGCCTTGTCCTCAGTGTCATGGACGGTGCTTGCTTTCCTTTCAGAATGTGAGTTCCAGGAGAGCAGGGGCAACAGCATACTTCTGTTGTGTTCTCTGAAGTTCCAAGCACAGAGCCACCATAAGCACACAGGAGGTGCTCAAGCATTGCTTGTCGGGTAGGTGAATGAGGAATAGGGAGAAGATGGTAAGAAGCTAAACAGTTAACTGGGCTCTGAGAGCAGTAACTGCAAAGCTTTGGCCAGGTTTTTGTATAATTAAGAGAGCAGATATTAAAAGATGTGTGATTCAGTACTGGGCCCACATCTTACCCAGATTCTTAGGCAGCACCATTTGGTGGTGGTAGGTGTGACAATTAGCGGAATTAACACTAATACGCATAAAAATAGCTGACACCTATTGGACATTTAGCATATGTCAGGCAGTGTTCTAAATGCGCTCATGTATTAACTTTTTTTAATCTTAATTTTACTGAGGAAGAAAGTGAGGCACAGAGAGATTGTCTTGTTCAAGGTCATACAGCTGGTGAATGGCAGAGCTGGATTTGAACGCAGACAGACTCCAGAGTGCATGCTCTAAACAACTTCAGGATGACCAACTTGTCCCAGTTTGCCTGAGACTTTTGCGGTGTTAGAACATCTGGTGTCCCAGGAAATGTTTCAGGCAAACTAGGCAGTTGATCATTTTACTATTACTGCTGATTCCATTGAAGATTAGAGAAGCCTTATAAATTGTGGAGCAGCTAGGAAGAAATATTCTTCCTTCTTATCAGTTCAATGTACTGTCTCTGAGAATCAATGTTTGTATTGGTGTTACTATAGCCACCCTCTGAATACTCAGAAGAGTAAAGAGGAACATCTTTAAGTTCACAGGGAGACTTCAAAAGGAAGTGGATTTGGAATTCCAAAGCCTACCCTGGAATGTGTTTCTGGAACTCTTATGGCATTATTTTAGACAGACTAACTCAGATTTTGGGAAATGTACTTTCATTGTGTTTGGGCAAGGTCCAGACAACCCTGGTGGGAAGGTGGTAAAAATCCTTACAGGGGAGGTCTGTTGAAGACTTTCCAGGGGGCTGGAATTGAGAAGCTTAGAGTGAGTGAGGTGAGAGGTGATCTGTGATAGAATAAAGGGGTGAGGAGGAAAATGCAACCTGGAGGAGCAGTGGCCAAGAAGACTTTGAGGGACCCCTGTTCCTCCTTCCCAAATACCACCGGGTGGTCATCCTTAAGGGGGAGAAAAAGCTGGCCTGGGCTGCCTATGAACCTCTTAACTTGGACAAGCTTCGTCTGTCTCATCACGTGAGATGTAATTTGCTCTCTTAGGATTACTTAGGTAAATTCCTAAAGGAGCTTCTTTGACACTGGACCCCAAAGCAGTCAGTGAAGGAAATATAGAATAATAACCTCAGGATTTTCCTGGTGGTCCAGTGGGTAAGACTCCACGCTCCCAACGCAGGGGGCCCGAGTTTGATCCCTGGTCAGGGAACTAGATCCCATATGCCGCAACTAAGAGTTCTCATGCCACAACTGAGAAGTCCGCATGCTGCAACAAAGACCCAGCACAGCCAAAATAAATAAATAGATATTAAAAAAAAAAAAAAAGAATAACAACCTCCTCAAGGAGGGGCAGAAGGGATGAAAGACTGTAAAAGATGAGATCAGTTTACTGGCTAATGAAGAGCTCAGGAGAGATGAAGAAATGTTTCTAGAGACAGATCAATCAGACTTAAGAACCAACTGGAAGTGAAGAGAGACAGAGGAATCAACAATAATTTCAAGGTTTGTTTGTTTTTTTTTTTGTTTGGT